>NC_084978.1:17493843-18198843 GCF_963691925.1 Scomber scombrus
TTTACAAATATCATTCAATAGCCATACAGCTGATCATTCTGTAGGTTGACAAAGACAGTTTGATATCATATGTGAACTTGGTAAGAATGACACAGGGAAACATCTGATTATGAACTCCTGTCAGTAATGAAAAAATAGCACTGCAAAGCTCTCTTATCTTAAAAGAAATCTCAAATAAAAGACAATTTGTATATCTCACGACCCAGTTTATATCGAAAGGGTGACAAAAATATGTTGGTTTGATTGGAAGTGTATGCTATGCTTATCTCTCAGCTGTATAGGACCTCGGAGGACCTCACATGGAAGCACAACGCCAACTGCCTGACCAGGAAGGCACAGCAGCGACTCTTCATGAGAGTTCTCAAGAAGGTCAATCTGTCACAACATCTGCTCGTGTCCTCCTATCGCTGTTCCATTGAGAGCGTCCTGACCTACAACATCCTGGTGTGGTACAGCAGCAACTCTGCAGCTGACAAAAAGGCCCTGCAGAGAGTAATTAAAGCTGCACAGAAAATAACCAACACCTCCCGCTGCCTCCAGAAAACCTCAAATATTTGAAAAGACTCATCACCCTGCCCATTTTTTTGACCTTCTGCCCTCATGCAGACGATACAGGACACTGTACACGCACCACTAGATTGTTTTTACCCAAATGCCATCACTACACTGAACACTTCCATGAAATCATCCAGATAACTGAATATATATTTATTTTATGTTTACAGCATATGTTGGCCGTATACCTGCTGACTGTGACTGTGTGAGTGTTTGTTTGTGTGTGCGTGTGAGTGGAATGTGCATTTAGTAGAATTAATCTTATTTATCTAGTTTTGTATTTTTACTTTTTTACTTATTGCTTTGAGACCCGTCCTCACTTGATGCAATGAAATGTTGTATTTTTTTTTTTTACAATGACAATAAAAGGAATTTTGAAATCTTGTAGACAGATGTTTGTTTGTTTGTTATGGGTCTTTTTGTGCTCTAAATTATCCTTGACACGATGCTGTCTGCTCTCTTAGACCCATTTTTTCAGTTTTTTCAGATAGCTCCAGTACTTACAACCATACCTTGTAGGCTATATGGCCAACTGGTCTTCACTAAGAGACATACCTATTCATCACTTTATAAACAAAGCCCCTGTTGAAAAATTGCCATTTTTTCTTTACCATATATTTTTTGCATATTTTCACAAACTGAACTGAAGTGAAATTAACCAGAAAATAACAACAATGTTTTTTGAGGATTTTTAAAGTGAATCTCATTCATACAAAAAAAATGGTTGCAAGACAATCACATAGGGAATAACAAATTACTTTTTGTAGAAATAAATAAGTAAAGTATCAGTGGCAAGTGGCGCAAAGAAAAGAAAAGAAAAGAAAAAGAAAAACATTAAAAGGCCCAAAAGCTCTATTTAAAAAGTATTTGTAAGATGAAGTGTCAGTTATGCAGAAGCAAATCCTAAAGGTTACACAACAGAGCAATATTACACACTGATGTGTTTAAATGTCATTCTAAT
The DNA here is from genome assembly GCF_963691925.1 of Scomber scombrus. Taxonomy (NCBI): domain Eukaryota; kingdom Metazoa; phylum Chordata; class Actinopteri; order Scombriformes; family Scombridae; genus Scomber; species Scomber scombrus. The sequence continues at coordinate 17,495,360 of NC_084978.1, forward strand.
GAGTGCCATTATCTCCCAGTGTAGCATGCCCATCATGTTAGTGCCAAAGGAAACACACTCCTGTCTCCCTTTCTCATAATCAGCCAGTGTGTGGTCATGTTTTAACTTTTTTTTTTTAAACTTAAATGCTGGAGTTGAATACTGTCCTATCACAATGGTGCAAAACATAACTACCTAGTTGGACTGTTAACATGCCAGCAGTTATTCAGGGTACTTCATTCAGACTTTAGCATCCTCTCACTATAAACTGGTACCCAGGTTTTGATGAGTTTTGATGACGCCTCAGACTGAAGTATCAAAATCTTATGCAATTGGTGGGATGGACAAGAAATGACAATAATGGTTTCAAAATGGGACGTTTGGTGAAATGGCCAGTTATGACTCTTCAAATATATTATACAGCTTCGACATGCACCATTCCTGGGGTATCCAATAAACACAGATACTCAGCAAAAATGTCCATCAGATGTGTTGTCCAACTATCTCAGATCCACTTTGCCTGAACTGCTGTCTTCTTGATCTCTTTTTTCTCTCAGGTATCTGGAACAACATCTGTCCTGGAACCACTCTGCTTTCCTCACTGTCAGTGGATTTACAGAGGTCTTGTACCCGGCTCCTCAACCGTACCTGTGGTCTTTCCCTCTCCTGTGTGAATGATGTCCTTATCTCTCTCTCTCTCTCCATTGTGTGTGTGGTTTCTTGTCTCTCCTTCCTCTATATTTGTGAATGGTGTGATGTGAACTTGTGTGTATGTGTAGTCTGTCCTCTTTCTAGGTCTGCCCTCCCTCTGGGTATCACATGACCCAGGTCTTATCTGTTTTTGGTGGCACCTGGAAGTTGCACAGAGGTGGGCAAGACAATAAATATCCACTTCAGCAGTCTCTGGCCTGTGTTGATGCAACTAGGTGACATACAGCCTAATGTCAGTCTAATACAACAGCCCTGCAATAAAGCATACTTTCTGAAGGGTTTCTATTGAAACTGTTATAGACACAGTTTTTACAGTAATTTTTGATGCTGCAATGTGTGGTCCTGATGGCAGTATTGTGTTAGTATGAGAAGTGTTTCAAACACCAGTCTACCATCACCAAAATACATTTCCAGTTGATTGAGTGCACTGAAAAAAATTTTTTGGCCCTGTAATTATTATTTCAATTATCTATATAAATTCTACAAAAAATACGAATTCAGTGCTTTTACTTTAAAATAGCAGTTTTTCATGTAGTGCATTACTTGGTGATTGTTTGTAATTATGTGTCCTCAGTTTTGTATGTAAATTGAATCCTTCGATCCAAGTAATATTCACTAAACCAGTTCATTGGCTTAATTAGTTGATATTTCCAAGTAAAATGTAATTGAGTGACATCAGTGAATCTGGCAACCTTCTCTGCATTCGGAGCATGACATCAAAGCCCCTCCCCACATTTGAGCGGGCTTTCGGCTGACACTTACTACACGTCCATGGTCCACATTTCAACTAGGTTGGCGGACTTTGTTGACTGAGACGGGGAAGAACGTGAATATGGAACCATGAAGGTAAGTTTTAAGCGAAACAAAATGTGTACGTTCCTGTTGGCTCACCTACTAAGTCAGTTTCTCCGCACTGAAAGCAGCAGCGGCTGCAGCGCTAGCAAATAGTGTATTTTTCTGCTAGCTAGATAACTAGCTTAGCTGGCACGAGGTATGTCCTTTTCGCCTGGAAAGGCACCATTACATGAGGTTGTCGCTCACAGTATGGGTACAGTACGCCCGACTCTGGGAGCCATAACTGTGCTGGAGGAATGCTTTGGTCTGTGCTTAGCCGGCTGTGAGCCAGGTGTTTAGGAATATCATTTATTCAAAAAGTACATTTTATGCATGGTAGCATATCTATAGACACCTGTTCACAGTTTGTAAACAGTGTGACGTATTTTGGGGGCGGGGCTTAGCTGGAGGCAAAACATCTCAAAAGGTATAGCTTGTAAACGCCGGTTAGCGTGTTTTAACGAGTTTTGGCAAGAATGGACAAGGAAAAAACACATTTTAGTAAATATGTAATTACACTTACTCTCCGAGACCGTGTATGTTATTTTAAAAAATTGACACTGACTGACGGGACGACATTCACTGACCCCTACACTCTCACTCACTGGATGGACAATTTGACAGGACTGCCCCCCCTACAATGGCCAGACATTTACACCTACCTACATTTACACCTACCTAATCTAGTCTACACAAAATAAAAAATTAAGGCATACAAATCATTAGACGCTTATAACTATGTCGTGAACGGATATGTTCAAGATTTGTTCCCACTGCAAAAGTACGAGAGTTAAGTTACTCTCGCTAACGTTACCATGACTGCTGCTGATGCTAACTTACTGCTGCCTGCCACTACTCACGTTACTACTACAAACTCGATACTACTTATTCTACAGTGGCTTTTAGTTTTACTACTAATACCGACTTTCTGCTATTGTTATTGCACCTGCCTGCTGCTGCTACTACTTCTACTGCTATGACTACTAACTTACTGCTACTCAAGTTATACAACTGCTGCTACAGTTGCATTTCTTTGACATATTTTTACTGTCACCACAACTACTGCAGCCCCAAATAATGATTAACTTAACGTAATTTCAGTCACAATTTAGTCTAACCCATAACGTTATCCAGGCTGAAACTGATGATGCATTACATATTAATCTGACCTGATATGAAGTGTGCGCTGCAAACACGAGCGTTGTTGATTATACTTTCAGTCCAATCCTTCCGTCTAATCGCGTTCAACCAGTCTGTGTAAAGTGAAAATAAATATCTGTTCTGAGTTTGACATATCACAGAAAAATGTGTTGTTAACCACCCTGCAACATTTGAATGATTAAAGAAATCGCCAAATATATGAAATTATGCTTCAAAGTTGTGTAAAAGTCTGCCTATTTCTATTCTACCAAATGCTGTGGGAGTGCCCGCCTAGTCCGCTGGAACCCCGCCCCCTACCAATAGTCCATGGGCCAGACCAGATGTCGGTACCACTCAAGGTGGCAAAGGTTACTTATCATTTTTGAAAACCTCCATGTCTGTAGATATTATTTTTGTATGATAACCCTTCCTGAGTCACAGCTATATTACAGTTATCAGCTGTTGAAGTTAACTTCCCCCATGGAAAAAATGCATTTTAGACGTTGGTACATATCTTGGTTTAGGCTCAGGTTCAGAATATTTTTCAATGTTTAAAAATATTGTGTTTAGTATCATTTTAAAGGGGACACTCTAAGCTTTCATTTAAGCCCTTTTGTAAATCTTTATGACAAGTACAGTGATCACTGGAGCTCATCAAACTTTTAGTCACACACGTTTTTCCACAATTTTCGCCTAAATCATTTACTTTCTTTTAGTCCTGTGACATAAAGGAACATCAGGGACACAAAACGTTAATATAAGAATACTCACAGGACTCCAAGGATTCAGGAAATGTATAACATACCTATATTACTCAATTCCGAGGGGTGATTTTCAGCCTTTTATTTTAAGCGCAGCTTTACTCAGAAAGTAACCAGACCAAAGTCAGTTAGTTCAAAAAGGTGTCTTTATACATTCTTTCCAATAGACAATGAGTATAATAAGTTACCACAGTGATTTAATAACTATGAAAAACTATGAACAACATTGACATTTGCATGAACTTGGTCAGTGTGGGATATATTATAATTAATGTTACTGGTATCAAGCTCTATGTGCACTTAGATTGCGTTAACAAGGGTAACCAGGTCCAGAATCACCACACTGAGCATCAAGCTATACTACTACTACTACTATTACTATAACAGTAATACCATCAGAATTGTATTACACTGTGTTACTCATCAAACTGATCATCTCTTTCATCATCTGACCCCCTAAGTTCAAAGTATGGTTCTGGATCATCCAATTGCTTTTGGTTATTACAGGTCTGTAACCTGCACATGTCTGTGCAGGTTAGTCCATTTGACAGGCACGTGCAACTTGGCAATTTGCATGAACGCACACACTTGCATGATAGCAGCTCCAAGACCACATCTGGTGCAGGTGGGGAGCGCATCCAGTGAATGGCCAGCTTGCCATCATTGTCTGTCCATCCATACTGAGTAGGGCTTGGCGCCACAGGAGTAGCTTGCAGACAGCACTTCCAGATTGCTGCCTGATAGTTGGCTCGTTGAGCATGCATGAAGAGACAGTCTCTACATGGTGGCAGTTGGCTGGACTCGACTTCTCCCCTTTTAGTGCAGAAGAGCTGGTAGCGCAATTCATTTACCTCAGCAGTGCTGCTATTAGCAACATACATGCGACAGGTAAACTGCTCAATTTTCTGGAATAGCTCATCACTCACATTCCATGACTTTCCCAGTTGGCTGAAAGTCTCTTGGCAGGAAGTGTCCTTTCTGACCATCTTCAGGGCATTCAGCTTCCCTCGACCGGCGAATGCACTGACAGTGTCACAGCCTGTGAAGGCGTGGAAGCCAATTAGGCTGTCACAGATGCTGTTTCCAAGTGAGCTTACCAGTTTGCTGATGTCAACAAAACGTGTGCGGTTCTGTGTCCCACATTTCTGGTAGATGGGACAGGCAATGTCTTTCTGGAAGCCAAGACAAAGCACCATGACATCAGTGTCCTCAGCTGTTATGATAACTGCTTTTGAGCCTGCATTAGCTGCATGCAGTGCATGCAGGAGCAAACGTGTGTCAGCTTCTTCATGGGTTGAGTGCAACTCTGCTACTTCCTCACACTTATCGTTGGTCAACTTGTAGCAGGTTTCCTCACAGGTCATGTACAATACCTTACCATGAAGCATTTTTCTGTATAGTGGGCCTTTCCACTCTTCCACCAGAAATTTAATGAGACTGGTCTTGTTGGAGGGACTGCAAAGGAATTTTCGCCACTGCCTGACATGGTGACCCCCTGTGAGGTTCTTGTACTGGAGTGTTGTTTCTGCACCCCGGTTCAGTCGTTCAGCACCTTTGATTGAAGTCTGGCAGTAGACATCAAAAACAACATCAATCCTCTCACTTTGTGCTCCTTCCTGGAGAACCTGAGTCAAGGCTGACTCTGCCACCTGTGCAAAGATTTTGTTGTCACCATTCATTTTCTGCACCAGGCTCATCCCATCAATGATGCAGGTAGATGGGGTTGGGATGTGTTCTGTAGGAGACACATTCTTTTCAAGCTCTCTGGCGAGTGCAGCCTTGTTTGTCTTTCGTAAGGACCCATCAGGATTTGCCAGTGCCCATGGCAACGGGCCTAGTGGGTGAGCAAGGACATCCCTCATATTAACCTTCCTGCTTTCAGCCACAAGGATCATGTGGCTGAACAGATTTCTATCAGCCTTTAGAACCACCTCCTGAGCTTTCTTTCCATGAGTTCTTTTTATGCTGATATTTGAGAATGTTTTCAGACTTTGCTTGGTCATCTTGTCATGGAATTTTAAAGGTGGCGGGTCCTCTTCTAACCGTGTTTGCTTGAATACCTGGTAGGCCTTTTCTCCTATCTCAGGAGCTCTCAAGAGATCCCTGCTCACATCAGGTGGAGCAACGGAGCCCGTGGAGAGGTTACCCAGACCAATGCCATTGGGGGCCATAGGATTGAGCCAGGTATTCTCCATCAGGTCAATGAGAGACTTGACATCTTCTTCATCTCTTTTGATCCTTGGACCTTGTAGATCCGGATGGGACAGCTGGGAACTGCCTTGACCTATCAGTTCTCTCAGCTGTCTGAGGTACATGCTTCTGTACTCGGCTGTTAGGTAATATTTGGTCACAGCTCCTGGCTTCAAGCTGAATCCCTTTGTCCCTCCAGCTGTCTGGGTGTCTTTGTTCACAGTTTCTTCAATAGCTTGATCAACAGGGATACAGCCAAAGGGATTGGTGGAGCCCAGTTGCACTGAGAAACCTCCTTCCATGAATTCTCTGTACACATCTGGGTGTGTGATGGGCAGCTGAGACATCTGAGCATAGTAGTAGGGAAGGTAGCGTGCATAATTCATTCTGTCGTAAGCAAAGCACCAAGGGATCATTGCTCGAATACTTGCCAGGTGCAGCATCCAGTCTCCCTCTCTGGATGCTCGAATGAGCCCCAACAAAATTTCCACCATGTCCAAATAGGACATCCAGAACGCTGAGAGACTGCCATTTCCATCCCTAAGAAACTCCCTGTAGACTTCAAAAAGCTCCATGATGCGTGTACAAGAGCTGTTCTCAAGGACCTCCTTTAAAGCGGCTTGTGAGACCTCTTTCCCAAGGCTGTCAATTGCCCTCAATGTGTCCTCCAGGTGAACCATGTCATTCAGGTGAGTTGCTTCCAACCAGGACAGGAAACCATTCCATGTCAGCCGCATGAGAGCTTCATACAGAAGCTTGTGTAATCGCACTGCCCTGTTGTACTTGCGGCCATCCATAACACCAGCAACAGAACCTTCTGCAATAACACCAGATTCAATGCAGAGATCTCGGAGTCCAGCATCTTGAAAACGCTTTCCTATTATTCCAAGCAACGTGCAGATGGTGTGGAATACCCCAAGCCTGACAATTATATGTTGGAACTTGTCACTGTGTTTCCATGTAATCTCAACGGCCTTCGCATAAAGGGCTTGGTCAAAGACACAGACAACCTTGTTCAGGCTTAATTGTTGCATGATTCTCAGTGACTGATTGAGCACCTCGTTGACAGTAGACATTTGTGTTGCTGGAGCATTGATGGTAGGTAGATAGCCTACATTGTTGGGGATAACGACCATCTCATCTCGAGTCAGGACATTGAAGCCTGTCCAGCTGCTGACTGACTGTCTTTCCTGTTGTGACATGCGTGCAAGGAACCAAACAACGTTCTTCTTTCTGGCAAGCTGAGTATTAGCCGAGGTACTGTTATCTGCACTTTTGCTTTGTGGTGGCCCCACCCGTTGTCCAGCGTTGTAGGTAGGCAACGTTAGTGCAGGTGCCCTGATGCTTCTCTGCTTTGTTTTGGCAACAGTGGGCTTGGCTTGGACAGGAACTTGGTCGACTTTCTTTGCTTGAACAGCGATTCCATTAACTCTGTGAGATGTTCCCTCACCACTTACAGTTTCTTCAAGGCGATCAATATTGTCCCAAGCTAAAGTTGTGAATATACCAGGGTGGATGTTAGCAGGCAAGGCTATGTCACTCCCTAATGATGAGAGTTTCTGAAGGCAAAGGGCAGTATTGATCTCCTCCATCTGTGAATAAGACACACAGTGACCAAGTCGATTTAGGATGTTTATCAGCTCTACATTCCCTGTCAATGACTTGATACTAAATGGAAGAATGACATGCTTGGAAGGCTTGATCGTTCCACATGTCACTGCATATACTATGTCTTGTCCAAATGATTGCAGAAGCCGCTGAACTCTCTGGGTTGCATGATCAAGATCATTAGAGCCTGTGAGTAGATAGCAAAGTAAGACACTGAGCGACTCTGGAATGGTAGGACATTCTACTTCTGGTTTGACTTCAGGTGGCCAGGACTGAGGAACATCTTGACTCTTGATGTCTGCTCTCAATGTAATGGCTGCTCTGGCTATAGCATCTTGAGCACCAATACTTTTAAGGATGTGTAGCTCTTGAATAAGAGACTGGTTTTGTTTTATAAGTTCCCTAATTGACAGGTTATCTGGATAGAGGAGGAGTTTTCCTTTGGCATCAGGAAAGATGTGCAGGAATCCATCAAATTCACCCTCAAGTTTTCTTCTTAAATGTTTAATGGTTGATTCCTTGACTTGGATAATTCCTTTTGAGTTAATTGAAGCAACCAGTCTGGAAGTTAGATCGGCCATTGTCATTACTTGAGGTTTGGCAAAAAGCTCCATCCTGATGAATTGGAACAGCTCATCATATGACTGATTTACAGCAGCTTCATACTGGGCTTCAGCATCATCAGATGTATTGCAGACTAATCCTTCTTTAGAACCCTCCTCTTTAGTATACAATCTATAGCAAGACCTGTGGTAGTGTCCCTCGGCTGCTACAAGGTCTCTACTAACTATTGCAAGGATTCTGCTGTCCTTTTTCCTTGTGGCTGCACTCCTGATCTTTGCATCAGCTCGCAGTTCTCTACACTGTACTAGTGTGTCTTTCATATTTTGTCTCTTTACATATTTGTCAGTTTTCTGACAAAATATGCACTCCATATCATAGGTTCTTGATGTCATTGGGGCATGTCGAGCTTCTCTCTTAGTTGCTTTCTCTTCAGCAGAGCCACTAGCACATTGCTTTTCTTTATTGAGGATGCCATCAAGAACTTTCTTCATAGTGAAGATACTGCGGCACTTCCTGTGGTAGCAGATTGCTGGTATCTGTCCCTCAGGAATGTGTTTTGCCAGTTCTAAAACTGGTGCATGATTACGGATCTGAGCTGCCCTGAGCAGAGTTCTCCAGGAGTCAACACTCTGAAGTGAAACCAATTTATCTCCATCATCAGAGCAGTGGATAATACATTCCATTTGTGGTTGCTTTGGTAGTGGGCTCTTCCTTACTTTCTCACCGGTGGCCATGATAAGTCAATTTTCAACTGCAATATACAATCAGAAATCATTAATCAAAATGTATCTTAACTAATGGTAACTAAATGATCAAATCATCTTAGCACATGCATTAACAACACACTGAAGGTAATGTTAGTACTTACTGATCAGAAATACAGAACACTAGTATTTACCTTAATTGCAGGTATATGATAATGAGCAAACAAGCATGTATCAATTATATACTTAGAGTTTACCTATGGTGTTCAAAATGTTCTGGTCTAAGGGCTGTATGGGGATTACAAGTAATTGTTCAAATTTAAGGCATGTATTCATGGGCCTAGGAGGCATTTAAAATGTGGGTAAATGTGGAGGGAAGCAGGGACACTGCCATTATGTGCATGCGCAGTAACCAATTGGCTTATGGTTCCTTTTAACAGGTGTTTTGACACTTTGATCTGAATATACTAGTGCGAGAAAAATTCTGGGTACATTTTGTAATCACATTCAGAGGAAGCGTTTGACCCCAGATCATATGGAGCTAAATCGAGGTCATATGTTTTATTCATTCGAAAAAGAGATTCGAAACTGAAATTCCAAATTTCGATATTGAAATTTGAAAATCTGTATTTAAAAAACAAAAGTAATAGTAGTTTATTTTGAGTAAATTATTTGTGTTCATGCAAATCTTTTTCAGTTTTTTACAGTATCAAATCTAACCTTTTCCAGTTAAAGGGTTTTTGCCCTTTGCTTTGTGGGTGTGGTATTTTGAAAATTCCCCCCTTGCCTCTTGAGGAAGCATTCTGATTGGATACTAAAAAGCCAATCAGGAAAGGAGTTGAACGTTGCAGCCTCCCACAACGATACTTGGTTGTCTATAGCAACAGCATAGCAACCGTCTATAGCAACAACATAGCAACTTAGCTGTTCAAGTTGCAAGCCAAAACTGAGCACACCTCATTAGTTAGAGCGCAGTGAGACTTATCTGAGCGAGCAATTTATATTTTGAACAGAAAATATTAATCTGAGCAAACAAAAATATGTCCTGTGGGCGTCTACACGCTCGCTCAATCTCTGCTCTATGCAATGACAGGCACCCGGCGCGCTTGCTCACAGAGTCTATGTGCACGCAAAACTTCATGTGTGCTCAAAACTTCATGTGCCCCCCTTGAGTTGTATGTAAATGAACCACAAAACCAGCAGCCAACCACAGACTGGGAGGGGAGGAAGCAGCCTGATTGGCTGTTGAGCTAGCCAAAGGGCTGAGTTGCTATGTTGTTGCTATAGACGCTTGGTATGCTTTTGCTATAGATGGTTGCTATGATGTTGCTATAGACGCAACCCAGTATCGTTGTGGGAGGCTGCAACATAGACGTTGCTGCAACGTTCAACTCCTTTCCTGATTGGCTGTTTAGCATCCAATCAGACTGCTAGGAGGACTTCAAAATACCACACCCACAAAGCAATATCAGGTCCAAAACCTCTATAACTGGAAAACATTAGATTTGAAACTGTAAAAAGAAAAAGATTTGCATGAAAACAAATAATTTAATCAAAATAAAACAATTACTTTTGTTTTTTAAATACCGATTTTTATTTTTCAAATTTCAATATCAAAATTTGGAATTTCAGTTTCGAATCTCTTTTCGAATGAATAAAACATACAACCTCGTTATAGCTCCATAAGATCACATATAAGAAAACTATAAACCTCTTCTTTAAAAAAAATAAATCCTAATGTCCATGTTGTCTGTGGTAGCAAACATATCAAACCAAGAGACTGTCAGCCAACCTAATGTAGCATTAGCACTTCTTAATGGTTATCTAACTGAACAGTCTGTGTAGAAACTTTGTCACAGAAACATAAAGGCGACAAAATACTAATATTTAGTAAAATACTAGCATTTAGTTAAATACCAACATTTAAATGGTCATTTTGATTTTCAGTAACTTAACAATGTCCAGAACATTTAGTTGTGATAGTGTTTGACCCACCTTAAGCTTCCCGGTGTCCGTGCATCAATGGAGCGACAGCATCACCTTGCGCGTGTGTGTGTGAGCGCAAGTGTGCGAGCGTGTGCAAGATGCTGCCAGTAGCAGTGAAAACGTGGACTGGAGTTTCATTGATTTGGGTTTTCTCTCAATAAACATTTTGAATGGATTTGACAATGAAACACTTACACAGCGCTCTGAAAACAGCGCTGAGTGGATAGACTGATATACTGATTTTTTGACATGGTAAAGGTGGAGGGTTCCAAACTAACAATTTTAGATTATCCTGTATATGCCTGCATTCATGTCTCAAAATAAAATAATATAGGTATGTTATACATTTCCTGAATCCTTGGAGTCCTGTGAGTATTCTTATATTAACGTTTTGTGTCCCTGATGTTCCTTTATGTCACAGGACTAAAAGAAAGTAAATGATTTAGGCGAAAATTGTGGAAAAACGTGTGTGACTAAAAGTTTGACGAGCTCCAGTGATCACTGTACTTGTCATAAAGATTTACAAAAGGGCTTAAATGAAAGCTTAGAGTGTCCCCTTTAAATTGACACTAAACAAAATATTTTTAAACATTGAAAAATATTCTGAACCTGAGCCTAAACCAAGATATGTACCAACGTCTAAAATGCATTTTTTCCAAGGGGGAAGTTAACTTCAACAGCTGATAACTGTAATATAGCTGTGAATCAGGAAGGGTTATCATGCCAAAATATTATCTACAGACATGGAGGTTTTCAAAAATTATAAGTAACCTTTGCCACCTTGAGTGGTACCAACAAGTGAAATTTTGGCCTCTGGCCCATGGACTACAAGTGTCACCTGTCAATCAAAGTCACCACCTCTAACAGAAACATGGACGCTATGTAGAGCTTTCTGCTGCTAACTCAGCTGCTAGCTCGGCAGCTAATTCAGCTGATAACTCGGCGGCTAGCTCAGCGACTAACTCGGCGGCTAGCTCAGTGGCTAACTCGGCGGTTAGCTCTGCGGCTAACTCAGCTAACTGGCTAACTGTAGACTGTAGTAGTAGTAGTGTGCGCTAAATGTATTTATACCTCTACAGCAGCAGGGGCGGGTTTATGCTCCGGTGTGTAACGGTGCTATTGGTCACTGGTTACGTAATAGCCGGGTTACGTAAGCCGGTGGAGATTTTCAGACCCGCCCATTAAATCCAGACACAGAAATCTTGAAACACAGTTTGTGAAGCCTAGCTCCACAATTCAAATTTAAAAGGTTGAAATGCTTTTTACACCTTTTTTAGAAATACATTTATGACCTATTTAATGTGTTTAGAAGAAAATGTCTGAATTCACTTTACACGGTCTTTAAGTTTGTGTTTTAGCTTTTGCGGTTTTGGCACCCAAAAACACAGCAAGACGACATTATCGCTGGTGTTCGCCTCAAGCTTACATTTGTTTTGCCTCCAGCTAACCTCGTGACATCACAGTGATGTAGGCCATGAAAGGGTCTATTGATTTCTGCTGTCTATACTATCAATTTGGAGAACTTTTTCGCTTATTCTTGTTAACTGCAGGCGGGAGCAACAGCACCCCCTATAAATGAAAAAACGTCTCGGCAGGCTGCAGCTAAACAAGCACGCATATAGTCATATGACACACCGTGTTGTTCAGAAGAAGCTCAGCCATCGAGCCAGCACAACCATTTACAGCTCAACAAAACACAAGTCAAACACCGAGCAAACACCTCCACTCAACCCTGCAGCTCAGCCTTAAACACCTGTGTGCTGTTTAAAAGTACACAGCAGCGACATTTTGCTTTTTGGTTTGGTTTTTGGTTTTGGTTGGTTCAATATAAGAAAGCAAAGCCTTAATGAGAGATCTTCTTTATGGTTATGATGATGATCTCTGTATTAAACAGCTGTATGGATCACCTGTTGGGGCTGAGCATCAATGTGTGCTGCTCACACAACCAGGTGAAAACTGGAGGTGACAACTACATCCATGGTTGTACTCATAAAAATCTTTCAAGGTTGGCAGGTCTGAGCAATATCCCTTCATACTGCCCATAGACTCCAATACAATAATTTCCCAAAATATTACTCTTGTGTGTGGGAATTCCTGTTCCTGGTTCATTTTGTGATAGGAGGTACTGTTATGTTGCGAAAAATTCATTTGCAGGTCCAGTGATAGCAGAAAACTTCCCTCACTGGGCGAGACAGAGTTTCTGGACCCACAGATTATGACATGCACTAGACATTGACTCTTGTCTCAACACACATCGTTAAGAAATTCATGTTAAGTTGCACACTTCACAACGTTAGAATGCAGTTGCAGGCTTACATTCCCCATGGGTAACTTTCTGTTTACATCTTTATATGCTGTTATGTATGTATATATCATATGTTATGTTATGTATTCTCTGCAATACATTTTTCTTTTTGTGTTTAATAGCATCATATCGATGGCAGAAGGGACATTATCATCCGTTGCTTAGTTGAGTATCTTGGAGAGAGTGGAGAGGAGCTGATCAAAGACTATCAGGTATCTGATGATCATCATGACCATATTAAAATGATTGTCTAGCCTTATAATCTGGTCTTCACTTGTGATATTATATTGAAGGTCAAAGATTCTTTACACTTGTGATGTTTTTTAAAAAAGACTCAAGATGCATATTTTTAATCAGGCTTTTAACTGATTTTTTAAATTTGTTTTATGCTCTTACCCTTTATTTTTTTAATCATATTTAATCTTTATCTTATCTATCGTAAACGTCAATTTGCCTTTTGTCTCTGTTTTTCTGACTATTTAACGATCACTTATTAACTTTATTTTATGAGCAAAAGAGTATTTCATTTCATTTATACCTTTTTATAACCCATTTTACTGATTTAATCCCTCAGTTTTCAGCTCCAGTGATTCCTCATGGGGACCTTTCACACAGGGAGTAGTTCTGGTCTACCAACACGGGTGCCGTCCCATGGCTAGCTCCAGCCTGGGTGGCTGGAGGGCTCTGCACCTCTGTGTGGAGCCTCCGGTCTGCCCGGGCCAGGGTGGTAACTGTGGCGGTCCTCCCTGTGGTCGTGGGCGTTGACCCTTCTCAGTCTGGATGGCCCCAAAAAGTGACTTTCTTTGTCTCAGGGTCAGCCTCTCTGAAGCACGTTGTGTAACTTTACGTATGAAAAGTGCCATATGAACATTGTTTGATTTGAGTACACTAAATTGAGTATACCTCTTTGTTTTTATTTTCACATTTTTTTCTCTTAACCCTTTCTTTTATTTGGAATCTATTCGTAGTTATTTCTAATTGTGGCTTATTTGTTTTCACAGGACGTCAGCCAAGAAGCAGTGAAAGAGGACTGCAGTAATCACATGATGAAGATCACCGTCATCCATCCCAATGTGGCACAGGAAAACCAAAATCCTGTGACCGTGTCAGTCATCATTGAGGGGACAGAAGTTCTGGAGGACTGCGGTAGTGTGACAAACGCTTGCCTCCTGCTCATGGTTGTCATCTATGCTTTCAATTTAAGTTACCCACTGAAATTCAAATATACGTTTGAAGTATTTCAGAAGCTGTTTCTTGATCTTGACATCCTTAAAATGTCAGCAAAGGTCCAGTCTCTCCACAAGAAACTTTTAGCGTGAGTGTTCCAGTGTTATTTGTGCTTTTGTCCAGCACAAACAATTTGTTTACATTTTGCGTCAGTGATTTCAAGTGTTGGTCAGTTTTATATAAGCTCTTTTTGTTCTGATCATCCTGAGAATGTTAGCAAAGGTCCAGTCTCTCCACAAGAAACTTAATGCGCCAGTGTTATTTGTGCTTTTGTCCAGCACAAACAATTTTCGTCAGTTTTCTTACAGTGATTTGAAATGTTACTCAGTTTTATATAAGCTTTTTCTGTCCTGAACATCCTGAGAATTTCCGCAAGGGTAGTGATCGTAACTGTTAATGGACAGAGTTGATGTATGTATTCTTTACTGTTCTGAAAGTTGATTAGAAGAAAGGGGACAGTGTACACTGAGTTTTTGAATAGCATGTTTTTTTCCCCTGCTAAGGCCAGCTATCTGATTGGTTGAAACTTTGAGCATTTTTTTCCCCTTCTCAATGAACTTCTACCTATGAAATCCACGAGAAAAGTGAAAGTTTCAATCTTTTGAAGTTTGTAATAGAGCCCAATTGATGGAATTACAGAAGTTAAAGGTAAAAGTCAACTGTAACACTGTATTGGTTTGTATGCTGGATTATCAATCATAAAGTCAGTTGGTGCTTTGTCATTCCGCATTTAATTTTTCAAATTCTGCACTGCTTTACTTTTGAGCTTTATAACGGTCTCTGAACTCCCTTGATGTATATACTCTATGTACAGTGTATGTATATATGCACTGTTTTGAAATTTGCTAGCAAGAAGTTCTATGGCCATGTATTTGTGGTTATAGATATAGATATTTTAAATATATCTATGCCATGCCATTTCAAATGGGAAATAAAAGTCTCTTTTAAACATCCTTTAAGCTGCAAATATTTGTTTTTGGAAAATATTGAATAATTATTTAATAGAATAGTAAACATTTACTTAATTCAATTAATATTAACTAACACATTCATAATAAATATTACTTAATAATTACATAGAATACAAAGAAAAGATGAGTAAGAAACACAAAGAAACATCAGCAACATTTACTTGGGTTTTGTAATTAGATGTAATGGTAATCTGAGTGAATGTTACAATCTATAGGTGAGTATTGCCAGTGCAATTTACTTGTGTATTTTTCATAAAAAAGAAGTGGTTCTAGTAAGTAAATATTACTTAGAAATAGCCTGAGTAAAGATTACAAGCACTTACTGTGTGGAAAAACTGGCCTAGCTTTTTTTAAGTAAATGTCAGTCCAAATTGTTTTCAGTTTACTCCTGGTGAAGTGTAAACCAGTAAAGCCCGAAAACTAGCCTGATCAGTACCAGACTAGTCTGGAGGGATACATCTCCATTATAATTTAAGTAAACCTATTTAAATGTGTCTTCGTGGACAGATTCCTGAAATGTTAATAAATACCATTAAAGCACAGCAACATAAAAGTAAGTTAAAACTAAACTAAAGAAAATACAAAACATTTTTTTCCTCCAGATTTTCAAAATTGGTTTGGGTTATTTCTCTCTCTCTCTCTCTCTCTCTCTCTAGTGCTTTAAATAGTGGATACATATTATAAATATAAACAGCAAATAATATATATAAATGTTTAACATATTTGGAAACATTTGCAATATAGATTTAGATTGAAAGCAAACATTTTAATTGTTGCATAACAATTGACTTAATTCAATTTCATTCTGAAACAGTAATTCATCTGTCAGCAATCTTTCCAGGAGGTTGACTCACTCAGGCAGTTTGCAAATTAACACCACACCCACAACAGTGACTAAACAATCCAAATGTTTATTTTGACATTCAGCAAAACTTCCCCACTCAAACTGATGTCCCACTCAGCCTGAAATCAACCTATTACTGGTAGATACTCGGCCACCATGCATCATCTGAAACCTCACTGTATTTAATCAGAATTCACACATAATGTTGTATATTATCCTGTATTTACCTTGCTTTCCACTACTTTCTTTAGTAAGTCATTTTGATTCGGCAGACAGTTTGGTTATAATGACCATTTGTGCTGTAAGACTGGAACCAGGAGATGGCGCCTTTTGCTCACCACTCCAGCAAGTAAAACGGGTGCAGCAGTCAGGATTAGATGGAAAAGTAATGTGCTGCCATGAAGTAGGTTCATACAGAAAGGTTTTTATAACATTAACCTGTCTAACAGTTTAAGAAAATATATTACAATGTAAACGTACGAACATATCCGTCCAATTTCCTCTTATTTTATCTAACAGGAATGATGGATGCTGAAGCACCATCGTCACTGAGCAAAGGGATATCCTACACTCTGCACGCACTGCATCGTGGTATATGAAGTCCAACATCCAACGTGTTACATTGTCCACTCCGTGTGCTGTAGAGTTGCACACTGTTCTGTAGCTTAACAAGAGCTGAGCGTTGAATGCAATGGTGCCCTAGCTTACTGAGTCTTTTTTCGGTTAGCCACAGGAGATGGCAAAGTCGGCTACAAAACACAAAGCACAACCTCAGGCTCACAGCAGATTATCAAATGACCTCTACATTGTGACCGCAACGTGTCTCTTACGGCAGAGAATGATCCAGTGGAAAGCAGTTATTGTTCAGGCTCATCTATCATCACTTATCACTTAATAGAAAGGCTACGGTTTGTGTGGTGGTAGCTTGCACTGGAAACTATCAAGTCATGTGTGCGAAGGCCTCTTGTATTTAATGTGTAGCTTTTCATTGGCTGTTCCTTCGAATGAATTAAATACTGGATATTTATATTATGACATTTTAGACCACACAAACAAAAACACAGGGACATATAGATAGATAGATAGATAGATAGATAGATAGATAGATAGATAGATTAAAAAAATACAGCATGGGGTTGAAGCTCTTTGGGAAAAGTAAGTCAGAATGTATTATCTCATTTGTTAACTCTAATTTACTAGAGACCCCCAGCTTTCACTTATTCATTTTTTTTCATTAAATGCAGATTTCATAAAACAACAAATATCAAGACCAAATTTGCACTTGAGTGTGGCTTATTTATCCCTATTTAGGCTACCAGTAAAGGGCAATTAAGATCAGTGGCATTAATCATGACAGGCTGAAATAAATTTAGTCTACTTAATTCTAAACTTCTGTCTCACCCTGTTTAATTAACTCCCTTGCACTCTCTCTCTCTCTCTCTCTCTCTCTCTCTCTCTCTCTCTCTCTCTCTCTCTCTCTCTCTCTCTCTCTCTCTCTCTCTCTCTCTCTCTCTCTCTCTCTCACTCTCATACACGCTAGCACACAAACACACACACACACAAACATACACACACAAACACATGCACACACACATGCACACAAACACACAGTGTGACATCTTGTGGTGTTATTGCCACAGGCCAGAATCATTGTGCACATTAATCTCTCCATCTTCATCCTGGCTGCTCCCAAGTCACTCCATTTGGCTTCCTCAGCAGGATGATGGTCCTGCTGAGTCACTGCAGCTGGCTACATCACCAGCTAACACACCCACTAAAACAAACACATACACATTTTACTGTGATTGTACCATTTGTACCATGATTTGGCATACACTTAATGGTATCAACACATGTTCAAAGACCTCTTTCACATACTTATAAAGATCATTTAGTTGTTTCTATTTCACTGTTTGGCTTTCCACCCTCCTTGGTTGTTTAAATCCATTGCATAGATGAAGGTATGGGGCTATGCACTGCACAGTAAAGTGTAGTCTGTGTTTATGTCATGCAAGTCTAATCTGGTTTGCATTTGTCGCTGTGCAATGAACAGCTTATAAAGAGGGTGAACAGAGTGGCCCGCTGCTCTGCTTGCATGGCTCTGTTCATTCTGCCACAATATATATCCATATTCATCAGCCAGAGATTCACTGCTGTGCAGACCAAACACTGCAGGCTACTTTTCTGCACACAGAGCCAGTTTGCTTGTTTGTTAATTTGTTTGTATAATTCAAATGAGCCAAAATTCAGAAAGACCAGAACACATTTTGTGAATGCTCATGGGAATACATAACTGCAGGGATATTTAGTGTGTGGGTGGTATTAATTTTTGTTAATATGTTCTTCTATGGATCACCCGCTCTTAACAGTAGTGTATTTAAAGGAGTCAGAGGTGCTGTTTGTGTTATTAGCAGTCATCTGTGCTGCCTGTGACACATGAAAGGACACACCCTTGACCTCATCCTGGGCATCCCACTGGTTAGATGCTCCTGTGTTTGCTAAGCATATAAGGCTGTTGCTATAGAGACTGTTCCCCCAATAGCTGTAACCATAGAAACCATTTGTCTGTCTCCGGGATAGAGAATGGGATGTAGCATTTTTGCATGCATAACATGAACTATTGAACCTCTCTCAGTGCTATCTCCCCTCTATGGATCTAAGATGAAAGCCAAAACTGGAAAGAGTGAGGCTTCATTAAGTTTATATATTTCAAGAGCAGCATGAGTATATAGAGACAAAAATACGCAAACACATCTACCTTATACTCAGCTGTGAATGATTATTCCAGACAGACAAATAACAACAAAATGGAAATTCTGTTGTTGTTGCTGGATTTCTAAATAACCTTTCTAGGAAACTAGTGTTGCCTGTGTAAGCGGATGACTCGATAAAAGTATTGATTATTTACGCTGAATTTTATCTAGGCCAGCATGACCGATGACTCTTCATTGTTATATTCACCCACTGGGATACAATAAATCTACTTAGCCACTCTATTAAATTATATTGCGTCTGGAAGCTTCCTTTCACAAGGGACTGTTTCGACCATCTGTGACTATGGCTTTCCACAAGGACAAATGAGGCATCAGTACTGGCCAGGTAACTCAGCCTGTGTGTCTTACCTCTGCTGGGAAGGTGTTTTTCTGAGAGCTTGTCAGTGCAGAGAAGAATTGGGATGTGAGTATGTGTGAAAGAAGAGAGCAGCCGATCGGACCAGCCCTCGCTGATGTGATGAGACGTACTCTCTACCAGTAACTAATCAATTATTTCCCACTCTTATAGAGTGTCACATTGACCTTTTAGAAACGTGCTGTCTAAGTTAAATACAATTCTGATACTGATTTTAAATTAAAGCTGTAATTTGCACGTTTTAAATTGTCCTATTCATTACACAGTATTTTAAGAAATGTAGATGAACTGTGTACTTATGTATGACCATTTTAATAAAAATCCTAAACAAACCCAAAATCTAAATTCAGTCATATCCTTTATTTGTTACTCCTCTAAACCAGTCATTATGCTTGTAATGTCTAAAAACTCACATTGCAATGAATCTCTTATAATGAGAAAGTAAAACACATCCACACATACAAATGGCCCCAAGACAATTAATTCAAATGTATTTTTAAGAAAGAAAACTTTATTAGTGATTTATAAACAAAACACATTACCACTGTATCCATTTAGGTAAAATAAAAAAGTCCGAAAATAAATGAAATAAATGAAATTCACTACTGCACTGTTACAGTTGATGAGCGGGTGTACAAAAAAGGGTTTTACAACAGATCTGGGCTGGTCCATTTAGGACAGCACATTGCCACCATAGTTCACCACCATACATTGGGAAAAAATGACAGCATGAACGCTCACTAAACACAAGCATACACTACATATACCTTTTTTTTCTTCTTTTTTTTTTTTCTTTACACTGGAATATTTTTTTCAGTCATTTTTTCTTTTTTTAAGAGTGAAAGGGAAGTGATAGCTCATCATAGGATCATACATATTTCAGTTACAATATTACAGTGTTAGTTAGATCGTCATGTCAAAGCCGGACACAGAGTGATTTTTTTTTTTTTTAAGGTTTTTTTTTTCTTGCTTTGCTTGATCTCAAAAGCATAAATGATAGTTTGGAAAAGAAAAAAAAAACTTGCGTTGAAAGGTATCACACTATAGCATTTACAAATATCTAAAGAGGTTTAGTGAATGCCATACAACATCTGTAGAGCGTGAAGATTGTAGTACATAGATGTTTGGCATAGACAGAAGTACATACAAATAACTCCTGCGCGAGTAATGAAGAAAAATGATAATACAAAAGAATAAACTCATAGCCATCTATCTATTTATATATATATTTCTCTATATAGTATGTGTTTCCTTAGAGCAGTACATGCAGCAGCCACTTAATGGAGTGACGTCATACTGAACCGCAAAACTTTGGGGACATGGCAACAAGTTACAGGCAGGGGACAGGAACCAACAGAAGCAGGTCTTGAGGCATGTCTCTTTTTCAAAACCTCCTGAGAGAGGATTGGTGGGATATAGCTGTGGGACGGGAATCCCTAGATGCCCATATTTTTAGCAGGTTTCAATTACTAGTGTAGAGACAATCTATGAAAAGTCTACGCTACATTTACAGTGTACATAAAAGCTATGTGACTCAATGAACCTAAACAATCAGTTTTCTTCTCTTGCACATGGAGTCGGAGGGCCAGCCCACGGCACCTGTCTCCTCACTTTATCCCAGTCCTCCACCCCTGTAATCTGCCTCATCCCACCTGGTCCCCTCTCATCAGTGGCTACAAACAGGAAATGAACAGCGTACTGTAGTATTCACAAGTTAAAAGCACTGAACCGTTTTGCACTTAGAGAGACATCTGACAAAGAGTTCAGGGTGTTGACCCCGACTGGCTTCCCCAGGCCTCATCCACATTACTCCATGCTGTTCTCAGCACACCACAATGTTCAGAGCAGGCCATTCCCAGGATGGATCCTGAGCAGGGGGGTTCAGAGCGGGAGTAAGGGGGCAGTTTCTGAGGGCAAATGGGGGCGGGCATGACATGCAAAAAGCAGTTAAAGCTGTGAGGAAAAAAAATAAAAAGGATGTAATAGTGAATCTCTTTAGAGAATAAAGAAAAACAGATTAAGTTCACGAACTTCATCATCACATGAAGAGGCATTCAGTGGGATGGGTGACTGTGGGGGGAAAAGGCAGTTGGGGGGAGGAGAGGATGGCTTGTGGCAGCTTGGGGCAAGTACAAGCAGGTGAGCAGTTGTAAACTCAAGGTATCAGGTAAGGACTGGTTGCTACCAAACATTCAAAGCAGAAAGCATTAGGCTTTTGCTGCAGCAGGGGAAGAAGAGACGGTATTATCAAAATCTCAAGACTCTCCTAATATTCTGTAAGGTTTCATCAGAGTCCACTGACTGAAAGCGGAGTCACAAGCAAGCTCAGCGGGACTCTCCCCTCTGTGATCCTCAGTAGAATGTGAGGTATCTTCCCATCTCTCCATCTTTCCTGTGCTCTCTGCATTCCTCAGTTGGGGTTCTGGCTGGAGATGTAGCTCTCTGTGTCCTTCTAACTGCAGTGAGCAAAATACAGAGTGATTGCAAAGGATGCTGCTTCCATCCTGAGAGAGTTGATGTACACATGTGCACCGCATTGGTGACTGTGCAGGGCAAAAAGCTTGCAGTGTCTAGTTTTAAGCACATTTCTTTGATGTCAGTTGATTCTCCTTTTTTTATTACCCTCCTTCTCTCCAGGTCTCAAGTGCTTTCCGTGTCCACCTTGTCATGATAAGTGTGTGTCTCTGTGTTTGTTTGCATGTTTGAGTGTGTGAGCATGCGTGTGTGTGCATGAGATCTCAGGAAACACTGTTGGTAGTTACCAGAGGATTTTGCAGCAGTGTCATGTCAAGCCGTTGTTTCAGTGACTCTCTCCTGTGCTATTTACAAGTAGTGTGTGTCCAGCTCCAGATTGCGTACATCTGACTCAATCTTCTTTGTCTTTCTTCTTTTCCTTGGCTGGCACAGAGCTTTTTGTTGTTCTTGAACAAAGTATTTGTCTTCTCTCACAGAGAATGGTTTACAAATCATAGTTGGGGAGGGGGTAAGACAGAGGTGCCAACATGCCCAATGGGTTAAAGGAGAAAAAATTCAAGACAAGGGCAAAGAGTGGTCCTTCCTTATTTCAAAGGATGACATTAGTTGACTTGTGGTATATAGGCACATAGGGGCGTGGAGGAAAATCAATCCTTTTATTGTTTATCAAGGCAAGATCAATAATTTACCTCAGTAAGGGACTGAAGGCAAAATAAATATTGGTAAGGCCAGGTTCAAAACAGAAAGAGCTTTAAAATGTTTTCATCGAAAATAGTTAATAAAATGAAATTGGAAAATTCATAATAGTTTTCACATTTTCTTTTTGCCCAGTGGACTTTGGTTGGTACCTCTGTTTTAACAACGCCCTTTTCTTCATTGCTATTTTCTCTCTCTGCTCCTCTACTCATCTCCATCATCCTTTCCCTTATCCTTCTTGTCTTTCTTCTCCTTCTTCTTCTTCTTCTTTTTCTTGGCCTCCTCTTTCTTTCCAAAGGTGATGAAATCGCTCTTGTCGTCCTCTCCTCCCTGGTTTTGTCTGATGGATATTATGGCGGGGGAGCCTGGGATGATGAAAGCCTCTGGGGGAACCTCACCAGGCTTCAAGTGCTGTGGGGGTGCACCAGGACCGCCGGGGCCATAGCGAAAGTGCCAGCTGTTGCTGTCTACGCCAGCACCCATTGGGGGTGACACCTCTCCCCCTTCAGCATCTGGAGGAAACAAAAAGAGATGGATGACGGATTATTATTTGCTATTTATTTGTTTCAGACAGATGTCAATAATTATGATACATGGACCACTATTTGTGATATTTGTGACCGTCAGCATTAAATTTGCCAACATTATATCCTAAGAGCTCTGAACCTTAACACAAAAAGCTGCACTTGCCAGGTATCATTCACTGGCAAAATTCTTCAGACGCACTGGATAAGATTTACTTATCATTTTGTATCTAACTCTGTCTCCTCACTGTTGGCTACTACTCTCCATTTCTTATTAAAAACCTGTTATTTGTGTTTTTGAACTAACTCAGTATAGATTTATTTCTGAAATTTGAACCTGAAATTCACTAAGCTGCTACTGTACTAAAACAGTCATGTTCAAGGAGAGACAGTCTGATAAATTGCAGTGGCTTATATTTTTTATATGCAATATTTTCTACTGTGAATCACTGTATGTCTTATCTATGTATTCTATTTTGTTTCATGCATGTTCTTGCTGCATTAGCTCCATACACCTTTCTATGTAGAAATATGATTCTTGGTGATTTATTTGCAGTAATATTACAATTGTTTTATTTAATCAATAACCTATGCCAAAACAATTATCTTAATCAAAGCACAGACATTTAAGGTATATCTCAATCTCAGTATTTCTTTCATTTTAAGTCTGACAAATCTCATCCTGAACCTTGCAAGACCCGTCACTTGCAGAATGTGCTTGTGGGAGGCAGTTTTAGCAGCTGACCATAAAATAAGCTGCTACAAACTGAAAGAATTTGCCATGCTCTTTTATATACATAAATTTGGCATACTGTGTCAAAAATCTGACCGTAACAAGAACCCACTGATCTTTCACAGTAGGGACTGAAAAAATCTTATCGTCAATAATAAGTACCATTCCCTGAGGAAAAGCCATGGCTATGCTATAAAAAGTGGGAGGTAGTTGAACTTAAAGAGAGATTTCCATTAAGAGACTGCTAAGTGGCAATGAATCAAAGGCTCCCTCCTGCCACTGCTAACATCCGTGGCACAATTTAATAAAACATTAAAACTCCCATCAAAATATTAAAGGCTGGGGACAGACATAGAGTAAAGATTTCAGAGGAATTTAGCTCAACTATTTTAATTTGTAATTACTGTCACTGCAGTAAATGCCATATTTGGTCCTTCTGCTGTTTGCTCAGATGTCAGTTTACAGTGATTTTTAAAATGTTCAGAGGGTTAAAAAAAACTGAGTTGGGTCTAGCTGTGTAGGTGAATAGTCCAGGATTTCTGTCAATTTGCCTGTGAATAGACATATCTTGTCCACAGAAATAAATACACAGTTCAATGGTGGTAACATGTACAAGTATAACACTTGTGGTGTGGACACAAAGCCAGCGCAACATTATTGAGGCATTGGCAGGGGTAACTGTATTTAGGAGGGCATGGACACCCGGCCTGACCGTATATTAAGGAATGACCAAACCATTAGTCCATTTTGTGTGTGAGTGTGTGTCATTGTATAAATGTTTATGTGTAGTACATAACAAAGCTAAAGTCAGTCTACCAGTAAAAGACCCCATTACTTTGGTTCTTTCCTCATAGCAGTGACCTACTTGCCGCACTTGCCTCACATATTCCCTTTTATTCCTTTGACTCTTTTTTGAGTTCTTTCCAAAGGGGAGATTAGCTGAGCAGGGCTCCATCCGACCAGAAGGAACAGTGTCTGGAAGAAGTAGCCTGACCTAATGCAGTACCCAGGGCAGAAAATACCATCCCACAATCTTATCGTATCCCTCTGACCCAGCCAGCTCCAAAATACAGAGTGTATGTTCAGTTTCCTCTTTCCTCATGTTGCAACTTTTACACAAAGTAGACTGTGTCATCCTAAAAATAGTGGGAAACAGGTTGCAAACAGAGGTGAAGGGTCAGCCTCTTTGCAGATGGCAATAAGGGCAGCAATTCAGTTATTTATCTGACATTTCTCAGATTATGATGACTCTGTGATGCAACACACTAGGATCAAAGTGATCCCTGGGAGACTGTAGCCTACTGTTTCTAAACACTGATATCAACATACCTCAATCCTCCATTACATCACTGAGATCAATCTCAAGTTGTCCCCTTTTCCAAATATTATGCACTCCAATCTTATTTCCTTTATAACTACCACCCCACCACTGCTTCACGTCTTCTCTTTGCTTATACTTGTTTTCCCTTCCATATTTCACTAACTCCCAGTGAGATCTGCTCACAGTGAAGGATTCATGGAATAAAGCCGTAGCAAACATGACGTCTCCCGCTTGGCACACAATCCTAATCAGTCATAGAGGCACGCACTGCTGCAAAGCTCCTCCATCTGCCTGAGTCGAAGCAGAGAATGCCATTTTATTCCATTTCATTTAAAAGTCACCTGAATTAATACACACAGGCACACACACCACAGCTCTATAAAGGGTATCTAGAATACTTAGTTTGAATTAGAGCTGAAAAGATTAGTTGATTTATTGATTAGTTGATATACAGAAAATTATTCAGTGACTATTTTGATAATTGATCAGTCAATTAATTGTTTTAGTCATATGTCAAGCAAGAAAACAACAAACATGTTCTGATTCCAGCTTCTCCTTTGTGATGATTTGCTATTTTCCCCTGCTTTAAGAAACTGTAACTAGAATATTTTGGGATTTTTGACTGTTGGTGGGATGAAACAAGCAATTTCATGATGTTATGATGAAAATGTTTCACTATTTAAATATATGTAATATACTATGATATAGTATATGGAAATAATTGTTAGTTGCAGCTCAAGTCAGAACTGTAAGTTTTAATATCATGTTCAATTCCCTCAGATATTCTTAAAAATCAGACATTGGGACCATAGTACAAGGTTTAAGTGGGTCATGCACTTGAATTGGTCCACATTACTATTTGCCAAAAAGTTCTCATTCTTTCACCCACTGTGACAACACAGCTGCAAGTTCTTCAGAAAGACGACAGAATTTGACAAAGAGACTGAGAAGATTAGGACAGGACAGTCTAGATTCAATCATTGCTTCCTCAACATGTAGACACGGAGACTGCAAGAGTCACATTCGTTTACAAGGCAGGAGTCCTCTCATCCATGATAAGTCCTCATCTGACTCTCCCAGCAAACATAAGAAAAAGTGCACAAAAAAACTAGATGAAAAATGCAGAATACTAGAGTGCAGGCAATGCTTTGCTCTAAAGGGTCCATGCCCTTGCTTGAGAAATTAACTGTCAAACTCAATGTGGGAATTTGACGAGACACCAATGCCCCCATGCAAACTTACACTCATAAACAAAACAACACCCCGGAGAGTGATGAGTCATGCTGAGAGCAGACATATGCAAAAAAGGAAGACAGGACTGGGCAACTCTTAAAAGGGTCAATGTCTTACTGCTGGCTTAAAAAATACAAAAAACAAATCATTGGCTGTGCTGTTATCTGCTGGTATTATAAACTGAAGAGGTCATATCAGTCTTTACTGCTGCCTATGTAGCTATATTTGGATGTTACCTGCAAAACTGACACATGATTTGACCTATAATGACAACTAGACCTCTGTCTCCTCTATATTTAAACCATTTTATCTGTCATCTTATGTATCCCTGTATGTCTTTTCTCTCTTCATTTGCTCTTTGCCTCTTTTCTTCCTCTTCCCTTTTCCTTCATGGTGGTAACAGACTCACTTCACCTATAACTGATCTCCACACAGCCATTGCTTCTATCTGATTTGTCGATGGCTGTTGCAGAGCAAAATTCTCCCTCTTCTCTCCTCTCTGTTTCTCCTGCTCAGCCTCTCTCCCCCTTCTTTCTTTTCCCTGCCACCCTCTCTCACTCATTTCCCCTGACCTTTCATCTAATCTGGCGTGAAAACCCAGCCAGCCAACACCAGTCCCTCCCAGTTATTGACAAAAGTCTTAATCATGCCTATCAATGCTTGTGATAACATTAATGTGATTGGGTATTAAACAGCTTGTCCATCAGTGATAACTGCCAGGCACATTAGAGAGGAGGATAATTTCTTTCCTCTATCGAGGATGACGACAACTGTTGCCCCTAACTGTATTACTGTCTCCATATATCTGTAACCTGCACTATTTTTATCCCTCTGTATTTGAAATGCTAGATTGATACACTCCACTGTGATCAATAACATTACAGACTGTGATTCTTGCTGTATCTGTACCCTTAAGGTTGATCTCTGGAGTCTTCAATCCAGTATCTCTGCGTGTCCTTTCGCTCCCCTGTGCCGCTCAAGGTTTTCACAGCCACTTAAATCACCCAAGCTCCATTTTGCCACGTCTACTTTATTCATCCCCCTGTCTCGCCCTACCATGGGCCAGTTGGGCAGAAGCGCAGTGCAGCGTTACATAACGAGCTGAGGAGGAAGAGGAGGAGGAGGAGGAAGAGGAGGTGGAGGAGGAGGAAGAGGGGCAGGGAAGTGCAAGGATGCAGATATGAAACACGATGCTCACCACCAAAATGGAGGGTAGGAGGAGGATGGAAAAAATGGATTTAAATATACTGAAATATATATTTCTCTTTTTTTTTTTACACTGCAGTAAAAAAAGTGTGATTGTTATGATGGCAGACACTCGGAGGGACCACACCCTTTTCCAAGATAGCACCTGTGTCTGTTAGTGAGCTGTGCAGCATTTGTGTACATTTTGATAAAAAAGTGTGATACTGCAGTCCATAAAACATAATTCATAATCATGTGTATGTGCTTTCACTTCTATGCCTAGGTGGTGGTAGAAGAATGCATTTAGGTGCCTGCATAAATCAACATATATTACCCAATCTGCTTGCAGTTAGTGAAATACACAAGTAAAACTGTCATGGTTAAAAACACAACAAAGATAACTGATTATAAGCTCTTAAGAGCAGTGCTGTGCATGTTTGAGTGTACAATTGTTTGTTTGTGTATGTGTTTGTGTGTGTGCACATCTGTTGGGTTTCACGCCAGGTTGAGCACCTTGCAGTCTGTTACCTGCTGGATCATGTGGCAGAGGGTGGACACAAGTTATCCCAAGTGACAGGACTTAACACAATAAAAATAGCACCCAGTGTAGGTGTGTGTGTGTGTATGTATGTGTGTGTGTGTTGAGGGGAAGTGTGTTGAGTTGATACCTGTGTATCTGTTTGTGTAGTGTGTAGTTAGTATGTGTGGGTACTATGACAAAAAAAGTGTTAGAAGAGAAGCAGAAATCCATTCATTCTCCAGAGAGAGAGAAAGAGAGAGAGAGCTGGAAAGATATTTAAAGAATAGGAGAGTGCAGGATGGGAACAAAAAATACAGTGACAATAAAGGAAAGCAAAGCACTGAAGTTGAGAATAGGAAACAGATGGGGCGCAGGGGTCTGGAAACAGTAAGAAGTCCCTGACAGCTTCTAGAGCGTTCTACCTTGCCTTTTTGATTCTGCCAAATATCACTTTGCGGCCAAAAAGTATAACATGCAGCCATAAATTTAATTTACTCTCTTTATATTTTCCTTACCCAACTCTGTCTTTATCTCTTTTTCCTCCACTCAGATAAAATCTCTCAAATGTGACTTTGAAATTTGACCTGAAACTCTCACCTGCCCTTCCTGATGTGACAAATAATGATTAAATACATATAAATGGATCAGGCGGTGGTCCCAACTTCTCAACGGCAGTTTTTATATCCAGGGTCTTAGTTTTTTGGATATTTATATATATATATATATATATATATATGTACTTTTTCTCCCTTACTTTTCTATTGCTTTCACCCTTCAGGGCATTTTTGGCCTGACAGGTGCTTACTGCAGAGGATTACTGTTCCCTCTAATCATATCTGTCTTTCTCTGTCCCTCTGCGTGCATGTTTCATTGCATGCGTGCGATCAGGGCTGATACAGAAAACAGTAAACCTGCATCCAACTCTGCAGTACAGCACCACCCCAGTGAATGTAGGTCACTCTCCTTCTGTTACTCACTCCTCTGCTCTCTCCTTCCCTTTACACCTCTTATCCCCAACTCTCACCTTCCAAACACATCCCTTCCTCCTTTGACTCTATAACTACCTCTGGTTCAGTTTTTAGATTTTGCTCATTTACGTGCATTTCTGTCAACACATCCTTTTGTCTTGTCCTTCACCTGATGCTACAGTCAGCTTTTTCTCTTCCCCCCCCACCCATTTCAGTACCTTTTGTCCCACACCATATGTTTGCACTCCCCTCTATATAACAGCTCCCTCCTTTCCTCCCCCCTGCCAATATTAGGCAGCATGAATGGTTGCCTTGGAAACAACTTCCTCCACTGAAGCAGTAGGACATTGGAAGGAGTCATGGTGACAGTGCTTGTGCTGATGGAGAATAATGCTGCAAGCTCTCTCTCTCTCTCTCTCTCTCTCTCTCTCTCTCTCTCTCTCTCTCTCTCTCTCTCTCTCTCTCTCTCTCTCTCTCTCTCTCTCTCTCTCTCTCTCTCTCTCTCTCTCTCTCTCTCTCTCTCTCTCTCTCTCTCTCTCTCTCTTTCTCTCTCTCTCTCTCTCTCTCTGGTCTAACCACTCTCCCCTAGCAACAGCAGCCTCATACAGATTCCTCTCTTTCTTTTGCAGACTTTGCTTCAGTCTATCTCTCCGATTTATTCATTGTCACTCCCTCCCAAACAGTTTGTGTCTGTCGCTGCTCTACCTTCCAATCCACCTCATCCTTTATTGTGTGTTTCTTGTTCCTTTTCAGTCCCTTGCTTTGAAAACCACCCACCTCCCTCCTCCTAGCTTTCTCTCTCTGCCCATCTCCCTTGGGGATGGTTACAATTCTGCATGGTTCTCTCTGAATCCCTCAGTGCCCTTGGTTTACAGACAAAGCTGTGAAAGCGGAATAAGATGATAAAGGAGTGAGGAACAGATAGGGAGAGAGACAGTGAGCAGAACCCTGATTTCATTAATGTGGGTCTGTTAATCTGGGCGTGGGCTGTACTCCATCTGTCACAGCAGGAGCGGCACACAGAGCAAGCAGCCAAAACACACTCAGAAAACCAGCCAAGCACTCACGCACACAAACACACATGTACACACGAAACCACAAAATAAAATGTGCCAGCACATGTATGCAACTAAACAAACACACACATTAATACCAACACACAAATCCACATGCTCTAAATGAAAAGGGAAGAAACAGGGGCGTTGTCAACTGCAACTCTGTGTCTCACATCGGAGCAAAAAATAGACTGTGAGGCAAAACAGCACCCACACTGAAACAATTCTCTAAAGAGACCAAACTCCCCTATACCCCTGCTCTCCACCTAAGGAACACAGTCTGCCTAACAAACAAGACAATTTAGCTATAAATAGGACTGTCTATGACTCATAGGGATGTGAAAGGCCACTTTGAATGAATATCTCAATTTTTATCATTTCTGGGATATGATAATCATTCTGAAAGTAAGAACACAAATCCTTTTCTCACCTATACTATAGCATGGAAGCTCCAGAAATGTTTTTTTTTCATATTATCTGACATTCTCATAATTATCTTTTATCCAACCCCAACTCAGTTTGACCTGAAGCTGATAGAGCCTTCAGCTAATATTTCCATTCTTAACCTGGCTAACAATGAGATAAAGAAGGGACAGCTTGCCCCAAGTCAAATCAGGGTTAGTGTGGACTGAAGTGCCACGACCTAATTAGACCACCTTAAATCCTCACCAGGTGATCTTGTTACCACTGACCCATCCTGTTGACGTCACTCCAGTCTGTTCTTTCTCTCTCTTTCTACTTGTCTCTCTATCCATCTATTTGTCTCTCTATCTCTCATGTTTTGAAGTGCCTACAGGCTGTAAGTCCTCAGCCAAGGCAGGAAATCGATGGCAGAGAGGAGGAGGCAGTCTGTGTGTGTGTGTGTGTGTGTGTGTGTGTGTGTGTGTGTGTGTGTGTGTGTGTGCGTGCATAGGAAGAGACAATGTGTAGATAGTTTGTCTGCCTGCCCAGCCCACCGCCTCCTGTCTATAAAAGACACCAGGCCAGGCCACCTCTACATTCTTAATTACAACAAATCACATCTTTATCTAAACTAAACTGCACTGCCGTCCTCACTCCAGTCATTATGCATACTTCTGTCTTGGTCTCTCACCTGTCTCTTCCTTCATTTTACTCTGCTCAGCTACTTTTTCTCTCTCTATTTTTCTGCTTTTATAAACAGAATGGGAGGAGAAGTCGAGTTGACAACCAAATTCTCTTCGATGCACAGAGGGCGCTGACACTGTGTACGCAGTGCATCTCTGGTCATATATCTTGGTTAGGGGCAGTAGATATGTCATCATATGCAATGACATTCACATTACTTTGTGTTGAAATGTCATCTGGCATAGAATACGCCGTCATTTAACCCAATGTTTCTGTTCTTAAACTAGCACTAAACTACTAGTATTGTTATGCTTTGTTTGTTGTTTGTCTTTTCCATCCTGATGAAGGCCAGATGGAAAAACAAAACATTTTGTTTTCAAGCCTTTTGAAAATAATGTGACTTCTTCCATGGAGTGTGACCCTCTGTTTTGCAATCATTAGTTAACATAATAAGGATAGGGCACCAATCTTTCTAAGCAAGGTGGAAACTATATATGTCTGTTCCAACCTTGCAGTTTTCCTGCAGCTCTGACAACAAAATGCAGCAAAATATGTGAAATGTTAAATTTAGACTTGATGTTTATGAAGTAGAGAGCTAACTTGACACTCCCATGTGCGTCACTTGCCCGGAGCAGCTTCACAGCAAAGCACTTCCAATAATTACCATTCTATTTGATTTTCACATTTTGGCTCAGATTTGCAATTTCTCAGGCTGTCTCGCAAATTAAAATGCCTGATGGTAGAAGTTCTTCAAAAGATTGTTTCCTACATGTCAGCAATATTGATATCTAGCTATACTCATGTAAAGTTAGCATACAACTGCTTAATGTAGGTAATAATGCACAAATTCATAACCATAAATGTCTATACATTAAATAAAATTAGTCAAAACAAATGTATGTACACATTGATGTGAATGTGTTGCCCCCATCACCCACCCCTAATCTTGGTCTTTGTGAGCATGTGTATAAAAGAGTTAGACAATGAGAGAGATTCACATTAAAGGAGAGGGAATGTAATTATGTTTATTATTCTTATCTAATGTGATCTCTAATGTTTGTCCTCTGTGGTTTGGTGGCTTATGCCTCTGTAAACATCTTGCTGATAATCCAATCAACCATTGGCCCTCTCCCTCCCTTTTTTCTCTGCATTGTCTCTTCCTGCGACAGAGAGCAGAGATATCCATCTCCGCCTACGTAGCACATGTCATTTCCTCTCCCTGCAGTAGTGGGAAGTGGAAGGAGTGGGTAGGGGCGATCTCGTAGTTGATATCTGTTTTCTTCATTTTATTACTCTCTCATGGTTTGATAAGCTCTTCAGGAGTGTGCAGTCATTGGTATTCACTGGTAGTCATATTTTTCTGTCTGTCATGGAATGTTTGCATCTTGGGACACACAGATCTATTATAAAATAATTGTGGATGGTCTGTTTTTCTGTGTGTATACCACTGTTGACATTGGTTTTGATGAGGTGAAGATGGGCTTACTGATTCTTACCAGCAGCGCTGGATGCAGTGGGCCAGTTCTGAACCAGGACCCCCTGGGCTCCCTGCATTACCGAGGACTCCTCCATGTGCACTGAGCTGGAACACAAAAAAGCACTCATATAATCACACATTACACACAGGGAAGGTAGGAAATATTATATACTGTAACTCACAGACAGTATATAGTAGGCTTTGTTAAATTCATTTAATACATACATACATAATTATTACTTTGGGAAACTGATTGTTTCATGTTTCTAAAATATGAGATCCTACATATCCAATTCTATCTTCTCCACATCTTTCCTATATTACAAATTCAAACCCCCTTGGCATGTGTGGAGGGGTTGAGATTACAGTAAACGCAATCCCAGAAATGCAATTTTCAGATTAGGATTTAACCATTTACTCCACGTTTCATTTCACTGGCATTCTCTGGATTATGGATTACAGATGGCCGTTACATTTTCACACCCACTCTGTGGGATTTTAGCACCCTCCCCTCCCCTGAAAAACACCACACTCTCTGCAGTGTTGAACAGCAAACAGAAACGCTGCTACAAAGAACAGTTCTCTCTCACTGACACTGCCTCCCCTTTAACAAAAAAATATTATATTTTCCATCCCTGACAATATTTTCTCTACCTGCTGCTGTTCAACTTTTAATACACCTGTCCACTGTTCTCCCAACTGTCCTCAAGTGTGAAACGAGGTTTTCAGTTGAAATCTGTAATTTGGACTTTCCTCCTTTTAATCTGTGTATTTTGTTTTAATTTCTTGAAAGCAAGAGGCTTTCAATCTTAATGAACATTTTTAAAGGAGGAGTATTGAAATAGAACTTTGTAAATATGTGTACAAGTCTGTAGTTTAAAAAAGATAAACACAGTTATGTATCTGACCATATCCCTGTGCTTACAGCATGCGCAGTGTGAGGAGAACACGAGTGATTTGGTGATGGAAGCCATTTTAAGTGCTGCTAAGCACCAGTGTCATCCAGAAACTGATCAAATATTAATAGAAAACACTGGATTGATACTACACTTTTCAGCTTATGCTAGTCCATTGTACTCATTTTCTACTTTCTGTTTGCAGTGTTAAGATTTTTCATTAAGCTTACTTTGTGGCAAATCATAACCACAATGATGCACAACACAACCTTGTAAATCTCAGGAAAGGTTGTGCTTTCCACTAGAGATTAAATGAAATGAAATAGGTCAGCATCATTACATGGTGTTTGGGTGTGGTATCCAAAATCTCTGACACAAGCTCCGATTATGTAGTGGGGTATAAACAGATGAACATTTAGTGGGGCTTGGTAATGGGCCATGGGAGAGAGTCAACCTATAATACATCAGAGTTAGCGAGTCACAAGAACGATTTAGTATATTTGACACATGCATATTAACTTGCAATAATCCCTGCTGTAATTATGAGATCTGTATAACATTAATGACACTCAGATGGTTCACTTTTCGTAATCGGAAAGTGCATACACATGAATATTGCAGATATGTGTATCTATACTGATATTGTAATGGGCATGTTCCTACACAGCATTATATAAATAAAGATCTGATGCAAACAAAGTCAAACATGCTGCTCAACACACACAGTTGAGCCCCAGGAGACAGGTCTCGTGAGGAGCAACAGACAAATGCTATTTATATGGAAGCTTTTTGTAATTATGATTACATCTCATTAGCATGACCCTTAATTTAGTTGGGTCCATCTGATCCCACAGCAGGTGCATGCCCAGTGTCTTATGGGTAATGTGATCACTGGTTTGGTCATGCTGCAATCCCCCTGTCCCTGATAGGGCATCTTTCCACCTGACTACCTGCCCTTCATCCATCACTGGCCCCCTGCTTACCCTTCCCTCCTGTCAGTAGTCCATCTGTCTATGGCAATATGAAGAGAGCCATTTCCAACTGCATTACTCCTCACTGTCCATCCTCTCACATTTCACATTCCAGACCCTGTTTATCCTCTGCTGCAATCACAGCTGAGCAACAGCAAGCAGCAAGCATGATCGCTATGTCTTCTCAAAGGTAAATATTATCACCCAAAAGGTTAACTAATCAAAATCGTTATACATTAAGGTGACCCAGCTTGAAAAGAAACATTAAAAAAAGTTGCCATATATGTTAGATACTTCCACTATTCAGAGTACTTTGACAAAGCCACAAATTATATTGTCATTGACTGAATATGTACACCTTTGCTGTAAATAGCCATGTTGTAAGAGAAATTAAGTTTTTGGTATAAAATTAAGATCTGTGGCTTCTGCACATCCATCACTCCTACTCCCCATTAATGATGACAGAAGAGTGACTTTCCTTAACCTTTTGCAATCGCATGCAATTTCATGAATATATGATCTTAATTTATGCATCAATCATTTTCTGAAGCCCTTTCCGTAGACTTTTAGAAGATATTTTACAGATTACCATGTTGTTGGTAGTAAGCTGTCTGAAGTAGCAGCAGGTTTAAGTAAGGGGAGGGTTGGCATGTTTAAGATCACTCAGCTAGTAAACGTTGCAGGATTAGTGTTTTTGCTCAAATCTTCATACATTATTAGGTGGTAAAACTACCAAACATATATTTTGGTCTTTAACAAAACATGATGCAAATGTATGAGTAATGTATGATGAGATACTTGCAAAATGACAGAAACAGAAACAAAATGGGGGTTCTTACCTCTGCATTACACCTCCTGCTCTCAGGGAGGCTGAATATCTCCAGTCTGAATTTGGCAGCTTGGGCTGCAAGAGAGAGTGAGAGGAATAGAGTCTTAAGTACAGGTGAAACCTAATATGTCTCATTAATAAGTCATGGCACGAACTGTTAGTGCATGTGCAACTACCACTACCACAGAGATGTTGCAAGACTCTCACATAGTTGTATGTCCCTCTCTTTCTCTATATGATCTATTACTCTTTATTATACTTTCAAAATATGACATCACAAAAGCCATCATAGTAGTGCTGAAATATCACAATGTTTTATCAGCAATGCTAGATAATGGCAATGGTTTCTGAACAACCTCCATTGTCTTCTGCCTTCTTCTGTATATTCATCACTCCCTTTCTTGTGCCGCTGAGTTCTTTCTCCCTGTTATATCCTCTTTACACTGACCAAAACCTTGAGTTTCACTGGCACAGAGTCTGCCTGAATCAGTCTGACAAATCTCACCATGGAAACTGTGCAGAGCCATGTTTTCATTTTACTCTCCACCCACCGCCCTCTGTCATTTCACTCCTATGAAAGTCACAGGTGGCGGAAGGAAGGGGGGGCTGGTATCAATTCAACCCCCTCAGCTCATCATTGAGACTCAAGACACATTAAAACAGAGAGACAAAGGAACATCACATCACTACAACCTCTGCCTGTCTGCCATTAACGCAATTTGATGGTGACAGCCTAACATAAGACATGTTCATGTGCTTCTTGTAAGTTCCTATTACCACAAATATATAAAGATACAACATCATAAAACCTGAACAAATGTGGTAAGAGGACTAAGATTCATTAGTGGTTGAGTTGCTTCTGTGGATCGTGCAGCATAATGGGTTGTTAACCTGAACATATAAGCAAGATAAGATTGCATTTTCTCTCATCTCAACCTAAACCACGGATAGAGCTAAACCAATCTGACTGAGAACACAACATTCTCCCTGCTTTGCCATGCAGTTCATAAGAGACCCATTTGCAATCCCATTTCCTCTCAAATATGACAGATGTTCACTTGCTGCTGAAGCTGCATTGACCTCTATGAAGTCTGCAGTGGACATTCATCACCCTTGAAATCCAATATTGGGTCTTAATGAGAGAAGCCTGGTATTCCTCCAGGAGTCATTCAAGCAGAGCAGGTTCTCTACAGGGACACAGAGTACGGCAGCATGACACTCATCCATACTAGACATAGGTGCAATGGTTGATTATTTGCAGACAATCCACTTATTAAAAAGATATCAGTTGCCGAATCAATAATTTAGATTGATATTTGAAAAAGATGTTAGTTTGACATTAAACACAGAGTTAAAAATTCCCTTGGTCTCATTTTGTCTTTTGTACCATAAACAGAAAGAAAATGAGACAAAAAAACACAAAAATACAGCCAGATTGTCTGCAAATGGGACTAAACAGCTTTACTAAATGTTTCCCCTGTTGCAGAATGGCTGTGGCCGAAGGGAGACTGGTCTGCTTGGCCGTATGGTGTTTATGGGGGTAAATGAAAACACACACACACTAGCACATACTAGATCCAAGCACATGGAAAGTACACATGTCTGCAGTCTGATATACACCCAACAGAAGACACACATGCACAACTAAAATATTAACAGTCATGTAGATAAAAAATAAACAAAACAAAGAACCAAAAATCAGACTAATGAGAAAGAGAAATCAGTGCATTTTGTTTCATTATTTGAAAAAGGAAAAATAAAATTAAGGGTAAATAGAAAATAACAATCCTGTAGGTTTTTGGTGTACCAATTTCCTTGCCCGACTGTTCATCATAAATCAGGAGGAAAGAAAGCTTTTGGTCTGGTTGCACAACCCTTTTCTTGCCTTTTCTTCCATTCTTCCCTCTCCCTCAGACTGAACTCTTTCTAGCATGGATACAGAGCTCACACCTCCGCCATCAACACTGTGTCCAATCACCTTTCATCCCCCGCCTCATCTGCACAGAGCCAGCCAATCCGCACACAGTACTGAGAAACCCATCGCTGCCAGTTGATTAAATAGCAAGAACAAACATGACTGGCATTTAATGAGGAACATGTCGATTGATAACAGAACAATTACCTTAAACATTTCTAAATTCCTCTTTTTATCATTTATTTTCTCCCTTATCCTTTTCTGCACTGTAGACAGAACCACAGACGCTCTGGGGCAAACATGATTTTGCTGAAAACAAATAATGTTTGTTTTATCCTAATATTACTGTTTATTTAGCTACCATCAGGGATGATTCAAACAACTCTGCATATTGTCATCAACCTCTTACATGGGGAAACAATCCCATGGGAGAAAACAGTACTATGAGACCATGAAAAAAAGCTTGCATCTAAATGAAATTCAAACGGTAGGAATAACAGTCTCTGCCTCATTCCTGCCTTCTTCGCCGATTCACATACTCTGGCTTATTGTTCAGCACCAGAGAGGTACGTGACCAGAAGAGGATATTTTGGTGCAGTGGGACGGGTGGCCCTTGAAGTTGGCAAAGGCTGCACTATTTTCCAGACTCTCCCTCCATGTAGAGATGACCACTTAATGCCCTCTGGACCCACTGGACTTGAATGTTGTGCCACACAGCTCACAGCAGACAAACAACACTGGCTGTGTGAGGTCATAGGTGAACAAGCTACGGAAATATTCTAATTTGCTTTGGTAAAGTGAAAATAAGAAATGGGGAGTGAGACAGACAGAGGGATGCTTTTACAAATTAAATATACTGAGTACAGCTCTATGCACAACTATGGAGGACAGAAATCTGGTCTTTAGCAAGCCGGGGATAGACATAAAGACGCACTACCACATGCAGTAGAAATCAGAGTCAACCCATCCACCTACTCAAATAAATACACAACCCAGAGAAGCTACCCACACATGAGTATGCCAGCTTTGTTCCTAATATCAAGATGTAAAACTGAGGATAAATGCAAGTAATGCAAAAACCACTAAAGGTAATAATGGAATTATATAGTACATCAACAAAATGGAGGTGTCTGTTTTTCTTTATCCTGATACAAACAAATCATTTAAATGTGTGCGAGATAACTCAAGGGACTAAGCATATCATTGGAGTGGCACACAAATATGAACATTTTTTCAGTTTTTGTTACAAAGATGTCTTACGTCCAAGTGATAGAACGGCAGAATACATTTTCATATACAACTAGAAAAACAATATATTTAAAAAGGATACGTGATAATGTTTTTTTTTTCTTTTTTTAAATCACACGCCAGAGGAACAGCTGAGACTTGTATACAGCTCCAGAGCTGTAAATGTCAAATGCAACCCTACTACAAGAACTCAGCCCCACAGCAAAACCTAAACCATAACTCTCAAGTCAGTTGTCCTTTTATGGCTCATTTTTATTTGGTAACTGCTGTTATAAGTCACTGCTGTAAGACAATCTTGAATAACCAATACACACATCAAACCAGACACACACCTGAATGGCAGTTGCGTCTGGCATACTGAGACGCCGAACAAATAACTGGCTCTGTCCGCTGTGGCTGGTGACGTAGCCGGAGCCCCAGGTGCCACTATGGGGCCGTCCCGTGTTGTAGAACATAAAAGTGTCACTTCCTGACGTTGCAGTCAGGCATGTTTTGTAGCAGTATGTTTTGGTCAAAGACCCATTACCCCGCACTTCAATATAATGCGGTTCCACTTTGAGGTCACGGCGCATGGCCACATTGTTGCTTTGTTGCCCTCCACCACCACCACCACCACCACCACCACCACCTCCACCTCCGCCTCCACCTGCAGCTCTTGCTCCACCGCCACCACCATCTGCTGAGCTTCCACCCTCTGTCACACTCTTCTTGGACACACAACACGGGGAGCAGGAACCAGGCTGGGTGCAGTAGGTATGGCAACGTACAATGGCCAGCACAAAGACGGTGACCAAGAACACAAAGGTAGTGGCACTCAGGGCAATGATGAGGTAGAGGGTGACATTGGAAAACATTAGGGGGCTGTTAGGCCTGATGATGCGCTTGGGGTCAGGGGCCAACTTTGGCGGCAGCTCCATAACGTGCACATGAATGGTGGTGGTGGAAGAAAGTGGTGGCAGGCCATTATCACGCACCAGCACCGTCAGGGCGAAGGAGGTGGAGTTGTCCTCAATGACACGCCTTGTGGTGCGGATCTCACCTGTATGCTCATGCACCTTGAACAGGTCAAAGTCTGCACTGGTCTGCTCCAGGGCATAGAGCAGCCAAGCATTCTGCCCTGCATCATAATCCCATGCCACCACCTTGGCTACCAGCACTCCTGCTTCAGCGTTTTTCATCAGTGTCTCTATGGTGCGGCTTCCATTGGCGGGTGGGTAGACGATCTTGGGCATATGGTCATTCTGATCCATGATGTAAACATACACTGTGGCCACACGGCTGAGGGGAGGTACGCCGTTGTCCTGGGCTTTAACCTGAAAGTGAAACTCTCTCAGCTTCTCAAAGTCGAAGGCTCGCAGGGCATAAGCTTCGCCTGTATTAGGTTTGATGCTGACGTAGCTCGCTACTGGGATACCATGATTGTTGTCATTGAGGACAGTATAGGTGATGCGTGCATTTTCTGCAGCATCAGCGTCTGTGGCCTTAACAACACACAGAGGTGCACCGGGAGCATTGTTCTCCGTAATGTAAACAGTATACGATGTCTGTTCAAAGCGAGGTGGATTATCATTAACATCTGCAACGTTAACTTTAAAGGTCATTTGAGATGACAGCGGTGGAGTACCTCCATCGATGGCGTTGACCGTGACATTGTAGGATGAAATTGTTTCCCTGTCCAGGAAGGCGGCTGTGACAATGGTATAGTGGTTACGGAAGGACTTGATCTTGAAAGGCAAATTAGGCATGATCTCCAGGGTTACTTGTTTGTTTGGTCCAGAGTCACGGTCATTCACACTGATCAATGCTACAACCGTGTCAGCCCGAGCATCTTCACGTACAGGGCTGGAGAGTGAAGAGAGTACAATGTCAGGAATGTTGTCATTCACATCTAAAACTTCTACTACTACTTTACAGTGCACTGCAACAGGAGCTGGCCCTTTGTCCATTGCCTGTATGTACATTTCATATGAGTTTGTTTCCTCATAGTCTATATTGTTTTTCACCCTGATTTCCCCAGTGTCTGTGTCCATTGAAAACATTTGTCTGACTCTTTCTGGCGTGTAACTGCTGAAGGAGTAAAAAACTTCCCCATTTGAACCCTCATCAGGATCTGTGGCGTTTAATTTAATCACAAGTGCACCCTTTGGAGAGTTTTCAGACAGTTTTACTTTGTACACGGAGCTGTCAAACGCAGGCACATTGTCATTTGCATCAAGGATACGAATATTGATTTTGGCTGTGCCAGTTCGCTGTGGGGTGCCTCCATCCATAGCTGTCAGGATTAGCTGATGAGAGGGCATCTGCTCGCGGTCAAAGGGCTTTTTGAGAATGAGCTCTATGTGCTTATTATTGAAAAAGGGCTTAATGGAGTCCAGAGTGAGGTGGTCGTTTAGGCTGAGGCGGTACTGCTTCACGGAGTTGGAGCCGTCATCCGCATCCTGAGCTCCCTCTATGTGGAACCGCGACCCGGTGAGTGCGGATTCCGACACCTCAAGTTGATACTCATCTCGAGGGAATTGAGGTGAGTTATCATTCACGTCCAAAATCTCCACCTCCACGTTGTGCTTCTCCTGCGGATTCTCTAATACCACCTCCAGATTGCGTGAACAGGTGCCACTGAATTCACAAATTGTCTCTCGGTCAATGCGGTCACTCACCACCAGCTTCCCTGTTTTGTGGTTTAAGGTGAAATATCTCCGTCCACTGTCAGGTGTGATTCTGACGCGACGGGTGGAAAGTTTCCTCAGGTCCAAATCCAAATCCCGGACAATGTCACCGACCAATGCCCCGTTCTCCAGCTCCTCCGGAATGGAGTATCGAATTTGTGCGTTTGTAAGGCCACCTAGTACGAACATAACCAAATATAAAGAAAAAGGCACATTCTCTTTTACACTGTAACAACATCGTGCCGTCACAGCCATCGCAGGCACACAGGATAAGGAGACGGGTTGGAGAAATCTTTCCGCCTTTTTAGCTTGCTGTGCGTCCCCACCCGCCTCATTAAAAACGAGGGAATAGTCCGTACATAACTCCGACTACGTGCAGGACGGCCACCGCATCCTCTCTGGTGCCTGGCTGAAGTGGATTTTTCCCTGTGCCCCCATGTTTTCCTTTGTTTGGCTGGGTGATGTTTTTAAATTTCTCTATGCTCCTAGCAAGGCTGAGTCCTTTCACTGTTGCTGCCTATTGGTCTCTCTCCCCCTCCCTTTCCTTTCTCTCCCTCTCTCTCTCTCTCTCTGCGATGTGGTGATGGTGTCTGTGGGCAAAAGGGGAGGGGGAGCCACTCGCTGAAATGATGCTGGCTGCATTTCAGCACCTTAGATAAAATGATCGAGCACTATCTAATAAAAATATAACCCCCAAAGACAAAAGTTTTTTCAGTCTTATCAATATATCCATCTTCAAATTTTGAGCATCGTACATGGAGGAGGCAGCGTCATCTGGGGAAATTAATTCGACACAACCGTTTTCCATCTTTTTGTCAGTGCCACCGCCCTTTTCATTGTGCGCCGGGAAACTGATTTATGAACCAGCCTGGCGATTAGACTTCCTCACTGGTGCAAACCCACAATTAGTGAGGAGCCCTCTAGCCAAAGCATATTTCTGACAAATACAGACTGTTTAGAAAATAAACGGAAACGGTTAAATAAAGAAACTGTACAGAATAAAGCACCATCCAATTGATTTTTGGCGCAACAACTCAGTGTTTATAATTTACAGTGTATATATTCTATACTATAAAGACGAAAGCCGTGAGGATAAGATAAAGGAGATGACAGGTGAACGGAAATGATCCATCAGACCAACAGTGAAATCTGCCTGTTTCACCTTGTGTCTGCCTGCGACTTAACTGCAGAGGCACTGGGGATTTATGGCAACACAAAAACATTTTCTGTTCCTTCATGATACCACTTTGCTCCACAGTGACAGCTGACGAAGCCTTGTCCTTAAAACCGCCATTGGAAGTGGGTGCTGCAGAGCCCTTTCTGCCACAGGTTCAGTCTCTCATAAGTTACACACAAAGCAAGTTATGTCATGAGGTTGTTCAGCAGTGACGACGCTATAGCCGCCTTTAGTGACAAGATGCACCAGATGTGGCCCCTTAACACATCATGGCAAAAATACACTTTTGACTTTATCTCCTGACAGGCAGCACTTACAAAGAGTGACAGCTTGTAATCATTTTACTCCATTATCACATTTATATCCTTGATTAAAAAAAAAAAAAAAAAAAGTACTCATGATCAGCCACAATATCATATAGCTACCACATCATATGACCAATTATGCATTTTAAACAGCTGACTTCATAGATGTCATTAGAGGAAAATCAGACCTTCTCAGTTTCAGATGACAAGACACACATTTTAAGAGTCCAAGATGATCTGACAGTGCATGTCTAATCCAAGTACTTCAGCCCCTGGACCCATGTACCTCAATTAAATTATAATTTAAAGTGGATTCAAGTTAATTGGACGGGACCTTACCCCTAATACAGTCGACATAGAGACTAATGGAAGATCTTCTGACACTCAATTCAATTTCAAAAAGCTTTTGGGTTTTCAGATGAATTCATCCATACACATTAATGCTTGTTTGTTGTGAACAATCACCACTCTTTAGATATTATGCTGTGGCGATGCCCTTGTGAGACCCTGAGCTATCCTGATTCACCGCGGCCAATAGGCCAAGATGCGCGCCCACCGCCCACATCTTTCCCCTCTTCTGGTGTGCTGCCACTCTAACCCACGCCTAGTCTGCCCACGGCAATGAGAGTGCTTGGCATCCCGGGAGATGGGGAGAAGACAGTGACTCACTTGGATGCTGCCAGTGGATGGGTAGATGCAAAGCGACTCTTCACACTCCAAGGTGACAAGGAGGAGGTGGCAAACCGAGGAGTTGGAGAAGAAATCAAGTGTCCTTTGAAAGAATTATTACATACAAAAAAATCCCTACTACCTACAGTGGGTTTATAAAAGAGTCTGTGGTTAATGGTTAATCTCTGACATCATTGTAATAGTAGCGAAGTGTCCCTGTATGATGTCATTTGAATATTTATCAGTGCCTATCTTTGCAGTGCTTCTGCAAAATATTCAAGAGTCTATATTTGGCATGACTTTTTCTCTCTGCATTATTATCCCTCTGAGCAGCGGCGATAACAAGGTTTCTTTTAGCTGGGGCTAGTAGTCTCTGATGGGTCTACATGAACGGTCCGCCACGCTACTTGTGACATTTAGCAGATTTTCCTGGTGGGATGTGTGGACCTGTCTGTTTGGCAATGACACAAAAATGAAAACGACTTTTATCTCTTCTATTACACACAGAGAGCTGGATTTACACCCGAC
This sequence comes from Scomber scombrus, assembly GCF_963691925.1. Classification (NCBI taxonomy): domain Eukaryota; kingdom Metazoa; phylum Chordata; class Actinopteri; order Scombriformes; family Scombridae; genus Scomber; species Scomber scombrus. The sequence continues at coordinate 17,538,790 of NC_084978.1, forward strand.
CTTTACACCTTTCTCCCTCCCTCTCCTTTCCTCTCATCTCCGTACTGTACTTAAGGATATGTTACAGCTCTCTCATACCTGTTTAAAAACGCACATCTGTTTCAGCATTAATTACACACAGCTGAGCTGTTGATTTCTCACTCAAGGGTGCTGCAGATAAAGTTATCACCATTAGTCCACCAGCAGACAGACACCTTTTACGCATCAACAAACTGATTTCAAAGAGACAATTAGAAAATTGGTATTACTTTTAACTCCACCCTGTCTTCAACATGTTGTCTTAACTCTGTCCAAATCCATCTGCATACATTCATTTACCTTTTAAATTTTAACAGTATTTCTTATCCTCAATCCCCTTTTGCAATCCCTTCATGCTCTCACTTCCCCCCATTGTCTCTTGCCTACTCTCTCCACTCTGGAGTGTATCCAGCTGTGGCCCTGTCCTCGACATCCGCTGTGCCAGCTGAGGGCTGGCTGGGGGCATACTGGGTCTTAAGTGGGGACACAAGAGCTTGTGCCTTTTTTAGAATGATAGAGACACACACAAAAAAACAGTGGGTGAGAAAAAAACCCCAAATGGTATGGTTTATGATAGCCATGAAGACGAGCGATAAAGATTGTAAAAAAAAAACGAGACTCCATCCTCCCTATGCTGCAATATTAACATCTCCCATTCAATTAATTATGCAAGATGGCCACTATATTAATAACATCCCCTTCACCAAGACTCAACCTCATTAATATTGTAAACGACCATTCTAAAAGCCATTCATATCACCTCCCCTAAGAGTCTGTTATGTGGAATTCCCCCATTTTCAGTGAGTCAGATGAGAGGCAGGGATCCACCGAGAAACAGGTCACAGCTGGGCTATCATGAAGCAGGGCTCCTTACATCACTCAGTCAGTCAACTTATATACAAACAAGAGGCAGTCATGCAAACTTAAAGGGCACTTGTGCCTGTGGGCACGCGCGCGCGCGCACACACACCCACACACACACACACACACACACACACACACACACACACACACACACACACACACACACACACACACACACACACACACACACACACACACACACACACACACACACAGTAAAAGACGATTGTATAAACACAAATGATAACTAAGGCCAAACAAGATTATTTGATCTGGATGAATGTCAGAGCATGCCAGAATTTGTTTCCTCTAATTTAAATGAATTCTGTTCAATATTGTCTGTGGAGCAGGAAATTAATTTAATTAAAAGACCAGATCAGTCACAGTGAATGGTAAGTGCAAAAGCTGTCACAGGCTTTGATAAACAGATGAGAGGGAAATTCTCTATCATCAGCAGAGACAGCTGCCCTAAAGTTTTGTTTGAAATCAGTGTTATTCTAGTCAAAACTTCATCATAAAGCTTTAGTTTTGTGGAGTGTGACAGTGATCATATTGCATTATGGACTACATTAGTACTGGTATGTTTAAGGCACTAATAATGCCTTCATTTTTTCTTCATGCTATAGGAAATGTCTTCAGGCTTATTTGTCGGTGGACACCAGTGTCTGTGGTGCCAGAAAATGTGTTTTCAGATTTAGTTAATTAAAAGGGATGCACTGAAATAAAGAAACTGACACAGAAACAGCCTTTTTCTTAGAGGTGACAGCACAACCTGGTGCTTCATCATACAAATTGAATTGGAAAAAAAACCCGTCATGGTGGGTGTCATCATGGCATGTAGTAAATTACATTAATAAAGACATTGGAAATAGTTTAAGAATCACAAGCCAGTCACATTAACAATTCATCTAATGCTGCATTACATGTTGCCCTTTGGTAATCACTTCTGCTTAAACCAAGATATGAAATATGTATGGCAAGAAATTAGTCACTTCAGGATAAGTCTAATAAATGCTGTGTATTTAGATTCAGTTATGCCTGTAAAAAAAAGAAAGATCAAAAGTAATACTAACAGCACAGCACATTTAAGTCCATTGTAAGAAAGAGTGGTTGAGTCAGCCCAAGCAAGAAGGAACAAAGGTGGGAGAGACAGTGAAATTGGTCCCTCTGTTGGAATAAATTGGTAGTACAAGGGTTGGACACGTGATCGTCACCCCACTGCCCATCCGCACAGGCTTTCTCATTAAGCCAGAGCACTAAAACATAATCCCAGCTATGAGTGTGAGTGTGTGCGTGTGAGTGAGAGAGAGAGGCGGAGAGAGAGAGACAGAGAGAGTAAGTCATTTTCTATCTTATATCCACTACAGTGACAGGAAATGGATAGTGCAAGATACCATGGAAGGCACCCTCCCGAGGTGAAATGATAAAGGGTAAAAAGCATCGGCATATACAACATGTTGATGATAGAATCTACAGTACCAATATAAAAAAAAAAATGAAAACAGTAACTACATTTACCATAAATGTACTGGATAATGCACAAACTTAAGAGGAGGATTCATGTCAAATGTGAGAAAAAGCCAGCTTATCAGAAGCATGTTGTCTCTAAGGATTTTGTTTAACCATAGAAGCAACTGATTATCACAGTTAAGACAGCATTTATATCAAATGACAAGAATAAAAAAATGTGCAGAAAAAAATTCTGAAAAGCAAAAAAACTCATACACACTGCTAAGTTGGATCAGCTTCTACAGACTAAAGCTAATATCTACCATATTGGTTTATGACAAAGCTGTGTTCTCATACCTCCTTGTCATCATTATTTCCTCTGCAAAAAAAACTTTTGCATTTTCAAATCTCCGAAACAAAGTCCCATGGTAACCACAATCCCTTTACTCAGGTGGACACAGTAAGCGGGTAGAGGAGGCATTCTCTGGGTATGTTTGTTTGTCTTGATCCCTTGTGTACCTTGCTTTCAAAAATAAAGGGCATGAGAAAACTAAAAGCAGCACAAATCCCTCCCTGTGGGACTCTATAAGGGTTAAACAGCTCCTTGGTTGTCCTGGTTCAGCATGTGCATAAATCAAACAGATTCTTGTTGTGGCACTGAACAAAGCTATCAGGAAATGCAGGCAGGCTTTGGATACTTCCCTCTCAGGATGCCCTGGCTTTATATCCTTGCCGGATGGGAGAGGATGGAACCCGTGGTTTTGAGCATGACAAAGCTAATCTAACAACTGCAACAACATCCCGATGCCACTAAGAGGGAGTATGGATGAAGGACGAGTTGGTGGAAGTAGGGGAGAAAGGGGTGGGGTGGTGATAAATTCTTCCCTTTATCTGTGACCAATTGTAAGCCTGTGGTGTTCTCACTCAGCTACAGGGCATGTATTTAATGTGTTTTTTTTGGTTGTCCATTTCATCCTAAGAAGCTCCCGTTTTTCTCACTATCTCATGCTCAAGGCTTGAGTGCTGTATTTGTGTCTTCCACTAAAACCCTCTCCATTTAAAAAAAAACAAAACGTTTCTCTAATCTCACACATTTGCTTACTTCCTTTATCCACTGACTTGGCATTTCTGCTCGTGATGCTGTACATCTTCAGGCTGCATCTCTCTCTTTGTCTCTCTAACCAGCTCTCCTGTCTCCTATTGTGTCCACCTTGCTTCCTTCCTGCTTGCCTGTACAGCACATGCTGGGATGGATGTGTGGGTGGGGGCGGGTACATAATGGCAGCTCCCTGGAAACAGACTAGTTCATCATTTCGTTAAGGCTCAGAACAGTCTCCATGACAACCTCAGACAGCAGCACTAACCTCACTCACACAAAGGACACACCCTGTAAGGGAGAAAAAAAAGGAAGTGCTACATGTAAGTGCTTTACTGATAAATACAGAAGCTGTTCTGTCATTTTGTATTAAAACTGCTGCAGTAAGGACATTTCTTTCTGGTCCATCTGTTGAACCCATCTGTGCAATAGAACTGTAACAATTAGTTGATTTGTTGCCAACTATCTTGATAATCACTGAATCGTTTTGAATCCTTTTTTTAAGTAAATCCAAATTCACAGATTAATGCTCCTCAAGTATGAATATTGTTCTGGTTTATTTAGTCCTCTATGATAGTAAAATCATATCTTGTGTATCTGTTTCACTTTGGGCAGTGTGTTGATTTTTTTCAACATTTTATGTAGCTAACAACTAATCAATTAATTGAGATAATAACTGACATATTAATCGATAATGAAAATAATGGTAAGTTGCAGCCCTGCTATGTAGGTTACACCACAAAAAATGACTTTACTGTATGACTGCAATCTATGAATTGTGGACCACTTAGTGTGTGCCTCAACCAGGATAATGTGCTGTAGAATCAATAATTTAATGCACTTTGCAGTATAGGGGAGGCAGAGTTAGAAGCTTTCATCGGATACACAATCTAAACCCTAAATCATCATCCTATGTACGTCCAGGAAACTACTAGGCTACTCTCTCAACAGTTCTTCAGTGTGTACACATCATTAACATTATGGTGGTTCTATAAAACACCCACCCCAAGCAAATGTTGCATATGCTCAGACGCAGTATCTTGCGGTCACACAGCACTCGGACAAAAACACAAGATGTTCTGATGGCTGCATGGATAAAAGCCTCTCCTCCTCATCCTCCCTGGCCTTTTGCCCCGCCCAACCGGTTTAGCTGTGACTAGGTGTTGTCAGCCCCGCCCAGCCGCAGAGCAGAGCAGGAGGCAGAGCTGTGCCGAGCGGAGCTGATACCTCGATTGGTACTGACGCTGCCTGCTTCTGCGACTGCAGCGAGTAGCGGAAAATTACCTGCCCCTCCCCCCTCTCTTCCACATTCACAGAGAACTGCGGCATACAGAATGCATACTGAATCGCTTTTACGCGCTCCAGGCATTGTTTGAAGAAACACAGTAGGGAGAGATGGTGCATACGTAGATTGTGTCAGAGGGAGGGATAAAAAAGCAACCACCTAACGCAGGTTTATTCAGATGGTGCATGTAGCACACTGCCACCTTTAAATCACATGCTGACCCACTTAAAAGCTACACAGTCCATACGCATCGACTGCTACATGCGATGTCTGAGTGTGAGCACACTAAGCACTGATCGAGTCTCCATCACACTGAACCAACCACACGAACGGAGCTTTGACAGATCGGGCCATGCTTGTTTGTGCTGAACCACTCCCTGAAATGAGGTCATGTTGTCTGAGTGAGTCAAAGCATCACGGATCCACAGCCGCACACTGTGCACTGAACTTCACCGAGATTATTTGAACACAGTCTACCAGTTAAGAGAAATAACAACATTACTGAATGCTTAGAAATGTCACGAATGTACATGAAACACAAGATTTGACCGCTGACAAATTCAATCAAAACGGAATACACCAGGGCTTCTGTGCTATTTGGTATGAGCGGATCAGGGTCATAGGAATGCTAATGATAATATATTAAATCGTGTTTACAGCGCTGTAAAGCTGATAGCACACGTCTGTAGAGATGGACGCTAATTCCCTGTTAGTTCTCTCAGCTGCTCCCCTTCTCAGGGATTGCTGGTGAAGAAGAGGGGGAGGGGAAGAGATCTGGCAGCATGGATGAGGAGGAGGAGGAGGATGAGAAAAAAGGACCAGGTTTGGGATGAATAATATCTTGATGTTGCACAGCAAAAAAGGGGGAAATAGAACAGGCAGTTGAATGCAACATAACTGGGAATAACATGTATAACTTGCACAATACATTTGTTGGATGAGAGCATGGTATTTTAACACATATTTATATTTAAAGCAGAGAATAGCCTATGAACACATGGTCCTTGGCTCACAAATATTTTTTTGTATTGAAAGTAAAAAGATAGCTCGGCAAAACAGCAATCTTTTCTAAGGTTGTTCATCTATTATTAGAGACACATCATCACACAGTACTTGATGAAAATATAACTGTGTTTCACAATTCATTGGGGTCTTGAAATGCAGTCTAACAGATTAAGACAAAGGGGCATGGATTAATAAAATGAAAACCTTAGCATATATTACAGACTAATAGATATTTTATAAAATATCGCTTAATAATAATACTAAGGCTACAATTATGCAAGAAATTGCTGAGTAGAATTTACTGTACAAACACTAGAGAAAGGATAATGACTCCATGAAGCTGAGGTAAATATCTCAGGAGAAACACAGTTGATCGCAAGACTGAACAAATATGAGCACAGCACAATCAAATTCTGACAAAAAGATAAGAGAGGGTTTTTTTAAGGCTCAAGTGCTACAGTTACAAACCTGAGAGAATTAAAGGCCCTACCCACACAGGTGTTTCCACTTATTTTGCCTAATTAGACCCCCTCTTGGGAACAGTAGGCATGTTCATACAGTATGTACTTGATTGACACCTCCCTCACTTTCCTGATGTGCATGTTGAGGTGGGTCAAAATACACCTTTATCATTCTTGTAGGCTTTTTTCACAGAAGAAACTCTGACATGAACACAGTAGGAAGAACATAGGTATAAATAATCTAAATTAATGTTGGCTGAATTCTATAGCTGCATTGCTTTCAGCATCTTGATATTGTGCATGTTGCATGGTTCACTGTCACACTGCTGTGGTGTACATGAAGAATTGAATAGAACAGAAAGAGCCATCGTTAATGTAATTAGTTATACCTGTACTTCTCCAACTATGCCTAAGTCTGCTGTAAAAAACAACAACTTTGAGAACCTTGGAAGCCCAGTGGTTACAGCGCATACCATGTAATGACAGCGTCCAGGTTCAATTCCAGCCAGAGGCCTATGTTGCAAGTCATTCCCCTCTCTCTCTCCCTTTTTCCTGTCAGCCTCTCAGCCACCTACTATCTAAAATAAAAGGCAAGAAGCCCAAAATAAATCTAAAAAACACAACATCTTCAACCTGGGTCGAAGAATAACTAAAGAAGACACCTATGTGGATGGGAACACTGTTCAGGGCCTATTAACACTACAATCTTTGTAACATACAAAGAAAATTTCAGACAGCTGTATGCACACACAAAAAAACATTACAACTTGCATTTCTTAACAGGTTTTGTCTTATGATAATATCTATCAGAGAAATAAGTTTTTCAAAGATAGAGCCAAGTTGTTTTTCACCCACAGAGACATTTCATCTGATGCTAAGACAGCAGACATTTCCTAATTTTAATGCAGAACTATTAACACAAATAAGTATAAGCTTTCAAAAATGAATGGACTGAACATATTATACAGCTGATGTCAATAATGCCTCGATCAAGTGCAATGCCACAGAAATCAAAGACAGGTATGAACAGACACCAGGTAGCAAGAGGTTTTCAAAGAGTTACAACTAGTTCCATTTACTTTTTTCCCCATCCCAGATATGAGCTTGTTCAAAGTCAGCAAATGGGCTGTGAAAATCACTACATACCCATCACACCCTGTATATTAGTGCTACAGAACACTGTATGCCAAAACAACTAAAAAAAATAACGGGTTCTCTCCTACACTGCCACTACTATAAACAATTAAATCAGTCACAAAGCAATCCCTGTCCAATCACCCTGAACTAAAACACTGGATGTATTACAATTCATATTACAGTGTAACATTGAGTTATAAATGTATGTATACAATGTATACAGTCTACAGTGTCTATACTGTACATAGACATGTATACAAACAGTGCAGCCATACATTAAAACATTAATCCATACTTCCCATATGACCATTAATCCAGTCCGCTTTGTAGAAACACCCACCCTTGCACCTGTGAATCACTTGTGTATATGCTTACTTGTCTGACCTTGTTTTGGCTTTACCACCATAAATGATCCTACACCTTGTTACATCTGTGTGTAAGCACATAGACAGTAATTGGAAACCGGTGTAAACCTCCTTGTACGTGTAACACAGTTGGCAAAAAAAGGTGATTCAGATTCTGACAGAGGCAGGTTTCATAATTATCAGTGGGGCAAACGAAGTATTTCATAGGTTAGGTTGAAAAGTGTAGATAAAAAGACGAAAAACACAACAAGACTTACTCAGTTGGAGGACAGCGATTTTCATGAAATACGATACAACCCATGTGAGGCATCTTATGGCTGGCCGAAGAAATGAAGAGAGGTCCAAAATGGCCTCACATGTGGCCCAAACACAGATGTATGATAAGACGCCAGCTCCTATATAAAAGGTTGCAGTAGCGCTTTAGGCCATCAGGGGCAGCACTGAGCACACTGCTGCTATCGTCAGAAGGTGATGGGCGAAGAAGACGCGCCATCTTGGGTTTTTTCATGAGTAGTTGACAGTGTGGACTCATGAAGGACTTACTTAGAGCAAGTTGTGTTTCTGTTACATTAAAACATACATGACACGCACTCATTTCACCGGACAGGTCGCTAAGGAGTCTAACATATCTCCGGTGAGTTTGTGTTTTCAACATTAAGTAACTTAATAAACTCTGAATGGACACTGAATTGTGATGTGACAGTCACTGCTGCGAGCTTCTGAGAGGCATACACTTCTCAAATCACGCTTGTAATAAAGTCTGTTTTCTACCGAGGCTCACCGCGAAGCTAACTCTTCTAAACAGACGCCGTTTTGCCGGTAAATCACGTATTTAGCATCATGCTAAATACGCTACAACCTTTGGCGCTATGAAGAGGCTACACAACAAAACACACATAAGTAGTTTCTTTAACTATGTTGTGTATAAAAGCTAAATGCTTGGAGTATTTTAACTAATAAACACATGTTGTAGAAGTGGTTTATGCTACAGGAGTGGATTGACAAGTCGTTGAATATGTTTTAATATATTTGCGCACTTATTTTGTTGAAGTGGCTTGGTTGACTAGCTATCTTAACTACTGTGAACACAGGTTGACTACAGCTGCTGCGGAGGCGCAAGATACACTGTGATTTCAAGCTTACATATGGTTTATAATGATAGTGATATATAATATACTATTTTATATAAATATGCAATAATATTAATATTGCAAAAAAATCAGACCCATCCTGTCTCAAAGTGATGCTGAAAAACTAGTCCATGCATTTGTTACTTCTAGGCTGGATTATTGTAATTCATTATTATCAGGACCTAACAAGTCTCTAAAGACTCAGTGCTTTCTCGTCTGTGCTTTCTCATCTCACAGGTAATCCAGGTCTGTAGACGTCCGGATGACAGATTCCAGTCCCAGACCTACTAGCTTCAATGTTGATTTTCAATGTGCTTCTCTCTCCTATCCTTCCTTTCTCTCCTCTCTACCCCAACCGGTCGAGGCAGATGGCCGCCCACTTTGAGCCTGGCTTTGCCTGAGGTTTCTTCCTGTTAAAAGGGAGTTTTTTCTTGCCACTTTTGCCAAGTGCTTGCTCATGTGGGAATGTTGGGTCTCTTTAAAATTAAAACCTGAAGAGTACAGTTTAGAACCTGCTCTATGTGTAAAGTGCCTTGAGATGACTTTGTTGGGATTTGGTGCTATACAAATAAAGATTGATTGATTGATTTATAATATAATATATTCCAGGGCCTGGAGAATCTGTTGCAACACACCATCCTGCCAATTGTTAACCAACAACTGGACCCTCCAATTTGCCTACAGGGCCAAGAAGGGCAAAAAGGATGCTGTGGTCTGCCTGCTCTGCCTCCATCTCCAGCACCTGGATACCTCAGGCACCTTCCAGGATCCTCCTTGTGGACTTCAGCTCTGCTTTCAATACCTAAGGCACCTGATGATCTTCAATCTATACCAACTCACCACTCGTCCCCCATCTCATCCATCTCCTGCACTATTTTTTCACTGACCAACGACAAGCTGTTTGGGTAGGCAAAACAACATCATCTGCACTCACCACCAACTCTTCATGATGTACACCAATGACTGCACTGGTCCCTTACCCACCACTACTTATCTCAAATACTCCACACTGCCATTCTTGCTCTTCTCACAGATAACCATGATGTTCGGGACTATCACAACACTGTTACACACTTCACCCAATGGTGTGAGCGTAACCGCCTTCAGAGCTCAACTGTAAGGCCATCAAATGCATTGCAGATACACCCACTCAATTGCCACTTCCCTGTGCTGCCCTGTGGGTGCAGGTACAGGTCCCCAACATGCAGAAGGGCTCACTTTGGCAAAAGCCTGGTACCTGCAGCCATACCAGCCCTATTTCTGTCTGTCATTGTTGTGTGATGATGTGTGTAAAGAGTAATGTTGATTTTTTTCCCCCTTTGATGTACAGTGCTATAAAAAGGATTCCCCCCCCCTGGGGACAATAAATTGTAACTAATTGACTAACTAACTAATATAATCTATTCTTGTTTTCCATAATAATATTCAAGTAAATATGCAACCAATAATACATAGGCTGTGAGAGGATATTAAATATTGAATTACACTTCTTAAACTTATTCAAACTTATACAATGAAGTGTTTCTTTTAGATAACAGGATCAATTTGGTGCTTGTGCACCAAGCCTTTGGTTGCTACTAGAAATTACTTCCACCAGTTGTTTCACTAAATTTATTCTTACTCTTACTCTACTTTAAGTTATTATGGCTACTTTAATTTCATTAATATGAAGTGTAATACCTTTTTATAAACACTCTATGACCCACTTCTTTTTTTTGCTGTGCTCTGTGGGTTGGTACTGAGGGACACAGAGGCACAACATTCTTTACCAAGCCCTGTGATTTCAGCACCATGGACAGCGCTTGAGCCACAGCAGGCAGAGACAGAGAAAAAAGTGGGCTAGTGAGACATGTAATAGAAAACACTCTTCTCAAGGCCCAGCCGCAATATTGTTTATAAAAGTTGTACACAAATGTGTAGTAAACTTGTTTAGGAGGATAACATCTTACCTTATTAGGTAATGTCTGTGTAAAAGTGTCTCCTCCATTAATACTGATCAGCTCTGCATCTACAGGTGGAAATGGTGCGGGAAAAACCACCATGTCACTCTTCAATGTGTCTGAGCTGAAACACACGTCATACTGCTGAGTAGCTTTAGAGTAAGACCAGCTCCCGTCAGGGTGGGTGGTGATCATTGGGGCGCCGTACCTACTGAAACTGCCGTCGGTCCTGTGACATTTGACAGCTATTAAACTGATGAGGCTCAGCAGAAAGATCGCTGACACCGACACAATGGTGATCAGCAGATACAGGTTTAAATCAGAGAAGCTGTCCTCCTTCACTGGAACATGTCTGAACTGAGTCTGAATGTCAGCTGTGCTTTCAACCACCACCACATCAATAGACACAGTAGCTGACAGGGAGGGTTCTCCGTTATCAGAAACCAACACCACCAAGGGGTGAGTTTTCAGGTCATTGTCACTCATTCTCCTCTTAGTCCTGATTTCCCCGGTGCTGGTTCCGATCCGGAAGAGGTTGTTTCCTTTGGGCTCAGACAGGTGATAAGAAAGCAGCGCATTGTATCCAGAGTCTGCGTCTACAGCCTTGATATTTGCCACAAAGTATCCCGCTTCAGCAGAATAGGGGATGCTCTCACTGTTAACGGAGCCGTGCTCAGAATAGGGCGCCAGAACAGCTGGATTATTGTCATTTTCATCCAGTATAAAAACATTGACAGTCACGTTGCTGCCGAGCGGAGGGACACCAGAGTCTGTGGCCTGAACTTTAAACTGAAACGTTTTTAACTCCTCAAAGTTAAAAGACTGCAGAGTGACTATATCTCCAGTCTCTGAGTTGATGTTTATAACAGATCCTATTACATTGTTTTTATGATTATTATTAATAACTGAAAACGTTACTTGTGCATTTTCGTCTACATCCGGATCATCTGCAGTCATAGTATAGATATTAGCGCCTATGGGACTGTTTTCCTTAACGAAAATGTTTATCACCGGTTCTTTAAAACGAGGTGCATTGTCATTGACATCAGAAACGTGCACTGTAATAACACTTGTCCCGGAAAGAGGCGGGACCCCTTCGTCAGTCGCTATTATTGTTACATTATATTTAGAAGCTTGTTCTCTGTCTAGAGTTCCGTCTACGACCAAAGAATAATGGTTCTTGTATGTATTTTTAATTTTAAACGGAACAGAATCAACTATTCTAACCTGAACAACTCCGTTTTTATCTGCATCGTTATCTTTCACTGTTATAAGTCCAACCATCGTGTCTACTTGTGAATCTTCTCTGACCACATTGACTAAAGACGTCACTGATATTTCTGGTGCATTATCATTAACATCTGTGATTTCAACTAGTATTTTACAATGAGATGCTCTTGGAAATGGTCCTTTGTCTTTCGCTTGGACCCGGATTTCGACTGCACTGTTTTTTTCGTGATCTATTTCGCCGTTTACCGTAATTTCTCCCGTTATGAAGTTAATGGCAAATTTATCAACATCATTGTCACTGTCGTGGTTGATAAAAGAATACAGTATTTCTCCATTAAGACCGTCATCTAAATCCCAAGCATGCACCGAAATGACGCTTGTACCGCGAGGTGCGTTTTCTGGCACTGTGGCTTTGTACAACGACTTATCAAAAATTGGAATATTATCATTTACATCTTGCACATTAACAGTGATATGCAACGTGCCTGATTTAGGAGGTTTTCCTCCATCTATAGCCGTCAGTGTGAGTTTGATAGCTGGCCGTTTCTCACGGTCTAAGGCTTTCTGTAGTACCATTTCAGCAGACATTGTTTGCTCTCCAGCATTCTGCACATCCAGGGTAAAATGTTCGTTTTGGCTCAGCTTGTAGCTTTTTACCGAATAAGTACCCACATCAGCATCGAAAGCCTTTGCCAGTGTAAATCTTTCACCGGGAAAAGCTGATTCAGACACATTAAGAACAATTCCTGGAATCCGAAAAGAGGGCGCGTTGTCATTTATATCCAAAATATTAACCTCAAATCGGTAGAGATTTAGCGGAGATTTGACAATGGCTTCCACTTCCAGAGAACACTTCACGCTGCGAGAGCACAGCTCCTCTCGGTCTATTCTGTCTTTCACCAGAAGTATTCCAGTCTTAACAATTACCTCGAAATACCTCGTGTTTGGTCCTGATATTTGAAAACCTCGAGTTTCCAACTCTTGTATATCTAGATGTAAATCCTTAGCCAAATTTCCCACAGTGGTACCCGGGCTCGATTCCTCCGTAACCGAATATGCAATCTGTGCTGCTGCGACACTCCATATTTGAAACGCAGAGAAAAAATAATACATCCAGTGACGGATAATGTTCCCGTGGCGTTGCATTCTTTTCATAGCCCGCTAGACAAGTGACTTGGAAATATTTGACTCTAGTCGTAACATTGTTTGGTACTGATACACCCAGATAAGAGCCCCTCAGTGCAATGAGGGTGATCTGTATAATACGACGAACACAGATTTACAAGCCCTCTCTCTTTAATATAAAAGGGAGGAGCTTCACACAGAAGAGTTTCAACTCTGTGAGCTGATAGTGACATCTTGTGGTAACATAGAAGAAAGAAAATGATGAAAGATATTCTAAGATAATTAAAACATTAGGGTTTTCCTGAAATTAAGATAGTAGAAAAATCTATACTAATTTACCACTAACAAAAAAAGCAACAAAAACACACCTGACATTCAAGCCAGACTACATCGCCCTAATAGTGCAACATTCAGTTATTGTAAAGAGGAATGAGAAATTGGTTAAATATTTAAAATTAGTTTCACAGTCTATTGGTTTTCTTTGCAGCACACAAGAGCATCATACAATGGCCAACAAAACCAGAGAGCATTATAGAATATATTTAGAATGTCATAATTTGTCTTTAAGTCGTACAATAAAGGAATGGCTGTTTAGTCTTAAATATCATGTGAGTAGGCTACAACAAAAAGTTCTAGCCCTATGTATTATGTACCATTATTTTTACCTTTTCTTTATTAGGTAATGTCTGAGTCCTGTTGAAAGTGTCTCCTCCGTTAATACTGATCAGCTCTGCATCTCCAGGTGGAAACGGCGCGGGGAAAACCACCATGTCACTCTTGAGTGTGTCAGAGCTGAAACACACGTCATACTGCTGAGTAGCTTTAGAGTAAGACCAGCTCCCGTCAGGGTGGGTGGTGATCATTGGGGCGCTGTACCTGCTGAAACTGCCGTCTGTCCTGTGGCATTTGACAGCTATTAAACTGATGAGGCTCAGCAGAAAGATCGCTGACACCGACACAATGGCGATCAGCAGATACAGGTTTAAATCAGAGAAGCTGTCCTCCTTCACAGGAACATTTCTGAACTGAGTCTGGATGTCAGCTGTGCTTTCAACCACCACCACATCAATAGACACAGTAGCTGACAGGGAGGGTTCTCCGTTATCAGAAACCAACACCAGCAAGGGGTGAGTTTTCAGGTCATTGTCACTCATTCTCCTCTTAGTCCTGATCTCCCCGGTGCTGGTTCCGATCCGGAAGAGGTTGTTTCCTTTGGGTTCAGACAGGTGATAAGAAAGCAGTGCATTGTATCCAGAGTCTGCATCTACAGCCCTGATCTTTGCCACAAAGTATCCCGCTTCAGCAGAATAGGGGATGCTCTCACTGTTAACGGAGCCGTGCTCAGAATAGGGCGCCAGAACAGCTGGATTATTGTCATTTTCATCCAGAATAAAAACATTGACAGTCACGTTGCTGCTGAGCGGAGGAACACCAGAATCTGTGGCCTGAACTTTAAACTGAAACGTTTTTAACTCCTCAAAGTTAAAAGACTGCAGGCTGACTATATCTCCGGTCTCTGAGTTTATGTTTACAACTGAAGTTATTGGTATACTTTTTGAAATACCATCTAAAGATGAATAAGTTACTTTTGCATTTTCTTCAACATCACGATCAACTGCAGTTATAGTAAAGATAGTAGCTCCCACTACACTATTTTCTTTCACATATACATTAATCACAGGCTCTGAGAATAGAGGCGCATTATCATTCACATCAGAAATATGAACAGAAATAACACTGGTGCTGGAGAGAGGTGGAGTGCCTTCATCCGTAGCTGTGATAGTGACATTATATTGAGAAACACTCTCTCTGTCAAGAGGTCCATCAACTGTCAATGAATAATAATTTTTGTAGTTAAGCTTTAGTTTAAAGGGCACCAACCCAACAATTGTAGCACTGGTAAGCCCATTATTACCCCCATCTTTGTCAGTGACAGTCACCAAAGCGACCACTGTCCCTATCTCAGCGTCCTCTTTAACCGGGCTCATAAGAGAAGTTATGATGATTTCAGGAATATTGTCATTAACGTCAATTACTTCCACTAACACTTTACCATGCACACTACGAGATGGCGTGCCTTTGTCTCTTGCCTGTACACGAATATCATATGCTGTATTCTCTTCATAGTCTACTTTTCCACTTACAGTTATTTCCCCTGTGTCTGGGTTTATTAAGAACACAGTTTCAGGATTGAGATTCCCCCTCTCAATAAATGAATACACAATCTCACCATTTATTCCCTCATCTAAATCTGTAGCTGTTACAATCAGTATGGATGTCTGAAACGGAGTATTCTCAGTGACCCGGGCCTTATACAGAGGTTGGCTAAATACCGGAACATTGTCATTTATATCTATTACATTTACAACTATTTTTAATGTCCCTGACCTGGCAGGTTTTCCTCCGTCCAGAGCAGTTAACGTCAGGTGGATGACGGATTGTTTCTCTCTGTCTAAAGATTTCTGCAGCACCAGTTCGGCAGACTCACTGTGTTGTCCGCCGCTCTGTACGTCTAATGAGAAATATTCATTTGGACTCAGCTTGTAGCTCTTTACCGAGTTACTGCCCGTGTCTGCGTCATTTGCCATGGGGAGTAAATACCTCTCCCCTGTAAAAGACGATTCCGAAATATTAAACGTCTTCTCTTGTTCACGAAAAGATGGTGCGTTATCGTTTATATCAATAATCTGAAATTCTATGCGATGCAGATGCATCGGGTTGCTCAGAATGGCTTCTATATTGAGAGCACATTTTACCGTATTTGGACAGAGCTCCTCACGATCAATCCTATCGCAAACATATAGAACACCAGTTTTTAAATCCACGTCGAAATATTTGTTTGAATTTCCAGATACAACTCGCAGATCCCGTTTTTCCAATTCGTGGACGTTAATTTGTAAATCCTTAGCAAGATTTCCCACCACCGTCCCTTTGTCAACCTCCTCGGAAACCGAAAACGATAGCTGCGCTGTAGCCCGATCACACAAACAGAGCAAGGCTGTAATAATTTGTATCCAAACCGTGACTGTTAGTCTTCCACGTCCCATTGCTGCAACCGAATGGACGAAATAGGATAATACTTTACGAGCACATCCACAGTTTAGCTGAGTAACAGACGAAGCCCCCTCCGTCTTGTGGCCATTTGTGTACTTTCTGACAAAGCACGGGTGGACTACGGATGTTTCACAAGGAAAGGAGGAGTCTGGGGAAAGAAAGGAGCCTCACGAACATTTGTGGTCTCCAGCGACACCAACTGTTATTTCGGTGCTATTTCTTTAAAGCTGTGGATGCTATACTTGAGTGCAGCCTATAATATTTGTGCACGGGGTCAAACTAGTGGAAGCATATTCAAAACCTCGTTCACAACCAGTTTCTGGTTAGTAAGAAAGGACTATTTAAATGTGTTACATGTTACAATTCATTAAAAGAGATTTGTAGTATGCATATAAGTTTAAATAATGTAAAAGCGAGGCATTCTTTGTTACTGCAAGCTACAACACCATCTTGAGTCAGCACCATGGATAGTGTCCATGGGCACCATTATGTAACAGTGCTGTATCAACATATTATATCTTGTACAGAAAGGCCAAAAAAGTGTTCTTACTGACGTACAAATCAAATGACAAAGTCATCAGAAAGACCCCAGATCAAATTCTTGGGTGGCAAACGACTCACCTTTTCTTTATTTGGTAATGTCTGAGTCCTGGTAAAAGTGTCTCCTCCGTTAATACTGATCAGCTCCGCATCTCCAGGTGGGAACGGTGTGGGAAAAACCACCATGTCACTTTTGAGTGTGTCTGAGCTGAAACACACGTCATACTGCTGAGTAGCTTTAGAGTAAGACCAGCTCCCGTCAGGGTGGGTGGTGATCATTGGGGCGCTGTACCTGCTGAAACTGCCGTCTGTCCTATGACATTTGACCGCTATTAAACTGATGAGGCTCAGCAGAAAGATGGCTGACACCGACACAATGGCGATCAGCAGATACAGGTTTAAATCAGAGAAGCTGTCCTCCTTCACTGGAACATGTCTGAACTGAGTCTGGATGTCAGCTGTGCTTTCAACCACCACCACATCAATAGACACAGTAGCTGACAGGGAAGGTTCTCCGTTATCAGAAACCAAAACCACCAAAGGGTGAGTTTTCAGGTCATTGTCACTCATTCTCCTCTTAGTCCTTATTTCCCCGGTGCTGGTTCCGATCCGGAAGAGGTTGTTTCCTTTGGGCTCAGACAGGTGATAAGAAAGCAGCGCATTGTATCCAGAGTCTGCATCTACAGCCCTGATCTTTGCCACAAAGTATCTTGCTTCAGCAGAATAGGGGATGCTCTCACTGTTAACGGAGCCGTGCTCAGAATAGGGCGCCAGAACAGCTGGGTTATTGTCATTTTCATCCAGAATAAAAACATTGACAGTCACGTTGCTGCTGAGCGGAGGAACACCAGAGTCTGTGGCCTGAACTTTAAACTGAAACGTTTTTAACTCCTCAAAGTTAAAAGACTGCAAACTGATTATATCTCCAGTCTCTGAGTTAATGTTTACCACGGACGTTATTGGAATAGTTTTTGAATCACCTAACAATGAGTAGGTTACTCTCGCGTTTTCATTTATATCAGGATCAACTGCAGTTATTGTGTAGATACTAGCTCCAACTGCACTATTTTCTTTTACATAAATATTAATCACAGGCTCCATAAATTGAGGCGCGTTGTCATTGGCGTCAGATACATGAACGGTAATAATGCTGGTGCTAGATAGAGGCAGCGTACCTTCATCAGTCGCTGTAATCGTAACATTGTAAACAGAACATCCTTCCCTGTCAAGAGGTCCATCCACGACTAAAGAGTAATAATTTTTATAATTAGAAGTGAGCTTAAAGGGTGCAGAACCAATTAGTTTACAGTTAGTCTGTCCGTTTTTCCCTCCATCCTTATCAGTCACTGTCACTAAAGCGACAATGCTTCCTACGTCAGCATCCTCTTTAACGGGGTTCATGAGTGACGTCACCACAATTTCTGGAGCATTGTCGTTCACATCTATTACCTCCACCAGCAGCTTTCCATTTGCTTTTCTTGGCGACAAACCTTTATCTGTCGCTTGAACATGGATTTCATATGCTGGCTGTGCCTCATAATCCAAATCACCCTTTACAGTGATCTCACCAGTCTCTGCATTAATAAGAAACACATCTGACGGATTGAAGTTTGCACGCTTCACAAAGGAGTAAGTCAGCCTCCCGTTGTCCCCTTCATCTAAATCTGTAGCACTTAGTTGAATTACCGACGAACCAGCTGGTGCATTTTCATTTACACGTGCCTTGTAAAGCGTTTTACTAAATGATGGCGTGTTATCGTTAACATCCAGAACATTTACATGTATCTGTGAGGTACCAGTTTTTGGAGGTTTTCCTCCATCTACAGCGGTCAGCATTAGTGTAATAAGGGCTTGTTTTTCTCGATCCAAAGGTTTCAGCAGCACTAATTCAGCAGACACACTATTTTCCCCACCGCTCTGTACATCTAGAGAGAAATATTCATTTGGACTTAGCCTGTAAGTCTTTACTGAATTGCTTCCCGTATCCACATCAAGAGCCATAGGAAGCAAGAAATGCTCGCCTGTAGGCGATGATTCAGAAATGTTAAGTGAATGTGACCTCTCGACGAAGGTAGGTGCGTTGTCATTCAAATCAGTAACTACCACCTCAACACGGTGGAGTACCATAGGATTACTCAGTATGGCCTCTAAGTTTAACGTGCATTTTATCGTATTTGGACAAAGCTCCTCGCGGTCAATTCGCTCATTGACATAAATATCCCCCGTTTTAAAATTCGTCTCAAGATATTTCTTACTGTACCCAGACACGATATTTAGATTCCTCGCTTGCAGGTCCCGAGCATTGACATTTAGATCCTTTGCGAGATTCCCCACCACAGTTCCTTTGTCCGCCTCCTCGGAAACAGTGTAGGATATCTGTGCAACACAGCAGTCACATAAAAGCAGAATAAACATCCAGCAGAGAGTCCGATTATTCCGTCCACAGCCCATCGCTGCTTTCAACAAATCTGACGCGAGAAAACAAGTATACGTCCATGAAAGGCCACTCGATCTCCCATAATCTGCTATTCCATCCTCTCCAGTCCTCTCCTTTTCATCGCTGTTCGTGTTCCTCTCACAAATCAATGGCAGTCTGCTGCTGACGCGACACACTGAAAGGGAGGAGACTGAAAACGTCGAGCTCACAAAATTATGTGGTCATCAGCGACCCCACGCGTTACAACTGTGATATGAACACACTTTTAGATCAACACAAGTTTTGTCAATGTTTCACAGTACAATACCTGTGAAATACCTTGACTTTAAAGTCTAAGAACAGGACTAAAAGTGTCGTTCTGTCCAATTGTGTAAAGAGGAAAAATTAAGCCAAACCATTCAGACTTAATGATGTAAATGGCAGTTATCTAGTAGCAGTCTGAAATTATTCTAATGCATTTAAAAAATAAACCACAAACGTCAAAACCATATAATGAGTTCAAACTAATGGAAAATAGTTTCCTTGTAGTAAAGTAATAACAGACATAAAAAAAACTATTATTTAAAGACAAGTTCGGCAAGACATAAGCTAATGATTTTTTAAGCGATATCACTGGTAAAATGAAACATTTTGGAAGTGTTAATTGGCGGATCAAGTAAATAAATAGGAGTGATATCATTATTCAACTCTGTCAAGACACAGTGTTTGGATTGTGAACACAAGTGCACGAAAAGGATGCAAATGCGGTTTCAGCACCACGGAAAGCGCCTTACACACCCAGTGGCAGGATATGCGAACTATTTTCACCCCTAAATGAGTCCCTTTATAGTGTTTGCTTTCCATTTAAAGCAACAGAGACTATTTTTGCAAATAGCAGATGTGTTTATGATGAAATTATGTTGGCAGAAGAAGCTGATCCTCGTGTGTTTTTCACTCCTTTAAAGTGGAGTGAAAAATGCAAACAACTCACCTTTTCTTTGTTTGGTAAAGTCTGAGTCCTGGTAAAAGTGTCTCCTCCGTTAATACTGATCAGCTCCGCATCTCCAGGTGGAAACGGGGCGGGGAAAACCACCATGTCACTCTTGAGTGTGTCTGAGCTGAAACACACGTCATACTGCTGAGTAGCTTTAGAGTAAGACCAGCTCCCGTCAGGGTGGGTGGTGATCATTGGGGCGCCGTACCTGCTGAAATTGCCGTCTGTCCTGTGACATTTGATAGCTATTAAACTGATGAGGCTCAGCAGAAAGATCGCTGACACTGACACAATGGCAATCAGCAGATACATGTTTAAATCAGAGAAGTTGTCCTCCTTAACAGGAACATGTCTGAGCTGAGTCTGGATGTCAGCTGTGCTTTCAACCACCACTACCTCAATAGACACAGTAGCTGACAGGGAGGGTACTCCGTTATCAGAAACAAACACCACCAAAGGGTGAGTTTTCAGGTCATTGTCACTCATTCTCCTCTTAGTCCTTATTTCCCCGGTGCTGCTTCCGATCCGGAAGAAGTTGTTTCCTTTGGGCTCAGACAGGTGATAAGAAAGCAGCGCATTGTATCCAGAGTCTGCATCTACAGCCCTGATCTTTGCCACAAAGTATCCCGCTTCAGCAGAATAGGGGATGCTCTCACTGTTAACGGAGCCGTGCTCAGAATAGGGCGCCAGAACAGCTGGGTTATTGTCATTTTCATCCAGAATAAAAACATTGACAGTCACGTTGCTGCTGAGCGGAGGAACACCAGAGTCTGTGGCCTGAACTTTAAACTGAAACGTTTTTAACTCCTCAAAGTTAAAAGACTGCAAACTGATTATATCTCCAGTCTCTGAGTTAATGTTTACCACGGACGTTATCGGAATAGTTTTTGAATCACCTAACAATGAGTAGGTTACTCTCGCGTTTTCATTTATATCAGGATCAACTGCAGTTATTGTGTAGATACTAGCTCCAACTGCACTGTTTTCTTTTACATAAATATGAATCACAGGCTCCATAAATTGAGGCGCGTTGTCATTGGCGTCAGAAACATGAACGGTAATAATGCTGGTGCTAGATAGAGGCGGCGTACCTTCATCAGTCGCTGTAATCGTAACATTGTAAACAGAACATCCTTCCCTGTCAAGAGGTCCATCCACGACTAAAGAGTAATAATTTTTATAATTAGAAGTGAGCTTGAAGGGTGCAGAACCAATTAGTTTACAGTTAGTCTGTCCGTTTTTCCCTCCATCCTTATCAGTCACTGTCACTAAAGCGACAACGCTTCCTATGTCAGCATCCTCTTTAACGGGGTTCATGAGTGACGTCAAAACAATTTCTGGGGCATTGTCATTCACATCTGTTACCTCCATCAGCAGCTTTCCATTTGCTCTACGAGGCAAAAAACCGTTGTCTGTCACTTGAACGTGTATTTCAAATGCTGGCTGTGCCTCATAATCCAAATCACCCTTTACAGTGATCTCACCAGTCTCTGCATTAATAAGAAACACATCTGACGGATTGAAGTTTGCACGCTTCACAAAGGAGTAAGTCAGCCTCCCGTTGTCCCCTTCATCTAAATCTGTAGCACTTAGTTGAATTACCGACGAACCAGCTGGTGCATTTTCATTTACACGTGCCTTGTAAAGCGTTTTACTAAATGATGGCGTGTTATCGTTAACATCCAGAACATTTACATTTATTTTTAAAGTTCCCGTTTTAGGAGGTTTTCCTCCATCTACAGCGGTCAGCATTAGTGTAATAAGGGCTTGTTTTTCTCGATCCAAAGGTTTCAGCAGCATTAATTCAGCAGACACACTATGTTCCCCACCGCTCTGTACATCTATAGAGAAGTATTCATTTGGACTCAGCCTGTAAGTCTTTACTGAATTGCTTCCCATATCTGCATCAAGAGCCATAGGAAGCAAGAAATGCTCGCCTGTAAGCGATGATTCAGAAATGTTAATTGAATGTGACCTCTCGACGAAGGTAGGTGCGTTGTCATTTAAATCAGTAACTACCACCTCAACACGGTGGAGTACCATAGGATTACTCAGTATGGCCTCTAAGTTTAACGTGCATTTTATCGTATTTGGACAAAGCTCCTCGCGGTCAATTCGCTCATTAACATAAATATCCCCCGTTTTAAAATTCGCCTCGAAATATTTCTTACTGTACCCAGACACGATATTTAGGTTCCTCGCTTGCAGGTCCCGAGCATTGACATTTAGATCTTTCGCGAGATTCCCCACCACAGTTCCTTTGTCCACCTCCTCGGAAACAGAGTAGGATATCTGAGCAACACAGCAGTCACATAAAAGCAGAATAAACATCCAGCAGAGAGTCTGATTATTCCGTCCACAGCCCATCGCTGCTTTCAACAAATCTGACGCGAGAAAACAAGTATACGTCCATGAAAGGCCACTCGATCTCCCATTATCTGTTATCCCATCCCCTCCAGTCCTCTCCTTTTCATCGCTGTTCGTGTTCCTCTCACAAAGCAATGGCAGTCTGCTGCTGACGCGACACACTGAAAGGGAGGAGACTGAAAAGGTCGAGCTCACAAAATTATGTGGTCATCAGCGACCCCACGCGTTACAACTGTGATATGAACACAGTTTTAGATCAACACGGGTGTTGTTATTGTTACACAGTACAATACCTGTGAAATACCTTGACGTTAAAGTTCCAAGAACAAGACAAAAAGTTAAGCCAAACCATTCAGACTTAATGATGGAAATGGCAGTTATCTAGAAGCAGTCTGAAATTAAACGTCAAAAATATATAATGAGTTCAGACTTATGGACAATATGTTCTTTATAGTTAAGTTACAACACACATCGACACAATATTTAAAGACAAGTTCGGCAAGTATGAAGCTAATGGATTGATTGATATTGATATTGATATCACAGGTAAAATGAAAAATGTAAGAAGAGGTTGCAATTGACATATCATTTGATTTGTGAGCACAAGTGGACGAAAGGGAAGCAAATGCTGTTTCAGCACCACGGAAAGCGCCTTACAAACCCAGTGGCAGGATATGCGAAATATTTCCCCCCCTAAATAAGTCCTTTTATAGTGTTTGTTTTCAATTAAAAGCTACAAAGACTATTTTGGCAAAGAGCAGGGGTGTTAATGATATTATGTTGGCAGAAGAAGCTGATCCTAATGGTTTTGTCACGCCTTAAAGTGGAGTGAAAAAATGCAAACAACTCACCTTTTCTTTGTTTGGTAAAGTTTGAGTCCTGGTATAAGTGTCTCCTCCGTTAATACTGATCAGCTCTGCATCTACAGATGGAAACGGTGCGGGGAAAACCACCATGTCACTCTTGAGTGTGTCTGAGCTGAAACACACGTCATACTGCTGAGTAGCTTTAGAGTAAGACCAGCTCCCATCAGGGTGGGTGGTGATCATTGGGGCGCTGTACCTGCTGAAATTGCCGTCTGTCCTGTGGCATTTGACAGCTATTAAACTGATGAGGCTCAGCAGAAAGATGGCTGACACCGACACAATGGCGATCAGCAGATATAGGTTTAAATCAGAGAAGCTGTCCTCCTTCACTGGAACATGTCTGAACTGAGTCTGGATGTCAGCTGTGCTTTCAACCACCACCACATCAATAGACACAGTAACTGACAGGGAGGGTTCTCCGTTATCAGAAACCAACACCACCAAGGGGTGAGTTTTCAGATCATTGTCACTCATTCTCCTCTTAGTCCTGATCTCCCCGGTGCTGGTTCCAATCCGGAAGAGGTTGTTTCCTTTGGGCTCAGACAGGTGATAAGAAAGCAGCGCATTGTATCCAGAGTCTGCATCTACAGCCCTGATCTTTGCCACAAAGTATCCCGCTTCAGCAGAATAGGGGATGCTCTCACTGTTAACGGAGCCGTGCTCAGAATAGGGCGCCAGAACAGCTGGATTATTGTCATTTTCATCCAGAATAAAAACTTTCACGGTCACGTTGCTGATGAGCGGAGGAACACCAGAGTCTGTG
This sequence comes from Scomber scombrus, assembly GCF_963691925.1. Taxonomy (NCBI): domain Eukaryota; kingdom Metazoa; phylum Chordata; class Actinopteri; order Scombriformes; family Scombridae; genus Scomber; species Scomber scombrus. The sequence goes on from NC_084978.1 coordinate 17,562,895, forward strand.
GCCTGAACTTTAAACTGAAACGTGTTTAACTCCTCAAAGTTAAAAGACTGCAGTGTGACTATATCACCACTCTCCGAGTTAATATTTAAAACGGATGAAATTGGAATATTTTTTGGATAACTGTCTAATAATGTATACGTCAATTTGGCATTACTGTCCAAATCAGGATCAAACGCACTTATCGTATAAATTACGGAGCCTGTTGGACTATTTTCTTTCACATAAACATTAATCACAGGCTCCATGAAACGAGGTGCGTTGTCATTGACATCAGTAACATGAACAGTAATGACCCTGATACTGGACAGAGGCAGACTTCCTTCGTCTGTGGCTGTAATGGTGACATTGTAAAGAGAAGTGTTTTCTCTGTCCAGCGGTCCGTCTACTACTAATGAATAGTCATTTTTGTAGTTAGACTTCAGTTTAAAGGGAACAGACCCCATTACCTTACAGTTGGTTACACCATTGTTTCCTCCATCTTTATCACTCACTGTAACTAAAGCAACGATTGTCCCCAATTCTGCGTCTTCTTTTACTGGGGTCATCAGTGACATCACAGATATTTCTGGGGCATTGTCATTCACATCAATTATCTCTATCAGTAGTTTTGCATGAGCACTACGAGGAACGGTGCCTTGATCCATTGCCTGAACTCTGACTTCATAAGCAGGCGTTTCCTCATAGTCTAAATTACCTTTCACTGTGATTTCTCCAGTTTCTGAATTCAGATCAAATATATTTGATGGATCAGTAGTCCCTCGTTTGACCAGTGAGTACAGGATCTTACTGTTCATGCCCTCGTCTAAATCTGTTGCATTTAACTTTATTACCACTGTTCCACTAGGGGTATTTTCATGCACACGTACTTTATAAAGTGATTTGCTAAACGTTGGTACATTATCATTGACATCTAATACATTTACACGTATCTGCAATGTACCTGATCTAGGAGGTTTTCCTCCATCTACAGCGGTGAGAAGAAGTGTGATGACCGACTGTTTCTCTCGATTTAAAGCTTTCTGCAGCACTAACTCAGCAGACACACCGTGTTCTCCATCACTCTGCACATCAAGCGAGAAGTGTTCATTTTGGCTCAGCTTGTATGTCTTAACTGTGTTGATGCTGATGTCTGAATCCTCTGCTATTGGGAGAAGATATCTCTCTCCCGTTAGAGACGACTCGGAAATATTCAATGAATGCATCTTTTCAACAAAAGAAGGCGAATTGTCGTTTATATCTAACACGTTAACCTCTATGCGGTGTGCAGTCATTGGACTGTTCAAAACAGCTTGTATTTTCAAAGAGCATTTTACCACATTCGGGCAAAGCTCCTCTCTATCTATCCTCTCATCAACAAAGAGGTTTCCGGTCTGCAAATTCACGTCGAAATATTTCTTACTGTAACTCGAAACAATTCGTAGATCTCTGGTCTCCAGATCCTGTACATTGATGTTTAAATCCTTTGCAATATTCCCCACTACTGTGCCTTTGTTCACCTCCTCAGATATCGAGTAGGATAACTGCGAAGCAACCGAGTCACAGAAACAAAGAAACAAAACAAATTGAATCCAGGCGTAATCCCTTTGCCGTTGAACATACATCGTTGATGCAACAAAAGAGCTGAATCCAAGTAATCATTTATGCACAGTTTGGATAATTCAATCGAGAGCAATACTGTTGTGGGGAGCCTTCTGCTATTGTCGCCACTGAACCTTCCGCGGCTGTACTGCAGGCCGGTGACGATTTAATTTTTTTCCCCAGGCAGGGAGGAGGAGTTTTGGATATGAATACATTCCTGTCTATGGTCTCCTGCGACATCGTGTGGTGAATGATAGGTAAGAAAATACAAAACTGTTACCCTAATAATTTAACTAATTATGTTATATAAAAGCATTTGTCTCAGATCCAGCTCCAGTCCACCCTGGTGATCTAACAGTGATCACATTTTAAGAGTGCTCAATTGAACATTAATGTCGTGACAAATAACCAAGATACTATGTTTATACTATGTGCTATGTATACATGGCCTTTTGTAATATTTAGTTTGACACCCTCGAATTGACGGAGGAGCTAAATATCTCAGTAGTAAAGCGAGTTGCTGTAAAGTACAATATATGCAACGCAATATACACAGTAAAACACTTGTGAATGTATTTATAAAGTGTATTTCCAATACAGTAATTCAAAAGTCACATATTTTTAATAAATAATAAACTAGAGAGGCAAGTTTGTTTCACTGAAAGATTGCTTAGAAACCATACAGTATATTGCAAAGACAACGGCTAGCACCATGGACAGCGATTTTTCACTCATTTCAGTGAGCTTTTTTCAGAGGGCATTGTCAGTGCAATGTGGTACCAGCTACACACAGAAGAGGTTTTAGGTTCAGCACCACGATAAGCAATTTTTCCATAGACAGAGCAGCCTGGACCTATGTAATCACAAATGAAATAGTTGAACAAACAGGAATAAAAGCAGCTGGTTTTGCGGCAGAACAGTACAAAGAGCGGCTTCAGCATCACAGTGATCGCAAATATTGACAGGAAATAAACTGTCTCGATCATCTAATTTCAAACACATGAGGTGTTTCAAGAAGCCATTTTACAAAGTTTATTTTTCATATTCATCATTAGCATATGTTTGCAGCACAAATCTGTCAAAGCCTACTGAAACAGATTATTGAAGCATGGTATTTCAAAACAGGCCACCTAAAGCAGAGAACAGGCAATGATTCCAATTGTGAAATGGCTAAAATTTATGTCACAACTGGTGCTTGTTGCTGAGTTACTTGATTTCAATCATCCTCAAAGTGCATTTGTGTTGTCATGAATATTTGTCAGTAGCTGTTTCAAAAAGTCTGGTAGGTCTCTGCCACAATAAATATAGTCTTTAAGTGAGCGTTCTTTGTGCATCAATATGGAATAACGTGAGATCATAAGAAACCAGGAAAAGGCCTTACAAATGTATAGCCTACCTTTTCTTTGTTGGGTAAAGTCTGAGTTCTGGTATAAGTGTCTCCTCCGTTAATACTGATAAGCTCCGCATCTGTAGGCGGAAACGGGCCGGGGAAAACCACCATGTCACTCTTGAGTGTGTCAGAGCTGAAACACACGTCATATTGCTGAGCAGCTTTAGAGTAAGACCAGCTCCCGTCAGGGTGGGTGGTGATCATTGGGGCGCTGTACCTGCTGAAGCTGCCGTCTGTCCTGTGGCATTTGACAGCTATTAAACTGATGAGGCTCAGCAGAAAGATGGCTGACACCGACACAATGGCGATCAGCAGATACAGGTTTATATCAGAGAAGCTGTCCTCTTTCACAGGAACATGTCTGAACTGAGTCTGGATGTCAGCTGTGCTTTCAACCACCACCACATCAATAGACACAGTAGCTGACAGGGAGGGTTCTCCGTTATCAGAAACCAACACCACCAAGGGGTGAGTTTTCAGATCATTGTCACTCATTCTCCTCTTAGTCCTGATCTCCCCGGTGCTGGTTCCAATCCGGAAGAGGTTGTTTCCTTTGGGCTCAGACAGGTGATAAGAAAGCAGTGCATTGTATCCAGAGTCTGCATCTACAGCCCTGATCTTTGCCACAAAGTATCCCGCTTCAGCAGAATAGGGGATGCTCTCACTGTTAACGGAGCCGTGCTCAGAATAGGGCGCCAGAACAGCTGGATTATTGTCATTCTCATCCAGAATAAAAACGTTGACGGTCACGTTGTTGCTGAGCGGAGGAACACCAGAGTCTGTGGCCTGAACTTTAAACTGAAACGTTTTTAACTCCTCAAAGTTAAAAGACTGCAGTGTGACTATATCACCACTCTCCGAGTTAATATTTAAAACGGATGAAATGGGAATATTTTTTGGATAACTGTCTAATAATGTATATGTCAATTTGGCATTACTGTCCAAATCCGGATCAAATGCACTTATCGTATAAATTACGGAGCCTGTCGGACTATTTTCTTTCACATAAACATTAATCACAGGCTCCATGAAACGAGGTGCGTTGTCATTGACATCAGAAACATGAACAGTAATGACCCTGATACTGGACAGAGGCGGACTTCCTTCGTCTGTGGCTATAATGGTGACATTGTAAAGAGAAGTGTTTTCTCTGTCCAGCGGTCCGTCTACTACTAATGAATAGTCATTTTTGTAGTTAGACTTCAGTTTAAAGGGAACAGACCCCATTACCTTACAGTTGGTTACACCATTGTTTCCTCCATCTTCATCACTCACTGTAACTAAAGCAACGATTGTCCCCAATTCTGCGTCTTCTTTTACTGGGGTCATCAGTGACGTCACAGATATTTCTGGGGAATTATCATTCACATCAATTATCTCTATCAGTAGTTTAGCATGAGCACTACGTGGAACGGTGCCTCGATCCATTGCTTGAACTCTGACTTCATAAACAGGCGTTTCCTCATAGTCTAAATTACCCTTCACTGTGATTTCGCCATTTTCTGAATTAAGATCAAAAATATTTGAAGGATCAATATTGCCTCGTTTGTTCAGGGAATATAGGACCTTACTGTTCATGCCCTCGTCTAAATCTGTTGCATTTAACTTTATTATTACGGCTCCGTGTGAGGAATTTTCATGCACACGTACTTTATAAAGCGATTTGCTAAAAGTTGGTGTATTATCATTGGCATCTAAAACATTTACACGTATCTGCAATGTACCCGACCTAGCAGGTTTTCCTCCATCTACAACGGTGAGAAGAAGTGTGATGACCGACTGTTTCTCTCGATCTAAAGCTTTTTGCAGGACTAACTCAGCAGACACACCGTGTTCTCCACCACTCTGCACATCAAGCGAGAAATGATCATTTTGGCTCAGCTTATATGTCTTAACTGTGTTGCTCCCTACGTCCGCATCTACTGCTATTGGGAGAAGAAATCTCTCTCCCACTGACAGAGATTCAGAGATGTTTAACCAATGGAAATGTTCAATGAATTCTGGCGAGTTATCGTTTATATCTAAAACATTTATCTCAATGCGGTGCACATTCATTGGATTGCTTAAAACTGCTTGTATTCTTAGGTGGCATTGTGCCGTGTTCGGGCAAAGCTCTTCTCTGTCTATCCTGTCGTCAACAAAGAGGTTTCCGGTCCGTAAATTAACGTCAAAATATTTCTTTCTGTTACTCGAAACAATACGCAGTTCTCTGGTCTCTAGCTGTTGCACATTCAAAATCAAATCCTTTGCGATATTTCCAACCACGGCGCCTTTGTTCACCTCCTCGGAAATGGAGTAAGATAATTGTGAAGCAGACCAGTCACAAAGACAAAGAAAGAACAGACAGTAAATCCAGACGTATTCATCGTGCCGTCGAACACTCATGGTTGTACACTAAATACTGAATCTCGATAAACTTGTATCTCCAGATTATAAATATATCCAACATAAACACGATGCTCCAGTGAGCAGCAGCAGCAGCAGCAGCCCTCTTTGCCACAGTACTGTCCCAGTGAATGTCTAAAGTGAAGACCAATGGCGGATTCAGATTCCCCGTCCAGGGAGGAGTTTAGAAATAGTGTAACAAATACATCTATGGTCTCCAGCGACCTCATGTGGTAAATAACAGTTAAGTCTGTAAAATTCTGAATGAAATTGTAGTTAAAAGAATATGTAATTTACAACGTTAACACATGGATTTGGCTTCAATGTATGGGAATTAAACCATAAGTTGTTTGTCAGTCTCACATGAAATTGGATATTTCATGTGTTAATATTTAATTATGTCAATCAATTTTCAGATGTAAATGTGAACATTGGGGGTGCCATTTGTAGATATAGTAAAATTCTGGTGGGGTACAGAAGATGGCTAACTTTATGTTCTAATAGAAACGTATAAAACTAACAATTACTTAATAAAGTATTCGATCAGGAAACCAACTACTGAAAAATATGAATAGTGTAAAACAAATGTCCATGGAATGAATGTAGATACATTTAACAACAAGAGGCTGCACAAAACCTTAATTGTTAGAAAGGGGAATCAAAAGCTTACATGTAGACTCATTTCAGCACCATGGAGAGCGTTGCACATGCTGCAACACACTGCTACACACTGCTTTATGCCCATCAATACTAGTATTTTAGAGCAAACAATATAAAATATGGGTGAGGGGTGAGCAGCTGAATTTCATCACAGTTTCATAAATTCAACAATAGAAATGACACCACACAAAGGTAGTAAATACCGGAAACAGTTGCTTTGACAACTTGGGAGCAATTCATGTTATTTTCCTTGCAATTTGTGGTTCTGTTATCTTGTATGTACAGTTTCACATAAATAGTTAAGCAAAGGTGTTAATCATGATGATCATCAATAATTACATTTTAGTTGCAACATTGTTTCAAACCTAAATAATTAAATGCTAATTTCAGGACACATACCTTTTCTTTATTAGGTAAAGTCTGAGTCCTGGTAAAAGTGTCTCCTCCGTTAATACTGATCAGCTCCGCATCTACAGGTGGAAACGGTGCGGGGAAAACCACCATGTCACTCTTGAGTGTGTCTGAGCTGAAACACACGTCATACTGCTGAGTAGCTTTAGAGTAAGACCAGCTCCCGTCAGGGTGGGTGGTGATCATTGGGGCACTGTACCTACTGAAACTGCCGTCTGTCCTGTGACCTTTGGAAGCTATTAAACTGATGAGGATCAGCAGAAAGATGGCTGACACCGACACAATGGCGACCAGCAGATACAGGTTTATATCAGAGAAGCTGTCCTCTTTCACTGGAACATGTCTGAACTGAGTCTGGATGTCAGCTGTGCTTTCAACCACCACCACATCAATAGACACAGTAGCTGACAGGGAGGGTTCTCCGTTATCAGAAACCAACACCACCAAGGGGTGAGTTTTCAGATCATTGTCACTCATTCTCCTCTTAGTCCTGATCTCCCCGGTGCTGGTTCCGATCCGGAAGAGATTGTTTCCTTTGGGCTCAGACAGGTGATAAGAAAGTAGCGCATTGTATCCAGAGTCTGCGTCTACAGCCCTGATCTTTGCCACAAAGTATCCCGCTTCAGCAGAATAGGGGATGCTCTCACTGTTAACGGAGCCGTGCTCAGAATAGGGCGCCAGAACAGCTGGATTATTGTCATTCTCATCCAGAATAAAAACGTTGACGGTCACGTTGTTGCTGAGCGGAGGAACACCAGAGTCTGTGGCCTGAACTTTAAACTGAAACGTTTTTAACTCCTCAAAGTTAAAAGACTGCAGTGTGACTATATCACCACTCTCCGAGTTAACATTTAAAACGGATGAAATGGGAATATTTTTTGGATAACTGTCTAATAATGTATACGTCAATTTGGCATTACTGTCCAAATCAGGATCAAACGCACTTATCGTATAAATTACGGAGCCTGTCGGACTATTTTCTTTCACATAAACATTAATCACAGGCTCCATAAAACGAGGTGCGTTGTCATTGACATCAGAAACATGTACAGTAATGACCCTGATACTGGACAGAGGCGGACTTCCTTCGTCTGTGGCTGTAATGGTGACATTGTAAAGAGAAGTGTTTTCTCTGTCCAGCGGTCCGTCTACTACTAATGAATAGTCGTTTTTGTAGTTAGACTTCAGTTTAAAGGGAACAGACTCCATTACCTTACAGTTGGTTACACCATTGTTTCCTCCATCTTCATCACTCACTGTAACTAAAGCAACAATTGTCCCCAATTCTGCGTCTTCTTTTACTGGGGTCATCAGTGACGTCACAGATATTTCTGGGGCATTGTCATTCACATCAATTATCTCTATCAGTAGTTTTGCATGAGCACTACGTGGAACGGTGCCTCGATCCATTGCCTGAACTCTGATTTCATACGCAGGCGTTTCCTCATAGTCTAAATTACCTTTCACTGTGATTTCGCCATTTTCTGAATCGAGATCAAAAATACTTGAAGTATCAATATTGCCTCGTTTGTTTAGGGAGTACAGGATCCTACTGTTCATGCCCTCGTCTGAATCTGTTGCATTTAACTTTATTACCACTATTCCACGTGGGGCATTTTCATGCACACGTAATTTATAAAGCGATTTGCTAAAAGTTGGTATATTGTCATTGACATCTAATACATTTACACGTATCTGCAATGTACCCGATCTAGCAGGTTTTCCTCCATCTACAGCGGTGAGAAGAAGTGTGATGACCGACTGTTTCTCTCGATCTAAAGCTTTCTGCAGCACTAACTCAGCAGACACACCGTGTTCTCCACCGCTCTGCACATCAAGGGAGAAGTGTTCATTTTGGCTCAGCTTATATGTCTTAACTGTGTTGCTGCCTATGTCTGCATCTACCGCTACCGGGAGAAGATATCTCTCTCCCGTTAAAGACGATTCAGAAATATTCAAAGAATACGCTCTTTCAACGAAAGAAGGCGAATTGTCGTTTATATCTAACACGTTAACCTCTATGCGGTGTGCAGTCATTGGACTGTTCAAAACAGCTTGTATTTTCAAAGAGCATTTTACCACATTCGGACAAAGCTCCTCTCTATCTATCCTCTCATCAACAAAGAAGTTTCCGGTCTGCAAATTCACGTCGAAATATTTCTTACTGTAACTCGAAACAATACGTAGATCTCTGTTCTCCAGATCCTGTACATTGATGTTTAAATCCTTTGCGATATTCCCCACTACTGTGCCTTTGTTCACCTCCTCGGATATCGAGTAGGATAACTGCGAAGCAACCGAGTCACAGAGATAAAGAAACAAAACACATTGAATCCAGGCGTATTCCTTCTGCCGTCGAACATACATCGTTGATGCAACAAAAGAGCTCAATCCAAGTAATTATTTATCCACATTTCAGATATTTCAGTGGAAAGCAATACTGTTGCGGGGAGTCTCCTGCTTTTCTCGCCACTTAACCTTCCGCGGCTGTACTAAAAGCCTGTGACGATTTCATTTTTTTTTTTCCCAGGCAGGGAGGAGGAGTTTTGGATATGAATACATTCCTGTCTATGGTCTCCTGCGACATCGTGTGGTGAATGATAGGTAAGAAAATACAAAACTGTTACCCTAATAATTTTAACAATTATGTTATGTAAAAGCATTTGTCAGATCCAGCTCCAGTCCACCCTGGTGATCTAACAGTGATCACATTTTAGGAGTGCTCAATTGAACATTAATGTCGTGACAAATAACCAAGATACTATGTTTATACTATGTGCTATGTATACATGATGTTTTGTAATATTTAGTTTGACACCCTCAAATTGACGGAGAAGATAAATATCTCAGTAGTAAAGCGAGTTGCTATAAAGTACAATATATGTAACGCAATATAAACAGTAAAACACTTGTGAATAAATTAAAATAATTTAATTCCTATACAGTAATTCAAAAGTCCCACATTTTGAATACATTATAAACTACAGAGGCAAGTTTGTTTCACTGAAAGATTGCTTAGAAACCATACAGTATATTGCAAAGAGATAGTCTAGCACCATGGACAGCGATTTTTCACTCATTTCAGTGAGGTTTTCCAGAGGAAATTGTCAGTGCAATGTGGTACCAGCTACACACAGAATATGTTGTAGGTTCAGCACTACGGTAAGCCTTGTTTTCATAGAAAGAGCAGCCTAGATCAATGTAATCACAAATAAAATAATTTGAACAAATAGGAATAATAGCAGCTGGTTTTGCGGCAGAACAGTATAAAGAGCGACGTCAGCACTACAGTGGGCGCACATATTAGCAGGAAATAAACTGGCTTGATCATCTCATTTCAAACATATGAGGTGTTTCAAGAAGCGATTGGACAACATTTATTTGTTCATATTTGTCAATAGCATATGTTTTCAGCACAAATGAACATCCTGGCTCCTTAACTTTGTCGAAGCCTACTCAAAGAGATTATGAAGCTTGGTATTTCAAGACAGGCCACCTAAAGCAGAGAACAGGCAATGATTCAAATGCTGAAATGACTTAAGTTCATGTCACAATTGTTGCTTGTTGCTGAGCTATTTGATTCAATCAGCCTAAAAGTGCATATGTGTTGTCATGAAAATGTGTCAGTAGCTGTTTCAAAAGGTCTGTTAGGTCTCTGTTGCAAAATTGTAGTCGTTAAGTGCACGTTCATCGTGCATCAATATGGAATAATCGTGAGATCATAAGAAACCAGGAAAAGGCCTTACAAATGTATATCCTACCTTTTCTTTGTTGGGTAAAGTTTGAGTCCTAGTAAAAGTGTCTCCTCCGTTAATACTGATCAGCTCCGCATCTCCAGGTGGAAACGGTGCGGGGAAAACCACCATGTCACTTTTGAGTGTGTCTGAGCTGAAACACACGTCATACTGCTGAGTAGCTTTAGAGTAAGACCAGCTCCCATCAGGGTGGGTGGTGATCTTTGGGGCGCTGTACCTGCTGAAACTGCCGTCTGTCCTGTGACATTTGACAGATATTAAACTGATGAGGCTCAGCAGAAATATCGCTGACACCGACACAATGGCGATCAGCAGATACAGGTTTATATTAGAGAAACTGTCCTCCTTCACAGGAACATGTCTGAACTGAGTCTGGATGTCAGCTGTGCTTTCAACCACCACCACATCAATAGACACAGTAGCTGACAGGGAGGTTTCTCCATTATCAGAAACCAACACCACCAAGGGGTGAGTTTTCAGGTCATTGTCACTCATTCTCCTCTTAGTCCTTATCTCCCCGGTGCTGGTTCCGATCCGGAAGAGGTTGTTTCCTTTGGGCTCAGACAGGTGATAAGAAAGCAGAGCATTGTATCCAGAGTCTGCGTCTACAGCCCTGATCTTTGCCACAAAGTATCCCGCTTCAGCAGAATAGGGGATGCTCTCACTGTTAACGGAGCCGTGCTCAGAATAGGGCGCCAGAACAGCTGGATTATTGTCATTTTCATCCAGAATAAAAACGTTGACAGTCACGTTGCTGCTGAGCGGAGGAACACCAGAGTCTGTGGCCTGAACTTTAAACTGAAACGTTTTTAACTCCTCAAAGTTAAAAGATTGCAGTGTGAGTATATCCCCTGTCTCTGAGTTTATATTTAAAACTGATGAAATCGGAACGTTTCTTGGATAATTGTCTAATAATGTATACGTCAGTTTGGCATTAGTGTCCAAATCAGGATCAAACGCACTTATCGTATAAATGACGGAGCCCATCGGACTATTTTCTTTTACATAAACATTAATCACAGGCTCCATGAAACGAGGTGCGTTGTCATTGACGTCACAAACATGAACAGTAATGACCCTGATACTGGACAGAGGCGGACTTCCTTCGTCTGTGGCTGCAATGGTGACATTGTAAAGAGAAGTGTTTTCTCTGTCCAGCGGTCCGTCTACTACTAATGAATAGTCATGTTTGTAGTTAGACTTCAGTTTAAAGGGAACAGACCCCATTACCTTACAGTTGGTTACACCATTGTTTCCTCCATCTTTATCACTCACTGTAACTAAAGCAACGATTGTCCCCAATTCTGCGTCTTCTTTTACAGGGGTCATCAGTGACGTCACATATATTTCTGGGGCATTGTCATTCACATCAATTATCTCTATCAGTAGTTTAGCATGAGCACTACGAGGAGAATGTCCCTGGTCCATTGCTTGAACTCTGACTTCATAAGCAGGCGTTTCCTCATAGTCTAAATTACCTTTCACAGTGATTTCTCCAGTTTCTGAATTTAGATCAAAAATATTTGAAGGATCAATATTGCCTCGCTTCATCAGGGAGTATAGGATCTTACTGTTCATGCCCTCGTCTAAATCTGTTGCATTTAACTGAATTACCACTGTTCCGTGTGCAGCATTTTCACTGACACGGACTTTGTACAGCGATGTACTAAACGTCGGGGCATTATCATTCGCATCTAATACATTAACACGTATCTGCAATGTACCCGATCTAGGAGGTTTTCCTCCATCTACAGCGGTGAGAAGAAGTGTGATGACCGACTGTTTCTCTCGATCTAAGGCTTTCTGCAGAACTAACTCAGCAGACACACCGTGTTCTCCACCGCTCTGCACATCAAGCGAGAAATGATCATTTTGGCTCAGCTTGTATGTCTTAACTGTGTTGCTGCCTATGTCTGCATCTACCGCTATTGGGAGAAAATATCGCTCTCCCGGTGTTGTCGATTCAGAGATGTTTAACCAATGGATCTGTTCAATGAATTCTGGCGAGTTATCGTTTATATCTAAAACATTGATCTCAATGCGGTGTACATTCATTGGATTGCTTAAAACTTCTTGTACTCTTAGGGAGCATTGTGCCATGTTCGGGCAAAGCTTTTCTCTGTCTATTCGCTCATAAACAAATAGATTTCCAGTCCGCAAATTTACGTCAAAATATTTCTTACTGTAACTCGAAACAATACGTAGATCTCTGGTCTCTAGCTCTTGCACTTTCAAATTCAAATCTTTTGCGATATTTCCCACCACGGTGCCTTTGTTCACCTCCTCTGAAATGGAGTAAGATAATTGCGAAGCAGACCAGTCACAAAGACAAAGAGAGAGAAGACAGTAAATCCAGACGTGTTCCTCATATCGTCGAAAAGTCATTTTTGTTAAATAAACGCTGAATCCCGCTGAACATGTACCTCCAGATTATATATATATCCGACATAAACACGATTCTCCAGCAGCAGCCCTCTTTGCCACAGTACAATACCAGTGAATGTCTAAAGTGAACACCACTGACGGTTTCAGATTACCCGTTCAGGGAGGAGTTTTAGAAAAAGTGTAACAATCATATCTATGGTCTCCAGCGACCTCGTGTGGTAAAATAAAGATAAGTCAATATTAATATGAGTAAAACTTCACTATATTAAAACGTGTTGTTTAAATCGTTGACACATAGTTTGGCTTCAGTATGTGAAAATAACATGGAACGGTTATTTGTGAGTCTCATGGAATTAGATTTCTTACATAGTCTTTCTTTCTTTCATATCAAAGTTTGTCAATTTTCAAATGTCGTTGTTTTTTTAAAATGTATTTTTATTTATTTATTTATTTATTGTTCATATGTGGGGCGGGCGGGGCAGGTGAGGCGGGATGAGGGAGAGTTTGAGCTAGTGTGACTGAACATGTTTGTATTGTCTTTGTCTTAAGTCTGGAGGACCCCCTCGAAAACGAGATGTTCCATCTCAAGGGGTTATCTTCCCAACAACAATACAAATTTCAACAAATACGAACATTGAAGAGGTCATCCGAAGCCACAACAAAGTCCAGGAGGGGGCAGAAAAAGGCGCATTTTATTTTATGATTCAAACTCATAAAACTAATAATTACTTAATGAATTATACTATCAATTAACCAACTAGTAAACAATACAAATATACTGTGAAACAATTTTTTGTTGAAAAATGTGGATGGTTTAAGAACAGAATTATGCAGAAAACGTCAAAGGTTAGAAGGGGAATCAAAAGGCTAAAGACTCATTTCAGCACCATGGAGAGCGTTGCACATGCGACTGCACACTTCTTTGCGACTATCAATATTGAGTTTTTAAGATCAAACAATATCAGCTGTGGCTGAGACGCTAGCAGCTGAATTTAATCACAATTGGTCAATAAATTGATCAATAGAAATGTATAAAAGTGCATGAATACTGGAAATCGTTGCTATTACAATGGGGAAGGAATTGCTGTTATTTCCTTGTTTTTTCTGGTTTTGCTGGCCTTTGTACGTACAGTTATCAAATATTTTTAGCAAAATTGTAAATGGTGATCGTCATAAATGATTATATTTTAGTTGCAATATTGTTATGAGCTTAAACAGTTTAATGCAATAATTAAGAACACATACCTTTTCTTTGTTAGGTAAAGTCTGAGTCCTGGTAAAAGTGTCTCCTCCATTAATACTGATCAGCTCCGCATCTCCAGGTGGAAGCGGTGCGGGGAAAACCACCATGTCACTCTTGAGTGTGTCTGAGCTGAAACACACGTCATACTGCTGAGTAGCTTTAGAGTAAGACCAGCTCCCGTCAGGGTGGGTGGTGATAATTGGGGCACCGTACCTACTGAAACTGCCGTCTGTCCTGTGACATTTGACAGCTATTAAACTGATGAGGCTCAGCAGAAAGATGGCTGACACCGACACAATGGCGACCAGCAGATACAGGTTTAAATCAGAGAAGCTGTCCTCCTTCACAGGAACATTTCTGAACTGAGTCTGGATGTCAGCTGTGCTTTCAACCACCACTACCTCAATAGACACAGTAGCTGACAGGGAGGGTTCTCCGTTATCAGAAACCAACACCACCAAGGGGTGAGTTTTCAGGTCATTGTCACTCATTCTCCTCTTAGTCCTTATCTCCCCGGTGCTGGTTCCGATCCGGAAGAGGTTGTTTCCTTTGGGCTCAGACAGGTGATAAGAAAGCAGCGCATTGTATCCAGAGTCTGCATCTACAGCCCTGATCTTTGCCACAAAGTATCCCACTTCAGCAGAATAGGGGATGCTCTCACTGTTAACGGAGCCGTGCTCAGAATAGGGCGCCAGAACAGCTGGATTATTGTCATTTTCATCCAGAATAAAAACGTTGACAGTCACGTTGCTGCTGAGCGGAGGAACACCAGAGTCTGTGGCCTGAACTTTAAACTGAAACGTTTTTAACTCCTCAAAGTCAAAAGACTGCAGGCTAACTATATCTCCGGTCTCCGAGTTGATGTTAACAATTGTTGAAATCGGATACATTTTTGGATAATTATCCAACAATGTATAAGTCAATTTAGCATTGTCATGTTCGTCTGCATCCTGTGCAGTTGTTCTTGCGATAATATCTCCCACTTTACTGTTCTCTATCACGTAAACATTTACACTGGCTTCTGGGAAAAGGGGCGAGTTGTCATTAATATCCGTTATGTGAACGGTTATTACAGCAGTGCTAGAAAGAGGAGGACTACCTTCATCCGTCGCAGTAATGGTTACATTGTAGTGGGATATGGTCTCCCTGTCAAGGAGACCATCAACCATCAATGAGTAATAGTTTTTGTAGTTTGATTTTAATGTAAAGGGGACTGCATCTTTAATCTTACACTTGGCAAGACCGTTTTGCCCTCCATCTTTATCAGTCACAGTCACCAATGCTACGACTGTTCCAATTTCTGCACTTTCCTTTACCGGACTCATTACTGATGTTACAGAGATTTCTGGTGCATTGTCATTGACATCGATAACCTCTACCAATACTTTAGAATAACCACTGCGAGGGGAGGCGCCTTGGTCTGTTGCTCGCACTCGTATTTCATATGCATTGCTCTCTTCATAATCCAAATTAGCTTTCACAATAATCTCACCACTCTCAGGAATTACTGTGAATTTTTCAGGCGAGTTTGCATTCCCTGTCCTCATTAAAGTATATCGTATATCTGAATTTGACCCCTCGTCTAAATCAGTTGCATTTAATTTCAATATTGTTTTGCCTATGGGCACATTTTCGATAACACTTACCTTATAAACAGACTTGCTAAACGATGGTATGTTATCATTAACATCTACCACATTCACTAGAATCTGCAAAGTGCCAGATCTAGCAGGTTTTCCCCCGTCTACAGCTGACAATGTTAGTTTAATAATAGGTTGCTTCTCTCGATCTAAAGCTTTGTGCAGCACTAACTCAGCAGACAAAGTCTCTCCTCCGCTACTCACATCTATGGAGAAATGCTCGTTCGGACTTAACTTGTAGGTTTTCACGGAATTACTGCCGGTGTCTGCATCTTGAGCTATCGGGAGAGGATACCTTTCTCCCGTTGAGGAAGACTCAGCGATGTTAAATACATGAGTTTGCTCGAGAAATGACGGTGCATTGTCATTTATGTCAGTGACGCTGACCTCAATACGATAAATATTCATAGGATGGTTCAATAGTCCCTCTATATTTAAGGAGCACTTGAGTAAATTTGGACAGAGCTCTTCACGGTCTATTCTTTCGTTAACAAACAACACTCCTGTTCTAAGATTCGCCTCGAAATATTTTTTACTGTATCCCGATACAATCCGAAAACCCCGTTCTTCCAGTTGCTGTGGTTGGATGTTTAAATCCTTAGCGAGATTCCCTACCACTGTGCCTTTGTCCACCTCCTCGGAAACAGAGTAGGAAATCTGAGCTGCGGACCAGTCAAATAAACAAATAAGAATGGCGCACAACATCCATTCGGCCCCTCCATACTGCCGCCGATTCATCCTTTTGTTAGATTCAAGCGAGCAAACGCCACACATCCAGAAAAAACGGGAAAATATCCAACAGACAGCAAGGCTCTCTTCATTTCGGGACCATCTTTCTTGACGAATTGGATTACTAACCCAACCCCTAGGAAACGTACCCACAGTGGAGGAGGAGTTTTAGCTTATAAATGAACACGATTCAACGGGCGGTCTCCAGCGACATCTTGCGTTCATACGATAAATCTATGCAAAGTTGATTCTTTACTAAAGACGCCACATGAGGTTTTTTTAAAGAATACACTCGTATGACTGATGATCAGATTTCCCTCAAGCCTTACGCTGATATTGCAAAAACGAAACAGCAAGAACAGTATCCAACATGATAAGTAAGCTGAGTCTAAATTAATCACAGAAGACTGCTGTAATGGTCAGAAAGACTGTAATAAATGCATGGATCTAAATTTTTAAAAAAGTGAATATGTAAAATGACTTAAAACCTAGCCTTTGCTTCTTTGTTATTTAGTACACTTCTACCACAAAATTTAAATATAGTATGTTTCATAAATCATTTGATTATTTAAGACAGAATCTCCACCGTATAGTGATCTTACAGAAAGTACTCATTTTTTACCGTGCTATTGTTTACCAGCTGATCAAATTCATTTTGTGGATTTCTAATATCTAATAAAAATATGCACAACCGTGACGAGCTATAGCACTTGCACTGCAGTATGTGTTTACCATAAGAATGGATTTACTGGAAGTCAAGCATGTGCTGAAGACTGAATAACACATTGATATATCAGCACCATGGAGAACACCTTTCCCAATAAGCAGTGTCAGACACTGTTAAAACTGGGCAAAACGGTAACACTTTACTTGAAGGTATCGTCATAAGAGTGACATGACATTATGTCAATGTCATAAACGTTTATGACTGTTGTCATTAAGTGTCATTCGGTTTTTGTAATGACAAGTTGACATTGTTTGGGTTAACAATCAATCAAGACATCAATTTGTGACATTGGCATAATGTTTATGACACGTTCATGACTGTGTCATGTAACAGTTATGACAGTGTCATGTCACTCTTATGACAATACCTACAAGTAAAGTGTTACCAGTAAAGCAGTGGCAATCTACCAGACTTTTTCTTAATGCCAGACAGTGGATAATGAATGATGACTGGTTGGACACCTGCACCATACTTAATTACTTTACAGTTGTCTATTGAAAACACCTGGATACATTAATAGTGACTCATTCCTTGTGAATGCATGTATTTAGCCTTCACACAAAGCAGCTAAAGCAATCTATGAAAGACACACAATATGCACTATTTGATAGTGTTCATTCTTAATGTCTCTTACCTTTTCTTTATTGGGTAAAGTCTGAGTCCTGGTATAAGTGTCTCCTCCATTAATACTGATCAGCTCCGCATCTACAGATGGAAACGGCGCGGGAAAAACCACCATGTCACTCTTGAGTGTGTCTGAGCTGAAACACACGTCATACTGCTGAGTAGCTTTAGAGTAAGACCAGCTCCCGTCAGGGTGGGTGGTGATCATTGGGGCGCTGTACCTGCTGAAACTGCCGTCTGTCCTGTGACATTTGACAGCTATTAAACTGATGAAGCTCAGCAGAAAGATTGCTGACACCGACACAATGGCAATCAGCAGATACAGGTTTAAATCAGAGAAGTTGTCCTCCTTCACAGGAACATGTCTGAACTGAGTCTGGATGTCAGCTGTGCTTTCAACCACCACCACATCAATAGACACAGTAGCTGACAGGGAGGGTTCTCCGTTATCAGAAACCAACACCACCAAGGGGTGAGTTTTCAGGTCATTGTCACTCATTCTCCTCTTAGTCCTGATCTCCCCGGTGCTGGTTCCGATCCGGAAGAGGTTGTTTCCTTTGGGCTCAGACAGGTGATAAGAAAGCAGCGCATTGTATCCAGAGTCTGCATCTACAGCCCTGATCTTTGCCACAAAGTATCCCGCTTCAGCAGAATAGGGGATGCTCTCACTGTCAACGGAGCCGTGCTCAGAATAGGGCGCCAGAACAGCTGGATTATTGTCATTTTCATCCAGAATAAAAACGTTAATAGTCACGTTGCTGCTGAGCGGAGGAACACCAGAGTCTGTGGCCTGAACTTTAAACTGAAACGTTTTTAACTCCTCAAAGTTAAAAGACTGCAAACTGACTATATCACCTGTCTCTGAGTTCACAGTTACCATTGAAGCTGCCTGTGTGCTCTTAGGAGAGCCGTTAAATAAATGATATGTTGCTTTTGAATTTTCATTTAAAT
This sequence comes from Scomber scombrus, assembly GCF_963691925.1. Classification (NCBI taxonomy): domain Eukaryota; kingdom Metazoa; phylum Chordata; class Actinopteri; order Scombriformes; family Scombridae; genus Scomber; species Scomber scombrus. Next base: position 17,581,373 of record NC_084978.1, read on the forward strand.
CTGAATCAAACGTGGTCAGTGTATGAATAGTCGTTCCAGTCGGACTATTTTCTTTAATATAAATATTGATCAGAGGTTCCAGGAATCGAGGCGGATTGTCATTGACATCAGAAATGTGAATACTAATTACATTTGTGCTCGACAGAGGGGGAATTCCTTCATCTGTAGCTGTAATTGAAACATTGTACAGGGGAACAGCCTCTCTGTCAAAAGGCCCGTCAACCAACAAAGAGTAGTAGTTTTTATAGTTGGATTTTAATTTAAATGGCACTGTACCTGTTATCTTACAGTTTGTCTGGCCATTTTTGCCTCCGTCTTTATCAGTGATAGTCACCATAGCAACAGCTGTGCCCATTTCAGCGTCCTCTTTCACTGGACTCATGAGTGATGACACTGATATTTCTGGAGCATTGTCATTGACATCAATGACCTCAACTAAAACCTTGCCATGTGCTGTGCGAGGAGGATTGCCTTTATCCCGTGCTTGAACACGAATCTCATATGCTTGAGTTTCCTCATAATCAATATTCCCCTTTAAGGTAATTTCTCCGGTATTGTCGTTCAATGCAAATTTGTCATCAGGGTTTAAACGTCCCCTTTCTGTAAAAGAATATACAAGCTGACCATTAACACCATCATCTAAATCAGTTGCTGATATTGTTAATAACAATTTGCCAATATTTGCAGTTTCAACAATTTGCACCTTGTAGAGAGATTTACTGAACAAAGGTGAATTGTCATTTACATCTAGGACATTCACTTTTATCGGCAAATTTCCCGTTTTGGGAGGTTTTCCTCCATCGATCGCAGTGAGCGTGAGTTCAATAACAGCCTGTTTTTCACGATCTAATGCTTTCTGTAGAACTAACTCAGCTGAGACACTCTGGTCTCCAATGCTCTGTATATCCAAAACGAAATATTCATTCGGGTTCAATTTGTAATTCTTTACCGAGTTCGGACCTACGTCTGCATCGTGAGCTATCGGCAGTGGATGCCTTTCTCCTACATATGAAGACTCATACATATCAATTGTACTTATTTCTTCCAGAAAAGACGGGGCATTGTCATTAATGTCATTAATTACCACTTCAATTCGATGGAGGCTGCGAGGGTTTCTCAATATGGCCTCTATATTAAAAGAGCACTTTACCGTATTGGGACAAAGCTCCTCTCGATCTATTCTCTCGCTAACGACAAGTATCCCAGATTCCTGATTTATGTCAAAATACCGCTTTTTATACCCAGAGGTAATCTGAAGACCCGTAGATTGTAGTTGCTGTACATTGAGATTTAAATCCTTGGCGAGATTTCCCACCGCTGTCCCTTTGTCCACCTCCTCTGAAATGGAATAGGATATCTGAGCTACGGACCAGTCGCAGAGACAAAGCAGAGTGAGAAACAGACCTCCAATGTAATCCCATCGTTCCCGAGCAGCCATTGCTGTTTAATTGAATACAATGATCCTGGTTTCTGCCTCTCGACCTATCCACGGAAAAATGAAAAAAGCCTTTTTATATATCCATTCTCGCCTAGGATCCTCTATCTTCAGGGCTTCACTAGTCTGTAAGCGCTGTTTTCACAAAGCACTGCCAGATGATGACGTTTTCTTTTTTGTCATGAATAGAGGAGGAGTTTCTAAACTCTGGACAAACGATTTTTTGCGTGGTCTCCAGCGACATCTCGTGACAGATTTAAGTAGGGGGAAAAAGACCCAAAACAAAAGAGAAAATGTTGAATCTAAAGTACAGTAAATTCTATTAACGAGGCTGATTGTAGAAGACGAACCTGTCTAGTAAGCTGTTCATAAAATATGTTTCTATAAAATATGCGGTTTAGTTAACTCGTCTTTCAATTCATCTACATATAACATCCGCTTGTTTGGTTTATTTTACACTACTGTTCTCTTATCACTTACTGAACGCTAACACAGAGTATAACATGCAGAAATTACACTTCACTATATCAGCACCACAAACAGCGCCCGAATGCACTGTAAAGAAGACATTATTTCAGGACCATGGAAAGCGTCTCAATGCAGTTTAAATGAACTTTCGTGCCATTGCTCAAGTGACAGCACAGTACTGTATTGAAGACACCAAAGTAAGTAAGTACACTGATTTCAACATTGTTATACACACAATTATTCACACATCATTTAGTCGTTCTCGACAGATACGCATTGATAACAATTCCTCTTTCTAGTAGTTAACAATGCACCATCAAACCACTTAGACTTATGTTTTACGTCTTCTCAACAACGAGTATAGTATGATTAGTATTATAGATAAAGTTGAAACAGAATTTGAAATAAAAAAATAAAAATAAAAAAAACATTTCAAAGGGCCAACACTTAAATCACACTTTTTTTTTTTTTTTTTTTTTTTTACATATTCGTACAAAATACTCGCACAGCATGTTCTCCCAAACACTAAAGATATTCACTCCTTCAGACGAATGAAATCAGGCATGGCTTACCTTTTCTTTATTAGGTAAAGTCTGAGTCCTGGTAAAAGTGTCTCCTCCATTAATACTGATCAGCTCTGCATCTACAGGTGGAAACGGTGCGGGGAAAACCACCATGTCACTCTTGAGTGTGTCTGAGCTGAAACACACGTCATACTGCTGAGTAGCTTTAGAGTAAGACCAGCTCCCGTCAGGGTGGGTGGTGATCATTGGGGCGCTGTACCTGCTGAAACTGCCGTCTGTCCTGTGACATTTGATAGCTATAACACTGATGAGGCTCAGCAGAAAGATCGCTGACACCGACACAATGGCGATCAGTAGATACAGGTTTAAATCAGAGAAGCTGTCCTCCTTCACAGGAACATGTCTGAACTGAGTCTGGATGTCAGCTGTGCTTTCAACCACCACTACCTCAATAGACACAGTAGCTGACAGGGAGGGTTCTCCATTATCAGAAACCAACACCAACAAGGGGTGAGTTTTCAGGTCATTGTCACTCATTCTCCTCTTAGTCCTGATCTCCCCGGTGCTGGTTCCGATCCGGAAGAGGTTGTTTCCTTTGGGCTCAGACAGGTGATAAGAAAGCAGCGCATTGTATCCCGAGTCTGCGTCTACAGCCCTGATCTTTGCAACAAAGTATCCCGCTTCAGCAGAATAGGGGATGCTCTCACTGTCAACGGAGCCGTGCTCAGAATAGGGCGCCAGAACAGCTGGATTATTGTCATTTTCATCCAGAATAAAAACGTTAATAGTCACGTTGCTGCTGAGTGGAGGAACACCAGAGTCTGTGGCCTGAACTTTAAACTGAAACGTTTTTAACTCCTCAAAGTTAAAAGACTGCAGACTAACTATATCACCTGTCTCTGAGTTTATTTGTACCATGGTGGGGAAGGACAGTGATTTACTACCAATGTCTGAAAGTGAGTAGGTCACCTGACCATTGTTGCTGACGTCAGCATCAGTTGCAGTCACGGTTTTAATAACCGTTCCTACTTTGCTGTTTTCCTTCACATAAACATTTATCTCACGATCTGGGAAATGTGGAGCATTATCATTAACATCAGAAACGTGAACAGTAATTACACTGGTGTTAGAAAGAGGCGGAGTGCCTTCATCTGTAGCTAAAATTGTCAAATTGTACTGGGGAGTTATTTCTCTGTCTAGATGTCCGTCAACCACTAAAGAAAAGTAGTTTTTGTAATTTGACTCCAGTTTGAACGGAACATTATTTAAGATCTCACATTTCACTTCTCCATTTTTTCCACTGTCTCTATCAAGAACGGATACAAGTGCAATAGCTGTACCTAAACCAGCGTCCTCATTCACTTTGCTGAGCAGTGACGTCACCGTGATTTCAGGTGCGTTGTCATTTACATCAATTACTTCAACCAGCACTTTACTATGAGCAGACATAGGAGGCTGGCCTTTGTCCCTGGCCTCTGCTCGGATCTCAAAAGCTTTCTTTTCCTCAAAGTCGATATGACCTTTCACTGAAATAATCCCCGTGTGAGGGTCGATTTTGAAAATATCTAGAACAGGGTCCTGATCTTTGCCACGAAGAGAATATATTATTTCACTGTTTGTTCCTTCATCAGCGTCGGTCGCATTTAAGGTGAAAACTGCAGTACCAATGGGGATATTTTCTAACACTCTAATTTTGTAAAGTGTACTTCTGAACACTGGTGCATTGTCATTACTATCTAGTACATGTATTTCTATTTCTGATATGCCTGAATTTAATGGAGTTCCTCCGTCTACTGCAGTTAACGTGAGCTGCATATTAGACTTGTTCTCGCGGTCTAGGGCTTTCTGCAACACTAACTCTGGAGATATACTCTCTCCTCTTGTCTGTGTTGCAAGAGTGAAGTATTCGTTTGGACTGAGCTTATACGCACTAACGCTATTCTTACCCACATCAGCATCGCTTGCCTCCGACAACGCGAATCTAAATCCTGGCAACGTGTTCTCTGCAATGTCCAGCGTTTGCGATTTTGTGTCAAAAGACGGCGAATGGTCATTCACATCTCTAATTTCTATTTCTACGCGGTAAAGCTTTAATGGGTTGTTTATCACAGCTTCTACGCTGACAGTACACTTGGATTCATCTGCACATAGCTCCTCTCGGTCTATCCTTTCATTAACATACAGATATCCGGTCTTTAGATTTACCTCGAAGAATTTCCTCTTTGATCCCGCAACAATCTGAAACAAACGGGTCTCCAAATCCTCCACATTGAGGTTTAGATCCTTGGCGATATTTCCGACATTAGTCCCCGGGTTTACCTCCTCGGAGACAGAGTAGGACAACTGCCCAGACGCCGCTTCCCAGAAACAATCCAACAACACAAGCACGAGATATGGAACAATGGACCTCCTACTACTCGGCAAAGGCATAATTCCGCCGATAAAGAACAAAGCATACATCCACAATGGTGTTTCTATCGCAAAGTGATGAGGTTTGAAAAAATATTAGGCAACGCTGTTTCACCGTTCTTCATTTTAAAGACAAATACTTCGTTATGTCGTCCACTGTCCTCCTGTGTCTCTTTGTGATGAAAATCCACAGTCATTCCGTTTTGTTCTCTGGGAGGAGCCTCAACATTTCTGTGTTATGGTCTATAGCGTCACTTCGTGGTGATGGTGAATAAATGCACATCTTATAAAACATTTAACTAAAATACATATCCTAATTCAGAGAAGCTGATAACTAAATTTTAAATAGCAATAGGATATATTTCAATTATTAGGATAAATAACTCATTAAAACATAACTATATAACTCAAAGCATATTGACAGTCACAGTTTGTATAATGCCACAGGCAGAATATGGATCCTAAACCATAACTAGTGAATATGCTGTAACTTTACTGTATTAAATTACAAAAACGACCAGTAACTCATACTTCTATACTCATTGTTGACATTAAGTGTGCATGTTGAAACAGAATCATTTAACATGGAATGGTATAATTGATATTTTCAGGACATGATGAACATTTATTTTCTCTTTACTTGACATTGCTTTACTTTACTTTATGTATGATATACTTTGTGTCATATACATATTCATGTTTCCAGTTTCTAAGGTTGCAGTTTGCAAAACCTGAAATTATAGCCACTCAATCTGTGGACAATCACATGCAAACCTCAAAAATACACACACACACTGACAAGCAAAATTCTGAGTCACAGGAACACTGACTTGAACAGTTTTTAGTGAATATCCGAAGAATGACTGAAGGATGAGTTTTCACATGCTATTTTCATCTTAAAATGAAAACAAAATATATTAAATATATATATGTACATTTGTGGATATAGTGCACCGTTGTTCATAGCTCTTATTTAAAAGGAAGTATGTATTTTCTAGATGTGACGTGTGCCACAGGCAGAGGAATTTCAGAAACTTCTGTTCAGCACCACCGACAGCTACATACACATTATAATGCTGTGAGCAGCCAAAAGTGAGGGGATTGCAACACCATATACTGATGTGCAGCAGATGTATATCAACATACCACAGGAACCTTAGTTCATTTTCATTTACGTTGCACATCAAGTCTATTATAATGAAAGCTTGCTGTTGCTTTGGTAGCATAAAGCCCATTGTCATTACCATAAAACTACAATTTCACTGTTGATTGTCAACCAAAATGAAGTGCAATATTGAAATGTATGCCAGTGTTCTTACCTTTTCTTTATTAGGTAAAGTCTGAGTCCTGGTAAAAGTGTCTCCTCCGTTAATACTGATCAGCTCCGAATCTACAGGCGGATACGGCGCGGGGAAAACCACCATGTCACTCTTGAGTGTGTCTGAGCTGAAACACACGTCATACTGCTGAGTAGCTTTAGAGTAAGACCAGCTCCCGTCAGGGTGGGTGGTGATCATTGGGGCGCCGTACCTGCTGAAATTGCCGTCTGTCCTGTGACATTTGATAGCTATTAAACTGATGAGGCTCAGCAGAAAGATCGCTGACACTGACACAATGGCAATCAGCAGATACATGTTTAAATCAGAGAAGTTGTCCTCCTTAACAGGAACATGTCTGAGCTGAGTCTGGATGTCAGCTGTGCTTTCAACCACCACCACATCAATAGACACAGTAGCTGACAGGGAGGGTTCTCCGTTATCAGAAACCAACACCACCAAGGGGTGAGTTTTCAGGTCATTGTCACTCATTCTCCTCTTAGTCCTGATTTCCCCGGTGCTGGTTCCGATCCGGAAGAGGTTGTTTCCTTTGGGCTCAGACAGGTGATAAGAAAGCAGCGCATTGTATCCAGAGTCTGCATCTACAGCCCTGATCTTTGCCACAAAGTAACCTGCTTCAGCAGAATAGGGGATGCTCTCACTGTTAACAGAGCCGTGCTCAGAATAGGGCGCCAGAACAGCTGGATTATTGTCATTTTCATCCAGAATAAAAACGTTGACAGTCACGTTGCTGCTGAGCGGAGGAATACCAGAGTCTGTGGCCTGAACTTTAAACTGAAATGTTTTTAACTCCTCAAAGTTAAAAGACTGCAGGCTGACTATATCTCCAGTCTCTGAATTAATGTTTACCATGGTAGAGAGAGGTAACGAGTTACTGTTGTCAGTTAAAAAGGAATAGCTCACGTCACCATTTTGATTGACGTCAGTATCAATCGCTGACACTGTTTTTATAACTGCCCCTACTGGCCTGTTCTCCTTCACATAAACATTGATTATGCTTTCTGTGAAGAGAGGTTTGTTATCATTCACATCTGATATGTGTACACGAATAACGCTGGTGCTGGATAGTGGTGGGCTGCCCTCATCAATAGCAGTTATGCTGATATTGTATTGTGATACGCTCTCTCTGTCAAGAGGACCGTCCACAACCAACGAATAGTAATTCTTATAATTTGACTCTAATTTAAAAGGTACATTATTGGAAATTTTGCTGTGCACCATGCTATTTTTGCCCCCATCTTTATCAAACACTGAAACAAGTGCAATTGCAGTGCCAATGGATGCATCCTCTTTCACTGTGTTTAACAGTGATGTAACTGAAATTTCTGGGGCATTGTCATTGACATCTAAAATTACAATTAGTAATTTTGCATGTGTGGTCAGGGGAGGAGTAGCTCCGTCACTGACCTGAACTCGAATCTCAAAATTATTATTCTCTTCAAAGTCTATATTATTTTTATTTGTTACAGTCCCAGTGTTTTCGTCTATAGCAAACAGATCATCTTGTTTCCCTCTACCTACTTCACTGAATGAATACAACACTTGTCCATTTAGGCCTGCATCTAAATCAGTAGAATTTAAAGTGATTATTGAAGTGCCTATCTTTACATTTTCATACACACTGGCTTTGTATAGAGTTTGACTAAATACGGGAGCGTTATCGTTTATGTCCAGCACATTTACTATTATAGTCATTGTGCCAGATTTAGCCGGAGTTCCACCATCAATGGCGGTCAATGTGAGTCGAATCACAGGCTCTTTTTCTCTGTCTACAACCCTCTGAAGCAATAATTCTGGAGTTACACTCTCTCCTTTATGTGTATCGAGAGAGAAGTGTTCATTTTGGCTTAGTTTGTAGGTACTGACAGTATTTTTACCGACGTCAGCATCATGAGCTGCATGCAGAGGAAATTTTGTACCTGCTGCTGTGTTCTCACTTATGTTTAATACCTGTAACGTGTTGATAAATGACGGAGAATTGTCATTCACATCTAAGATTACAATTTCAATACGGTACAGTTTTAACGGGTTATTAATAACTGCTTCTACGCTGAGGGAACATTTAGGCTGATCGCCACAGAGTTCCTCTCGGTCTATTCTCTCATTAACGTGGAGGACACCAGTCTTTGGATTTACCTCGAAATATTTTCTTTTTGATCCAGCAACGATCTGAAACATGCGAGACTCCAAATCATGGACATTGAGGTTCAGATCTTTAGCGATATTTCCGACAGAAGTCCCCATGTTCACCTCCTCTGAGACGGAGTAAGAGATCTGCCCAGACGCCGCTTCCAAGTAACAATCCAGCAGCACGAACAAGACATAAATCCACACAGAGCTCGTTCTGCTCGGTAAATGCATTATTCCACACATGGAGAGAAACCATAAAGGAAGATTCGTTCTGTTACGTCACAAAATAAAGGATTGACGCTTCATATGAAAACACAGGAAAATAATTTAAACTGCCACACGCAATCGTCGTCGTACCGTTCCCTCTCGCCCTCTAGTTCTCTTTGTTTCAATTGCCGGAGAAATATCATCGCCCTTTGAATCTGGGAGGAGTCCCGAGCCATCAAAAAGCAAGTTAAAATGTGATGGTCTACAATGTCCCCTTGTGGATACTTAGAAGAACTACATTCAACATCAACATATTACAATGTTAGTTGTTGTCATGATCCTGACTTTCTTCATGACTTTTTGAACATTTATCCTATGTAACCCACAGAGAAGGGTCAGTATGAATGCCAGTTTTTCACAATTAACATTTAATTATCTCAGTACATTAATACGACCTGTTTCAGAAAAATAAGTTAAATGCTCGTGTTTGTCAAGTATTAAGTGATTAGACGCAAAATATCCACATTCCAGAAAGATCGTTTAGTCTTGCATGTAAGCAAACAAAAGCCCTAGTCCCATCGTAACCCAATATTGCACATCACATTTTTTTTCTAGAACAAATGGCAAAGACGAAATACAGAGTTATTTTGGAAGTTAATTATGCAATACTTTCTGCAATGGTGTGAATGAAATTATTAATAGACAGTTATACCACCCTACTGTACATATATTTGTTATGAATGAGCATTTTTTTTAGTCCTGACGATTACAAACAGCACGTGATCAGCACCATGGATAGCGGCATACACGCGAAAACAAAACCTGCCCAAAAATAATGGCTGACAGGATAAACCCATCAATACATTGAAAATAGCTTTACACAACATAGCAACATATCCACAACATTGTAATTATATAACTCAAACGTACATCGATTCATCTGTTAGTCTATTGTCATTTTCACGATATGACACCAAGTTATTTTAACAACTATTTCCATCTAAACCGCATCAGTTAGTACACATTTCTCGTCATAAATGTTGCACAATAATGTGCATTATTCCAATGCAATTATGGTCTTACCTTTTCTTTATTGGGTAATGTCTGAGTCCTGGTATAAGTGTCTCCTCCGTTAATACTAATTAGCTCCGCATCTACAGGTGGAAAAGGCCCGGGGAAAACCACCATGTCACTCTTGAGTGTGTCTGAGCTGAAACACACGTCATACTGCTGAGTAGCTTTAGAGTAAGACCAACTTCCGTCAGGGTGGGTGGTGATCATTGGGGCGCTGTACCTGCTGAAACTGCCGTCTGTCCTGTGGCATTTGACAGCTATTAAACTGATGAGGCTCAGCAGAAAGATCGCTGATACCGACACAATGGCGATCAGCAGATACAGGTTTAAATCAGAGAAACTGTCCTCCTTCACAGGAACATTTCTGAACTGAGTCTGGATGTCAGCTGTGCTTTCAACCACCACCACATCAATAGACACAGTAGCTGACAGGGAGGGTTCTCCGTTATCAGAAACCAACACCACCAAGGGGTGAGTTTTCAGGTCATTGTCACTCATTCTCCTCTTAGTCCTGATCTCCCCAGTGCTGGTTCCGATCCGGAAGAGGTTGTTTCCTTTGGGCTCAGACAGGTGATAAGAAAGCAGCGCATTGTATCCAGAGTCTGCGTCTACAGCCCTGATCTTTGCCACAAAGTACCCCGCTTCAGCAGAATAGGGGATGCTCTCACTGTTAACGGAGCCATGCTCAGAATAGGGCACCAGAACCGCTGGATGATTGTCATTTTCATCCAGAATAAAAACGTTGACAGTCACGTTGCTGCTGAGTGGAGGGACACCAGAGTCTGTGGCCTGAACTTTAAACTGAAACGTTTTCAACTCCTCGAAATTAAAAGACTGTAAACTGACTACATCACCAGTCTCTGAGTTAATGTTTACCATTGTAGTTAACGGCAACGAGTTACTGTTACTTTGTATAAATGAGTAGCTCACCTGACCATTTTGATTTGCATCAGCATCAAGTGCTGTCACTGTTTTAATGACTGATCCTACTGGACTGTTTTCTTTCACATAAACATTAACAAGTGGCTCCGAGAACCGAGGAGGGTTGTCATTGACATCAGAGACATGAACAGTCACTATACTGGTGCTGGAGAGAAATGGAGCCCCTTCATCAGTAGCTATGATAGTGACATTATACTGGGCCTTACTCTCTCTATCAAGCTGTCCATCAACTACTAACGAGTAATAGTTTTTATAATTTGTGTCCAATTTAAATGGAGTTTCATTGGAAATTACAGCTTTTACTTCACCGTTCTTCCCTCCGTCCTTGTCCAGTACAGAGACAAGTGCAATAGCAGTGCCGACTTCAGCGTCCTCCTTCACTGTGTTTAATAGCGATGTCACAGTAATCTCAGGAGCATTGTCATTTATGTCCAAAACCTCCACCAGCACTTTACAATGAGCAGACATTGGAGGTGTGCCTTTATCACTGGCCTGTGCATGAATCTCAAACGCAGGATTTTCTTCATAGTCGATCTTATCTTTGACTGTAATTTCGCCTGTTTGAGAATCAATTTGAAATAAATCTAAAACATGATCCTGACCTTTTTTTCTCAATGAATATTCTATCTCACTGTTTAAACCCTCATCCGCATCAGATGCATTCAGAATGATCACTTTAGACCCTGTTTGTAGGCTTTCGGGAATTTGAATCTTGTATAAAGATTTACTGAAAACGGGGTGGTTGTCGTTATTATCTAAAACATTGATAATGATTTGTGAGGTTCCTGACTTCGATGGATTTCCTCCGTCTACTGCAGTCAGTGTGAGTTTTATAACAGAGTCATGCTCACGGTCTAAAGATTTCTGCAGCACTAACTCGGCAGACACACTCTCTCCCCCTTTGTGAATTTCTAGCGAGAAATAATCATTTGTACTAAGCTTATATGTACTAACACCGTTCTTTCCGACATCCAAATCTGATGCCTCTATCAACCCAAATTTCACTCCAGGTAGAGTATTTTCTGCAATGTCAAGTGACTGTAACTGCTCAGAAAAATGTGGTACATTATCATTTATATCTAATATCGTTACTTCCAAACGATAAAGCTTGAGGGGGTCGTTGATCACGGCTTCTACACTGACAGTACACTTTGTAGCCTTTGCACAGAGCTCTTCTCGGTCTAATCTTTCATTGACATAAAGGACTCCCGTTTTCAGATTCACATCGAAATATTTTCTCTTTGATCCACTAACAATCTGAAACATGCGAGACTCCAAATCCTGGACGTTTAGATTTAGATCTTTGGCGATATTTCCAACAGAAGTTCCCGGGTTCAACTCCTCTGAGACAGAATAAGAGAGCTGTCCAGACACCGCTTCCCAACAATAATTCAGCAGCACGACCACAAGATATATCTGAAAAGGACTCGTTCTTCTTGAGAAATACATAATTATATCCAGCCCGAAAAAAAATAATAAATCCAAGTCCAAACACTCTCGTCAAACAATATTAAAATCAAAGAACACAAATCCAATTCCTCGCATTTTTATCAGCCAGCCTGGAAATGTTTTCAGTCCGTTCTCTTCGCTCTCTGTCTCTTTGTAACAAAGACCAGAGAGACATCGTCATCATCCTATGTTTCTGGGAGGAGTCTTTCACCTCCTGAAATAACGTCAAGATGTCATGGTCTACAGTGTCCCCATGTGGTGATATAAAGGAGTTGCATTCAACCTCTGACAACAACACGGGAATGACTAATCAGCATTGTAAATGGAACAGTTTCGTTAGAGTAAGGAGATATTTAACCGTGTTCAACTATGTCAAAATATCACAAGTACTACAATGTGACTTAACCCCACCCCCTCTTTTTAACGTAGTTGTTTTGGTTTCAGTCCATACCGATAGAGTTACACTTTTTACAGATGCACCGGGTACAAAGTAACACATCTTCAACTAAATATTACATCACATTTATCAAAATACAGAGGAATTTAAAGGTATTGATGGGAAATAAAAATTGCTATTGTACTATTTTCCACACACAAAAAGTTGTATGTATTTAAATATATTCCCTTAAATGTAATGAAATGGAGCTAACACCATTAATCAACAAAATCAAATAACTGCCATAAAACCCAAATAAATGCGAAAAAGGCAATACACTTTTCTGTCATGCGTAAACACATTTTCCGTGTTGCACTCAATAGACCGCACACAACAGCCTGTATTTTAGCACCATGGACAGCTACATACACAGTTTGTACAGTGAAAGACACTTAAAAACCTCAAATGCCATTACCTTGGCTCCTGGCAGTCGAATTTAAGACAAATTAAAACCCACAAATACATTTAGAAATATGACGCGGGAACTTATAAAGTGCGTGTATAAGAACTAAATAGATACATATAAAAATGGAGGGATAATGCTTTAAGCGCCTTTAGACAATAAAATCGCACGAAGTGAGAGACTTTGATTTTACATATATGTTTTAAAACTTAATATACAAGAACAAAGATGGAGGGGATTTTGTTCACCGTTGTCCCCCAAATGTAAAACGATAATTGAGACATATTGATTGTTCATAGTTTTCTTACCTTTTCTTTGTTAGGTAAAGTCTGAGTCCTGGTAAAAGTGTCTCCTCCGTTAATACTGATCAGCTCCGCATCTGCCGTTGGAAACGGCGCGGGGAAAACCACCATGTCACTCTTGAGTGTGTCTGAGCTGAAACACAAGTCATACTGCTGAGTAGCTTTAGAGTAAGACCAGCTTCCGTCAGGGTGGGTGGTGATCATTGGGGCGCTGTACCTGCTGAAACTGCCGTCTGTCTTGTGACATTTGACAGCTATTAAACTGACGAGGCTCAGCAGAAAGATTGCTGACACTGACACAATGGCGATCAGCAGATACAGGTTTAAATCAGAGAAGCTGTCCTCCTTCATAGGAACATTTCTGAACTGAGTCTGGATGTCAGCTGTGCTTTCAACCACCACCACATCAATAGACACAGTAGCTGACAGGGAGGGTTCTCCGTTATCAGAAACCAACACCAACAAGGGGTGAGTTTTCAGGTCATTGTCACTCATTCTCCTCTTAGTCCTGATCTCCCCAGTGCTGGTTCCGATCCGGAAGAGGTTGTTTCCCTTGGGCTCAGACAGGTGATAAGAAAGCAGCGCATTGTATCCAGAGTCTGCGTCTACAGCCCTGATCTTTGCCACTAAGTATCCCGCTTCAGCAGAATAGGGGATGCTCTCACTGTTAACGGAGCCGTGCTCAGAATAGGGCGCCAGAACAGCTGGATTATTGTCATTTTCATCCAGAATAAAAACGTTCACGGTCACGTTGCTGCTGAGCGGAGGAACACCAGAGTCTTTGGCCTGAACTTTAAACTGAAACGTTTTTAAGTCCTCAAAGTTAAAAGACTGTAAACTGACTATATCACCTGTCTCTGAGTTGATGTTTACCATTGTAGTTAACGGCAACGAGTTACTATTACTTTGTATACATGAGTAGCTCACCTGGCCATTTTGATTGATATCAGCATCAAGTGCTGTCACTGTTTTAATAACTGATCCTACTGGACTGTTTTCTTTCACATAAACATTAACGAGCGGTTCCGAGAAGTGAGGAGGGTTGTCATTGACATCAGAGACATGAACAGTCACTATACTGGTGCTGGAGAGAGGTGGAGTCCCTTCATCAGTAGCTGTGATAGTGATATTATACTGGGCCTTAGTCTCTCTATCGAGTGGTCCATCAACTACTAACGAGTAATAGTTTTTATAATTTGTGTCCAATTTAAATGGAGTTTCATTTGAAATGACAGCTCTTACTTCACCGTTCTTCCCTCCGTCCTTGTCTAGTACAGAGACAAGTGCAATAGCAGTGCCGACTTCAGCGTCCTCCTTCACTGTGTTTAATAGTGACGTCACAGTAATCTCAGGAGCATTGTCATTTATGTCCAAAATCTCTACCAGTACTTTACAATGAGCGGACATTGGAGAGTGGCCTTTATCACTGGCGTGTGCATGAATTTCAAACGCAGGATTTTCTTCATAGTCGATCTTACCTTTGACTGTAATTGCACCTGTTTGAGAATTAATTTGAAATAAATCTAAAACATGATCCTGACCTTTACTTCTTAATGAATATTCTATCTCACTGTTTAAACCCTCATCTGCGTCCGTCGCATTCAAAATAATCACTGTTTTACCAACTGGTAAGTTTTCATAAATCCGTGCTTTGTACAAAGAACCACTAAAAACCGGAGCGTTGTCATTAATGTCTAAAACATTGATAACAATTTGAGATGTCCCTGATTTGGGTGGATTTCCGCCATCGACAGCAGTCACTGTAAGTTTAACAGTGCTTTGTTTTTCTCGGTCTAAAGCTCTCTGAAGCACAAGCTCGGCAGACACACTCTCTCCCCCCTTGTGAACCTCTATAGAAAAATACTCATTTGGACTTATCTTGTATGTACTAACATCATTCTTACCAACATCGAGGTCTGACGCCCCAATAAATCCAAATTTCCCTCCTGGCACAGTACTCTCAGCAATGTTAAGAGACTGCAAATTCTCCGGGAAATACGGTGCATTATCATTTATATCGACTATATTAACCTCCAAACGATAAAGCTTCAAGGGGCTGTTGATCACGGCCTCTACACTGACAGTACATTTTGTAGCCTTCGCACAGAGCTCCTCGCGGTCTATTCTTTCATTAACATAAAGGACTCCCGTTTTCAGATTTACATCGAAATATTTTCGTTTTGATCCGCTGACAATCTGAAACATACGCGCCTCCAAGTCGTTAACATTAAGGTTTAGATCTTTAGCGAGATTTCCCACAGAGGTCCCCGGGTTTACCTCCTCAGACACCGAGTAAGAGAGCTGTCCAGATACCTCTTCCCAACAACAATCCAAGAGAACAACGACTATATAAATCCCAAAAGGGCTCCATATCCTCCGCGTCGACATGTTTGTATCCAGCCTGAACAAAGCATAAAGATTCCCGTCTCAAAAATCCCCTCTATTCATTCAGGATGATCGCACAATTCCAGGATCCAGTGTCTTTTCTTTTTAAGGGGCAACAAACAGACAATACATGATCGCCACACAAGTCACTCTTGCACTGCGTCTCTTTGTAACAAAGCCCCGAGAAACATCATCATCCTCTGAATCTGGGAGGAGCCTGAAACCTTTAAGAGGAACATCAAAATGTGATGGTCTACGATGTCCCCGTGTGGTCATATGAAACAACTACATTCACCACAAATTCAGACAAACCACCTTCATTATCCCGAACTGTGAAGTCCACATACAGCTAATAGGAAGTTATAACTCATACCACATTAACAGTTATACATGAACTTTATTCAGCTATCCTCTGTAACCATATAATTAAAAACAAACAAATAAAACTTGATTAAAATGCATGTATAAAATACTTTTCTTTTACACCTTCATTTACTCTACACACTTTTATACCTACATCCTTTTCTCTAATACAATCAAGGTAAAATTATCCAGAGAGATACATTTTTAAATTGTGATGAAACCTGATGTGCATAATTTATATCAGTACATTTACTATAATTGTGAGATGTTTGGTCGATGAAGTATTAGTTTCTCACCTTCAAGACAACATTGTGGCGCTACTTTCAGCACCATGGACAACGACACATTGCAATACTGCTCTCGAAGAATAAAGCAGAAGTTTACTTTGTTAACTTCAACATTGTAATTACTTTGGTTCATGTATCCTTGCAAATTTAAAACTAAACACGTTTATTCAATGTATATTTGTTGAAAAGTAGTATTTTCACTTCATATTTAAGATAAATAGACGGTCTTTTTCGCACTTTATGTGTAAGAATAAAAACACGGAATAACATGCTTTGAGCCTACCTTCTCTACAATAAATAATGATATTGTGGTTAATAATAATATGAACACATACATTGTTTTTTTTCGTATTTCTCTTACCTTTTCTTTATTGGGTAAAGTCTGAGTCCTGGTATAAGTGTCTCCTCCGTTAATACTGATCAGCTCCGCATCTACAGGTGGAAACGGTGCGGGGAAAACCACCATGTCACTCTTGAGTGTGTCTGAGCTGAAACACACGTCATACTGCTGAGTAGCTTTAGAGTAAGACCAGCTTCCGTCAGGGTGGGTGGTGATCATTGGGGCGCTGTACCTGCTGAAACTGCCTTCTGTCCTGTGACATTTGACAGCTATTAAACTGATGAGGCTCAGCAGAAAGATCGCTGACACCGACACAATGGCGATCAACAGATACAGGTTTAAATCAGAGAAGCTGTCCTCCTTAACAGGAACATGTCTGAACTGAGTCTGGATGTCAGCTGTGCTTTCAACCACCACCACATCAATAGACACAGTAGCTGACAGGGAGGGTTCTCCGTTATCAGAAACCAACACCACCAAGGGGTGAGTTTTCAGGTCATTGTTACTCATTCTCCTCTTAGTCCTGATTTCCCCAGTGCTGGTTCCGATCCGGAAGAGGTTGTTCCCTTTTGGCTCAGACAGGTGATAAGAAAGCAGCGCATTGTATCCAGAGTCTGCGTCTACAGCCCTGATCTTTGCCACAAAGTATCCCGCTTCAGTAGAATAGGGGATGCTCTCACTGTTAACAGAGCCGTGCTCAGAATAGGGCGCCAGAACAGCTGGATTATTGTCATTTTCATCCAGAATAAAAACGTTAACTGTCACGTTGCTGCTGAGTGGAGGAACACCAGAGTCTGTGGCCTGAACTTTAAACTGAAACGTTTTTAACTCCTCAAAGTTAAAAGACTGCAAACTGACTACATCACCAGTCTCTGAGTTAATGTTTACCATTGTAGTTAACGGCAACGAGTTACTGTTACTTTGTATACATGAGTAGCTCACCTGACCATTTTGATTTGCATCAGCATCCAGTGCTGTCACTGTTTTAATAACTGATCCTACTGGACTGTTTTCTTTCACATAAACATTAACGAGCGGCTCCGAGAAGTGAGGAGGGTTGTCATTGACATCAGAGACATGAACAGTCACTATACTGGTGCTGGAGAGAAATGGAGTCCCTTCATCAGTAGCTGTGATAGTGATATTATACTGGGCCTTACTCTCTCTATCAAGCGGTCCATCAACTACTAACGAGTAATAGTTTTTATAATTTGTGTCCAATTTAAATGGAGTTTCATTTGAAATGAAAGCTTTTACTTCACCGTTCTTCCTTCCGTCCTTGTCCAGTACAGAGACAAGTGCAATAGCAGTGCCGACTTCAGCGTCCTCCTTCACTGTGTTTAATAGCGATGTCACAGTAATCTCAGGAGCATTGTCATTTATGTCCAAAACCTCTACCAGTACTTTACAATGAGCTGACATTGGAGGTGTGCCTTTATCACTAGCCTGTGCATGAATCTCAAACGCAGGATTTTCTTCATAGTCGATCTTACCTATAACTGTAATTGCACCTGTTTGAGAATCAATTTGAAATAAATCTAAAACATGATCCTGACCTTTACTTCTTAATGAATATTCTATCTCACTGTTTAAACCCTCATCTGCGTCAGTTGCATTCAAGATTAACACTGTCTTACCTACTGGTGGGTTTTCAGAAATCCGTGCTTTGTACAAAGAACTACTGAAAACCGGAGCGTTGTCGTTATTGTCTAAAACATTGATAACAATTTGAGATGTCCCTGATTTGGGTGGATTTCCGCCATCGACAGCAGTTACTGTAAGTTTAACAGTGCTTTGTTTTTCTCGGTTTAACGCTCTTTGAAGAACAAGCTCTGCAGATACACTCTCTCCCCCCTTGTGAACCTCTATAGAAAAATACTCATTCGGACTTATCTTGTATGTACTAACATCATTCTTACCAACATCGAGGTCTGACGCCCCAATAAATCCAAATTTCCCTCCTGGCACAGTACTCTCAGCAATGTTAAGAGACTGCAAATTCTCCGGGAAGCAAGGTGCATTATCATTTATATCGACTATATTAACCTCCAAACGATAAAGCTTCAAGGGGCTGTTGATCACGGCCTCTACACTGACAGTACATTTTGTAGCCTTCGCACAGAGCTCCTCGCGATCTATTCTTTCATTAACATAAAGGACTCCCGTTTTCAGATTTACATCGAAATATTTTCGTTTTGATCCGCTGACAATCTGAAACATACGCGCTTCCAAGTCGTTAACATTAAGGTTTAGATCTTTAGCGAGATTTCCCACCGAGGTCCCCTGGTTTACCTCCTCCGACACCGAGTAAGAGAGCTGTCCAGATACTGCTTCCCAACAACAATCCAAGAGAACAACGACTATATAAATCCCAAAAGGGCTCCATATCCTCTGCGTCAACATGTTTGTATCCAGCCTGAACAAAACATAAAGATTCCCGTCTCAGAAATCCCCTCTATTCATTCAGGATGATCGCACAATTCCAGGATCCAGTGTCTTTTCTTTTTAAGGGGCAACAAACAGACAATACATGATCGCCACACAAGTCACTCTTGCACTGCGTCTCTTTGTAACAAAGCCCCGAGAAACATCATCATCCTCTGAATCTGGGAGGAGCCTGAAGCCTTTAAGAGGAACATCAAAATGTGATGGTCTACGATGTCCCCGTGTGGTCATATGAAATAACTACATTCACCACAAATTCAGACATTTCCAAAGTCACCTCATTTATTCAGGACTGTGAAATCTACATAAAGGTAGTAGGAAGTTATAACTCATAGGACACCAAGAGCTATACCTTTACTTTTATAATTCTTTGTAACTACAGAATACTACTACTACTACTACTACTACATCAATGATAATATTAACTCAACTAAAATGCAAACAAAAAATACTTTTCTTTTACACCTTTATCTACTATACATACGTTCTACTTACATATTGTTTCTAATATAATCAAGGCAATTAAATTATCTAGAGCATTTTTAAAAATGTTTTTATCATGACGACACCTAATATGGATAATTAATATCAGTAAATACAATTAGTAATACTTGTGAGGTGTTGGGTCTATCAAACAGTTACTTTACTTGCACACGGTACACAACATTGTGGCGCTTCTTTCAGCACCATGGACAACGACACATTGCAGTAGTGCACCCGAAGAATAAATTAGAAGCTCTCATCATGTTAACTTCAACATTGTTGTTGCTTTCGTCCATGTATCCCTTCACATTTAAAGATAATTATCCTTATTAAATGTATATTTGTTGAAAAGTAGTATTTTTCACTTCATATGTAAGAGAAATACAGGCACCTGTTTTCAGCTGCTTCTGAGAATAAAATCGCACAAAGTGAAACGTGGCTTTTACGTGCCTTTTCGCACTTCATGTGTAAAAATAAAAACATGCTTTCAGTCTCCCATCTCGACAATAAACAATCATAATATGAATAATAATATGAACACAGACACATAGATTTTTCTTATTTCTCTTACCTTTTCTTTGTTAGGTAAAGTCTGAGTCCTGGTATAAGTGTCTCCTCCGTTAATACTGATCAGCTCCGAATCTACAGGTGGAAACGGTGCGGGGAAAACCACCATGTCACTTTTGAGTGTGTCTGAGCTGAAACACACGTCATACTGCTGAGTAGCTTTAGAGTAAGACCAACTTCCGTCAGGGTGGGTGGTGATCATTGGGGCGCTGTACCTGCTGAAACTGCCTTCTGTTCTGTGGCATTTGACAGCTATTAAACTGATGAGGCTCAGCAGAAAGATCGCTGACACCGACACAATGGCGATCAACAGATAAAGGTTTAAATCAGAGAAGCTGTCCTCCTTCACAGGAACATTTCTGAACTGAGTCTGGATGTCAGCTGTGCTTTCAACCACCACCACATCAATAGACACAGTAGCTGACAGGGAGGGTTCTCCGATATCAGAAACCAACACCACCAAGGGGTGAGTTTTCAGGTCATTGTCACTCATTCTCCTCTTAGTCCTGATTTCCCCAGTGCTGGTTCCGATCCGGAAAAGGCTGTTCCCTTTTGGCTCAGACAGGTGATAAGAAAGCAGCGCATTGTATCCAGAGTCTGCGTCTACAGCCCTGATCTTTGCCACAAAGTATCCCGCTTCAGCAGAATAGGGGATGCTCTCACTGTTAACAGAGCCGTGCTCAGAATAGGGCGCCAGAACAGCTGGATTATTGTCATTCTCATCCAGAATAAAAACTTTGACAGTCACGTTGCTGCTGAGCGGAGGAACACCAGAGTCTGTGGCCTGAACTTTAAACTGAAACGTTTTTAACTCCTCAAAGTTAAAGGACTGCAAACTGACTATATCTCCAGTCTCTGAGTTGATGTTTACCATTGTAGTTAACGGTAACAAGTTACTGTTACTTTGTATGAATGAGTATCTCACCTGACCATTTTGATTTGCATCAGCATCAAGTGCTGTCACTGTTTTAATAACTGATCCTACTGGACTGTTTTCTTTCACATAAACATTAACAAGCGACTCCGAGAAGCGAGGAGGGTTGTCATTGACATCAAAGACATGAACAGTCACTATGCTGGTGCTGGAGAGAGGTGGATTCCCTTCATCAGTAGCTGTGATAGTGACATTATACTGGGCCTTACTCTCTCTATCAAGCGGTCCATCAACTACTAACGAGTAATAGTTTTTATAATTTGTGTCCAATTTAAATGGAGTTTCATTTGAAATGACAGCTTTTACTTCACCGTTCTTCCCTCCGTCCTTGTCTAGTACAGAGACAAGTGCAATAGCAGTGCCGACTTCAGCGTCCTCCTTCACTGTGTTTAATAGCGATGTCACAGTAATCTCAGGAGCATTGTCATTTATGTCCAAAACCTCTACCAGCACTTTACAACGAGCCGATATTGGAGATTGACCTCTATCACTGGCCTCTGCATGAATCTCAAACGCAGGATTTTCTTCATAGTCAATCTTACCTTTGACTGTAATTGCACCTGTTTGAGAATCAATTTGAAATAAATCTAAAATATGATTCTGACCTTTACTTCTTAATGAATATTCTATCTCACTGTTTAAACCCTCATCTGCGTCCGTCGCATTTAAAATAATCACCGTCTTACCTACTGATAAGTTTTCAGAAATCCGTGATTTGTACAAAGAACTACTGAAAACCGGAGCATTGTCGTTTATGTCTAAAACATTGATAACAATTTGAGATTTCCCTGATTTGGGTGGATTTCCGCCATCGACAGCAGTCACTGTAAGTTTAACAGTGCTTTTTTTCTCTCGGTCTAAAGGTTTCTGAAGCACAAGCTCGGCAGACACACTCTCTCCCCCTTTGTGAACCTCTATAGAAAAATACTCATTCGGACTTATCTTGTATGTACTAACATCATTCTTACCAACATCGAGGTCCGACGCCCCAATAAATCCAAATTTCCCTCCTGGTACAGCAATCTCCGTAATGTTAAGAGACTGCAAATTCTCCGGGAAATAAGGTGCATTATCATTTATATCGACTATATTAACCTCCAAACGATAAAGCTTCAAGGGGCTGTTGATCACGGCCTCTACGCTGACAGTACATTTTGTAGCTTTCGCACAGAGCTCCTCGCGATCTATTCTTTCATTAACATAAAGGACTCCCGTTTTCAGATTTACATCGAAATATTTTCGTTTTGATCCGCTGACAATCTGAAACATACGCGCCTCCAAGTCGTTAACATTAAGGTTTAGATCTTTAGCGAGATTTCCCACAGAGGTCCCCAGGTTTACTTCCTCAGACACCGAGTAAGAGAGCTGTCCAGATACCGCTTCCCAACAACAATCCAAGAGAACAACGACTATATAAATCCCAAAAGGGCTCCACATCCTCCGCATCGACATGTTTGTATCCAGCCTGAACATAGCATGAAGATTCCCGTCTCAGAAATCCCCTCTATTCATTCAGGATGATTGCACAATTCCAGGATCCAGTGTCTTTTCTTTTTAAGGGGCAACAAACAGACAATACATGATCGCCACACAAGTCACTCTTGCACTGCGTCTCTTTGTAACAAAGCCCCGAGAAACATCATCATCCTCTGAATCTGGGAGGAGCCTGAAGCCTTTAAGAAGAACATCAAAATGTGATGGTCTACGATGTCCCCGTGTGGTCATATGAAATAACTGCATTCACCACAAATTCAGACATCTCCAAAGTCACCTCCATTATTCAGGACTGTGAAATCTACATAAAGCTAGTAGGAAGTTATAACTGACAGGACACCAAAAGCCATACATTTACTTTAATTATTCTCTGTAGCTACAGAATACTACTACTACTACTACTACTACTATTACTGCTACTATTACTGCTACTACTACTACTACTACTACTACTACTACTACTACTACTACTACTACTACTACTAATAATAATAGTGATGATAATACTACTACTACTACTACTACTACTACTACTACTACTACTACTACTACTACTACTAATAATAATAATAATAATAATAGTGATGATAATACTACTACTACTACTACTACTACTACTACTACTACTACTACTACTACTACTACTACTACTACTACTACTACTACTACTACTACTACTACTACTACTACTACTACTACTACTACTACTACTACTACTACTAATAATAATAATAATAATAACTCAACTAAAATGCAAACACAAAATACTTTTCTTTTACACCTCTATCTTCTATACACACCGTTCTACTTAAATCTTTTTCTAATATAATCAAGGCAATTAAATTATCTAGAGACATATATTTTTTTTATTATGACAACACCTAATATGGATAATTAATATCATTAAAGACAATTAGTAATACTTGTGAGATGTTGGGTTGATCGAACATTAGTTTCTTTCCTTGTACATTGTACACAACATTGTGGTGTTTCTTTCAGCACCATGGACAACGACACATTGCAATAGTGCACCCAAAGAATGAAGTAGAAGCTCTCCTCATGTTAACTTCAACATTGTTGTTGCTTTCGTCCATGTATCCCTTCAAATTTAAACATAATTATCCTTATTAAATGTATATTTGCTCAAAAGTAGTATGTTCACTTCATATGTAAGAGAAATGCAGGCACCTGTTTTCAGCTGCTTCTGAGAATAAAATCGCACAAAGTGAGACGTGGCTTCTACGTACATTTTCGCACCTCATGTGCAAAATATAAGACATGCTTTCAGTATCCCATCTCGACAATAAAGAATCATAATTTGAATAATAATATGAACAGAAACACATTGATTTTTCGTTTTTCTCTTACCTTTTCTTTGTTAGGTAAAGTCTGAGTCCTGGTATAAGTGTCTCCTCCGTTTATACTGATCAGCTCCGAATCTACAGGTGGAAACGGTGCGGGGAAAACCACCATGTCACTCTTGAGTGTGTCTGAGCTGAAACACACGTCATACTGCTGAGTAGCATTAGAGTAAGACCAGCTCCCGTCAGGGTGGGTGGTGATCATTGGGGCGCCGTACCTGCTGAAACTGCCGTCTGTCCTGTGACATTTGACAGCTATTAAACTGATGAGGCTCAGCAGAAAGATCGCTGACACCGACACAATGGCGATCAGCAGATACAGGTTTAAATCAGAGAAGCTGTCCTCCTTCACAGGAACATGTCTGAACTGAGTCTGGATGTCAGTTATGCTTTCAACCACCACCACATCAATAGACACAGTAGCTGACAGGGAGGGTTCTCCATTATCAGAAACCAACACCACCAAGGGGTGAGTTTTCAGGTCATTGTCACTCATCCTCCTCTTAGTCCTGATTTCCCCAGTGCTGGTTCCGATCCGGAAGAGGTTGTTTCCTTTGGGTTCAGACAGGTGATAAGAAAGCAGTGCATTATATCCAGAGTCTGCGTCTACAGCCCTGATCTTTGCCACAAAGTACCCCGCTTCAGCAGAATAGGGGATGCTCTCACTGTTAACGGAGCCGTGCTCAGAATAGGGCGCCAGAACAGCTGGATTATTGTCATTTTCATCCAGAATAAAAACATTGACAGTCACGTTGCTGCTGAGCGGAGGAAGACCAGAGTCTGTAGCCTGAACTTTAAACTGAAACGTTTTTAGCTCCTCAAAGTTAAAGGACTGTAAACTGACTATATCTCCAGTCTCTGAGTTGACGTTTACCATTGTAGATAACGGCAACGAGTTACTGTTGCTCTGTAATAATGAGTAGCTCACCTGGCTGTTCTGGTCAGTGTCAGCATCAGTTGCAGTTACCCTTTTAATAACTGCTCTTACTGGTTTGTTCTCATTTACATAAACATTAAGCACAGGCTTCGAGAAAAATGGTGCGTTGTCATTGACATCAGAAACGTGAATAGAAACTACACTCGTGCTGGAGAGTGACGGGGTGCCTTTATCAGTGGCGACTATACTGACATTATAGTTAGAGGCAGTCTCTCTATCCAATGGCCCGTCAACTAACAAATAATAATAATTTTTGTAGTTCGTTTCAAGTTTAAGTGGAACCTCATTTTGAATTTGGATTTTCACATAACCATTTTGTCCATCATCTTTATCGAGGACTGAGACAAGTGCAACTACGGTACCTATATTAGAGTCCTCTTTCACGGTGTTATGCAGTGACGTAATGGTGATCTCAGGAGCATTGTCATTTTGGTCCACGACTTCTACCAGCACTTTACAATGAGCGGACATCGGAGGCTGACCTTTGTCACTGGCCTCCACGCGTATCTCAAAAGCCTTTCTTTCTTCAAAGTCTATATTGCCTTTTACCTTAATGACACCGGTTTGACTTTCAATTTCAAAGATATCAAGTACGTGATTTTGATCTTTGCTTCTTAATGAATACACAATCTCGCTATTCAGGCCCTCATCTGCATCGGTGGCGTTCACAGCGATTACTACTGTGCCCAGGGGTGTGTTTTCGGGAATCTTTATCTTATACAAAGATTCACTGAATATCGGAATATTATCATTAATGTCTAAAACATTGATAACGAGCTGTGAGGTGCCTGATTTCGGAGGAGTGCCTCCATCTACAGCGGTCAGTGTCATTGTGATCACAGGCTGCTTCTCTCTGTCTAAAGCTTTCTTCAGCACTAACTCAGTAGACACACTATCACCTGCTTTGTGAACAGCCAATGAGAAATGTTCATTTTGGCTTAATTTGTAAGTATTGACTCCGTTTTTCCCCACATCTGCATCAGTTGCTTCAGATAATGCGAATTTCACTCCTGGTAAAGTACTCTCTGCGATATACAAATGTTGCGTTTTGGTCGTAAACAATGGCGCATTGTCATTTACATCTAAAATGTCTATGTCAATGCGATAAAGCTTCAAAGGGTTATTTATCACTGCCTCTACACTGACCGAGCATTTAAGTTCCTCTGCGCAAAGCTCCTCTCTGTCCATTCTCTCACTGACATACAGTACACCAGTCTTAAGATTTACCTCGAAAAAACTTCTCTTTGATCCAGTAACAATCTGAAACATGCGGGCTTCCAAGTCCTGTAAATTAACATTTAGATCCTTTGCGATGTTTCCAACGGGGGTCCCCGTGTTTACCTCCTCTGAAACGGAATAGGAAAGCTGCCCAGACACCGCGTGCCAGTAACAAGTCAATAGAAAAAGCCATAGATATATCCCGAAATAGCTCCATCTACAAGGTGAAGACATACTTCTGTCCAATGTGAAGAAAGTATACATTTAAAAAAAGAAAATCCAACTGCGGTCAAATGTTTTAGACACTATGAAAGATAAGCTTTGGATACAGAGGGAATATAGCGTGCTTGTTCCACCGTCCTCTGTCTCTTTATAACAAAGACTGAAGAAATGTCCCTATAGCCTGGGAACGGGAGGGGCCTAGATGTATCACAGGGAGGCGCTGACTCTGATGGATCAACAGTGGCGCCACGTGGTAAAAGAAGCAATGTGCACAGAGTAGTGAATATGTGTTGTTGCTTCTTAATGACTCACTGGAGCTATAAACACCGCCAAAAACATGAACAAGAAAAAAGTCATAATTATATGTGCTCTTCAACA
Organism: Scomber scombrus; assembly: GCF_963691925.1. Lineage (NCBI taxonomy): Eukaryota > Metazoa > Chordata > Actinopteri > Scombriformes > Scombridae > Scomber > Scomber scombrus. The sequence goes on from NC_084978.1 coordinate 17,607,903, forward strand.
CCCTAGCTGATATTACAGAAAACTGCATTTTATTTTATGTAGCTTTAAATGACTTTTCAGCACCATTAACATGCTCTGAGTATAAAAGTTTTTCTTCCTGTCTGGAGGTGCGCTAACTCTGCCAAAATTCATATTTGTACATGAATGCAATGCGATGTAGAAATTAATTATACATTTTCCTCCCACTGCGCCCCTTTTCTCTTTGTGTTTCTGTTATCCTCGAGGGCAATTGATGAATTTAATTGCATGAACACAGGAGGGATATCCGTATGCTGCGCTGTATTTCGGTGTATTTTGGTGTTCCTCCGCAGAGACGGTAGTCATGAGTTTATGAACATTCCCTCGTTTGTAATCCCAGGATTAAACCCTGGATTCAGAAACTCCTGTCCCATTTCCATTCTGTAGGAAACATGATTTGATTTAAAAATGTTAATAACCATCACACACTGAGCTGCAGTCATGTGTTAACCCCAAAATGCAATAATAATAATAATAATAGTTCACTAACAATGACTTCTATACTTCATTTTCCTAATGTATGGCAAAATAAATCGTCTATCTATATTGACATTGAGTAGACAGCACGTGTTTGTTATGTATATCCATCTAAGCACACAAAGACCAAATGAACCATCAGACCCAGACAGCCCATGATGATTCATGGTTTATTTGTAGGTCACAGTCTGTATTGCTCCAACCTCAAAGGACTCCAGTCTGGATTATCTGTCTCATAAAATCAACATAACACACATTGACCACTGATGTTACAGTTTACTCAACAGTATACAGTGAATTCATCCTTTTTAAAAAATTGGAAAAATTGAAAATCTTATTTGAGATTCTGCTTTGTGGCCTGCTGACACTGTGACTTTATTTTATATTCTAAATGGGCAGGTCAGTGTATGTTAAACACACTATTTGTCAGCTTTCCATAAAGTAATAAAACAAAACTACGATGGCACAAATTCATTTAGTATTGCATAGCCTAAACACAGTATATGGATGATATCAGAGGCTGCAGTATTTAATCCACACAGGGTATGCTCATTTGGCCACATGGAGGAAACAATGATTGTGTAATGAAGGTGCAAAAAACACTGAAGACACTGAGCTGCCACATACAGCTTCACAGGGAAATATCATAAGAGGGGTCGATAAATCAATCAATAGCTCTGTGTGCACTTATGCATAAACAATAACTGATGCAACTGATGTACCTTGAATTGTTAAGGCTTTAGTTTATTGGATTAACCAAGCATTCAAATTTTTAATCATGAACTCTGTATGTATGCATTAATGAAAATCACATTTCCTGAGGATATGATAATTGAATTTGCTGAATAATTAATAGTGAATAAATAGTGGTTAAGAAAGATACACAGTGTTTTCTCCCTGAACACAGGGAGCTGTGTAAATAAATCTAGTGGTTAAATTCATGTGTGTCTATTAACCTGCTTCTCTGTCTGTTGTTTGCCCATCACGTGATATAGGAGAAACAGTTGGGAGCACCAAGAGCAGTGTGACGAGAGGAGGGAGTGTGTGTGTGTGTGTGTGTGTGTGTGTGTGTGTGTGTGTGTGTGTGTGTGTGTGTGTGTGTGTGTGTGTGTGTGTGTGTGTGTGTGTGTGTGTGTGTGTGTGTGTGTGTGTGTGTGTGTGTGTGTGTGTGTGTGTGTGTGTGTGTGTGTGTGTGTGTGTGTGTGTGCTTGAGAGTAAGTGTGTGTTATGAGGGCGTGTACTGTAGTGTTCATCTGTGTGTGAGTAGATGGGGGAAGGGTGCTATCTGAACATGCTCCAAGGCGAGTCCCCCCCCCCCCCCCCCCTTCTCTCTCCTTCTGCACAGCTCTCGTCTCTATAGCAACACCATCTCAGGAACAGACATGATGCATGCACACACACACACACACACACACACACACACACACACACACACACACACACACACACACACACACACTAACACAAGCCTGTGGGTTTATTTTTCAAAAGGCAGGATATAGTACAAAAAGTAACACCCTAGAATCTGTACCCTCTTCTGTATTTTTATCTGCCACTGCTCATTTTAATGCTGCCATTTCATCTCACTGAATGAATCAGATCACATCATAGTGACAGGCACACACAAACACACACATACACTTACCCACCCACCCACCCACCCAAGCAAACACAAACCACACTCCTCTGCATACCAGACCAGGCCGTCCATGGTTGCAGTTGGACTGCTCATGCATTGGTAATGTTGCACTGCAGCAGCATATTCACTATGACAGATTCACTTCAGCAGCAGTGCCTGTTTCTCTTTCCACCCCCACACCACACAGATAGCCTGACCTTTTCATTCAACCATGCCCAGCCCACTGTACCCTCTCTGGGCCAGGCCTCTGGAGACCACCCCCACTCCTGCAGTCCGCAAACTACATCCTTCTTCATGTGACGGGATACTGATGTCATGGTGATGTTTTTGTGTGTAGTAGAGCTCATTAGGGCACAAGGGGGCAACCTACTCCTTGTGCATGTTTTCCTCTTCATTCACGTGTATCATAGTCATTGCACTGATCGATAATTTATGTCTGCTGATGTGTTTAACCAAATTCATTGTTTTAAAAATAAATTGGTGATTATGAAGAGCTGTGACAGCTGTGACTAGACCCTTACCTAACTGCAGTAGTGCACTAATGACTTAGATTCTCTGATAAAACAGAGGACATACAGAGAGATAAAGAGGTAATAGATTGGCATAATGTAATAGAAACAGTCCATAGAGAACCACAGGAAACATGGGCAAGTGAAACAACAGCAGATAAATTTGATTTAAGTCAGAGGGAAGACATAAAAGGAAATGCTACTTGGAGTAGAAAGAAATCTAAAAATACCAAAAATGTCCTGACTTTTTCATGAGGACATAGTTTCCAAATGGGGGAATTACCTCCATATCTAACATAAGACACAGTTGTTTTAAAATATTAAAATTTGTTTTTAGTGGTGGATTTATAAACTCTATAGATTATCCATCAACTAAAAAGCTAGACTCGCACTGCACTCAAACCCCTAACCATTTATACATGAACATGCACACAAAGAAATCCTCTACGACATAATTTATGGTAGAGAGAGAGAGAGAGAGAGAGAGAGAGAGAGAGAGAGAGAGAGAGAGAGAGATGAGGGGGTGGAGGCAAAGATGATTCCCTCCTAGTATTTAATCCAACTACCACTTAATCATTTATTTCCAAATCTGAGCTAGTCTCCACTGGTTGCTGGAGTAAGTAGGACAGGGGCGGGTCCAGGGAAACATGAGCCGGAACAAGATGAAAACCAGGACACAGCAATATGGAGCATGCCCAAACACACACATGCACATACCCCAGAGATAAAAATAGAAGCACACCAACACAGTGTTCACTCATTTGGAAAGTAATGCCCAAAAAATCATATAATTAGTTACTCTACTGTGAAACAACAGGCAGGGGAAACAGCGTACTACTGTTGCTGAATGTTCATTTGATGCTGTCATGAGGTGCCCAGATGGGAAGACATTGCTGATGTAACATTGTAATTTGTACCTCAGTACATATCCAATATTCTTAATTGATTTTATACAATACTTTTTATATATCTGTACAGTTTCTCAGAAACTGTCACATATAATCTACTGTTTTAGCCTATTTTAGCAAGTACAAATTCAACAAAGACAGGGTGTGTTATTGAAGCTGTAATGGTGAGTCTACAATAATCAGTAGTACACATTTCAACAGTATGAAATGCAGTGTCTGAGTGTGGGGGTTAGCTGCTGGAGTGTGTGTGTGTGTCACAAGTGTATGTGTGCACAAGAGAGGTGTGAGAGAAATAGACAGACATGGAAAGAGAAAAAACAAAGAGATGATGTGTTTCTGTGCATGAATTCCGTTCATATATAGTAGTTCAGGGGATGGTCTTGTTTTGTTTATTCTATAAAAAAAACATCTTTAAAAAAATATAATCTAGCAAAAATTTTGTAAAAGCAACAGACCATTAATCAAAGCTGTCAATAAAACTGTCTTTTTTACAATAAGCTTGGGAACAGCAAAGACACACAGCATGGAAATCTGATTGGCCAGGTAGAATCAATATGACTGTAAACAACACTCTGATTGGCTCAACGTTGTGCCTAGTGACAAAGGCAGTGTCCGTTAGATCTCTGCTTCTACACAGGGAGTACCCATAATTGATTCACCATATCCCATCTTGTATCCATGGTAACGCAGATGCAGCCTCTGACAGTGCCACTCCCTGCACCCACCTGCTCCGCACCCCTCCTTATGAGCACTCTGAGAACATATGCCAAGGACATTATGCCAAGGACATGGTGTACACCTCATTGAAATTCAATAATCTGGATTACTGTTGACCAATTACATATATTTTCCACCTTGTGCACACTCATTAATTCTATCTAAGGGTGTGTTGTATAACATAAAATATAAGAGAACACTCTCTCTCCCTCTCTCTCTCTCTCTCTCTCTCTCTCTCTCTCTCTCTCTCTCTCTCTCTCTCTCTCTCTCTCCTCTCTCTCTCTCTCTCTCTCTCTCTCTCTCTGCACTCCATCTTTCTATTATCTTTGTTTCTCTCACACACAGAAACAGCATGAACCAAACATTTTTTTTTAGATTAAGAATAAATCTGGCTTTGTAGTCAAGCATGGATAACCTAGATTTGTCAATCAAACAGTTCACTGGAGAAGAGTGCATGTATCAGTTGTATATACTGGAAAATGGGACAGGACCCCACTATATGTGAATCAATAATGACACAAAAACTCAGTAACAATACCAGTCAATACACTACCACATACAGAGTGGCAACATGCTAAATAATTGAATGTATTGACACACAGACACACATACTATGGCACAAAAGATGTTCCACTTTTCACCACAAGGGGGAGCTTTTTCACCCTTCTTTGTTCTCTATAGCAGGTTCCACATGCACAGACAGACACACACTGATGCTAGAGGCAGGCAAAGCTATAACGCCTTATATTAGATTAGCACACTCACACACCTCCAAAAATTGTATCAGTGGTACAGATACACTAGCAGTCTCTGTGTGTCTGCCACACATTTGCTCTGCCTGCGGAAATTAAAACGTCAGCTCTCCCAGATGGGAAAGGAGATGTGAGTGTATCGAACAATACCTGCACATTGTCATCCAGCCGATACATATCAAAACAAAGAAGAAAGACAGAGATAATTCCATTTGCCACAGCTGAAGATTATGCTACATACTCTATCCTTTATAGAGCACTTACATATATTGTACTTTACATCATTCACATATGAAGGGCAAAATACAGGACATGAGCTATAAAGCATAGTTTATCCACACGTTGGTGTCTCATTTATATTTTCCATGTCCCATTATACCTGTATATATCAATGTATGTTCAAGCATTGCGTAATATATTATTACTCATGCAGTATTGAATATGCAGCAGGCAGTGCTGCATGTGAAGTGCACTGCAGGTGCAGGCCTGCTGCACTAGGCTTGGCCCATTTCTTAAAAAAAGAAAAGAGGGGGTGGGTCTGAATAATAGAGGAGAGTGCTGGCCTGCAGAGAGTTTGAGGTTGGAAACAGTTGAAATGGTTTTGTGAGGTTGCTCCACTTTCGACAGAATATGCTGATAACTATTTATAAAATAATGACTTGCCTACCAATCATTTCAGCTTAGTGGAGCTCTCCGAGAATAGCAAACACATTCCTCCACTCTCATCACCATCAAAACTTAAACAGCTACATGGACAGAAGCTTCTTTCTGTGATGATGATGGTAAGGACTTAGGTGCAACATGAGTGCGCATTTTACCTGGCATGTGTGTGGTATATGCTGGTTGGGGTGTGTTTTTTACATAACAGAGGAAGCAGTAGAGTGAGTATACACTGCCAGTTTATGTAGTACACCTGCTAAAACCAATGTGCACTGCTACAACCTTCATTAAGGATATAATTAGTTTAGTGTCAGTTCAACCCACATATCTTTTTGGGCCTGTAGTTGGTTCTGTTAAACTGTTTTTTTTCTTTTTCTGAGAGGTGTTTCTAATATTTTGCTGGTCACAGTAAACATTAAAAACAGGTCTCAGCATAATGCAATACAATTAAACAGCACCACAACAGCCTCCAAAGACCATGAAGTTGAATGAACACCTCTTGGACTGTAATATATTGCCACTAATAATAAATCATACAGCATCTGTAGCACAGAAAAGACTTATACATTTATGAGGCAACAGAATTCATTCCAATTCTATGTAGAACAGATTTGTAGAGAAATGTGGGATTTTAAGCACCTGTCATTTTACTGCCATTAATATAACTGTGAATGCACAAATAAAGCAGACAAGGTCAAAGCAAATGCACAATAATAGAACACAAAGTTAAAAAAAACAAAAAACAGCTAGACGCCTTTAAGGGTGAGTGGCATCCGAGCCCATTCTGTGCTGCTGCCTTTCCAAAGCTACTCTTCATGGCATCATTAAGATGATTCCACCTAATCGCATTAGAGGAGCAACATAGTAGAATTATCCCTTTACAGAGGCCTTAATCCAGGACAACTGGGAATACTAACAGCAGTGGCAGGATGGAAAAAATGTTTTGACAAGAATTGCCAATTAAAAGCACCTGGAGGAAGTGGGATGCAGTTTTGTGAATTGACAGCATGCAACAACTATTTACTACCCACTTTACTGTCACTTAGATATAATTTCACATCTAGTTTCACAAAGGTAATACTACTGTATATGTACTGTAGGGCTACATCAAATATACTATTTATATTCCACTGGTCACTGAGTGCATTAAAAAAGAAATCATACATAATATATATTTTTTACATAAGGAGTATCATCAGCACAATTTACCACTCCAGCTCTCGGTCAGAGGACAAAGCAAAGTGAGGCAGGATTAAGACACATATTAGGCAGTAAACAAGGGTTTAGGGAACAATTACACTCCAGTCTCATCCAAAGACCCCATTTACAGTAGTCTGTAAACAAGCACACCAAACTCCTTGTTAGTTTGTTACAATGTTTTCTTAATGCCTATTTTGTCTCTGCTCACTTTTGCACCTCTTACATTAAGTAGATTATCGCTTCATTATCTGTAATCTGATGCATGGATTATCTAGCCCATCTACTGTAGATGACTTAGTTTTGATGTGCATGAAAGATTTAGTTTTTTTAGTTGATGCATCATGTGATACCTGATCTTGTTTTCTGCTATTAAACCCAGCTGGTATCTAAACCGTCAGACTAATCACAGCAAAACAGTGATGCACTGAGACCTGAATGCAAGGTCTTATGAGATGAGAAGTACAGATGCTGAAATAAATATGAGGACGGAACACTAAACTGCTATTGTAATTAATGGCCATGTGGGAAATGTATCATTACATTAAGCATCTGCCATTACATTAGTGTTGCAGTCTTTGATTATGCATGGATAATCACAGATTTTGAATGTGTGACATGCATTCATATGACCATCGCACAACATCTGAAAGAAAGAAAGCAACTCCCTCCAAAAAAGAAGATACTCTTTGGCTTTAAATGATGATTGCTATAAGATTGTATTTCAAGCCAAAAGCAGTAAAACACTACTACTTTATCAGTTGAACCATGTTTATGCAGCACAATACTGAACCGAGTAGCAATAGTTATAATGATCATTGTAATGAGTACTTGCGCAGGCCACACACACAAACACACACCTCAACACAACCCGACACAGACACACACTGACACACGCATGCACGCACACACACACACACACACACACACACACACACACACACACACACACACACACACACACACACACACACACACACACACACACACACACACACACACACACACACACACACACACACTGAAGCAATAACATTATCTGTGCAGGGCTGTACTCCAGGAGGCACAGAGCTTCATCTTTAAATCAGACATGATGAGATTAGCACTGTCAATAAAGTGTCAGTTGACAATAAAGAACAACATGTATTAGTAGTATATTAGTAGTCTGTAAGTTGTTCCTAATTGCTCAGTGATGGTTAGAGGCTATATTGCAAGAGATCCTACTAAAACACATCACCATACAAAAATGCCCTTATTAGTGTTAAAATAAATATCTTTCATCTTATATGAAAAGGAGAGGACCCTGCAGTGTTTTATATCACAAACTGTACCCTAACATTAATCAGAATCACCAACCTCACCTGAAACAATGATTATCCTTACCTATCAAAACTTAAATGGCAAACACAAAACATATTAAATTTGGTCATCTTTCATAGAGAATACACACACACATCAACACAAACCCAGACAAACAGCCATTAGTTTTTCTCATTTTCAGATATAAATGTAGAACATTTACATCCGAAAGCACAACACATAAGTGAGGCAATTAGAGGGAAAAAAGTTCCAGATAAGGGGCCTGATTTGAGAACATCGTGCCGTCTCAATATGTCTGACAGTGCTCATGTTACAAATAAAATAGCCATGAAAAATTATTAAAGTCAAGTCAGGTCAACAACAAATAAGCAAAACAGTGTCTCCGGGTTCACACAGATAAGGCACACAGTAACAGAAAATAGGTTTAGGTTATTTTGTCTTCAGCTCCAGGCCTGAGGCTGCTGTGAGGAACCAGACTAAGGTTTTTAGTGGTTCCTACCTCCCTACTTCTACTGCAGTCATAAGGCTGAGAGAAAGGGAATGGTGTTCTGACAAATTCAGCTTTACTCATAGCTCCAGCTTCCACAGAAAGAGAAGGTACTGTAGAAGTACTGTGGTCAGAGAGAGAGGAGGGGGCATTATGGAATAAGGGCAAAGCAACAAAAGGGTTGTCAGTAAGTTATCCATTTGTTTATTATATATTCTAATAGGAATCAGCAACCAATTCACGAAGAAGCACTGACAATTAATAAATAGAGGGGAGAGGGAAAGAGAAAAAGAGTAATCCAGCCTCCAAAAGGTGTCAGCCATTTTCTACCAACTTGTATTCACACAAATAGACAGGAGGGGGCATAAGAGAGTATCAGCCAGAGGAGATGCGTAGGAGGAGGAGTAGGAGAGAAATGTAGAAAATCAGAGGACATTCTTTGTGTGAGGATGAGACTGAAGAGATATGCAAACAAAGACAAGGGTTGAAGAAACAAGCTTGCAAAGGAAAAGAATCCAGTAAAAGGTGAAGATGAGCAGGAAAGCACACACAAGGCTGGAGAGAAAGCGAGGCAGTGATAATGAGAACAAAGGCAAAGGAAGGAGGAGAGAGAGAGCCAGTCGGTGGGAGGAGAGTGGGATATGAGTCAGGCTTACAGCATTAACACTCATCTTCCACACCCATGTCTCATTGTTTTATTCATACACTGCACCCACTTGATAAGATGGCGGTAAACATGGAATATGCGTTTAGTGATTGACACGCATGTTAATACACACAGCTCAAGTATGCGTGGCAACAGAATATCATATAACCAAATTTACCTAATATCATGATGGATCAATACTAACACTAACCCTGAATGCACAAGTTCCTGGTTTCTTTTTTTTATATGACAGATGGTTTACCTAAAAATAAACACAGCAGACCAACTTCACAAAATGAAAAGCTACATGTGGGATGAGATGACTCACCCACTGTACAACACAGCTTTCTGGTTCACACTCAAAAAGATGACCAGAAGAAGATGAGCTGCATTCAGTTCATTTGAATGAGAAGAAAACCGATATCAAACTGTAGCTTTCATGCATTTCATTAAAAACATACTTTCTCTTTGTAAATACATAACCACATCAGTGTCAGATGATCACATACACCTGATATCAGCACAGTGACTCCCTGTGCATCCCACAGAGACTAGAGATCAATTAATTATACTTCTCTATGTACACAGGCGATTAGGCTTGGTGCTTACTGATCACATTTTCCTGTTTAATAGAAAATACTGTTTTGTAATAACATAATGTATCAATGCACCTTTATTAAAAAATAAAAACTGATTCATAGCTTGACAATCAGGAGTTTATCTATTTAAAAGAAAAACAACTTAACAGTTCAAGAAATGCAGAATGTATTTAAAAGGACGTGTGCTTCTTAAAATAAAGGTAAAACATACACACATCACAAAAAATAGTCTGTAGCTGTCTTTCAGTGTACCTACTCTCACATTCCTAGCTATTTGTGTAAAAAAACATTAAAAGAAAAAGATATGTCCCCAATATTGTGTTGTGCATGCATTAAATAAGTGATTAACATATAGAAACTCTTACTATAAAGCTTTTCTATTGTGAATATCGTGCTAAAAACAAGGCTATGCAATTACCCAAGATGCTTAGTGGGAGCACTCGTAGGGGGCAAATAGCCTCAGGGGGGAAGAGGAACCCTGCAGCTAGAGACTGGATCTCTCTAACAGCTAACATCTGATCCCATCCACACACAGGCCAGAAATAGACCCAACATAGGGTATTCATCAGTAAACTATATAGCAACTGTGACTGTATCTACCCATTTACCCCACAGTGAGTAGTGTTAGGATTCGGCTGTAAGAAGGCAATCCTCTTACCACGGCTGCATCCACCATCCAAACAGCTGACTCTGGATTTCCCTCACCCATTCATACATTCTTTCAATCAGAAATCACAACCACATCCCCTAAATCTGGAAATCAGGACACTCCACAGTTTTTGTATTTGTTTTGCAACCTTCATTCAGTTGTGTCTTCACTAATTTTCCACTTAATGACTGACTGTCTTGCATGAAGCCTTGTGCTGACCCCTCAGTCAGTTCAATCCTCCAGGCAGGAAGTGATGACCTAAGTACAGCAGCAGATGTTGTGGCTGTATAAGCACTGATGCCAGACAAGAGCGGCACAGACCTACATCTGCTCTGATCTCTGTTGATTCAGAGAAAAAAATTAAACCTAACACAGGGGTAACTGCACTTAACAGATAAATTAAACACATGTTGTTACATCAGACAGTTTTAGAGGCACATCTTTTTTTCAATACTAATATTACATTAGTATTATTACTGTTCATTATTACTGTTAAAAGATAAGTTCATTCTGAAATAAAGCAAGTAAACCCATCAGCATACTGCAGCACCCTGAACTAAGCACAGTTCATCCAGCAAGGATGAAAAATGTCACATGAAGATAGTGTGACAAATGTTTTTCATTAGTGCAATGTTATTAATGCTCATGAAAATAGACCAGGGGCGCACCCTGGAGAAAGGCAGAGTGAATTGATTCAACTGCAGTGGAGTGAGTGTAAAACGAGAGTGGCAACGTCGGACCTATAGCTCTCATCCATACAGCCATGACTCAAAGGACAGAGACATAATGAAAATGAGGGCTTATATAACTGAGTGGTGGAGAAGAGAAAGGGTCAGACCTACTCACACAATCAGGCATGAAAGAGATACAGTGGGTCAATAGAAAGAAGGAAAGAAATGCAAATATTTACAAAATATAAATACAATTATTACTTATTAAAATACTGGGATAATTCAAGGTTACAAAATCTGGCTTGCTGAACAAGCTCACAAATAAAAATGACAAGTTTCATTATCAATATGGAAGAACCTGGTTTGACCTATATACTGAAGAGCAGTAGTGGAAGTAAAAGTACTAATACAGCAATGTAAAAATAGTTAATTACAGGTAAAAGTACGGAATGAAAAATCCTAATTAAGAATAAGTACATAAGTATTAGCAGCAAAATGTATTCGAAGTATTAAAGTAAAAGTAGTGGTTTGTCCCGCTGACTGATACATTATTCAGTACAGTACTTGAGTAAATGTACTTAGGTACTTTACACCACAGCTGAAGAGCAATGACTGGTATGGGCCTACATTCACATCAAAGCACACATGGCTCTAAACCAGTCTCATCATGTACTAGGAAAAATAACAAGAGCAAAAGGAACTGTGCCAGGGAGTCTTGGCACATAATTATGAATGCAGCCCACAATTTGTGTGGCCCACTGATTCTGACTTTCTCCTTTTGACCCATAGTATATCTGCAAGTTGCTTGTTACTGGTTAATTTAATTTATTGTCAAATAATCACCATCAGAAAAAAGATGGTTCTCTGTTACTGTTCAATAATTGTGAAGTGTGAAGCTACTCGAGAGCAAGGTATTTGGTTACAATTCCTGTCAGTGTCACACATTATAGAAAAATACTGATATCAATACATATAAAAGTACAGGATGTTTTAATACACATCAGACTCAGTGTTAAAGTCACAAAATCTAAATACCATCACACAGGGAAATATTTATTGTCAGTGAAACTTGATATACAGTTATTTTAAATTATTGTCCAGCCCTTCTCTGACACTCTGTATTGAAAGTCCAGCACTGCACAGAGGTGTACAAACAGCTTATTGACCAAACACTTTATAACTGCACTGCAGCAGTGCCTGTACTTGCTGACATTCACAATAACAACCTCCTGATTCACCAACACCAAATCACCTGACTAGTCTGCAAAGAGGAACAACTGATGCAAACAAACATACTCACTAACACACGTGCACAAAAGCAGAGCACATTTACTATCAACCCATATAAACTGTCCAGCAGCACCATGCACCATGTGACACAATACAAAAGAATCTAAAACATCAAGTATTTATGTAACTACTAACCAACACAATGTCAAGGTAATTGTAGTGGAAAATGTTTCTATTCTGATGCTTTCACATTAAAACTCATGCTCAATATTGCTGTGTAACCTTTGTATGCGCCATATATTGTGCATTCTACTAGTTATTGCAAAGAAGAGAGCAGCCTGACCATTTGAAGAATATGAATATGAATATGAATATGATGATATGGCAAGGATGAACCAATGGGATTAATGAAGGCAAGTTCAGGAGGTGTACTCTTACAACTTCTTTACTCATAAAAACGGTATAAAATAGACTATATTCTCAGTTATATTCTTTGGATACTCTGCAGAGTAGCACAAGTCTTTGTTGCTTCAACAAAGATCTTTACTCCTTTGAAGACTTCACCTCCAATTATTTAATTTCCACAGCATAATATTCAACAGTAAGACATAATGCAATACTGTTGTTCCTCTATCAACCGAGCCACATCCACCTAATAAATGAGAAAAAAAACCTTGTAAGTGAAAAAATGTTATGTAGTACTCTGAATGACCTCAGTATGGTACACAAAGTACACATAAAGTACACAATGGAAGAAAAACAAAACAAAACAAAAACATTGCTCCACAAAGGCAGATAAGTTTGTAGTTAAGTACTATGCTGTGAGTGTTGTTGCACTGTCAGGCCTATCTCAACACAATTGGTGTGCCATGCCAGAGCAGGAGAAAAGTTTTGCGAAACAAACCTATCAAGAATGTTTCTTAAACCAGTCAGTATTTTCAGTGGCAAGCTCAACCAGTTCAAAGTTAACCTGCACTCTTAATGGATACAGTGCTTAGGGTGTGAAATGTTACTGATGTATTCAGCTTTATCATGGGTTTAGCCAGGTGGAACGCTCGTCATTGAGTCTGACTGTTCTGTAAGTGACTTTAACTTACTGACCTCATGGAACAAAGGCAGCCATGGCTTACAGGTGATAGACCTGAATAGAGAAATGTTTTTTGCAAAGAAAGAGCAGACAGGAAAACTGAGTATATAGGGACTTTAAGTTTGCAAAACACAACGTTAGAAAGAAGAACACAGATAAAAATGAAATAAGTGGATTTAACTTCATGGCCTGAACAGCAATGTGCGTACATTGAGCAAGAACAGCTCAGTTACGTATGTCACTTCACACACGGTGAGCACACTCTGTGACACTGATTAGTCCACCAACAATGAACTATTGCTGTAAACCACACATCTACCTGTGCACGCTTGCAACTTCCTTGTAGTTCAATACTAACTGTACAATATTTACTGACACTGAGCTGTGAAAACATAACATTGTGCAGACATGCATGCAACAGTCTGCATACAGTGGACTTCACTATTTGATGCAAGACTGAAATAATCTATAAGTAATGTGCTGAAGGCCATATTTTAGAGTCACAATGAAATCTTAATGTTAAAATTCTTAAATGGGAAATTCTATAGAATACTATAATGAACAAAATAATAAAATCAGCAGAATGTTTTTTTAACTTAGTATTCATACCAAGTATACAACCAAGTATTACCACTAAAAATGATTGAATCATTCTTCTTTTAAAACAATTAAAAATAATAATAATGATAATAAAAAAATTCCCACAGACCCCCTTCACTTATGCTAAGTGACATGGTATTCAACACAATGCTGCTCATCTCCTTCAGTTGGGAGCGGGGCTGTTTTATATTATTGGGGTGGGGCTGCTGAACCTGAAGATGCATCTGTTGGCCCTAGCACCAGGAGCAGGGACAACTGATTTAGTATATAATAGCTTGATAAATGTTTACCTGCATTGATTAAATGTCAGATAAAAGAGGAGTGAAATACAAATACTTAGAATATTCTGTGAAGATATTAGCAGTAACTAATGTTAGGGGAGCAAAAGTAACATTAACCAATTTCACTGTGGACTAAGCTGATCTGACATGTTCATTTCCATCAGTCATGGACTAGACACACCTTTTTTATGAAAAATTGGGTGACATATTGTCATCCTCTTAGTTCTCTCTCTTGTCTGTCTTTTCTTTGTTTTCATTTGGAACCCTGATTGTATTTTATGAATCTGTTGAGACATGCTCATGCTGCACCTAGTTTGGAGACAGAATTTGAACCATTTCATGTCAATTAGAGGGTGTGTTTGGGCAATACAGAGGCTTTGGATGGTTCATTCATTGACGCGTTGGTTTAATGACTACATTGTCAATAAAATATAAAATATTAACGTCTATTATTGAAAACTAAACTAATGTTCTAATATTTTTTTTAGAACCGTATTCATTTTTAACCCCCTTACAATGCCCCTGAGGCCACTATATCATCGAGTGATAATGCTTTCCCTATGCTCTGTTTTCTTGTTCTCAGCATGTCTCAACCTACACTACCAGTCAAAAGTATGGACACACTCTCCCATTCCCTTGAATGAGAGATGGGGTCCAAACTTTTGACTAGTACTGTATGCTCAACATATTTTTTCTATGTCAGAGCTTTTCAGTAACGTGGATTATGTCTAAATTGCTTTTATGTATGTGTGTATGTCTATGAGCACAAATGTGCCTGTGTGAAGTGTGAACATAAAGATAGTAGCTGTTGTCATTGTACCCTACCATGTGTGTAAATTAGATTACCATCACTGCAGCTGACCTCAATGTGAGTGGCGCCATGCTCCCACAAAGCTGGAGCAATAAGAGAGAATGTGCCCCACTGACATACAACAGCACGTGTAGCATCCACAGCCACAACCCCACAGGCATGAGGCAGAGCAACACAGAGCTAAAGAGCATGTGGCAGAACCCGGAAAGGGGATAGACTGCAGAAAGAGACACAGAAAATGATAGCGAGACAGGCTTGGGTGGCATATGAAAGAGGAAACGAAGGACACATGCATAAAAGCGGGAAAAGGAGGGCAAGAGTTGGATGGGGGATGGGATAGAAGGGGAGGGGAAAAACTGAGAGTGATACCAACATGGAGGGTAAAGGAAAGAGAGAAAGTGAGGAGATGGTGAGGGAAGCTGCAAATGTGGAGGAAGGAAAAGCACACCATTGAATGAAACAGAGCTGAGGCAGAATAGAACAGGATGTACTGCAAGGAATGGCATTTTACAGTAGAGTAAAATTCATAAATGGGAAGTGGAATAAAAGAGTGATAACACAGCAAAACCAATTTTGAGATGTTTACATAAGATGAATGTGAAATATATATTTGCAGAAACAACAAGCAAAGACACGAGTTTAACACAGAGCTTAGTTTAAGAGTAACTGAAAGTTCTCAGTGTTTTTTGTATGTGTGAATGCAGAAGAGCAACCGCATTGAATAAGATCAAGCTGCTGGAATTACAGTATATATAGTCCTGTTGAAACATCTGTGTCTGTATCTATCCCCTTGACATTTAGCTTGTCCTTTCACCCTCTCTCTGCACGAAACTGAATACAGTTTAATGAGGAAAATGCTCTCACCCACTTAACAAAGACAACATACACAGACACACAAAACACAAGGGACATTGAACTGTAAATGATTTTTAGCGCATACACTAAGCATGCAAACACTATTGCACAGATCTGTTGAGCCAGCCAAGCAGACAAAGCCACTGAAGCAAGCAGCCACACCCCCGCCAAGAGAGCATGGAGGATGAAAATATATTTGGAATATAGTATATTGGGCATGTGGCATTCATTTTTCCCATTTAAAAATAATGTCAATTATTGCAGAGACAAACATTAATTGTATTGTTTGTGCTTTCATCAAGGCAAAAGCATTTAGCGTGATCCTCACACATGATGTGTTGATTCATCAATGGACTAAGGCTCATGTGCTTTCATTATGAATGCAGCTCATGATCGTAGTTGCAATTCATCCACCCCACCACCCCCTCTCATCCTTTTTTCTCTCCCAACTATGAAAGCACAAATGCCATGGCAAAGCAATACAAGTGCAGTGATATACAGTTCTTTCTTACACACAACCAGCTAAAAGTGTAACAGGAAAGAACCGATGTGATCCACTGATGTCACCACACACTTTTTAGTTTTAATGAAATGCACTGATTTTTAATCACATAAATAAATGTTGGGGCATCTGCTGTCCAGGCACAGCTTAGCACTGCTGCTGTATTGCAAAACACATAATGCCTCGCACACAAACACATGCACATAAAATATGCAGACATGCACATATACACAGAGAGAGGGTTATTGCTCTATAGTGGAGCGCTGAATACAACTGGACAGATGAACTGCATATAAAGTGCATACAGCCTCTTCTCCATGAAGCAGAAGTGATGCCTTACTCTGAATCTGGCACAACACTGACTGAATTGATCCTCTCTCCCTTCCTGCATTCATACTCCACTGTGGCTTCCTGCTTTGACACACTAGTAGCTCAGTGGGTCAAAATATGCAATCCCATCAGCTTTTAACAACAGCAAAATAAACACAGTTTAACATACATGTAATTTTCTAGGCAGGAAATCGAAGGTTGGCCCAGTTGTTTGTGAGAAAAGATTATCTCTATGCTAAATAATATCTAATTACAAACTCAACTATTCCTGCCTTGACTATTACTTCTATATCTGCACCATCTGCTGCCTGATTTACAGTGGAGATTTTGACATAATCCCTGTGTTTCTTTCTAAATAAAGCCATTTTCATTAAATATAGTGAGATTTCTATAGATGAGGCATACAAAAGCCATTTCCCCTCCCCCCTCCTCTATACTGCTCTCTCTATCCCTCCCTCATCCACTTCCTCTGCTGTTGCTAAGACCGTTAGGCACGTGCTACGCTGTGGAAACCAGTAGACTCAAAGAGGTGGATCTCCTTGTGTGTTGCTATGGGCAACACACAGTGTTCGACAGAGAAGCGGCCCAGAAGCCTAGCATGCAGACTTTCACACATGTGATAAAATATGACCTACTTTTCAGTCAGTCAAAAGGGGGGAAAACTGGGGCTCATACGTATGCAGGTTATTAATGTATACTGTATATGTTGCATGTGTGTTTTATATCACTGTATAGTGTTAACAGATCCAAAGCACAATAGACTAATCAAATGCAAAAAAAGAAAACAAAAAAAGGATATTGCTTTCTGCATTTCAGTCCTATAATGAATGAAGAGCCCAGCTGAAGGAGTGTCCTAACTCCACCTGACGGGTTGTACATTGTGAGTCACTGCACACCAGCCGCAGGCTCTCTCTTCCTCTTTCACTGTCATAGCCACAGCCATTCATGGGCCACTGAATCACCTAAATCAGCGAACACAGACCTCAAATAAGTCAGTCAGTCAGACTCTTCACATACACACATGTAACAACCCTCATACAGTAGAAAGGCATATAGCAGAAACATACAGACCAAAAGCCTTTAAAACATGGACCAGCTAAATATTGTATACTGAGGGCTAAACAACATATATATGCAAGCATGTCTTCTTCAAAAGACTATCTACATGTCTGAAGGACTGTAAATAGTAGCTCAAATTGCGCAGTTGCCAGGACAGGTTATAGCACAATGCAGACAAATAAAAATAAAAAAATCAGACTTTTGATCTTTTTCGGGTAAACAAAAACGCAAGGGGCATGGACAACAGAAATGAACTAACCTTTAGTTTTACACTGAACCTAAACCTTATTAAACTTATATCGCACGAGTAAACCTTGGTCTGCAAAAGTGATTATTAAAGTGAGTTTATTATATTTTATGACCTAATATGACACAACAGCACATGGCCTGAAATAGGCACATATAGGAAGAGTGTGCTGTCACTGCTTGACCAGACAACTAAGTGCTCAGGTAACAAGGGAACAAAAGAACAATTCAGCAACACTAAGCAGAATAAATGGAAGAATCATCTTTATTTCTCAAATCCTTTTCAGTGCAGGTCCTTTAACAGAAAATTATGAGTTTGTTCCAGTTAGTCAGCTTAGTATTGCCAAGTTTTTCTTTCACACTCAAAAAGGCACATTACAGTTTAAATTATTAAGAGTTCACTGCACTGGTCACTGCACTGAATGTTAAGTTCTCTAAGATCTGAAATAAGTAAAATGGAATGAAACACCAAGCAGACAAAATATGACATCTTAGAGACATTCATTTTCTTGAGGGGAAAAAAGGAAAGAGTTTGCTTCGAATATGTTCTTTCTTTTTTTTCACCTTAACAAGAAAGGTTAGATATCTCTATTTACCTCTTCATATCCTTATAACAATATTTCACAACTATCCACACAATCTTATCTTAGCCAACATTAAATCAATATATTTCATGGGGTTGTGTTATTTCTTGGAATGGATTTCATTGTTCTCAAGTACTTTATAGGGAAACTATGACATTAAAGGGCAAACACAGAATACTAACTACAGTCTATTGTGTAATTTGTGAAATAATTGAACTCATTGCTGTGTAAGCACAGACCATACAACCACCTGTAAACCAACAACTTCACTCAGCAGTCTCATTATAACCAAATAACTCCTCATTTGCATATAAATATTTATATGGTTGTAGTCCTTTTTGGTCCAGCTTCCCATCCAGTACTTTCACAACACTTAAATCATTAGGATCGGCCATCTTCATACAGGAACTGCCTTGACGAAAATTATCTTTCTTACCTCTTCAGAAGTGCGTCTTCTGTCAGGGAGCACTAGTGTATTGGCATGGCTGCCCGGGACTATAGTAGATCCTATACTCATTCTGGGTCCAACTAACATGTAACGCTTGTCTCCAGATCTGTACTGGATGCTGTGACATAGTGTGCCATCATAATTTGTGTCTTGTAGATATTTTGAAGTATAGTCTGTTGTTTTGGAGCACTGCATGGCAATCAGCACGATGATACTGATGATAAAAAGTACAGACACTGAGCCCAAAGTTATCATCAAATAAAAAGTCACATCATTGCCCTCCTCATCCTTCTCTGCACTTTTAACATCAGAAGCTGCAAAAGCTTCTTTGGGCTCCACAACTTTGACAATCACAGTAGCTGTTGCTGAGAGGGAAACGTTGCCATTGTCTTTCACCAGTATGACCAGTTTATGCTCAGCCTCGTCTGTCTCTGTGAATGAGCGAAGTGTTCTGATCTGTCCTGTATAGCGGTCCAAACCAAAGAGAGTGTGGTCAGTAACTTCCTGCAGTGAAAACAGTAACCAGCCGTTATATCCTATATCAGCGTCAAAGGCTCTGACTTTAGTCACCAAGTGTCCTGCGTTGACATTGCGGGGAATCTCCTCCACACCTTCAGCAGAACCGTTGGAGCTGACTGGATACAGGATGACTGGAGCATTGTCGTTCTGATCCAGAATGAACACGTTCACTGTGACGTTGCTGCTTAGTGACGGAGTTCCAGAATCTGTGGCGACAACTTGGAAATGGAACGTTTTCAGCATTTCAAAGTCGAAACTTTTTAGCCCTGTGATATCCCCTTTCTCAGAGTTTATGTTTAGAAATGATGTAAATGTTTTGTGTTCCTCCACATTTCTCACTATGTTAAATGATATGAGAGCATTATCACCCTCATCACAGTCAGAAGCACTCACTGAAAATAAAGAGGCTCCTGCAACATTGTTTTCAGTGACATAGAAAGTATAGGGATTCATTGAAAACACTGGACTGTTATCATTCACATCCGATACAACCACACTTATTGTCTTATGAGATGACAAAGGTTGTTCACCAGCATCTTTAGCAAATATTGTCACATCATACTTGGACTGATGCTCTCTATCAAGCAGAGATTTGGTGACTATAGAGTACATATTGTCTTGTAAAGAGGGCGTTAAAGTGAAAGGTACACCCTCACCTACATAACAGATTACCTTTCCATTTAAACCTGAATCTATATCATTCACACTTATCAATGCGACTGTGGTTCCAGGTTTGGAGTCCTCAGGAATAGCACTTGAAAAGGATGTCACCTCAATCTCAGGTGCGTTGTCATTCAGGTCCACTATAGTTATTATGACACTTTTTTCTGTTGCTAGTGGCACTGGTCCTTTATCAGAAGCTTTAATATCGATTTCATACCGATCTTTTGCTTCAAAATCTATCAGTCCTTTAACAATAATGTGTCCAGTATTAGCATCAACTTCAAAAAGTTTACGTAATTTATTATTTACATTATTGCCGAATGAATAAACCACCTCCCCATTTAAACCGTCATCTAAATCTGTAGCATTCACCTGCATAATTGTTGTGCCAATTGGTGAATTTTCATTAAGTGCCGCAACATAGGCGTCTTTGGTAAATACGGGCATGTTGTCATTTACATCTAAAACATTAATGATAATATCGATGGTTCCTGACCTAGCAGGCTTTCCTCCATCCACGGCTGTCAGCATTAATCTATGACTTTTTGAAGTTTCTTTGTCCAGTGGTTTATGCAAATACAAGAGAGGAATTTTTCCGTCCTCTCCTCTATCTTTAACCTCCAGACGAAAATTGTCATTTTGACTCAGCTTATACTGTTGAATAGAATACATGTGACTGTCTGGATCACGGGCTCCTTGTAGTTGAAATCGTGTCCCAGGTAATGCAGACTCTGATATCTCTAAATACGTCTCGTTTTCGGAGAAGGTGGGAGAGTGGTCGTTTACATCCAAAACTTCAATAGCGACATAATGCACCTCTAACGGATTCTCCAGCACAGTCTTTATGTTGATAATGCAAGTACTGATCCGTTCGCACACCTCTTCTCTGTCTATTTTTCGGTTGACACGTAAGATGCCGTCATTCTTTAGCTGAAACAGGGGCTCCGTCGATCCAGACACGATGCGAAATCCTCTAGCATCCAAAGCACTCATATCCAGCCCTAAATCTTTAGCGATATTACCAACAACAACACCCTCCGCAAGCTCCTCGGGAATAGAGTACCGCAACTGTGCATAAGTAAAATTCAAAGTAAGATCCATATATACAATGAAAACGAAGAGGCGCTCCAACCATGCTCTGCATCCACATCGTGCCATATTGGAATAAAAAAAGTACAAAATAATATATCGGTAAAGCATTAAAATGTGAATCTACATAGGAGACACATTTCGAACAAATGAATTAGTGGTCCGTAATGATGAATATTTTGCTGAAGGAGTCACAGTTGTGAAGCCAGCGCCGTGAAACACAAATGCACTCTGTCGCGAAATAGCACCAAACTACTGACGTGAAACGTTCAACTGGGAGTCGTTCATTTTCACAAGCAGTGACACCATGCGAGCAGACATTACAATGCAGATACACTTTAAATAACAAAATATTCTTATGTGATGTCCACAGTGTTTAAACCGTTCCAATATCTGCCTAAGATGCAAACATATAATGAAAAAAACAACTAAGTCCATGGAATAGGACGACAATACTATCAATGTAATAAAAAAAAAAAATACTTCCAAAATCGGCTAAACAGTTTTCTTACCTCTTCAGATGCTCTCCTCCTGTCAGGGAGCACCAGAGTATTTGCATGGCTGCCTGGGACTAAAGTAGATCCTATACTCATCCTGGGTCCAACTAACATGTAGCGTTTGTCTCCAGATCTGTACTGGATGCTGTGACACAGTGTCCCATCATAATTTGTGTCTGGTAGATATTTTGAAGTATAGTCTGTGGTTTTGGAGCACTGCATTGCAATCAGCACGATGATGCTGATGAGGAAAAGCACAGACACTGAGCCCAAAGTTATCATCAAATAAAAAGTCACGTCAATCCCTTCCTCATCCTTTGCTGCACTTTTAACATCAGAAGCTGCAAAAGCTTCCTTGGGCTCCACAACTTTGACAATCACAGTAGCTGTTGCTGAGAGTGAAACGTTGCCATTGTCTTTCACCAGTATGACCAGTTTATGCTCAGCCTCGTCTGTCTCTGTGAATGAGCGAAGTGTTCTGATCTGTCCTGTATAGCGATCCAAACCAAAGAGAGTGTGGTCAGTAACTTCCTGCAGTGAAAACAGTAACCAGCCGTTATATCCTATATCAGCGTCATAGGCTCTGACTTTAGTCACCAAGTGTCCTGCGTTGACATTGCGGGGAATCTCCTCCACACCTTCAGCAGAACCGTTGGAGCTGACTGGATACAGGATGACTGGAGCGTTGTCGTTCTGATCCAGAATGAACATGTTCACTGTGACGTTGCTGCTAAGTGACGGAGTTCCAGAATCTGTGGCGACAACTTGGACCTGGGACGTTTTCAGTGTTTCAAAGTCAAAACTTTTCAGTGCCACAATATCCCCATTCTCAGAGTTGATATTTAAAAACAAAGCAGTACTGTCTCTACTGCTGTCCCTCGGAATATGATATGAAATATGCGCATTATCACTGTCATCAAGATCAGATGCCCTAACTGAAAATATTGGGGTTGTTAAGCCATTATTTTCAGTAATATAGAAAGTATAGGAGCTCATTGAAAATTGCGGTCTGTTATCGTTCACATCTGAAACGACCACACTTATTGTTTTTTCAGATGACAGTGATGGCTCACCAGTGTCCTTTGCAACAATTGTAAGTTCATAAAAAGACTTTTCTTCCCTGTCCAGTTGTGATTTTGTCACTATGGCATACATATTATCTTGCAAGCATGGGGATATAGCGAAAGGAACGTCATCAAGTAAAATGCAAGAAACTTTTCCATTGGCACCTGAATCCAAATCATTGACGCTTATCAAAGCTACGGTCGTTCCAATTCTAGAATCCTCAGGAACCGATTTGGAAAATGATGTAACTTCAATCTCCGGATGATTGTCGTTAAGATCAATTACCTTTATTATCACAGTTTTGTCTGTTGAAAAGGGGATAGTGCCCTTATCTGAAGCTTGTATATCAATTTCATAGCTTTCATTTTCTTCAAAATCAATTATACCAGTCACTTTAACTTCGCCAGTCTCTGGGTCAATGTTAAATAGCTTCTGCACGTGTGTATCCATTTCTTTGCCAAATGAGTACACAATTTCGCCGTTTGCACCCTCATCCAAATCTGTAGCATTGACCAGAACAACTAACGTGCCAGGAGCTGCGTTTTCATTTAAAACAGCAGAATATACGTCTTTCGTAAAAACTGGTGAATTGTCATTAACATCAAGCACCTCAATTAGTATTTCTAGTGTTCCAGACCTCGCCGGTCTCCCACCATCAACAGCTGTAAGCATAAGCTTGTGTTCTCTCATAGTCTCCCTGTCTAACTGCTTCTGTAAAATCAGAAAGGGCATCTTACGGTCTTCGCCTCTCTCCTTAACTTCCAAACGAAAGTGATCACTTTGGCTCAGCTTATACTGCTGAACAGAAAACTGGCCACCATCTGGGTCGCGCGCAGGTTGGAGCTGGAACCTCGCTCCCGGTGATTTTGATTCAAATATGTCCAGTCTTTTTTCTCTCCCTGGAAAGACGGGGGAGTGGTCGTTTACATCTATCACTTCTATGGCCACATAATGGATTTCTAGAGGATTTTCAAGCACAGTTTTAAGGTTAATGATACATGCTTTGCTTCGCTCACAGATCTCTTCCCTGTCCACTTTCCTACTCACGTACAGGATGCCGTCGTCCGTATTCACATGAAAAAGCGGTTCTGCCGAACTGCCAACAATACGATATTCTCTATCTTTCAGCGTAGCCTTTTCAATTCCTAAGTCTTTCGCAATGTTTCCAACAACACTCCCTTCTTTCACCTCTTCGGAAATGGAATATCTGATCTGAGCCGAGGCGTCACTCCAACACGTTACCAAAGCAACCATGAAGGCGACGCATCTCCATCGCTCTATCCTCGCCTGTCGGCCGCTTTGTTCCATTCTGTACAGAAAAAAAATCCGTGATCTTTAATGTTATGGTCAAGAAATAATATTCAACCGTATTCCTTTGCAAGCATCACCAACCCAGCGCAGGGAATGATACAGGGCTAGTTTAGCGTTCAAGCCCTTTGCACATAATGCCAAAATACAGGGTTGGATCTAATGGTGATGACAAAAAGCTAGACATTATCTACAATTTTACCGACACCACGCGATCCAGAACATTATTGCAGCCCTGTTGGAATACAAAAAATAAATTAAAATAAAAGGTTTTACAACTACCAAAAAACTACAGACAGAAAAGACAAACAACTTGTTATAATATTTGAAAAAAGATGCGTTTGAAGTCATTTTTATGAAGCGATGGACTTGAGTCACAAACAGTTTCCTCTCCAAAAAGCCATTATTTCAAAGTTACGCTGCTAAAACGTCTTTTTTCTATCACACCCAATGACAAAAATAGCTATAGTTTAAAGTGCTTTCAGTACCACGGATAGCGACATTTCACTTGAACTCAGAGGTCGGCGGGTAAGATTAAGCTACACGTATTGTTACACAGATCCTTATAGAGACCTGCCTTAGCATTACATGCATATCCTAAACTATCGAGCAAGAAGAATACTTTTGTAAAAAAAAGTACAAAAAAAAAACAAGACTAGAAAGAGATTATGCTTTTTAAACACATGACATTATGTTGTTGTTATAAAAGATTGACTTAAAGGGTAAATACATCTTAAATGTCACCACTACAGACAACAACTACATTCAGCATATTTTATACATGAGGGCGATCAAGCAACACGTGGTTAATATGCAATTCATTGACAGCTGCTACACTTTTTTTCAAAGGCAAGAGCAGTTTATATTTCTCCATAATATAGTGTATAAATATCAATCTTAGATTACTTGACGTCAAGTTTTATTAATCTGTTTAGATTGCCTTAAAATTATTACATAATGTGATACAAAATATATATATATATATATACCGGCAATTGTAATATTGTAGGTATTGATTGCTCTTACCTCTCCAGATGCCCGTCTCCTGTCAGGAAGCACTAGAGTATTTGCATGGCTGCCTGGGACTATAGTAGATCCTATACTCATCCTGGGACCAACTAACATATACCGTTTGTCTCCTGATCTGTACTGAATGCTGTGACACAGTGTCCCATCATAATTTGTCTCTTGTAAATACTTGGATGTATAGTCTGTGGATTTTGAGCACTGCATTGCAATCAGCACAACAATGCTGATTAGAAAAAGTACAGAAACCGAGCCCAAAGTTAGCATCAGATAAAAAGTCACGTCATTCCCCTCTTCATCTTTTGCTGCACTTTTAACATCAGAAGCTGCAAAAGCTTCTTTGGGCTCCACAACTTTGACAATCACTGTAGCTGTTGCTGAAAGTGAAACATTGCCATTGTCTTTCACCAGTATAACCAGTTTATGCTCAGCCTCGTCCGTCTCTGTGAATGAGCGAAGTGTTCTGATCTGTCCTGTATAGCGGTCCAAACCAAAGAGAGTGTGGTCAGTAACTTCCTGCAGTGAAAACAGTAACCAGCCGTTATATCCTATATCAGCGTCATAGGCTCTGACTTTAGTCACCAAGTGTCCTGCGTTGACATTGCGAGGAATCTCCTCCACACCTTCAGCAGAACCGTTCGAGGTGACTGGATACAGGATGACTGGAGCGTTGTCGTTCTGATCCAGAATGAACACGTTCACTGTGACATTGCTGCTTAATGACGGAGTTCCAGAATCTGTGGCGACAACATGGAACTGGAACGTTTTCAGCATTTCAAAGTCAAAACTTTTTAGTGCCAGAATATCACCATTATCAGTATTTATGTTTAAAAATGAAGCCAATTTATTTTCTTCGCTTCCACCTCTTAAAATATGATAGGAAACTTCCGCATTGCTGTTCTCATCACGATCAAAAGTTTTAACTGAAAACACAGAGACTCCTGGATCATTACCCTCGGTCACATAGAAAGTGTAGGGACTCTGTGAAAACTCTGGACTGTTGTCATTCACATCTGACACCACAACGCTTATCGTCATTTCAGATGATAATGAGGGCTGGCCACAGTCTTTTGCAACTACTGTTACGATATAGTGAGACTGGTTCTCTCTGTCCAGAGGCGACTTTGTTAGTAACGAATACATTTTGTCTTGTAAAGATGGCGTTAAAACAAAGGGAACATTCTCACTTATAGAACAAATAACTTTTCCATTTAGTCCAGAGTCTAAATCATTTACACTGATAAGTGCAACTGTAGTTCCAGGTCTTGAATCTTCAGGGATGGAGCTCGAGAATGACGTAACCTCAATATCAGGTGCATTGTCATTCACGTCAACTATCTTTATAATGACGCTTTTTTGCGTAGCCAGGGGAGCGAGACCTTTATCTGATGCTTGAATTTCAATCTCATATCTGTCCTTCTCCTCATAGTCAATATTGTCTTTCACAATTATTTCCCCAGTTGATGGATTGATATCAAAAATATTTAATAATCTATGACTCACACTATTGCTAAATGAGTAAACCACCTCTCCGTTCGGGCCGTCATCTAAATCAGTTGCATTCACTTGTATGACTGTTGTGCCTACTGGAGCATTTTCGTCAAGCATCACAGAATAAACGTCTTTAGTGAAAACAGGCACGTTATCATTAACATCTAAAACATTGACTAGAATATTCATGTCACCAGATTTCGGAGGTTTCCCCCCATCCAGCGCGGTCAGCACTAACGAGTGGCTTCTCGCTGCCTCCCTATCCAAAGATCTTTGCACAATTAATATTGGTATTTTACCATCTTCTCCCTTATCCTTAACTTCCAAACGGAAGTGATCATTGGTGCTAAGTTTATATTGCTGAACTGAGAAAAGACCTCCGTCTGGGTCTCGTGAAGCTTTTAGCGGAATACGTACTCCAGGTAAAACAGACTCTGAAATCTCCAGCGTTTTCTCTTTCTCTGTGAAACTGGGTGAATGGTCATTTATGTCCACAACTTCCACTCCAACATAATGCACCTCCAGTGGGTTTTCTAGCACGGTCTTTAGATTTATTAAACACGTACTGCTCAGTTCGCATACCTCTTCTCTGTCAATCTTTCTGCTTACGTACAGGATGCCGTTGTTCTGATCTACATGGAAAAGAGGTTCCACAGCACTAGAAACAATCCGATACTTCCTGTCTTTCAACGTGATTTTATCTAATCCCAAATCGTTCGCTATATTCCCGACAACAGTTCCTTCCTTAACTTCCTCCGAGATGGAATATCTTAATTGCGCCGATGTCACACTCCACAAAAGCACAGCAATCACGTATCCGATCCACCGTCTTCTCGCCCTTCTTGCCTCGCATCCTCTTTGTTCCATGTTTGAAAACAAGACTGTTATTAAGTCATCGCAGGATTAATATTATTGCTGTAAAAACTGTTACATTACATCCGGGTATGCAACTGTCCACACTCCTTCAGAAATGTTAAAATATAGGACAGTATTTATAAATGCAACAGCAAGCCGACAAGCGATTCTACCAGATGGGGGCTCAGAGTCCTAAAGAGGTGGAACCAAAATGCAGTGACGACAGGTTCAAACCTTTATTTTCCTAACACTGACACCGTGCGATCTCATTGCTCACTGCAAGTAAAACACGTTTCTAGAGCAGTTTCTACAGCTGAAAGTGAACAGTGTAGCGTTTATTTTTCTTTGACCCTAAGTGTAGGGATTGTGAAGTGACAGGTGAGGCCATGCCTCCTGTATCCCATTAACACGCAAACGAAAAAGAAAATCTTCCTCTGAATTAAGACTGAATACAGCATATCGTCCTACACTGTTTGATACTTCAATGTAATAACTTAGAATTCAACTATTTTGCTATTTATAAACAAAAAGTGTGATATAATTGCACTTTAAAAAATAGTGGTTTGACATTTCTCACAATGTATTGACCTGTATCAGGACAGAGCAGAGCCTGTCAGCACCACGGACAGCGTATAACGCCAAGTATAATTGGATTCAGCTATGAGTGGGATTTTATATTACATGGCAGAAGCCCGAAAGCTCAGATCACATGCTAGTCTGACTAAATGAGCGTGTTCGACACTGTGCAGTATGTTGTAATAATGATGCTTGTTTTTCAATACAATAGTTAAAAAAGCAGACTATAAAGCAAACGGATGAGTTAATGTGCACATATGTTAACAACTTCTGTTATAGTTACAGCAACTATGCTCAAAAGGATAGTTTAGTACTACTTTGCAAACGATATCATATCAGAAAACAAACAGTACACATATAAGGGACATGTCGTGGATTGATAGTGGATTATTTGCCTGAACAAATAAATTAAAACACTTCCTGCAAACAAAAAGCTTGTTTTAATATGCCTTACCTCTTCAGATGCTATCCTCCTGTCAGGGAGCACTAGTGTGTTCGCATGGCTGCCTGGGACTATAGTAGATCCTATACTCATCCTGGGTCCAACTAACATGTAGCGTTTGTCTCCTGATCTGTACTGGATGCTGTGACACAGTGTCCCATCATAATTTGTGTCTTGTAGATACTTGGATGTATATTCTGTAGTTTTAGAGCACTGCATTGCAATCAGCACAATGATACTGATGAGGAAAAGCATAGACACTGAGCCCAAAGTTATCATCAGATACAAAGTCACATCTTTGCCCTCCTCATGCTTTGCTGCACTTTTAACATCAGAAGCTGCAAAAGCTTCTTTGGGCTCCACAACTTGGACAATCACAGTAGCTGTTGCTGAGAGTGAAACGTTGCCATTGTCTTTCACCAGTATGACTAGTTTATGCTCAGCCTCGTCTGTCTCTGTCAATGAGCGAAGTGTTCTGATCTGTCCTGTATAGCGGTCCAAACCAAAGAGAGTGTGGTCAGTTACTTCCTGCAGTGAAAACAGTAACCAGCCGTTATATCCTATATCAGCGTCATAGGCTCTGACTTTAGTCACCAAGTGTCCTGCGTTGACATTGCGGGGAATCTCCTCCACACCTTTAGCAGAACCGTTGGAGCTGACTGGATACAGGATGACTGGAGCGTTGTCGTTCTGATCCAGAATGAACACGTTCACTGTGACGTTGCTTCTTAATGACGGAGTTCCAGAATCTGTGGCGACAACTTGGAACTGGAACGTTTTCAGCATTTCAAAGTCGAAGCTTTTTAGTGCCAGAATATCTCCATTTTCACTATTTATGTTTAGGAATGTCGTTAATTTATTTTCTTCGCTTCCACCTCTGAAAATGTGATAGGAAATTACTGCATTGTCGTTCTCATCACGATCCAAAGCTTTAACCGAAAATACAGAGGTACCAGGCTCATTAGCTTCAGTGACATAGAAAGTATAGGGGCTCAGTGAAAACTCTGGACTGTTGTCATTCACATCTGACACCACAACATGTATCGTCTTTTCAGATGA
Organism: Scomber scombrus; assembly: GCF_963691925.1. Lineage (NCBI taxonomy): Eukaryota > Metazoa > Chordata > Actinopteri > Scombriformes > Scombridae > Scomber > Scomber scombrus. The sequence continues at coordinate 17,637,775 of NC_084978.1, forward strand.
TAATGCTGGCTGGCCAGAGTCTTTGGCAACTATTGTTAGTTCATATTTATCCCTTTTCTCTCTGTCAAGAGGCATTTTGGTTACTAAAGAATACATTTTGTCTTGTAAAGATGGCGATAAAGCAAAAGGAACATCCTCACCTATGGAGCAAATAACTTTTCCATTGAGACCAGAGTCCAAATCATTTACACTGATGAGGGCAACTGTAGTTCCAGGTCTGGAATCTTCAGGTATGGAGCTGGAAAATGAGGTAATCTCAATCTCCGGTGCATTGTCATTGACGTCAACTATTTTGATAATGACACTTTTTTCCGTAGTTAGCGGAGCAAAACCTTTATCTGATGCTTGAATTTCAATTTCATATTTGTCCTTCTCCTCATAATCTATAAGACCGTTGACAGTTATCTCCCCTGTTGATTGGTTAATGTCAAAAAGTGTAAATAAAGTATTACTCACACTGTTACCAAATGAGTAAACCACTTCTCCGTTTTGACCGTCATCGAGATCAGTAGCGTTCACTTGTATGACTGTTGTGCCTATTGGAGCATTTTCATTGAGCATCACGGAATATATATCCTTAGAGAAAATTGGGGTGTTATCATTAACATCTAAAACATTTACTAGAATATTCATGTCTCCAGATTTTGGAGGCTTCCCCCCATCTAGAGCGGTCAGCACCAACGAATGACTGACAGCTGCTTCCCTATCCAATAATTTTTGTAAAACTAATATAGGTATTTTACCATCTTCTCCTTTGTCTCTAACTTCTAAACGAAAGTGATCGTTTTGGCTGAGTTTATATTGTTGCACTGAGAAATGGCCACTGTCTCGATCCCGTGAGGGTTTTAGCTGAAAGCGTGCTCCAGGTAATACAGACTCGGAGATTTCTAATTGTTTTTCTTTCTCTGGGAAAATTGGAGAATGGTCGTTTACATCCAACACCTCCACTCCAACATAGTGCACTTCCAGCGGGTTTTCCAGTAAGGTTTTCAGATTTATCAAACACGTACTGCTCTGAGCGCACACCTCTTCCCTGTCAATCGTTCGGCTCACATACAGGATGCCATCGTTTGGGTTAACATGGAAAAGTGGATCCGCACCACTGGAAACAACCCGATACTTCCTGCTTGCTAGTGTGCTTTTATCTAATCCCAGGTCTTTCGCAATATTTCCAACCACAATTCCTTCGTCAATTCCCTCTGAGATCGAATATCTCAATTGTGCCGAAGCCACACTACTCAAAAGCACAGCAACGATGCAGCCGGTCCAGCACACTGCTCCGTTTCGTCTCTCGTATCTTCTTTGTTCCATGTCAAAACCCGATATCATCAGTAATCACTCACAAGAACAAAACTGCATTACAGTGGTCGTATCCAACGCATTGTTTTATGGTAACAGTCATCCTACATTGCAGACATAAGAGCAAATAAAATATTTCCAGAGGCAGGGGTGTAAGCTCAGAAATGACTGCGTTAAAATCCAACCGAGGACGTTATCAAGAGGTGGAACCACAATGCAATAGCGACAAGCTTCCTGTCTCTATTACACTGACACCTTGCGATCTAAATTCATACAGCAGAAAATCAAAAATCAGTAGCACATAAGTTGAATAGTGGATTGTTTTCGTTCCTGTTGTGTTTTTAATTATCTCGAAACAGAACCCAACAATGTAGGGTGAATGTAAATAGATGAGGAAGCTCTTCACTCTTATCACAAAACATTCGTACAATAAATGAATATATATATATATATAAAAAATACAATATATATATATATATATATATATATATATATATATATATATTGTATTTTTTTTAACAACAACTTTTCAAACCGTTAAGAATATTCTTTGTACGACATGGGGATATATTTTCTTCACATTCTTAACTTGGATGAATTATAACACTGAGATAACATTACTGAGTTGATACATTGGTTACAAGCCATGGTTACATACTGACAAATGGGAGTAAATATATTCAGCACCAGGGACAGCGACTACCACCACCTCTACTTCTGACCTCAACTTTGTTAGTTATAGACCATGAACACTGGGTTATTTAACTTTCTCCATGATGTCATATCTTACCCATAATTTTGCTGAATGGTTTTCAATCGGTGTTGCCTATGGATTCGTGTGGTTTAAGTATAATAAAGGTGTGCTGATAGTACAAACATATGTATGATCAGTCAGCTCGAGCCTTTCAATAATCAGCATCCTTATCAAATTTTGCAGGACAAATGGGGTAGCATGGTCAGTTACATATTAAGTATCAAAAATTGGAAGTTGGTAGTCAGTACAAGAATGAAGATTATAAGCAGTTAAATTTGTTTTGCTGTTTATATAAACTAGTCAAGGTTAACCTTTTGTCCAATAAAAGCAAATATGTTGACAAACGAGCTTACATCAAACATGCTAAAGGAAACTGCAGAGTAACCATCAGATCCAATGCCATACTTTGCAAACGCACCAAGGGCACAGAAGAGCATACAGTGTGGTAAACTAACCAACTAACCAACTAACCAACTAACCGTCATCAGATATTTCACAATTTCATATATAATTAAATCTATCTATTAAAGACTATGTTCAAAAGCAGCTTCCTCTTTTTCTTGACTTTAATCACAATGTTTACACAATCTCAATCTGAAAGCTACACTTGCCTCAACAACTTAATGTCTCAAGACTTTAATTTCTCTACTGAAATTGTGCAAGAAAAAAAACATTGAATCTGGACACGGAAAGTTGTGCAGCTGTCCATCATAGCAGTATCAGCTAATAATGTTAAAAGGTAGGATTCTGCAGGAAAAAAAGTTGTAGATGTTATATTGACTGTGAACATGGAGATTTCCCCAAAACCTGCTGTAAGTACCCAATACCTGAATAAAGATGTAATTATTTAAGGGGGAAGACACTTGTTTAAATATGCCTTACCTCTTCAGATGCTCTCCTCCTGTCAGGAAGCACCAGAGTATTTGCATGGCTGCCTGGGACTATAGTAGATCCTATACTCATCCTGGGTCCAACTAACATGTAGCGTTTTTCTCCTGATCTGTACTGAATGCTGTGACACAATGTCCCATCATAATTTGTGTCTTGTAGATATTTCGAAGTACAGTCTGTGGATTTTGAGCACTGCATGGCAATCAGCACGATGATGCTGATCATGAAAAGAACAGACACCGAGCCCAAAGTTATCATCAAATAAAAAGTCACGTCATTGCCCTCTTCATCCTTTGCTGCACTTTTAACATCAGAAGCTGCAAAAGCTTCTTTGGGCTCCACAACTTTGACAATCACAGTAGCTGTTGCTGAGAGTGAAACGTTGCCATTGTCCTTCACCAGTATGACTAGTTTATGCTCAGCCTCGTCTGTCTCTGTGAATGAGCGAAGTGTTCTGATCTGTCCTGTATAGCGGTCCAAACCAAAGAGAGTGTGGTCAGTAACTTCCTGCAGTGAAAACAGTAACCAGCCGTTATATCCTATATCAGCGTCATAAGCTCTGACTTTAGTCACCAAGTGTCCTGCGTTGACATTGCGGGGAATCTCCTCCACGCCTTCAGCAGAACCGTTGGAGCTGACTGGATACAGGATGACTGGAGCATTGTCGTTCTGATCCAGAATGAACACGTTCACTGTGACGTTGCTGCTTAGTGACGGAGTTCCAGAATCAGTGGCGACAACTTGGAAGTGGAACGTTTTCAGAGTTTCAAAGTCAAAACTCTTAAGTGCCAGAATATCACCATTCTCAGTATTTATGCTTAGAAATGAAGCCAATTTATTTTCCTCACTTCCATCTCTGAAAATGTGATAGGAAATTGCTGCATTATCATTTTCATCACGATCCAAAGCTTTAACTGAGAAAACAGATGTACCAGGCTCATTAGTCTCAGTGACATAAAAAGTATAGGGGCTCAGTGAAAACTCTGGACTGTTGTCATTCACATCTGACACCACAATGCTTATTTTCTTTTCAGATGATAATGGCGGTTGACCAGCGTCTTTTGCAGCTATTGTTAGTTCAAAGTGCGACTGTTTCTCTCTGTCCAATGGCGATTTGGTTATTAAAGAATACATTTTATCTTGTAATGATGGTGACAGAGCAAAAGGAACATCCTCACCTATAGAGCAAATAACTTTTCCATTTAGTCCAGAGTCTAAATCATTTACACTGATAAGTGCAACTGTAGTTCCAGGTCTGGAATCTTCAGGAATGGAGCTGGAAAATGAGGTAACCTCAATCTCAGGTGCATTGTCATTCACGTCAACTATCTTTATAATGACGCTTTTTTCTGTCGCCAGAGGAGCGACAGCTTTATCTGATGCTTGAATTTCAATTTCAAATTTGTCTTTCTCCTCATAGTCTATTAAACCTTTTACTGTTATCTCACCTGTTAATTGGTTTATATCAAAAATATTTAGAAATTTCTGATTCATACTGTTACTAAATGAGTAAACCACATCTCCATTTGGACCGTCATCTAAGTCAGTTGCATTTACTTGTATGACTGTTGTGCCTACTGGAGCATTTTCATAGAGCATCACAGAATAAACATCTTTAGTGAAAACGGGTGCGTTATCGTTAATATCTAAAATATTAACTAGAATATTCATGTCACCAGATTTCGGAGGTTTCCCCCCATCCAGCGCGGTCAGTACTAACGAGTGGATTTCTGCTGCTTCTCTGTCCAATGATTTTTGCACCACTAAAATAGGTATTTTACCATCTTCTCCTTTATCCTTAACTTCCAATCGAAAGTAATCGTTGTGGCTAAGTTTATATTGCTGCACGGAGAAATGGCCACTGTCTAGATCCCGAGAAGCTTTCAGTTGAATTCGTGCTCCGGGCAACACAGACTCTGAAATCTCCAGCGTTTTGTCTGTCTCCGGGAAATTCGGAGAATGGTCATTTATGTCCAGCACCTCCACTGCAACATAGTGAATTTCCAGTGGGTCTTCGAGCACGGTTTTTATATTTATCAAACACGTACTGCTCTGCGCGCACACCTCTTCCCTGTCAATCTTTCGGCTCACGTACAGGATGCCATCATTCTGATTAACATGGAAAAGTGGTTTTGCATTACTAGAAACAATCCGATACTTTCTATCTTTCAATGTGCCTTTATCTAATCCTAGATCTCTTGCCACATTTCCAACCACAGTTCCTTCGTTAACTTCCTCGGAGATTGAATATTTCATTTGCGCCGAAGCGACACTCAATAAAAGCACAGAAACCACACAACCAACCAAACATCCTCCTGCCCAGCGTCGTTCCTGTCTTCTTTGTTCCATGGTTAAACATAAAAAAATCCTTAATCCATCACAAGAATAATATCCACCTTGTAAAAGTCAAATCCAACACGTATGTACATGTAGACATTCACTCTCTTCCATGAGACATCAATTGTCGACAAAAGGACATTAACAACGGCGACAATAAGCTCAGAAACGATTGTGCTAATGTCGAAGTGAGAATGTTGTTAAATGGAGGAACCACAACGCAATGACGCACACGCTCGTGCACTGCAGACTATGTATCTTTTACTGACACCACGCGACCTAATGTTGCATTGCAGAAAAGTTCAAAGGGTCGATAGCACATTAGATAAATGGTTAAAAAAAATAAAAATTAAAATCTGTAGTTACCCCGAATCTCTGACCAAACATAATCGATTTATTAGAGAGTGAACTCCTTTTGAGGGGAAACACATCAAGTAAAGTTCGAAACAAAAGCCTCGCAAAGGTTTTGAGTATTCAGTATGATACTTTTGAATATTGTGTTTTTTTAACATGATATATTGTATGCATAAAATCAATTGAAATTATGTCATTTTGTCATTTATTGTGCGTTGTATATTATCATCAGGTTGCAATATGTGACCCCACACTTTCAGCACCATGGACACTGACAGTGATCACCACTGACAATAGTTAAGTCTAGTCACATTTAGTGGAAGTGTTATCATGTAATCAAATTTAATGTCCAATAATACACCATAAACTCCAGCATAGTTTCTTTCTTTTAATGCTGCCAGGTTGAACACATCTTTCTGAGAATTAATACACGTTGTTAGTGGCTGAGTATGGTTGTGGTGTGGTGATACTACTGATGAAAAACTCTCTTTTATCTGAAATCAGTCCGCTCTCGTTTGGTGGAAGTTTGACCCGTCATGTCATTAAGTAGAAACATCAACTGAACAGTAATTATATGGTAATTACGCCTGCAGTTTTACATGTCCCAAAAGTGTGCGAACAATACGATATGAAAACATGCGGAACATTGTTGGAACAACGGAGTTTATAACACAAAGACCAGGACAGGAACTACCAGAGTTATGGTCTACAAAAGGTATACGCTAAGTTAAATCTGTATTTTAGAGAGGACGGAACGAAGAGTGGTCTTTTCAAACTAATATCAAACTCAATGCTAAGTAGCTGTTTATGTTTCATTTAACCCAGATTAATTTATATTACTGTGAAGAAAACCTGTCGTTCAAATGACCAAGTATTGCAAAACGAAAGGACAGCCAACAGATCCAGTGCCATACTGTGCAACACCATGTGCATGCATGTAGTAAACAAACAAATCAAATAGTCAGCAAATCTGATATATCCCACTATTTTTTTTAAACTAAGCCACGCTACTGCTAATTTACTCCATCTGGAAATTATGTATGTTCATTGATAGAAGTTACTGCCAGTCCAGAACCACAATGGTTCCCTCGCCAAGCATTTTTAATTATATACTAAAATTGAAAAATGCCTTAACAAATTGTACAGGAAAACTCTTTTCAAACATGGACTAACCATGTATTACTTATAAATTAAAAATCAGACTTTATATATCTTAAATATGCTATGTGTAAATGTATCAGCTAATAACATTTAAGGTGATCAGGTTTGCAGATAGTGTTTGTCGAATTTGAAAGTTTTTATTGATATATTGATTATAAATATGTAGGTTCCCCAAAAATGTAAACGCATTGAGTGCTCAGTACTTGAATGTGGACATGATTTGGTGGGAAAAAACGCTTCTTCAAAACTGCCTTACCTCTTCGGCTGTTCTCCTCCTGTCAGGAAGCACCAGAGTATTGGCATGGCTGCCCGGGACTATAGTAGATCCTATACTCATCCTGGGTCCAACTAACATGTATCGCTTGTCACCGGATCTGTACTGTATGCTGTGACACAGTGTCCCATCATAATTTGTGTCTTGTAGATATTTAGAAGTAAAGTCTGTGGATTTTGAACACTGCATTGCAATCAGCACGATGATACTGATGATAAAAAGTACAGACACTGAGCCCAAAGTTATCATCAGATATAAAGTCACATCATTCCCCTCCTCATCCTTTGCTGCACTTTTAACATCAGAAGCTGCAAAAGCTTCTTTGGGCTCCACAACTTTGACAATCACAGTAGCTGTTGCTGAGAGGGAAACGTTGCCATTGTCTTTCACCAGTATGACCAGTTTATGCTCAGCCTCGTCTGTCTCTGTGAATGAGCGAAGTGTTCTGATCTGTCCTGTATAGCGGTCCAAACCAAAGAGAGTGTGGTCAGTTACTTCCTGCAGTGAAAACAGTAACCAGCCGTTATATCCTATATCAGCATCATAGGCTCTGACTTTAGTCACCAAGTGTCCTGCGTTGACATTGCGGGGAATCTCCTCCACACCTTCAGCAGAACCGTTGGAGCTGACTGGATACAGGATGACTGGAGCGTTGTCGTTCTGATCTAGAATGAACACGTGCACTGTGACGTTGCTGCTTAGTGACGGAGTTCCAGAATCTGTGGCGACAACATGGAACTGGAATGTCTTCAGAGTTTCAAAGTCAAAACTCTTAAGTGCCAGAATGTCCCCATTTTCAGAATGTATGTTTAGAAATGAAGCCAATTTATTTTCCTCACTTCCATCTCGGAAAATGTGATAGGAAATTGCTGCATTGTCAATCTCATCACGATCCAAAGCTTTAACTGAAAATACAGAGGTACCAGGCTCATTAGCTTCAGTAACATAGAAAGTATAGGGGCTCAGTGAAAATTCTGGACTGTTGTCATTTACATCTGACACCACAATGCTTATCTTCTTTTCAGATGATAATGAAGGTTGACCAGCATCTTTAGCAGCAATTGTTAGTTCAAAGTGCGACTGTTTCTCTCTGTCCAAAGGTGATTTGGTTATTAAAGAATACATTTTGTCTTGTAAAGATGGCGATAAATCAAAAGGAACATCCTCCCATATAGAGCAAATAACTTTTCCATTTAGTCCAGAGTCCAAATCATTTATGTTGATAAGGGCAACTGTAGTTCCAGGTCTGGAATCTTCAGGTATGTAGTTGGAAAATGAGGTAACCTCAATCTCAGGTGCATTATCATTCACATCAACTATCTTTATAATGACGCTTTTCTCTGTAGTCAGAGGAGCAACACCTTTATCTGATGCTTCAATTTCAATTTCATACTTGTCTTTCTCTTCATAGTCTATTATACCTTTCACAATTATTTCACCTGTTGATGTATTTATATCAAAAATATTTAGTAATTTCTGATTCATACTGTTACTAAAGGAGTAAACTACCTCTCCATTTGAACCGTCATCTAAATCGGTTGCATTCACTTGTATGACTGTTGTGCCTACTGGAGCATTTTCATCGAGCATCACAGAATAAACATCTTTAGTGAAAACGGGTGCGTTGTCGTTAATATCTAAAACATTAATTAGAATATTCATGTCACCAGATTTCGGAGGCTTCCCCCCATCCAGCGCCGTCAGCACTAGTGAGTGGCTTCCGGCTGCTTCCCTATCCAATAATTTTTGAACAACCAATATAGGTATTTTACCATCTTCTCCTTTATCCTTAACTTCTAAACGAAAGTAATCGTTGTGGCTAAGTTTATATTGCTGCACGGAGAAATGACCACTGTCTCGATCCCGTGAGGGTTTCAGCTGAAAGCGTGCTCCCGGTAATACAGACTCGGAGATTTCTAATTTTTTTTCCCTCTCTGGGAAACTTGGAGAATGGTCGTTTACATCCAACACTTCCACTCCAACATAGTGCACTTCCAGCGGGGTTTCCAGCACGGTTTTCAGATTTATCAAACACGTACTGCTCTGCCCGCACACCTCTTCCCTGTCAATCATTCGGCTCACGTACAGGATGCCATCGTTCGGGTTAACGTGGAAAAGTGGATCCGCACCACTGGATACAATCCGATACTTCCTGACTGTTAGTGTGCTTTTATCTAATCCCAGGTCTTTCGCTATATTTCCAACCACAGTTCCTTCGTTAATTCCCTCTGAGATCGAATATCTCAATTGTGCCGAAGCCACACTACACAAAAGCAAAGCAACGATGCAGCCGGTCCAACACACTGCTCCGTTTCGTCTTTTGTATCTTCTTTGTTCCATGTCAAAACCCGATATCATCAGTAATCATTCACAAGAACAAAACTGCATTACAGTGGTCGTATCCAACACTTTGTTTTATGATAACAGTCATCCTACATTGCAGACATAAGAGCAAATAAAATATTTCCAAAGACAGCAGTGTAAGCTCAGAAATGACTGCGTTAAAATCCAACCGAGGACGTTATCAAGAGGTGGAACCACAATGCAATAGCGACAAGCTTCCTGTCTCTATTACACTGACACCTTGCGATCTAAATTCATACAGCAGAAAATCAAAAATCAGTAGCACGTAAGTTGAATAGTGGATTGTTTTCGTTCTTGTTGTGTTTTTAATTATCTTGAAACAGAACCCAACAATGTAAGGTGAATGTAAATAGATGAGGAAGCTCTTCACTCTTATCACAAAACATTTGTCCAATAAATAATTTGATTTTTTTTTTTAAACAACAACTCTTTTAACCATTAAGAAGATTCTTTGTAGACATGGGGATATATTTACTTCACATTCTTAACTTGGATGAATTATAACACTGAGATAACATTACTGAGTTGATACATTGGTTCCAGGCCATGGTTACATACTGACAAATGGGAGTAAATATATTCAGCACCAGGGACAGCGACTACCACCACCTCTACTTCTGACCTCAACTTTGTTAGTTATAGACCAGTGGTCTCCAACCCTGCTCCTGGAGAGCTACTGCCCTGCATGTTTTAGGTATCTCCTCACTCTAACACACCTGATTCTAATAATCAACTCGTTATCAAGCCCTTCGACGAGCCTCAGCTGCTTGATAACGAGTTAGGGTGAGGAGATACCTAAAACATGCAGGGCAGTAGCTCTCCAGGAGCAGGGTTGGAGACCACTGTTATAGACCATGAACACTGGGTTATTTAACTTTTTCCATGATGTCATATCTTACCCATACTTTTGCTGAATAGTTTTCAATCGGTGTTGCCTTTGGATCCGTGTGGTTTAAGTATAATAAAGGTGTATGTAACATATGTATGATCAGTCAGCTCGAGCCTTTCAATAATCAGCATCCGTATCAAATTTTGCAGGATAAAATGGGGTAGCATGGTCAGTTAAATATTAATTTCTAAATATTCAATAAGTATCAAAAATTTGAAGTTGGTAGTCAGTACAAAAATGAAGATTATAAGCAGTTAAATCTGTTTAGCTGTTCATATAAACTAGTCAAGGTTAACCTTTTGTCCAATAAAAGCAAATATGTTGACAAACAAACTTACATCAAACATGCTAAAGGAAACGGATCCAATGCCATACTTTGCAAATGCACCAAGGGCCCAAGAGAGCATACAGTGTGGTAAACTAACTAACCAACTAACCAACTAACAGAAAAAAGTCCTCAGATATTTCACAATTTCATATATAATTAAATATATCTATTAAAGACTATTTTCAAAAGCAAATAATCTGAAATATAAATGTACATTCATTGTTAAGTCTTTATTAGCTTCCTCTCTTGCTTAACTTTAATCACAATGTTTACACAATCTCAATCTGAAAGCTGCAATTGCCTCAACAACTTAATGCCTCAATACTTTTATTTCTCTCCTCAAATTGTGCAAGAAAAAAAAACATTGAACCTGGACAAGGAAAGTTTTGCAGCTGTCCATTATAGCAGTATCAGCTAATAATGTTAAGAGGTAGGATTCTGCAGGAAATGTTTGATGAGTATAAAAGTTGTAGTGAGTATATTGACAATGAACATGGAGATTTCCCCATTTACTGTAAGTACCCAATACCTGAATAAAGATGTAATTATTAAGGGGGGAAAACACTTGTTTAAATATGCCTTACCTCTTCAGATGCTCTTCTCCTGTCAGGGAGCACCAGAGTATTTGCATGGCTGCCTGGGACTATCGTAGATCCTATACTCATCCTGGGACCAACTAACATGTAGCGTTTTTCCCCTGATCTGTATTGAATGCTGTGACACAGTGTCCCATCATAATTTGTGTCTTGTAGATATTTTGAAGTATAGTCTGTGGTTTTGGAGCACTGCATGGCAATCAATACGATGATACTGATGATAAAAAGTACAGATACTGAGCCCAAAGTTATCATCAGATAAAAAGTCACATCATTGCCCTCCTCATGCTTTGCTGCACTTTTAACATCAGAAGCTGCAAAAGCTTCTTTGGGCTCCACAACTTTGACAATCACAGTAGCTGTTGCTGAGAGGGAAACGTTGCCATTGTCTTTCACCAGTATGACCAGTTTATGCTCAGCCTCGTCTGTCTCTGTTAATGAGCGAAGTGTTCTGATCTGTCCTGTATAGCGGTCCAAACCAAAGAGAGTGTGGTCAGTAACTCCCTGCAGTGAAAACAGTAACCAGCCGTTATATCCTATATCAGCGTCATAGGCTCTGACTTTAGTCACCAAGTGTCCTGCATTGACATTGCGGGGAATCTCCTCCACACCTTTAGCAGAACCGTTGGAGCTGACTGGATACAGGATGACTGGAGCGTTGTCGTTCTGATCCAGAATGAACACGTTCACTGTGACGTTGCTGCTTAGTGACGGAGTTCCAGAATCAGTGGCAACAACTTGGAACTGGAATGTTTTCAGAGTTTCAAAGTCAAAACTCTTAAGTGCTAGAATATCTCCATTTTCAGTATTTATGTTTAGAAATGAAGTTAATTTATTTTCCTCGCTTCCATCTCTGAAAATATGATATGAAATGACTGCATTGTCGTTCTCATCGCAATCAAAAGCTTTAACCGAAAATAAAGAGGTACCTGCCTTATTAGCTTCAGTGACATAGAAAGTATAGGGGCTCTGTGAAAACTCTGGACTGTTGTCATTCACATCTGACACTACAACACTAATCATCTTTTTAGATGATAATGGCGGTTGACCAGCATCTTTTGCCATTATTGTTAGGTCAAATAAATGCAGTTTTTCTCTGTCTAAAGGCGATTTCGTTATTAATGAATACATTTTGTCTTGTAAAGATGGCGATAAAGCAAAAGGAACACCCTCACCTATGGAGCAAATAACTTTTCCATTAAGGCCAGAGTCCAAATCATTTACACTGATAAGGGCAACTGTAGTTCCAGGTCTGGAATCTTCAGGGATGGAGCTGGAAAATGAGGTAACCTCAATCTCAGGTGCATTATCATTCACATCAACTATCTTTATAATGACACTTTTCTCTGTAGTCAGAGGAGCAAGAGCTTTATCTGATGCTTGAATTTCTATTTCATATTTGTCCTTCTTCTCATAGTCTATCAAACTTTTCACAGTTATCTCACCTGTTAATGGATTTATATCAAATAGGTTTAATATATTTTGATTCAAACTCTTGCTGAACGAATAAACTACATCTCCGTTGGGACCATCATCTAAATCAGTTGCATTCACTTGTATCACTGTTGTCCCTACTGGAGCATTTTCATCGAGCATCACAGAATAAATATCTTTAGTGAATACGGGCGCATTGTCGTTAATATCTAAAACATTAACTATAATATTCATGTCACCAGATTTCGGAGGTTTCCCCCCATCCATCGCCGTAAGCACTAATGAGTGACTTCCTGCTGCTTCCCTATCCAAAGATTTTTGCACCACTAAAATAGGTATTTTACCATCTTCTCCTTTATCCTTAACTTCTAAACGAAAGTAATCGTTGTGGCTAAGTTTATATTGCTGAACAGAAAAATGACCAATGTCTCGATCCCGAGATGCTTTCATCTGAAATCGTGCACCGGGCAACACGGACTCTGAAATCTCCAGCGTTGTCTCTTTCTCCGGGAAACTGGGTGAATGATCATTAATGTCCAGCACCTCCACGCCAACGTAGTGAACTTCCAGCGGATTTTCCAGCACAGTTTTTAGATTTATTAAACATGCACTGCTCTGCGCGCACACCTCTTCCCTGTCAATCTTTCGGCTCACATACAGGATGCCATCGGTAGGGTTTACGTGAAAAAGTGGATCTGTATTACTAGCAACAATCCGGAACTTCCTGTCTCTCAGCGTATTTTTATCTAAGCCCAGGTCTTTTGCTACATTTCCAACCACAGTTCCTTCGTTTACTTCCTCGGAGATGGAATATCTTAATTGCGCCGCTGCTACATTCCACAAAAGCACAGCAACCACGAAGCCCAACAAACATCCTTGCACCCTTCGTGGATCGCGTCTTCTTTGTTCCATGGTTAAACCCGATATCATCAATAATCCATCACAAGAAAAATAACAGCGTTTTAGGGATAGACCACTTCCCCATATATAAATGTTCATATACTTCCTATTACGTAGAAACTATGGCAAATAGGCCACATACAACAAATAAGCACACAAATGATCATCCAGTGTCAAAGTGAGGTTCTTGTCAAGAGGTGGAACCATAAAGTAATGACGACATTATGTCGTGTATTGCAGACCTTTTAGGTTACACTGACACCATGCGATTCAATTTCACACTGCAGAAATAAAAAAGGATATATAGCACATTAAGGCAATGGTAGTCTGATTTTTAGTCTTAATGAACCTCTCGACCAAGATAGTCGAGTGTGGAAGGAAATCACCAGGTTTCTCCTTCGCTGTAAACAAGCGACAAACCCTCCTTCAGAAATTGTAAAAAACAAAACAAAATATGTTTTAAAAAATCATACATCCCAGGGGCATTTTTTTCGTGTCATTATTATTATTTTCTCAATTAACACCGTTTCACAATGATATTATTTGTTTTTAATGTGTTACAGTTGGATCCGAAAACTAAGCCAAACACTTCAGCATCACGGACAGCACTCGCCACGTGTAGCACTTCAGTATTTCCCTTCAACTATAGAATCATCACGTCTTTTCAGGTCTTTTTAGTGGATCTGTGTCGACATGGTCAGATTTTTCACACTACCATGTTGTTCTTGTAATTGTACGTGATGGTGTAACAAAACATTTGTCGTTAATGGTTAAGTAGAGGGATGCTGATGCAGCATGGAAATTAGTCACATATCATTTGTTCGTCCGCAGTAGTAAATTATAGAGCTATTATAAAAATGTAAATATAACAACAAAATATAGCAGTAAAACAAAAGAGTCACAAGTAATGTTATGTTATCGCCCAAGAGAATGTCCAACCGTTTCTGTTTTGTACAGATAATGATAAAGCTAAATTATGTCAAGGAATTTAAGAAATGTATTGCTATTTTATGATTCAAGTCAACCATTGGTGATCCACCAATCGTCAGATATTACTATATCGTAAAAATAACATAGGATCATAAGTGACATCGTAAACATGGAAGCTATGCTATGAAAAACAGATATGTTTAGTCAACAAACTATGTAGCAAGTCACCTCAAAATTTACATTTAAATATGTCCTACCTCCACAGATGTTCGCCTCTTGTCGGGAAGTACTAGAGTATTGGCATGGCTACCAGGGACTATGGTAGATCCTATACTCATTCTGGGTCCAACTAACATGTAGCGTTTGTCCCCAGATCTGTACTGGATGCTGTGACACAGTGTCCCATCATAATTTGTGTCTTGTAGATACTTGGATGTATAGTCTGTGGTTTTGGAGCACTGCATTGCAATCAACACGATGATACTGATGATAAAAAGTACAGATACTGAGCCCAAAGTTATCATCAAATAAAAAGTCACATCATTGCCCTCCTCATCCTTCTCTGCACTTTTAACATCAGAAGCTGCAAAAGCTTCTTTGGGCTCCACAACTTTGACAATCACAGTAGCTGTTGCTGAGAGGGAAACGTTGCCATTGTCTTTCACCAGTATGACCAGTTTATGCTCAGCCTCGTCTGTCTCTGTGAATGAGCGAAGTGTTCTGATCTGTCCTGTATAGCGGTCCAAACCAAAGAGAGTGTGGTCAGTAACTTCCTGCAGTGAAAACAGTAACCAGCCGTTATATCCTATATCAGCGTCATAGGCTCTGACTTTAGTCACCAAGTGTCCTGCGTTGACATTGCGGGGAATCTCCTCCACACCTTCAGCAGAACCATTGGAGCTGACTGGATACAGGATGACTGGAACGTTGTCGTTCTGATCCAGAATGAACACGTTCACTGTGACGTTGCTGCTTCGTGATGGAGTTCCAGAATCTGTGGCGTCAACTTGGAACTGGAACGTTTTCAGTGTCTCGAAGTCAAAACTTTTTAGCGCCAAAACATCTCCATTCTCAGTATTTATGTTTAGAAATGAACTCAATGTATTATCTCCACTTGCATCTCTCAAAATGTGATAGGAAATTAGAGCATTATCACTTTCATCACGATCACGGGCTTTCACTGAAAATACTGAGGCTCCAGGGGTGTTATTCTCCGTGATATAAAATGTATAGGGGCTTGATGAAAACTCCGGACTGTTGTCGTTAACATCTGATAAGATGATGCTTATTGTCTTTTCGGTTGAAAATGATGGGCTACCCGTGTCCTGTGCAATTATTGTGACATCATATTGTGAAATACTTTCCCTGTCTAACTTCGACTTTGTAACCACAGCGTACATGTTTTCTTGTAATGATGGAGATAATGTAAAAGGAACATCTGGGCTGATTGTGCAAATGACCTTACTATTGAGCCCAGAATCTAAATCACTCACACTAATTAGGGCCACTGTAGTCCCTATCTTTGAATCTTCCTGAATAGAGCTCGAAAATGATGTCACTTCTATCTCAGGAGCATTATCATTAACATCAATAACAGTTATCATAACAGTTCTATCAGTTGTGAGAGGAGCTGGCCCCTTATCAGACGCCTGTATGTCAATTTCAAAACTCCTACTTTCTTCGAAATCAATCTGACCTGTGACTTGAATCTCACCAGTGTGTGGGTCGATACTGAAGAGATCCATTAATTTTAAATCAACTTCGTTACCAAATGAATATATTATTTCACCATTTGCACCCTGATCCAAATCTGTTGCATTTACCTGGATCACTACAGTGCCGACAGCAACGTTTTCTTTAAGTGTAGCAGAATAAATATCTTTGGTAAACACCGGAGAGTTGTCATTAACATCAAGTACATCCACAATTATTTCTATAGCGCCAGACTTGGTCGGTTTACCTCCATCAATGGCTGTTAGGCGAAGTTTATGTTTCCCGCCTCTTTCTCTATCGAGCTGCTTCTGCAGAACTAAAAATGGGACTTTACGGTCCTCGCCTCTGTCCTTCACTTCTACTCTAAAATATTCGTTATGGCTGAGTGTATATTGCTGAACGGAGAACTGGCCAACATCAGGGTCTCGCGCCGCCTGCAGTTGAAATCTCGCTCCTGGTAAGGCTGATTCCGAAATCTCAAGACGTTTTTCTTTTTCTGGAAAAACAGGCGAGTGATCGTTGATATCAAGTATTTCCACTGCGACGTAGTGAATCTCCAGCGGGTTTTCTAGCACGGTTTTCAAATTGATTATACATGGGCTGGTCCGTTCGCACACCTCTTCCCTGTCTATTTTTCTTTTCACATACAAGACACCGTCATTTTGATTAACCTGAAACAGGGGTTCAGTTGAACCTGATACAATGCGATATCCTCTATCTTCGAGTGCACTCTTATCTAGTCCCAGATCCTTAGCTATATTCCCAACAACGGTCCCATCCAGAACCTCCTCCGAAATTGAATATCTGATTTGTGCAGAGGCTCCGCTCCATAAAACATCCAAAACAAGCATAAAGGCAAACCAACATTGTCGCTCCCTCCATGCTTTGCATTCTCTTTGTTCCATGACTTGCTGGTGAAAAAGAATAGTCCATTACATGCGCAGTATTATTAATTAGACTTAATGCACCATGATCCTGAACGATACTCAATTTCTGCTTTAAAAAAAAACTAATGATAATAAAAGAAATCCGTTGCTGCTAATCGCGATACAACTCCGCATGCATTTGAGAAAGATTCAATGGGTCGGTTCAGATAAAGCCAGTGACGTCAACTCCTGCCAAATGCATAGAAATACTGAACTACACTGACACCAAGCGTTAACATTGATATTTACACATATCATGGCATCTTAAAATATAAAGAGGCAACACATTCCCACATAAATAACAACAATCAAACTGTTCTCTTTTGATTGTTTGACAACGATGAAAGAACTGAGCAAATGTTGCAACATTTGACTTCGTGCTTGCATTTCAGACAAACTAAGAGAACAAAGCCACTACAATATGTCACTCTATCACCATGAACTGTATTCTTTACATTGTAAAAGAACATATAATACAAGCACAATTCAAATATTAAACTTCCCATAGCAAGTGCACCACAACTGAAGAAGTAAACAGCTGTTTCACATACGTTTTTTTGTTTTGTTACAGTTTTAAAAGGTGATTGATGATCAAAACAATTCAAACTGTTAATTATGGTGGCAACGGCAGAATCAAAACACCTAATACATTAATCTTACCTCTGTAGATGCTCGCCTCCTGTCAGGGAGCACCAAAGTATTGGCGTTGCTGCCCGGCACTATAGTAGATCCTATACTCATTCTAGGTCCAACTAACATGTAGCGTTTGTCTCCAGATCTGTACTGGATGCTGTGACACAGTGTCCCATCATAATTTGTCTCTTGTAGATATTTTGATGTGTAGTCTGTGGTTTTGGAGCACTGCATTGCAATCAGCACGATGATGCTGATAATAAAAAGTACAGACACTGAGCCCAAGGTTATCATCAGATACAAAGTCACGTCATTCCCCTCCTCATCCTTTGCTGCACTTTTAACATCAGAAGCTGCAAAAGCTTCTTTGGGCTCCACAACTTTGACAATCACAGTAGCTGTTGCTGAGAGTGAAACGTTGCCATTGTCTTTCACCAGTATGACCAGTTTATGCTCAGCTTCGTCTGTCTCTGTGAATGAGCGAATTGTTCTGATCTGTCCTGTATAGCGGTCCAAACCAAAGAGAGTGTGGTCAGTAACTTCCTGCAGTGAAAACAGTAACCAGCCGTTATATCCTATATCAGCGTCAAAGGCTCTGACTTTAGTCACCAAGTGTCCTGCGTTGACATTGCGGGGAATCTCCTCCACACCTTCAGCAGAACCGTTGGAGCTGACTGGATACAGGATGACTGGAGCGTTGTCGTTCTGATCCAGAATGAACACGTTCACTGTGACGTTGCTGCTTAGTGGTGGAGTTCCAGAATCTGTGGCAACAACTTGGAACTGGAACGTTTTCAGTGTTTCAAAGTCAAAACTTTTTAGTGCTGAAATATCTCCATTTTCGCTGTTAAAATTTAGAAAAGAGGTAAACGAATGTTCTCCGCCCCTATTCCTTGATATGAAATATGAAATAAGAGCATTACTCCCCTGATCATGATCACTGGCTGCTACTGATAAAATAGACGCTCCGGGGTTGTTATTCTCAGTAATGTAGAAAGTATAGGGGCTCTCTGAAAACTTCGGGCTGTTATCATTTACATCTGACACAACAATTTGTATAGTTGTATATGACGATAATGACGTCTCACCTGCGTCTTTAGCTACAATTGTTACATTATATTCCGATTGCTGTTCACGGTCCAAAAGAAATTTTGTAACCAGGGAATACATGTTATTTTGTAAAGATGGAGTGAGAACAAAAGGAAGTTCGTGGCTTATGTAACACATAACTTTTCCATTGAGACCAGAATCGGAGTCTTTTACACTAATTAACGCCACTGTGGTTCCTGGTTTTGAATCTTCTAGGAGCGCATGTGAAAAAGACGTTACCTCAATCTCGGGAGCATTATCGTTTAGATCAACAATATTTATAATAACGGTTTTGTCTGTTGTCAGTGTAGCTGCACCTTTGTCGGAAGCCTGGATATCAATTTCATATCTACCACTGTCTTCAAAGTCTATTAATCCTGCCACAGTAATTTCTCCAGTTTCTGCATTTAAATCAAAACGTGCGCGTGCCCGAGCGTCCACGTCATTGCCAAATGTATACACAACTTCGCCGTTTGAGCCTTCATCCAAATCTGTTGCAATAACTTGGATAACAGTTGTACCAAGAGGAGAGTTCTCTTTTAACTGCACAGTATAGGAATCATGAGTGAAAACTGGGGCGTTATCATTAACGTCTGAAACATATACAATTATTGTCATGTTACCAGACTTAGGAGGCTTACCTCCATCAGTAGCTGTCAGAAGTAGCACATGGGTCTTAATAGATTCTCTATCAAGTGCTTTTTGTAGAATTAAACTGGGAGTTTTACGGTCCTCACCACGATCTTTCACCTCTACACGAAAATGATCATTATGACTCAACGTATACTGCTGAACAGATAATGGACCACTATCAGCATCACGTGCAGCTTGTAATTGAAATCTTGCTCCCGGTAACGCAGATTCGGAAATCTCTAACATCTTTTCATTTTCAGGGAAGCTTGGTGCATGATCGTTTACATCCAAAATCTCCACTGCTACATAGTGGACCTCCAGTGGGTTTTCCAACACGGTTTTTAAATCGATTAGACAAACCTTGCTTCGGTCGCACACTTCCTCTCTGTCAATTTTTCGGTTCACATACAAGATACCATCGTTCTGATTTACTTGGAAAGGAGGCTCTGTCGATCCATAGACAATACGGTAGCCCCTCTGTTTCAGTGTGATCTTATCAAGACCTAAATCCTTGGCAATATTTCCAACAGCAGTTCCTTCTCTTACTTCCTCGGAGATGGAATATCTGAGTTGTCCTGAAGCTTCGCTCCAAAACACAACACAAACCATCATATAGGCAACCCACTTTGTCCGCTCGCTCCATGTCTGGCGTCGTCTTTGTTCCATGATGTGAAGATGAAGCATTTCGAGTACAAACAGTTTTAAAATAGCTATACTCGCATATTACCTTGAAATTCTTCCTTCATATTTGTTGTCATAAACCAATCATTCTCCAACAGAGCATTAGAATCTTTACAAAGCTGAAATGTGTTCACGCTGTTACCACATAAAGGATTTTGTCAAGTGTGGTGTAGAGCGAAGGGGACGGGTGTAGTGGCTATGACGAAAACGTGTAGAAGCATTATCTGTCATTATACTGACACCAAGTGATCGAGAGTCACACTGCAGTACTGTATTTGGAACAATAGCAAAATGTATTAAAGGGGACTTTGCACGTAGAATCAGGTTTGTTTGTTGTTGTTGTTTTTTTTATAACAACGTAGAATAGCGCCCTGTCATTTTACATTTATGAACCACACATGAGGCCTCTAAAGCTTAATTTATGATTGTCCATGGACTTTTACATTGAAATGTATCACCCATTATTATCATGCTTCAAATTAATGTATTGCGTTTTGCAAAAAAAAGAAGAAGAAGAAGAAAAAGAGGATAGGAACGCATCAACTACGGTTCAGAACCATGGAGAGGGACAATTTGAACTCAGATGCTGTAAGCTAAACCACCAGCCCATTTGTAGACATGCATTACATGAAGCTGGATAAGAATACAGCTGTAAAAAAAAAAAAAAGTTGTGTGTGACACAGACAGCAGGAAGTTGGATAGAAATCAGTAGTGGGCACCACACGTCCCAATCTCTGATGCATACAGAGCTAATCTCTATAGCATGCAATGTTGCTAACAAATTCACACCCACATCCATGATACTGGAGGCCAGGGCATAAGTACCATCCACTATAACCCATTTTCCCACCGGTATCGGTGTAAAAGTGTGTTTGCCATAAAGCAAGTCGGTTGTGTATGCGTCATAACATCGGACGTCAATTAGCACGACCCCGCAAGTACAAACCAGAAAACACATTACATTAGTGATAGGTGCACAACCTTCAACCTTGAGAACATGTAATTAAGTAACACTGTATCAACCTGACAGTAATTCATACAAACTCAGGCTATGAATACTTACAGGAAAGAGAGTCAAACTACTGATCTTACCTCTTCAGACGCCCGTCTCCTGTCAGGGAGCACTAGAGTATTTGCGTGGCTGCCTGGGACTATAGTTGATCCTATACTCATTCTGGGTCCAACTAACATGTAGCGTTTGTCTCCTGGTCTGTACTGGATGCTGTGACACAGTGTCCCATCATAATTTGTGTCTTGTAGATATTTAGAAGTATAGTCTGTAGTTTTAGAGCACTGCATTGCAATCAGCACGATAATACTGATGATAAAAAGTACAGACACTGAGCCCAAGGTTATCATCAAATAAAAAGTCACGTCAATCCCTTCCTCATCCTTTGTAGCACTTTTAACATCAGCAGCTGCAAAAGCTTCTTTGGGCTCCACAACTTTGACAATCACAGTAGCTGTTGCTGAGAGTGAAACATTGCCATTGTCTTTCACCAGTATGACCAGTTTATGCTCAGCCTCGTCTGTCTCTGTGAATGAACGAAGTGTTCTGATCTGTCCTGTATAGCGGTCCAAACCAAAGAGAGTGTGGTCAGTAACTTCCTGCAGTGAAAACAATAACCATCCGTTATATCCTATATCAGCGTCATAGGCTCTGACTTTAGTCACCAAGTGTCCTGCATTGACATTGCGGGGAATCTCCTCCACGCCAGCAGAACCGTTGGAGCTGACTGGATACAGGATGACTGGAGCGTTGTCGTTCTGATCCAGAATGAACACGTTCACTGTGACGTTGCTGCTTAGTGACGAAGTTCCAGAATCAGTGGCGACAACTTGGAACTGGAACGTTTTCAGAGTTTCAAAGTCGAAACTTTTTAGCGTCAAAATACCACCATTATCTGAGTTAATGTTAAGAAACGAAGTCACTTTATTTTCATGACCTACGTTCCTTAGGATGTGATACGAAATTAGCGCATTATCTCCCTCATCACGATCAGATGCGCTTACAGAAAACACAGAGGCTCCTGGGGTATTATTCTCGGTGATGTAGAAAGTATAGGGACTCACAGAAAACTCCGGACTGTTATCATTTGTATCTGATACAAAAATGCTTATGGTCTTTTTGGATGTTAAGGCTGGTTCACCTGCGTCTTTGGCGATTATTGTAATTTCATATCTTGATTGTTGCTCCCTGTCAAGCTGTGACTTAGTAACAACTGAAAACATGTTATCTTGTATTGATGGAGTTAATGTAAAAGGACTGTCTTCGGTGACATAGCTTATTATTTTGCCGTTCATGCCAGAGTCTAAGTCAGTAATGCTGATAAGCGCTACTGTTGTTCCAGGTCTAGAGTCCTCTGACACTGCACTTGACAAAGATGCAACCTCTATGTCGGGCGCGTTGTCATTTATATCTGCAATTTTAATAATAACACTTTTATCTGTTTTGAATGGAATGTTTCCCTTATCAGAGGCCTGTACATCAATATCATAACTGTCTTGTTCCTCAAAGTCTACACGACCATTCACAGTTATCTCCCCAGTAACAGAGTCAATATCAAACACTTCTCGAATTTTACTTTTTACATCACTTCCAAACGAATAAACAACTTCCCCGTTAGCACCATCGTCCAAGTCGGTTGCGTTAACTTGAATGACTGCTGTGCCAACTGGTGCGTTCTCTTGTAACACGGCTGCATATGTATCTTTGGTAAAAACTGGCATATTGTCATTAACATCTAGAACATCTATATATATTTCAACTGTACCTGTCTTTGGGGGGTTTCCCCCATCAAAAGCCGTCAACACCAACTTATGGCTACGTTTAGCCTCTCTGTCTAGCTGTCTCTGTAACTGTAAAATTGGAGTTTTACCATCTCTTCCTCGATCTTTAACTTCTAGACGAAAATGGTCATTCTGGCTGATTTTATACTGCTGAACAGAGTTTGTGCCACCGTCTGGATCGTGGGCATTTTGTAATTGATATTTTGCCCCCGGCAATGCAGATTCGGAGATTTCGAGCCTTTTTATTTTCTCTGGAAATACAGGAGCATGGTCGTTCAAATCTGTTATCTCTACCGTGACATAGTGTACTTCCAGTGGGTTTTCAAGAACAGTCTTAAGGTTAATTAAACATACACTGCTCTCTTTACATACTACCTCTCGGTCAATTTTATGGGTCGCATATAGGATCCCGTCATTCTCATTTGCCTTGAAAAGAGGTTCAGTCGAGCCGGATATTATACGGAATCCCCTCTGCTTCATTATATTCAGGTCTATTCCCAAATCCTTTGCTATATTTCCAACAAAACTTCCCTCTTTGAGCTCTTCGGATATAGAGTATCTCAGTTGTGCCGAGGCTGCTCTGAAAAACAAAAGCAAGACCAGAACACCGAGCAAGTGTGGCCGCTGTCGCCTTTCCTCCCATCCTCTTTGTTTCATGGTTTGAAGTAAAAAAACGAATCCAACCGCGTCCATAATTATCCACTTGTCTAGATTTCTGTATCAATTATAACATGACGTACATTTAGTTCTCCGTGTAATTTATCTTTTGAAAAAAACAAAAGAACAATATTCCCCGTGCGGTTATTCCGAGACTGCCTGCTATGGTCAAACCAGACTGATCGTACAAGGGGCGGACTCGTGTGTATCCGGTGCTTACACGCTATTAGGCGCTATACTGATAAGATACTGCCACCCTGTGAATGTCTGTGGTAACTCATTTTATCATTCCAAACTCATCAGCAACAAATGTCAGTATATATGTTATTTTAAATTCGATAAGGGCAGAAATGACAAAACTGGCCCTTAAGGTATAACATATGTAACATGTTTACTCACCTCTTCAGATGTTCTCCTCCTGTCTGGGAGCACCAGAGTATTGGCATGGCTGCCCGGAACTATAGTAGATCCTATACTCATTCTGGGTCCAACTAACATGTAGCGTTTGTCTCCTGATCTGTACTGGATGCTGTGACACAGTGTCCCATCATAATTTGTATCTTGTAGATATTTTGAAGTATAGTCTGTGGTTTTTGAGCACTGCATAGCAATTAGCACGATGATACTGATAAGAAAAAGTACAGAAACTGAGCCTAAAGTTATCATCAAATAAAAAGTCACGTCATTCCCCTCCTCATCCTTTGCTGTACTTTTAACATCAGAAGCTGCAAACGCTTCTTTGGGCTCCACTACTTTGACAATCACAGTAGCTGTTGCTGAGAGTGAAACGTTGCCATTGTCTTTCACCAGTATGACCAGTTTATGCTCAGCCTCGTCTGTCTCTGTGAATGAGCGAAGTGTTCTGATCTGTCCTGTATAGCGGTCCAAACCAAAGAGAGTGTGGTCAGTAACTTCCTGCAGTGAAAACAGTAACCAGCCGTTATATCCTATATCAGCGTCATAAGCTCTGACTTTAGTCACCAAGTGTCCTGCGTTGACATTGCGGGGAATCTCCTCCACACCTTCAACAGAACCGTTGGAGCTGACTGGATACAGGATGACTGGAGCGTTGTCGTTCTGATCCAGAATGAACACGTTCACTGTGACGTTGCTGCTTAGTGACGGAGTTCCAGAATCAGTGGCGACAACTTGGAACTGGAACGTTTTCAGTGTTTCAAAGTCGAAAGTTTTTAGTGCTGAAATGTGTCCATTCTCTGTATTTATGTTTAGAAAAGATGTTACATCATTTGTACTCTCTTCTCTCACAACACGATATGAAATAGCTGCATTTTCATTAACATCATTGTCTGTTGCGCTAACAGAGAATATTGACGCTCCAGCCAAGTTATTTTCTACCAGGTAAAACTGTATTTTATTTTGGCCAAATTGTGGACTGTTGTCATTTACATCCGAAATCTGTATGGCAACGGTTTTAACAGTAGATAAGGGAGGTTCGCCACAATCGGTGACTTTTATATTTATTTCATAATGTGACATCAACTCTCGATCCAAAAATTCCTTAGTGACAACTGAATACGTGTTTTCCTTATAAGAAGGCTTTAATTCAAAAGGTACGTCATTGGTTATGTGGGAAATCATTTTTCCATTCACACCCGAATCTTTATCTGTGACACTGATAAGAGAAACAACAGTGCCAGGCTTTGAATTTTCAGACACTGTATTTGATAGTGACGTGATTTCAACTTCTGGTGGATTATCATTGACATCTTTTATCTTTATAATGACTCTACACCTGCTTGTTAATGGAGGTGTTCCTTTATCCGATGCCTCAATTTCGAGTTTATAAATCTCTGATTCTTCAAAATCCAACCATCCTTTCAGTTTAATTTGTCCGTTTAAACTATCCAATTCAAATATGTCGTATACTTTTCGTGCTAATGATTTGCTAAGGCTGTACTCTATTTCTCCGTTATTTCCTTCATCTGGATCTATTGCTGTCACTCTTGTTACAGCAGTACCAAGTTGAAGGTTTTCATAAACTTCAATTTGGTAAGTATCCTGACTAAACATCGGACGGTTGTCATTGCTGTCAAGAACAGTAATGGAAACATTTAGTGTCCCTGATCTTTGAGGTTTACCTCCATCAACTGCTGTAACAAATAATAAGTGTTTTTTCGTTTGTTCTCTGTCTAAGGACTTCTTCAGCACTAAAAATGGTATTTTATCTTCATCACTTTGACTTATATCTATTTCAAAATGATCGTTTGGTGTTAGTGTATATGTGCAGATAGAATTTATTCCAGCATCAGGATCACGGGCCGCGTGCAGTTGAAATCGTGTTCCCGGAGATGAATGTTCAGCTATTTCAAATGTCTGTTCTGCCTCCGAAAAACTAGGAGAGTGGTCATTTACATCAGTAATTTCTACAACTACATAGTGTATCTCCAGGGGATTTTCGAAGAGGATTTTTAGCTCCATTAAGCATGCACCACTTCCTTGACAAAGCTCCTCTCTGTCGATTTTCTTACGGACCTGTAAGGCGCCATTGTCCTGATTTACCTCGAAAAACGCGTCCGCGGATCCAGAAACCACTCGGAATCGTCGGTCAACCAAGTAGGTTTTGTCCAAACCAAGATCCTTGGCAACATTTCCAACAACAGTTCCTTCTTTCATCTCCTCTGGAAAAGAGTATCGTATTTCAGCCAAAGCCTGCTCTCCGAAAAACAGCAGTAGAGACAAATGCAAACCAAACCAACAGAAGCCCCATGATCGGAATCGTCCTTTGCTGTCCATCGTTATCCAAAAACATGCATATACACACCAGCCCGTTTCTGCACTAAATGATTGAGTATATTAGCCAGGTGAGTATCGCATGCTTAGGTAAAACACCACAGAGCCGCATGCAACTCACATTCTTAAATCAAATGTATCCTCTGCCCTGATGTGGTAGACAAAAGCTTTGTTAAAGGAGGGACATAGTCCTTCATGGATACACTGATGTAACAGTGACACCAAGAGGACAACACTTTAAGACGATTTCGTTAAAATTGTACACAAGTGTATGCTGTATAGTTTAGTTATGAAACACACCTGAGGATATTAGAAAACCTGCTCAGAAGAAACTGGTCGTGAAAGCCAACACGATCAAGAACAATTTACAACCATGTAAAAGACTCCAAGGTTCTTATGGCCACATTCTTGTTTTTTGTTTATCAAACAAATAACATGCTACAAGGTGATACTCTATAATATTCCCAAAAAGATTATAGGACTTGAAACTCATAAATGATAAGGTATGGTGGAAAAATACTAACCTACTTTTTTTTTTTTTACCATGTATGCTCTGCTTTGCTCTATTTTTTATTTTTTATTTTTAGTTAAGTCTTTGGATTTCAGCACCATGGACAGCGATCACAAACAGACTCGTAGCCTTTTTGTTAATTCAACCACAGACTTTGGGTGCTCCTTTATGCCCCTTACACAATGCATATGAATACTTATAATCACCAACAACTTGCAGAACTTAATGTATGATATTGTTTTTAAATATGTACAATGTTTGAAGGTCAGTGCTAAAATTCTTTACAAACACCTTCCAAAACAATGTAATACTTTGTTCTCACTGGGAAATACATGTTTTGTGACTTATCATAGCTTTGAGAATATAACAGTATGCATAACCGTTCCAAAGGACATTAAGAGCACAAAACAAATTTTGTGTGATCAGCAACAAATGTCACTATATATGTATGGTTTGAATATATTATATATATGCATGCTGAAGTGTTTTTCATACGGGTTAACTTGAAAAATCCGATTTTAGCACCATCATTTTGAGCGGAAATGACAAAACTGGCCCCTAAGGTTTGGCATTTTTAGATAATACAAATATTGACTCACCTCTCCAGATGCTCTCCTCCTGTCAGGAAGCACCAGAGTATTGGCATGGCTTCCTGGAACTATAGTAGATCCTATACTCATTCTGGGCCCAACTAACATGTAGCGTTTATCTCCAGATCTGTACTGGATGCTGTGACACAGTGTCCCATCATAATTTGTATCTTGCAAGTACTTGGATGTATAATCTGGTGTATTCGAGCACTGCATTGCAATCAACACGATGATACTGATGATAAAAAGTACAGATACTGTGCCCAAAGTTATCATGAGATAAAAAGTCACGTCAATCCCTTCCTCATCCTTTGTAGCACTTTTAACATCAGCAGCTGCAAAAGCTTCTTTGGGCTCCACAACTTTGACATTCACAGTAACTGTTGCTGAGAGTGAAACATTGCCATTGTCTTTCACCAGTATGACCAGTTTATGCTCAGCCTCGTCTGTCTCTGTGAATGAACGAAGTGTTCTGATCTGTCCTGTATAGCGGTCCAAACCAAAGAGAGTGTGGTCAGTAACTTCCTGCTGTGAAAACAGTAACCATCCGTTATATCCTATATCAGCGTCATAGGCTCTGACTTTAGTCACCAAGTGTCCAGCGTTGACATTGCGGGGAATCTCCTCCAGACCTTCAGCAGAACCGTTGGAGCTGACTGGATACAGGATGACTGGAGCGTTGTCGTTCTGATCCAGAATGAACACGTTCACTGTGACGTTGCTGCTTAGTGACGGAGTTCCAGAATCTGTGGCGACAACTTGGAACTGGAACGTTTTCAGAGTTTCAAAGTCAAAACTCTTTAGAGCCAGAATATCACCATTTTCAGAGTTGATGTTAAGAAATGATGTCACTTCATTTTCATAAGCAGCATCTCTGAGAATATGATAGGAAATAATAGCATTATCTCCGTCATCACGATCAGACGCGAATAAAGAAAATAACGACACTCCCGGGGAGTTATTCTCAGTGACATAGAAATTATATCGTCTCTTTGAAAACTCTGGACTGTTATCGTTTATATCGGATACAACAACTCTGAATGTCTTTTCAGATGTTAAGGCTGGTCCACCTGCATCTTTGGCGATTATTGTTACATCATAAATCGATTTGCTTTCCCTGTCGAGCTGTGTTTTTGTCACAACCGCGTACATGTTGTGTTGTATGGAAGGTGTTATTGTGAAAGGGACGTTATCGCCTTTAACAAAGCTAATAACTTTTCCATTTACTCCAGAGTCTAAGTCAGTAATACTGATAAGTGCTACTGTCGTCCCGGGTCTAGAATCCTCTGAAATTGTGTTAGACAGTGACGTTACATCAATTACAGGTGTATGGTCATTTATGTCCATAATATTTACAGTCACGCTTTTATATGTTCTAAGTGGAACAGCACCGCTGTCAGATGCTTGGATGTCTATCTCGTAACTGTCATCCATTTCATAGTCTAATTGTCCTTTCACAGTTATTTCACCTGTGCTTGGATTGACATCAAAGAGTTCGTGCACCTTATTATTGACATTACCAAAAGAATAGCTGACTTCGCCATTCAATCCTTCGTCCAAATCTGTGGCGTTTACTCGTATGACTACTGTGCCAATCTGTGAATTCTCACGTATCACTGCCGAATATACGTCTATTGTAAACACAGGTGCGTTGTCATTCACATCTAAAACATTAACTAATATCTCCATGGTCCCTGATTTCGGAGGTTTACCCCCATCCAGGGCTGTAAGCAGTAGTTTATGGCTACTCGAGACCTCTCTGTCTAATGGGCTTTGTAATGATAAAATAGGCACTTTTCCATCTTTCCCACGGTCCTTCACTTCAAGCCGAAAATTATTATTCTGACTCAATTTATACTGTTGAACGGAATTCACACCGCCATCTGGATCGAGAGCAGCATGCAACTGAAATCTTGTTCCCGGTATGGTGGACTCTGAAATCTCTAGCTTTTTGTTTTTCTCCGGGAAAGAGGGTGAATGGTCATTAACATCTAACACTTCCACTGCAACATAATGGATCTCTAGTGGGTTTTCTAGAACGCTTTTAAGGTTGATCAGACATACAGTGGTTCGCTGGCATATTTCCTCTCTGTCAATGTTACGATTTACGAATAAAACCCCATCGTCTTGGTTTACCTGGAAAAGCGGTTCTGTGGAGCCAGAAACAATACGAAATCCCCTCGTTTTTAATGCGTGCGGATCTATCCCCAGATCCTTTGCTATGTTCCCAACAGCAGTTCCTTCTTTGATTTCTTCTGATATAGAATACCTTATCTGACCCGTGGCCTTCCCGAAAATCAGATTCAAAGTCAACACGAAGGCGAACCATTTGCCTCGCGGTCGCCATGAGTCCTGTCCGCTTTGTTCCATTGTCTGGTGTCAAATGATGAAGCCAACTATTATTAAGCGCTGATAAAGTCTTTACATATCAAGTAATTATAGAAAAAGGCAGCATCCAGTGGTAGCACGCACGGATTGTATGAACGAGAAAACTGTTCAAATGAAATCACATTCAGAAGATAATGCTCTGCCCTCCTGATTGCCTCAGAAGCTGTCTCTCAGACCTATTTATGATGAACTGTGTGAGCGTATTTTTGGTTATATAGTGCCACCATGCGATTCAGTCAATAAACGGATTTTTTCTCAGGTCGCACAGACAAAATAATCTTACAACCAAACACTACACCAAGCGTCTATTCACTGGTTATATTACTCTATAACCAGAATCATTACTTAGACTCAGGCTTAAGACAGGATTAATCACATTACTATATAATTATTTTGTTCGTGTCATATTTCAAAGCGGCATCAATATCGACTCCATAAAAAATGAGTATGTGAAACATTTTCAATGTAATCATCCAGCAGAAAGTGGAAATGGAATATATATGTTTTATGGATGATTTTCTACACATACGATCCTGACAACAAGTATTTAAACGTGTCTTACCTCTGCAGTGGCAGATCTCCTGTCCGGGAGCACCAGCGTATTTGCATTGCTTCCAGGGACTATTGTAGATCCTATACTCATTCTGGGTCCGACTAACATGTATCGCTTGTCTCCGGATCTGTACTGGATGCTGTGACACAGTGTCCCATCATAATTCGTATCTTGTAGATATTTTGAAGTATAGTCTGTCGATTTTGAGCACTGCATGGCAATCAGCAGGATGATACTGATTAGAAAAAGTACAGATACCAAGCCCAAAGTTATCATCAGGTAAAAAGACACATCATTCCCCTCATGATCCTTTGTTGCACTTTTAACATCAGCAGCTGCAAAAGCTTCTTTGGGCTCCACAACTTTGACAATCACGGTAGCTGTTGCTGAGAGTGAAACGTTACCATTGTCTTTCACCAGTATGACCAGTTTATGCTCAGCCTCGTCTGTCTCTGTGAATGAGCGAAGTGTTCTGATATGCCCTGTATAGCGGTCCAAACCAAAGAGAGTGTGGTCAGTAACTTCCTGCAGTGAAAACAGTAACCAGCCGTTATATCCTATATCAGCGTCATAGGCTCTGACTTTAGTCACCAAGCTTCCTGCGTTGACATTGTGGGGAATCTCCTCCACACCTTCAACAGAACCGTTGGAGCTGACTGGATACAGGATGACTGGAGCGTTGTCGTTCTGATCCAGAATGAACACATTCACTGTGACGTTGCTGCTTAATGACGGAGTTCCAGAATCTGTGGCGACAACTTGGAACTGGAACGTGTTCAGTGTTTCAAAGTCAAAAGTTTTTAGCGCCAAAACATCTCCATTTTCAGAGTTGATGTTAAGAAATGATGTCACTTTATTTTCAAAAGCAGCATCTCTGAGAATATGATAGGAAATAATAGCATTATCTCCGTCATCACGATCAGACGCGAATAAAGAAAATAACGACACTCCCGGGGAGTTATTCTCAGTGACATAGAAATTATATCGTCTCTTTGAAAACTCTGGACTGTTATCGTTTATATCGGATACAACAACTCTGAATGTCTTTTCAGATGTTAAGGCTGGCTCACCTGCGTCTTTTGCGATTAATGTTACATCATAAATCGATTTGTTTTCCCTGTCGAGCTGTGTTTTTGTCACAACAGTGTACATGTTGTGTTGTATGGAAGGCGTTATTGTGAAAGGGACGTTATCGCCTTTAACAAAGCTAATAACTTTTCCATTTATTCCAGAGTCTAAGTCAGTAATACTGATAAGTGCTACTGTCGTTCCAGGTCTAGAATCCTCTGAAATTGTGTTAGACAGTGACGTTACATCAATTACAGGTGCGTTGTCATTTATGTCCATAATATTTACAGTCACGCTTTTTTCTGTTATGAATGGAACAGCACCGCTGTCAGATGCTTGGATGTTTATCTCGTAACTGTCATCCATTTCATAATCTAATTGTCCTTTCACAGTTATTTCACCTGTGCTCGGATTGACATCAAAGAGTTCGCGCACCTTATTATTGACATTACCAAAAGAATAGCTGACTTCGCCATTCAATCCTTCGTCCAAATCTGTGGCGTTTACTCGTATGACTACTGTGCCAATTTGTGAATTCTCACTTATCTCTGCCGAATATACGTCTATTGTAAACACAGGTGCGTTGTCATTCACATCTAAAACATTAACTAATATCTCCATGGTCCCTGATTTCGGAGGTTTACCCCCATCCAGGGCTGTAAGCAGTAGTTTATGGCTACTCGAGACCTCTCTGTCTAACGGACTTTGTATTTGTAAAATAGCCACTTTTCCATCTTTCCCGCTGTCTTTCACTTCAAGCCGAAAATTATTATTCTGACTCAGTTTATACTGTTGAACGGAATTTACACCGCCATCTGGATCGAGAGCAGCATGCAACTGAAATCTTGTTCCCGGTATGGTGGACTCTGAAATCTCTAGCTTTTTGTTTTTCTCCGGGAAAGAGGGTGAATGGTCATTAACATCTAACACTTCCACTGCAACATAATGAATCTCTAGTGGGTTTTCTAGAACGCTTTTAAGGGTGATCAGACATACGGTGGTTCGCTGGCATATTTCCTCTCTGTCAATGTTACGATTT
Source organism: Scomber scombrus (assembly GCF_963691925.1). Taxonomy (NCBI): domain Eukaryota; kingdom Metazoa; phylum Chordata; class Actinopteri; order Scombriformes; family Scombridae; genus Scomber; species Scomber scombrus. The sequence continues at coordinate 17,670,308 of NC_084978.1, forward strand.
ACGAATAAAACCCCATCGTCTTGGTTAACCTGGAAAAGCGGTTCTGTGGAGCCAGAAACAATACGAAATCCCCTCGTTTTTAATACGTGCGGATCTATCCCCAGATCCTTTGCTATGTTCCCAACAGCAGTTCCTTCTTTGATTTCTTCTGATATAGAATACCTTATCTGACCCGTGGCCTTCCCGAAAATCAGATTCAAAGTCAACACGAAGGCGAACCATTTGCCTCGCGGTCGCCATGAGTCCTGTCCGCTTTGTTCCATTGTATGGTGTCAAATGATGAAGCCAACAATTATTAAGCTCTGATTAAGTCTTCACATGTCCATTAATTATAGAAAAGGGCAGCATCCAGTGGTAGCGCGCGGTGTTTATGAACGAGAAAACTGTTCAAATGAATCACATTCAGAAGATAATGCTCTGCCCTCCTGATTGCATCAGAAGCTATCTCTCAGACCTATGTATGATGAACTGTGTGAGCGTATTTTTGGTTATATAGTGCCACCATGCGATTCAGTCAATAAACGGATTTTTCTCAGGTCGCACAGACAATATAATCTTACAACTAAACACTACACCAAGCGTCTATTCACTGGTTATTTTACTCTATAACCAGAATCATTACTTAGACTCAGGCTTAAGACAGGATTAATCACATTACTATATAATTATTTTGTTCGTGTCATATTTCAAAGCGGCATCAATATTGACTCCATCCAAAATGAGTATGTGAACCATTTTCAATTTAATCATCCAGCAGAAAGTGGAAATGGAATATATATATATGTTCTATGGATGATATTCTACACATACCACCCTGAAAAAAAAAATTTAAACATGTCTTACCTCCGCAGTGGCAGATCTCCTGTCTGAGAGCACAAGAGTATTTGCATTGCTTCCAGGGACTATAGTAGATCCTATACTCATTCTGGGTCCGACTAACATGTATCGCTTGTCTCCGGATCTGTACTGGATGCTGTGACACAGTGTCCCATCATAATTTGTGTCTTGTAGGTATTTAGAAGTGTAGTCTGTCGATTTGGAGCACTGCATTGCAATCAACACGATGATACTGATTAGAAAAAGTACAGATACTGAGCCCAAAGTTATCATCAAGTAAAATGTAACATTGTCTTCGTCTTCAACCTTAGTTGCACTTTTAACATCAGAAATTGCAAATGCTTCTTTGGGCTCCACAACTTTGACAATCACAGTAGCTGTTGCTGAGAGAGAAACGTTGCCATTGTCTTTCACCAGTATGACCAGTTTATGCTCAGCCTCGTCTGTCTCTGTGAATGAGCGAAGTGTTCTGATCTGTCCTGTATAGCGGTCCAAACCAAAGAGAGTGTGGTCAGTAACTTCCTGCAGTGAAAAAAGTAACCAGCCGTTATATCCTATATCAGCGTCATAGGCTCTGACTTTAGTCACCAAGTGTCCTGCGTTGACATTGCGGGGAATCTCCTCCACACCTTCAGCAGAACCGTTGGAGCTGACTGGATACAGGATGACTGGAGCGTTGTCGTTCTGATCCAGAATGAACACATTCACTGTGACGTTGCTGCTTAGTGACGGAGTTCCAGAATCTGTGGCGACAACTTGGAAGTGGAACGTTTTCAGTGTTTCAAAGTCAAAACTTTTCAGTGCTGAAATGTGTCCATTGTCAGGATTTATATTTAGGAAAGACATTATGTCATTTTTACTTCCATCTCTCAAAATATGATATGAAATAGCTGCATTATCATTCATATCATTGTCCGTTGCACTTACAGAAAATATTGACTTTCCAGCAATATTATTTTCTACAAGATAAAACTCCAGGGGGTTTTGGCCAAAACGTGGACTATTGTCATTTACATCTGATATCTGAATGGCAAATGTTTTCACAGCAGTTAAGGGAGGCTCACCATAGTCAGTGGTTTGTATTATTATTTCATAATCTGACATCAATTCTCGATCCAAAGCTTCTTTAGTGACAACTGAATAAGTGTTCTCCTTATAGGAGGGCTTTAATTCAAACGGTACATCATTAGTTATGTGTGAAATAATTTTTCCATTCATACCAGAGTCTTTATCTGTCACACTAAGTAGTGAAATTACAGTGCCAGGCTTTGAATCTTCCGACACTATATTTGACAGTGATGTGACTTCAATCTCTGGTGGATTATCGTTGACGTCTTTAATATTTATAATGACCCTACACTCACCTGTCAGTGGAGGTGATCCTTTATCTGATGCTTCAACGTCCAGTTCATAAACGTCGTTTTGTTCATAGTCCACTACTCCTTTTACTCTAATTTCTCCAGTTAATTTGTCCAATTCAAAAATATCATATACTTTCCGCATCAAGGTTTTTCCAAGACTGTATTCAACTTCCCCATTTGTGTATTCATCGAGATCCGTTGCATTCATTCTAAATATCGAAGTGCCGACTGGAATATTTTCTTGTATTGCAATCTGATAAATCTCCTGACTGAACATCGGACGATTGTCGTTACTGTCAAGAACAATAATGGAAACATTTAATGTTCCTGATCTTTGAGGTTTACCTCCATCAACTGCTGTAACAAGTAGCGTATGTTTGTCCTTTTGTTCTCTGTCTAATGATTTCTTCAGCACTAAAAATGGTATCTTACTTGCATCGCTTTGACGAATATTTACTTCAAAATGTTCATTTGACGTTAAAGTGTATGTACGAATAGAGTTAATTCCAGCATCGGGATCTCGAGCTGTGTGCAGTTGGAATCGCTTTCCTGGCAATGTATGTTCAGCTATTTCGAATGTCTGTTCTTTTTCGGGAAAACTAGGAGAGTGATCGTTTACATCAGTGATTTCTACAACTACGTAGTGTATTTCCAAAGGGTTTTCAACGAGGATTTTTAGCTCCATTAGACAAGCCCCGCTGCTCTGACAAAGCTCCTCTCTGTCAATGTGATTATGGACGTACAATACCCCATTATTCTGGTTTACCTCAAAAATGGCATCCTTAGATCCTGAAACAACACGGAACCGTCGATCAATCAAAGAGTTGATGTCAAGCCCAAGATCTTTTGCAACATTTCCAACAACAGTTCCGTCTTTAACCTCCTCTGGAATTGAATACCGTATCTGAGCCCAAGCCTGCTTTCCGAAAAACATCAGCAGAGCTAAATTAACTGCTAACCAGGGTAAGTCCCTCGTTCGAGTATTTGTCTTGGTCCACATCGTTATCCAACAGCACATAAACACACAGAAGCTCGTTACTGCGAAAAACAATTATACATGTCCACCCGCTCAGCATCGCATATTGTACAGAACGCACAACGTGATTTCATCGGCTGGTGTGTTTGATTCAGTTGCTTTCTATACTCTACTGAAATGACAAAGAAATGGTTAGTGAGGGGTGGGCCGAAGTCGGTTGTGGTTTCCTGATGTAATAGTGGCACCCAGAGGTAACTAGGGAGATCAAACTTCATTGCTTTTTAAAAAGTTTCTAAAGGCGTGTGAATAGAAACCGAGGTGTAACCAACCTTGAAACCCCCCCAAAATTCAAAGATTTATAACAGTGTTCTCCCCCCACCCCACCCCCCCCCTCTCTCTCTCTCTCTCTCTCTCTCTCTCTCTCTCTCTCTCTCTCTCTCTCTCTCTCTCTCTCTCTCTCTCTCTCTCTCTCTCTCTCTCTCTCTCTCTCCGACAATTCCAAAAGTTTGATTAAGCATTTTTGTAGATGATTTGCACTTAGCAAATGCCATATTGTTTGAAACTGTTACGTTGGAGTATAGCAATAGGACTCATAAAAGTAATACTATCAATGTTACTTTAACATCACATTAGTTTGACGGCTTGCCTTTCAGCACAATGGACAGCAACCACAAGCAGTCACACAGGCTTTCCCTCAAATAACAGACATAGTTCAGTGTTTAACCAGCTTAGTCCATGCATTCTACTCAAACACATCAATATAAACACAACAAAATCTTAAAGCTTTTCAGTCAATTGTTACTTAGAATTCAGAATATTCTAAAAACATAACTACGACAAACTCACTGCTCACATTTCCTGAATGCAGACTATAACTTTTCTGTATTGCTAAAGAACAATATATTATATTTCAGCACGATGGATAGTTGTCACAATCAGAGGAACAGACTGTCCACACAAGTAATATATTTTAAATTTATATTAATCATGGGTATGAGCCTGTACATAATAAAAAGAGACACATGCATTTTTACATATATTTTTACATTTAACCTTCTGTTTAAAAAAGCACTACTTGATGAATCAGATCATGAAAAACATGAGAAATGCAATCAAACCAATTGGATTATGTACAAGAAAGCCCAACACTTAACAAGAAGTATTATAGTTTTGAATTAGTTGAGAGCTAAATGAGGTTCTTATCTCTGTGTAAAAGGCTTTAGAGACATGCTCAGAAGAAAACATAGAGCAAAAGGCGAACATAGAACTAAACGCTTATAAAAAAATATTGTATAAAACATCGTTTTTGAAGTCTTACCTCTCCAGATGTCCCTCTTCTGTCAGGAAGCACCAGAGTATTTGCATGGCTTCCTGGAACTATAGTAGATCCTATACTCATTCTGGGCCCAACTAACATGTAGCGTTTGTCTCCAGATCTATACTGAATGCTGTGACACAGTGTCCCATCATAATTTGTGTCTTGTAGATATTTTGAAGTATAGTCTGTGGTTTTGGAGCACTGCATTGCAATCAACACGATGATGCTGATGATAAAAAGTACAGAAACTGAGCCCAAGGTTATCATCAGATAAAAAGTCACATCATTCTCCTCTTCATCCTTCGCTGTACTTTTAACATCAGAAGCTGCAAACGCTTCTTTGGGCTCCACAACTTTGACAATCACAGTAGCTGTTGCTGAGAGCGAAACGTTGCCATTGTCTTTCACCAGTATGACCAGTTTATGCTCAGCCTCGTCTGTCTCTGTGAATGAGCGAAGTGTTCTGATCTGTCCTGTATAGCGGTCCAAACCAAAGAGAGTGTGGTCAGTAACTTCCTGCAGTGAAAACAGTAACCAGCCGTTATATCCTATATCAGCGTCATAGGCTCTGACTTTAGTCACCAAGTGTCCTGCGTTGACATTGCGGGGAATCTCCTCCACACCTTCAGCAGAACCGTTGGAGCTGACTGGATACAGGATGACTGGAGCGTTGTCGTTCTGATCCATAATGAACACGTTCACTGTGACGTTGCTGCTTAGTGACGGAGTTCCAGAATCTGTGGCAACAACTTGGAACTGGAACGTTTTCAGTGTTTCAAAGTCGAAACTTTTTAGTGCTGAAATGTGTCCATTATCAGCATTTATATTTAGGAAAGACATTTTGTCATTTTGACCCCTTTCTCTCAAAACACGATATGTAATAGCTGCATTATCGTTCAAATCATTGTCCGTTGCGCTTACAGAGAATATTGACGCTCCAGCAACATTATTTTCTATAAGATAAAACTCCAAAGGGTTTTTTTCAAAGTGTGGTCTGTTGTCATTTACATCTGATATTTCAATATTAAGGGTTTTAAATGTCGATAAGGGAGGCTCACCACAGTCAGTGGCTTTTATTGTTATTTCATAATGTGACAACTTCTCTCGATTCAAAAATTCTCTAGTGACAACTGAATACGTGTTCTCCTTATAGGATGACTTTAATTCAAAAGGTACTCCATCATGTATAGTTGTGATGATTTTGCTATTGACACCATAATCTTTATCCTTCACACTGATGAGAGAAATAACAGTGCCAGGTTTTGAATCTTCCGACACCGTATTTGACAGTGATGTGACCTCTATTTGTGGTGGATTATCGTTCACATCTATGATCTTAATATTGACCCTACACTCACCTGTCAGTGGAGGTGTTCCTTTATCTGATGCCTCAACATCCAATTTATAAACGTCATTGTCTTCATAGTCCACGTTTCCCTTCACTCTGATCTCCCCAGATAATTTGTCCAATTCAAAAAGGTCATAAATGTTTCTCCTCAATGTTTTTGCAAGGGTGTATTCAATTTCCCCGTTGCTGCCTTCATCTGGATCCGTCGCATTCATTTTAAATATTGAAGTACCGACTGGAGTATTTTCTTGTATTGCAATTTGATAGATCTCCTTACTAAAAATTGGACGATTATCATTACTGTCGAGAACAATTATGGAAACATTAAGTGTTCCTGATCTTTGAGGTTTACCTCCATCAACTGCTGTAACCATTAACGAGTACTTGTTTTTTTGTTCTCTGTCTAACGACTTCTTCAGTACTAAAAATGGTATTTTATCCTCGTCGCTTTGACGTATATCTACTTCAAAGTGATCATTTGACGTTAAAGTGTATGTACGAATAGAATTAATTCCGGAATCAGGATCATTAGCGGCATGCAGTTGGAATCGCTTTCCTGGCAATGTATGTTCAGCTATTTCGAATGTCTGTTCTTTTTCGGGAAAACTAGGAGAGTGGTCATTTACATCAGTAACTTCTACAACTACATAGTGTACTTCCAAAGGGTTTTCGACTATGATTTTTAGCTCAATTAGGCAGGCACCGCTGCCCTGACAGAGCTCTTCTCTGTCGATTTTCTTATGAACATGCAGCGAACCATTGTCTTCGTTTACCTCAAAAAATGTGTCCTTTGATTCAGAAACAACGCGGAAACGTCGGCCAATCAAAGAGGTGACGTCAAAGCCAATATCCCTTGCAACATTTCCAACAACAGTTTCTTCTTTAACCTCCTCGGGAATTGAGTACCGTATTTCTGCCAGAGCCCGTTTTCCTAAAAGCAGCAGCACAGCCACGTAGACCGAAATCCAGGAGCAGACCCTTGTTCGATTTTGCCTTTCGGTCTCCATCGTTATCCAGCCACATACCAATACACAAAATCCCGTTACTGAACTAAATGTCTATACCCAACCTACTGTGTGCCGCATATTTACAGATATCACAGCGACATGGGATGGCGGATTGATTCAAATGTTCTTCCCTGCTTCTCTCAGGGAGCAGACAAAAGCTTTGTCAGGGGAGGGACTAAGTTTTCAATCGGATCCCAATGTAACACTGACACCCAGAGGTGATCGTGGACGTTTTAGCCCAATATACTTACATTACAGAATCTACCCATTTGAACTATTCTGAAACCGTCACGTTTTCACCTTTGTAATTCCTCATCACAGAGTTGTCTTTGTGTAGCAAACAATATTTTAGATTTGCTGCAGTTAGATTGTAATCCCGCTTCATTTGTTAAATGAGACCATAGTTAATGATCTTGGTATTCAAAATGAGCACTATTTATTAAGTGTCTTCAGTCTTCATTACAGTATACTGTGTTCTACATGAACACAAAGCAAATGCGTTTTAGCAACATGGATAGATTTATAACACGTGCGCTTTGCTTGTCTCTTTCTTTAAAAGTACCCCTAACTTAAAATGATTAATGCCCATGCGAATCAGCAGAAGCGCCAATAACTTTAGTTGAATGTTTACAGAACTGTCACAGACAGACGCCAAAATAAAGATAAGTCCCCGCACTTCAGTACCATGGACAGCTGTCACATTTAGGAATATTTTCCTCTTTAAAATGCATGACAGAAGATATTGATGTATTGAATCTATTACAAAGATTTGGTATTAGTAATCTCACATAGATGTGAAAATTATAATACCAGGTGATGTGTCAACTAAGGGAAAATGTATGGAACTGTGTGGCTATTGTACACATAACAAAATAAAGTAAACCCTTTTGTAAGCCTATTTGCAAAACTGCATCTCTTTATATATAAACAGCAACAAATAACATTATCTTGACAATACTGTATGTCTAAAGAAATGACTAAACGGAGCAGATGGTGAGCATCAGAATAATCCAGTTTGTAGAAAGGCCTTGAGAGAGATGGAAAAGATGCTCTAAAGAAAAGCAATGGAATGCATGTAAATACCCATATCACATAATTTTAAAGTTCTTACCTCTCCAGATGTTACTCTCCTGTCAGGGAGCACCAGCGTATTTGCATGGCTGCCCGGGACTATTGTAGATCCTATACTCATTCTGGGTCCAACTAACATGTAGCGTTTGTCTCCAGATCTGTACTGGATGCTGTGACATAGTGTCCCATCATAATTTGTGTCTTGTAAGTATTTAGAAGTATAGTCTGTGGTTTTGGAGCACTGCATTGCAATCAGCACGATGATACTGATTAGAAAAAGTGCTGAAACTGAGCCCAAAGTTATCATCAGATAAAAAGTCACGTCATTGCCCTCCTCATCCTTTGCTGCACTTTTAACATCGGAAGCTGCAAAAGCTTCTTTGGGCTCCACAACTTTGACTATTACAGTAGCTGTTGCTGAGAGTGAAACGTTGCCATTGTCTTTCACCAGTATGACCAGTTTATGCTCAGCCTCGTCTGTCTCTGTGAATGAGCGAAGTGTCCTGATCTGTCCTGTATAGCGGTCCAAACCAAAGAGAGTGTGGTCAGTAACTTCCTGCATTGAAAACAATAACCAGCCGTTATATCCTATATCAGCATCATAGGCTCTGACTTTAGTCACCAAGTGTCCTGCGTTGACATTGCGGGGAATCTCCTCCACACCTTCAGCAGAACTGTTGGGGCTGACTGGATACAGGATGACTGGAGCGTTGTCGTTCTGATCCAGAATGAACACGTTCACTGTGACGTTGCTGCTTAGTGACGGAGTTCCCGAATCTGTGGCAACAACTTGGAAATGGAACGTTTTCAGAGTCTCAAAGTCAAAACATTTTAGTGCTGAAATGTGTCCATTATCGGGATTGATATTTAAAAATGTAGCCATTTTAACTTGACTACCTTCCTCCCTAACAATGTGATACGTTAAAGCCGCATTTTCTTTCAAGTCTTTATCCGAAGCCGTAACAGAAAAAAATAGGTTTCCAGGCACGTTATTTTCCACCAGGTAAAGTTCAATTGGATTATGCAAGAATTCTGGGATATTGTCATTCACGTCTGATACCTCAATACTCAGAGATTTAAATGTGGAAAGAGGAGGCTGACCACAATCTGTAGCTGTTATTGTGATGTCATAATTTGAAACTGATTCTCGATCCAAGCGATTTTTTAAAACTAATGAATACATATTGTCTTGAAATGATGGTTTTAATTCGAATGGTACATTTTCTGAAAGACTACATATCACTTTACCGTTCAAACCGGCGTCTTTATCCGTAATACTGATAAGAGAGACCACAGTTCCAGGTTTTGAATCTTCAGATACCATGTTTGACAGGGATGTCACATCTATTTCAGGTTTGTTGTCATTTTCATCGAGCACTTTGATGATTACCCTGCAATCAGTACTCATCGGAGGTTGTCCTTTGTCATTGGCATGGACGTCTAACTTATAAATGTCAACCGTCTCAAAGTCAATTTTACCCTTAACTCTAATTTCACCAGTGTCTTTATCCAAACTGAACATGTCATATATTTTAGAGTCAAGTTCACCACCGAAAACATATTCAATATCTGCATTTGAACCGTCATCCACATCAGTTGCTTTAACCTTGATCACACTTGTATCTGTATCTACATTTTCTCGTATCGTTACGGAATATACCTCTTGGTTAAAAACAGGGTGGTTATCATTTGAATCAAGAACGGTGACTGTGATATTAAGAGTCCCTGATCTCGGTGGATTTCCACCGTCAACTGCAGTCAGAATCAGTTTGTGCTCATCGTGCTTTTCTCTATCTAGAGACTTTTGCAAAACTAAGAATGGTATCTTGTCCTCTCCTCTCTCACGAATTTGGACACTAAAATATTCATTGTGGTTTAATTTGTACACACGTACTGTATTAACTCCAACATCTGGATCGCGTGCAGTTGGCAACTGAAAACGTTTTCCTGGGAGAGTGGACTCAGAGATTTCTAATATTTTTTCTTCCTCTTGAAAACTGGGTGAATTATCGTTAACATCTATGATCTCAACACCCACATAGTGTACTTCCATGGGGTTCTCAGCTACCATTTTTAGGTTCATTAAACATGGCGAAACGCTTTCACAGAGCTCCTCTCGGTCGATATTTTTATGCACATACAAGACGCCGCTGTTGTGATTTACTTCAAATTGAGCATCTTCAGTCCCTGAAACAATACGAAACCGTCTTTCCTCCAGCGAGCTGATGTCCAGTCCTAGATCCTTGGCGACGTTTCCCACGACAGTTTTCACTTTTACTTCCTCAGCAACTGAATATTTTATCTGAGCTGAAATACGCTCCACGCAGCTGAGTATCACAGAAAGATGGAGGGCTACCCACAAGGACTGTACTCCTCGTCTTTGTTCTCCGATTCCCATCGTTTTAACTTTGATTTGTATTATATCCACTCAGAGTTCCTTCCAAAAAAAGGAAAATGCCTGAGCCAAAAATTCTGCTTTTTAATTATATCCCATATTTTCAACTTGTGTCCGCACACGTCAGAACGACAACCCTAGTTTCTGTTGAAGGTACTGTCTTTTCCTTGTCGACCTGAACAAAACCTCTCTGGAGGGGGCAGGGCCAGAGCTGTAATACAGCGGTTTATGCTGATATGACACTGACACCTTGTGGACTGAGCACATGAATGTCGGTTAGACAGTTTTTACATTTTAGAGATGCATTTTCTACCGTTCCAGATCGTTACTTTCCCTTCATGCTTGCATGGGACTATAATCAGTCATCAGACTCTTGAAAAGTTATTATGTTGTGTAAACAAAACAGTACTCATATCTTGATTAATGTTACATTATAGCTTCATTGCAAGGCAGTAATCATTGGTAGATTTGAGCACTGCGAACTGAATCATCTTAACAGTATGTTAGTCTATTAAAACAAATGATGCAGAGTGAATACATTTAAATGGACAACATTATTCAATAAACGTAAAGGTGTGCCCATAAACTCCTGCAATTCAGATCAATGGGAACCACGGTTTCCTTGAACAGTGAATAAGATACATCCCGATTATTAGAACACAGCAACGTGTTGGATAACACAGTCAATGACTGGTATACATAGGCTAAACAAATCAAACCGCAAGTTCGTTTTCTGAAATGCATAAATAAAATCCATAAACCTCACAAAGCGTATACTCTGAAAATCACAAAAATATAACCAAGCATGACTACGTGTCAGCACCATGGACAGCACTACAAAATATGCCGTTTTGTTGGAATACTTTTCCTTGCGTAACAGCCTAAACGTGTTTCTTAAAAAAAAACCCATCCAAACTAAAATCTGAATCCCAAATTGAGTATCGCCACAATGTAACCAATGCAGCCATTACTAAATTTCAAAAGCTTGGAAAGAGCTATCATATAAACTATGGACAGCGCCACGAAATACGATGTCATATTCGTAACCAGATCACATATTCTAATTTCAAGATAGGCATAAACGGTCATTGCTAAAACTTCCAGGTAATTTATCACACATAGTACATATGATTTATTTAAATGTTAATCAGATTTGTTAAATTATCTCAATTTGACTTAGTAAATTCCTGTAAGTACGCAAAAAAATATCTTCAATTAAAAGCAAAACATGGGCTTACCTCTTCAGATGCCCGCCTCCTGTCAGGAAGCATTAGAGTATTTGCATGGCTGCCCGGGACTATTGTAGATCCTATACTCATCCTGGGTCCAACTAACATGTAGCGTTTGTCTCCGGATCTGTACTGTATGCTGTGACATAGTGTCCCATCGTAATTTGTGTCTTGTAGGTATTTAGAAGTATACTCTGTGGTTTTGGAGCACTGCATTGCAATCAGCACGATGATACTGATTAGAAAAAGTGCTGAAACTGAGCCCAAAGTTATCATCAGATAAAAAGTCACGTCATTGCCCTCTTCATCTTTTGCTGCACTTTTAACATCAGAAGCTGCAAATGCTTCTTTGGGCTCCACAACTTTGACTATCACAGTAGCTGTTGCTGAGAGTGAAACGTTGCCATTGTCTTTCACCAGTAGGACCAGTTTTTGCTCAGCCTCGTCTGTCTCTGTGAATGAGCGAAGTGTTCTGATCTGTCCTGTATAGCGGTCCAAACCAAAGAGAGTGTGGTCAGTAACTTCCTGCAGTGAAAACAGTAACCAGCCGTTATATCCTATATCAGCGTCATAGGCTCTGACTTTAGTCACCAAGTGTCCTGCGTTGACATTGCGGGGAATCTCCTCCACACTTTCAGCAGAACCGTTGGAGATGACTGGATACAGGATGACTGGAGTGTTGTCGTTCTGATCCAGAATGAACACGTTCACTGTGACGTTGCTGCTTAGTGACGGAGTTCCCGAATCTGTGGCAACAACTTGGAAATGGAACGTTTTCAGAGTCTCAAAGTCAAAACTTTTTAGTGCTGAAATGTGTCCATTATCGGGATTGATATTTAAAAATGTAGCCATTTTAACTTGACTACCTTCCTCCCTAACTATGTGATACGTTAAAGCTGCATTTTCATTCAAGTCTTTATCTGAAGCCGTGATAGAAAAGATTAGGTTTCCAGGCACGTTATTTTCCACCAGGTACAGTTCAATTGGATTATGCAAGAATTCTGGGATATTGTCATTCACGTCTGATACCTCAATACTCAGAGATTTAAATGTTGAAAGAGGAGACTGACCACAATCAGTAGCTGTTATTGTGATGTCATATTTTGAAACTGATTCTCGATCCAAGCGATTTTTTAAAACTAGTGAATACATATTGTCTTGAAATGATGGTTTTAATTCGAATGGTACATTTTCTGAAAGACTACATATCACTTTACCGTTCAAACCGGCGTCTTTATCCGTAATACTGATAAGAGAGACCACAGTTCCAGGTTTTGAATCTTCAGATACCATGTTTGACAGGGATGTCACATCTATTTCAGGTTTGTTGTCATTTTCATCGAGCACTTTGATGACTACCCTGCAATCAGTAATCGTTGGAGGCTGTCCTTTGTCAGTGGCATGGACGTCTAACTTATAAACGTCAGCCTTCTCAAAGTCAATTTCACCCTTTACTCTAATTTCACCAGTGTCTTTATCCAAACTGAACATGTCATATAATTTAGGATCAAGTTCACCACCGAAGAAATATTCAATATCTGCATTTGAACCGTCATCCACATCAGTTGCCTTAACCTTGATCACACTTGTATCTGTATCTACATTTTCTCGTATCGTTACGGAATATACCTCTTGGTTAAAAACAGGGTGGTTATCATTTGAATCAAGAACGGTGACTGTGATATTAAGAGTCCCTGATCTCGGTGGATTTCCACCGTCAACTGCAGTCAGAATCAGTTTGTGCTCATCGTGCTTTTCTCGATCTAGAGACTTTTGCAAAACTAAGAATGGTATCTTGTCCTCTCCTCTCTCACGAATTTGGACACTGAAATATTCATTGTGGTTTAATTTGTACGCACGTACTGTATTAACTCCAACATCTGGATCGCGTGCAGTTGGCAACTGGAAGCGTCTGCCTGGGAGCGCGGACTCATAGATTTCTAATATTTTTTCTTCCTCTTGAAAACTGGGTGAATTATCGTTAACATCTATGATCTCAACACCGACATAATGTACTTCCATGGGGTTCTCAGCTACCATTTTTAGGTTCATTAAACATGGCGAAACGCTTTCACAGAGCTCCTCTCGGTCGATATTTTTATGCACATACAAGACGCCGCTGTTGTGATTTACTTCAAATTGAGCATCTTCAGTCCCTGAAACAATACGAAACCGTCTTTCCTCCAGCGAGCTGATATCCAGTCCTAGATCCTTGGCGACATTCCCAACAATAGCTCCCATTTTTGCTTCCTCTGGTATTGAATATTTTATCTGAGCTGAAATACGCTTCACGCAGCTGAGCATCACAGAAAGATGGAGGGCTACCCACAAGGACTGTACTCCTCGTCTTTGTTCTCTCACTCCCATCGTTTCAGTTTTTATTTGTATTATATCCACTCAGAGTTCCTTCCAAAAAAAGGAAAATGCCTGAGCCAAAAATTCTGCTTTTTAATTATATCCCATATTTTCAACTTGTGTCCGCACACGTCAGAACGACAACCCTAGTTTCTGTTGAAGGTACTGTCTTTTCCTTGTCGACCTGAACAAACCTCTCTGGAAGGGGCAGGGCCAGAGCTGTTATACAGCGGTTTATGCTGATATGACACTGACACCTTGTGGACTGAGTACATTATGAGCCCTTGTTAAGTCAAACCATGCCAAAAACGACAACATCAGCGTGTTTTGTAAGTTGTAGCTCCTAACTATACATCATTTGTCGTATTGCTGCCTACATTTTTATGCAGGTCAGTTAGTTTTGGATATAATTTTTTTTTGTCTCCCATTCCAGGTACTTTCCCTTCATGCCTATATAGTATAATCATCAATCATCAGACTCTTAGAATGAGCTTATGTTGCGTTATCAAGACGGTGAACATCATCAGTGTCCATGCAGGCATGTCTTAATCATTGTGTGTCGATGTTATATTATTGCTTCATGGCAATGTAATATGAGCACAGATAGATTGAAAAGTCTACACTGTGTCCCATAAACAAAATGTATTCAGACTGGATGCACTGTAATGGAATACATTACTCAAGTTTTAAGGGTTTGCTTTTAGACTTTCAAAAATTAAATGGATTGAAACCACCGTAATCCTTGAAAGGAGGACAAGGTAAATCCAGACATTCAGTGATTTTAACCAGGTTAAAAATCTAAATCACAAGTCTTGTTCTTGAAATCCATAAACTAAATAACATTTAAAATTCAAACAAACAAACAATACAAAAAAAAAAACAACTCTCAAAGGAATCTTACACTCTTATTTGAAAATCACCACAACATGACCATGGCAAAGTGTTTGCACCCTGGACAGCGCTACGAGACATGCCAGGAATAGTTTCCCTTTTCGAACAGCCTACATGTTGCTTAAAAACGTAATATCCAAACTGAAACTTTAATTCCAACTTCCAAATCACCACAATCTAATCAAAACCATCATGACTACATTTCAACAGTGGGCAGTGCTAAATATAAATCGTGGATAGCGCTTCAGCATCATTAATACATTTTCTAATTTCAGGAGGGGTATAGATGGGCCATTGATAAGAGTTAAATGAAAACCGCATATAACAGTTCAGATCATTATCTGTTTAGTAAACATGGACCGTTTTATATGTGTCTAACGGTAATCTTATTTGGGAGGAGGATATTTTCTTAATGTAAGCGTAAATTCAGTATATGTATGCCAAAAATACTGTATTCTCAATTAAAAGTGAAACATGGGCTTACCTCTCCAGATGTCCCTCTTCTGTCAGGAAGTACTAGAGTATTTGCATGGCTGCCCGGGACTATAGTAGATCCTATACTCATCCTGGGTCCAACTAACATGTATCGCTTGTCACCGGATCTGTACTGTATGCTGTGACACAGTGTCCCATCATAATTTGTGTCTTGTAGATATTTAGAAGTAAAGTCTGTGGATTTTGAACACTGCATTGCAATCAGCACGATGATACTGATGATAAAAAGTACAGACACTGAGCCCAAAGTTATCATCAGATATAAAGTCACATCATTCCCCTCCTCATCCTTTGCTGCACTTTTAACATCAGAAGCTGCAAAAGCTTCTTTGGGCTCCACAACTTTGACTATTACAGTAGCTGTTGCTGAGAGGGAAACGTTGCCATTGTCTTTCACCAGTATGACCAGTTTATGCTCAGCCTCGTCTGTCTCTGTGAATGAGCGAAGTGTTCTGATCTGTCCTGTATAGCGGTCCAAACCAAAGAGAGTGTGGTCAGTAACTTCCTGCAGTGAAAACAGTAACCAGCCGTTATATCCTATATCAGCATCATAGGCTCTGACTTTAGTCACCAAGTGTCCTGCGTTGACATTGCGGGGAATCTCCTCCACACCTTGAGCAGAACCGTTGGAGCTGACTGGATACAGGATGACTGGAGCGTTGTCGTTCTGATCCAGAATGAACACGTTCACTGTGACGTTGCTGCTTTGTGGCGGAGTTCCAGAATCTGTGGCAACAACTTGGAACTGGAACGTTTTTAGTGTCTCGAAGTCAAAACTTTTCAGTGCTGATATTTGTCCGTCATCTGAATTAACATTTAGGAAAGATGTCATGTCACCTTGCAGCCCATCACCTCTCACAATGTGGTATGTGATTGCTGCATTTTCATTCAGATCAATATCAACAGCACTAACAGAAAATATCGATGCACCAGGAGCATTGTTTTCTACCATATAAAGTTCACATGGACTTTGGCTGAAATTTGGTCTGTTATCATTCACGTCTGACACCTGAACTTTTAAAGTTTTTACAGTGGAAAGTGGGGGCTCACCACAGTCAGTGGCTGTTATTGTAATTTCATAATTGGACACATTCTCTCGGTCTAAACGTCCCTTTGTGACAAGAGAGTACATATTTTCTTCAATGGATGGCGTCAAATCAAATGAAACATTATCCGATATTGTACAAATAACTTTCCCATTAACGCCTGAATCTCTGTCCGTGACACTGATGAGAGAGATAACAGTGCCAGGTTTGGAATTTTCAGGGACTAAGTTACGTAGTGATGTCACTTCTATGTCTGGCTTGTTATCGTTCACATCTTTAATTTTTATCACAACTCTGCTTTCGGCCGTCCAGGGTGGCTGGCCTTTATCTGAAGCTTGCAAATCTAGTCTATAAATCTCAGTGTCCTCAAAGTCCACGTTTCCTTTCACTCGAATCTCACCACTGACGCTGTCTAATTCAAAGGTATCGTGCACTTTTTTCTTTTGAGTTTTGCCAAAGCTGTATTCAATTTCGCTATTTGAACCTTCATCTATATCGGTAGCGTTTAATCTGATTACAAGGGTTCCAATAGGAGCATTTTCCACTAATGACACAGTATGTATATCTTTGCTGAACACAGGGCGGTTATCATTTGCATCCAGCACAGTGATAGTTAGATTAAGGTTCCCAGATTTCGACGGACTGCCCCCATCAAGAGCAGTTAACACTAAACGGTGTTTTGCCTTTTGCTCCCTATCCAAGGGCTTTTTTAGCACTAAAAACGGTATTTTGTCCTCCTCGCTGTCTCTGACTTGTATATCAAAAAGATCATTTGGGCTCAACTTATAGAATCGGACTGATTGTGTCCCGACATCAGGGTCTCTAGCTGCATGAATTTGGAAACGAGTTCCTGGTGGAATATGCTCTGCTATTTCCAGACGTTGCTCACTTTCTGGGAAGGTCGGCGAATGGTCATTAACATCAGTTATTTCAACGTTCATGTAATGTATTTCCAGTGGGCTCTCAACAACAATTTTCAAGTTTATCAAACAAACCTTGGTTCCATCACAAAGTTCTTCGCGGTCCATAATTTGCCCAACATACAGCACTCCATTTTTCTGATTCAATTGAAACAGAGCATGATTCGGACCCGAAACTATACGAAACCGCCTCTCTGTCAAAGTGTTAATATCAAGCCCCAAATCTTTGGCAACATTTCCAACAGGAGATCCCACTTGGACTTCTTCTGGAACAGAGTATCTCAACTGTGCCAAAATACGCTTCCCAAAGCACAGCAACAAAATCCCAGCAATCCACCAGCAGCTCACTCGGCGTCTTTGTCCTCGTTCTCCCATTGTGACGCAACAAAATGAAGGCTTTCTTCAAATCAAACGGAGGGATGCAAGTTATCATCAAACCAGAATTATTAGATCCATTTCACGATTCCCAAATACGAGTTTTCCATACATAAATACTACCCTCTGCTCATATGTCTTGATGCATAGCCTTCGATATGTAATTCGCCAGCCATACCACCTCAGAGATGATCCAGAGATGGGAAGGGCCTGCACATAATCAGCAAACTACCCATCATTGAGGCCACACTGACGCCATGTGGCCAGTGAACTACAATACGATATATTTGTATCACAAGAGGCCAGCTGGCACAAGTGTTTTACTCCACTTCCCTTCTCCACATCACAATCGAGTTCTATATGATTCCATGCTGCCCATTATCCAGTAGTAGGGATACGAAAGGAGCAGGTGAAAATTTTCGTCATTCTCGCATTGTGGAGGATGTTTATGTCTACCTTATCGAGCAAGTCAGCTTAATGTTTAGTATATTTTTTAGCGACTCACGTGTGTGGTTAACAGACCGTTAAATAGACAATTGCAAAAAAATTCCGCAAAATTCAGCACCATGGACAGCACAATTTCACAACAGCAGTGCAGATCAGCAAAAAAGTAAAAACAAACAAAAAACAAACAGTATTTGTCTAATTGTGCTAGTACTACAATATAATAATGTTATGTGAAAGCAATTGTGTTATTAATAATAATAATAATAATAATAATAATAATAATAATAATAATAATAATAATAATACCTCTTCAGATGCCTGCCTCCTGTTGGGGTGCACTAGTGTATTGGCATGGCTGCCCGGAACAATAGTAGATCCTATACTCATTCTTGGTCCAACTAACATGTAGCGTTTGTCTCCAGATCTGTACTGGATGCTGTGACACAGTGTCCCGTCGTAATTAGCATCTTGTAAATACTTAGAGGAGTAGTCTGTAGATTTTGAGCACTGCATTGCAATCAGAACAATGATACTGACGAGAAAAAGTACAGACACTGAGCCCAAAGTTATTGTCAAGTAAAATACAACATTATTTTCTCCTTGATCGTTTGCCGCGCTGGTAACATCAGCAGCTGCAAAAGCTTCCTTGGGCTCCACAACTTTGACTATCACAGTAGCTGTTGCTGAGAGTGAAACGTTGCCATTGTCTTTCACCAGTATGACCAGTTTATGCTCAGCCTCGTTTGTCTCTGTGAATGAGCGAAGTGTTCTGATCTGTCCTGTATAGCGGTCCAAACCAAAGAGAGTGTGGTCAGTTACTTCCTGCAGTGAAAAGAGTAACCAGCCGTTATATCCTATATCAGCGTCATAGGCTCTGACTTTAGTCACCAAGTGTCCTGCGTTGACATTTCGGGGAATCTCCTCCACACCTTCAGCAGAACCGTTGGAGCTGACTGGATACAGGATGACTGGAGCGTTGTCGTTCTGATCCAGAATGAACACGTTCACTGTGACGTTGCTGCTTAGTGACGGAGTTCCAGAATCTGTGGCGACAACATGGAACTGGAACGTTTTCAGAGTCTCGAAGTCAAAACTTTTCAGTGCTGAAATGGTGCCACTGGCTTCATTTATATTTAAAAAAGAAGTCACAGTGGGCCCCGGACTTTTATGGTCGAGTGAGTATGTAACTGCCGCATTTTCATCTCCATCAGCATCAGCCGCGCTCACTGAAAAAACTGACGTCCCAGGCTTGTTGTTTTCAAGCACATAAAAAGTGTATGGGCTTTCAGTGAACAAAGGATTATTATCATTAACATCTAGTACATCTACTTTTATCACCTTTGTGGATGACAGAGGAGGTGTCCCTAAATCCTTAGCCGTTATTGTAATATTATACATATGTATTGTCTCCTTATCTAGGTTGTCTTTGGTGACCAATGAGTATGACTGTCCATCTGGGGATGGCTTTAAGTCAAAAGGCAGGTGACCTGGCACACTGCAGACCACCTGTCCGTTCACACCTGAGTCACGATCCGTCACTCCCACCAACGCCACCACCGTGCCAGGAGGTGCATCCTCTGGAATGTGACTTGAAAGGGATGTGATGTCGATTTCAGGTTGGTTATCGTTCACGTCTTCAACTCTAACAACCACGTTGCAGTGTGTGGACAAAGACACGACACCTTTGTCTGCAGCCAGTACCTTAATGTCATAGATTTGCTTTTCCTCGAAATCAAAGCCTTCTTTCACAGTCAGTTTGCCAGTTCTACTATTTAAATCGAAAGGCTCAGATGAGAGTCCTCTTAGTGTACTCCGTATAGAATATTCGATCTCACCGTTCATCCCATCATCCGAGTCAGATGCATTTACTGTCAGGAGAAACGTACCTGCAGGTGCGTTTTCCTTTACCATAATAGTGTATTTCTGTCTATCACACACTGGTGAGTTGTCATTTATATCAGATACAACAACAGTGATATTGATAGTACCAGATTTTGATGGTTTACCTCCATCACTAGCTGTTATCAGTAACCAGTGTTGAGCAGTGTGTTCTCTATCCAAAGGTCGCTGTAATATAAGAAAGGGAACCTTTCCATCCTCCCCAAATTCCTCAGTTTCCAAGCGAAAATATGGGTTATGGTTTAGTTTATACGACTGTAAGGAATTCAGTCCAACATCCAAATCGTGTGCCCCTTCCATCTGAAATCGGGATCCAACTATGGCGGATTCCAGCACCTCTAATGTGTAATTTTCATCGGGAAATTTCGGTGCATTGTCGTTTACATCGAGTATTTCAACTATTACTTGATGCATTTCCAGAGGGTTTTCTATCACTACTTTCAGGTTTGTGACACACGGAACTGTGTTTCCACACAGGTCTTCTCTGTCTACTCTCTGGTTCTCTAACAAAACTCCATCTCTCGGATTTACCTTAAACAGATCCTGCTTTGTTCCTGATATGACACGAAGATTCCTATCCGCCAGTCTCCCAAGATCTAATCCAAGGTCTTTGGCTACATGTCCAACTGCCGTGCCCGATTTCGATTCCTCCAGAATTGAATATCGTATTTGAGCAGAGATTCCTTCTAAATGAGTAATAATCAGCAACGCCAGACAAAAAAAAATCCACACATGCAGCCATTTTCCCGTGATGTCCGTTACCGCCATTGTTTGACAGAAGCGTTTAAATCAACGATCTTAAACCCGTCCAAAAATTCTTACTGATTTTCTTCTTGGGCATAGAAATCAAAAGTCTACAGGATCGTCATTCTGTCAGGAGAATCAGGACTGTTTAGGTCCGCTCTTCTATCTACGCGTCTCTTTGGGTAGTTACTGAATGCACGAGTAAAGAAACCTACTAGCACACAACCACTGTGATAATATATAGTGTAACAGTACCACCTATTGTCACTGTAACGATGCTGCAGTGATCATAACAAGTTTTCTTCATGTTTACCCTACAGTATATGCCATTTGATGAAAACATCAAGTAAGTTATTTTCTTGTGTGTCCTTGTGTGTATTGTTTTTATTTGATGTGTCCTTGTTTTCTTGAAAGAAAGGTCCAATTGAAACCCAAGTAATCAGTTATTACTTGGATTTTTTTTGTCGTCCCTTTATTTATATGCTTTTCTGTACACACATTTCCGTTGTTTGTATGTTCAGCTGACCTGCTGTGCATTGACTAAAATACTCCGTAGTTACGCTTTAATTAACAAAAATCAATCGTTTGAAAATGTACCAATTGAACACAGTAACTTGTGTCCCTGTAATTAGCAATAAGTTACATAATACAGTACATATAGGAAACATACTGCACATTTATAGAAAAATATAGGGACCTGTAAAATAGAAGGGGTGTTTACTAATCTTTATTGTGTAAGTGTTTGGCCTCGTGTAGATACATTTGTTAACATCCACATTCCTTCTCCTTAACCTCTATGTGATCTACACACTCCAATCATATGTATCCTATTGCAGAGGTACGCAGTGACATCTCATGGATTAAACCTGCATGTGCAGCTATGATGAGCTCATGTCTGCTTTACATTGCCACATATGCATTTCTGTTTCGTATATAATGCGGCAGCCTTACTGTACTGCAACATATAAAATAAATAAGGGTAGAAAAGGGGAAAAAAATATTCATTATGCTACAAGGAAACAACTAAGTGACCTACATCATAAACACCTCAAATCTGCGCACCCCTCCCACCTGCTACGTATTGATTCTGGATTGAGGTCAAATATATACGTGCGCGTGCACGAGCGCTGCCGCATTGTGCTTGTGACTGACTGCGTCGTTCCCCTCCCGCTGCAGCACTTCTAGCAGATTGTAATTTGCATTATTATCAGCCCTCATAAGGAAAATGTAGCAGAAATATTTAGCAGAGAATGCTGCTCTGATGCTGCACTGTCATGAGGGGGGAGGGGATTGTCAGAAAATTAAATTGCAGGCTGCTTCAGGGCACACAGCGGGCTCCAGCGAAAAGACAGCACGTCGCCATGGCAACGCAGCTCCATTAGGCAGGTCACTTTCCATGGTGCTGAAAGCAAGCAGGCTCCCAGGAAGAAAGGAAGCAAAGGGGGAGGGATGCTGTGCATGGTGCAGACAAAGAAAGGCAGTTGTGGCCACATTTGCTGACTCTTTTCATTCTGCAACATATGAAAGATGCATATTCCACTTCACAGTCACATCCCTCCCTTGGTTTATTTACAAGAAATATTCTGTAATAAAAGGTTTCAGGGGAGCTGTGTTGTAGTAGCAGCCCTGACAACACAAATAAAAATATCTGATTCTTAAAATCACATATTTTCTCCAGTATTCTAAAGATTATGCATATAAAGATTGATACCAGTGATATTTATAACAAATAAAATACATTTCAGCTTAATATATGGTGTGAATGTGTGCCTACTGGTGCCAGCTGGTGGTTGCTCTAGTGTTTTATTCCACATTGCTGCATCATTGTGTCATGCATCAGTGTGCTAGTCGGTCAGTGGACTAGAGCAGCAGACAACAGGCAGTGGGAGAGTCTCCTCTGTGGGTCCAGTGGTGATGAGACTGAGATGATATGTATTATCTTACTTTACTCCAACCAAACAGAATAGTACCAAAACCACACATATTATAAGAGCTTTTATTTAAAGACATGGAAAAGACACACACATTTGAACTACTAAACATGCTAAAATGCTGATATATAGGGGAAATTAAATCAGAATAACACATCCTGTGACTCTGAATATCTCTCCTGCTCACATATGACCTCATCTCCCTTGGGAGATGAGGTCATATGTGAGTGCACACACAAAGAACACAAAGAAAGAGACACACTCATTATTCAACCTTAAGAGAAAAACATGCAAACATGGGTTGAGTGAAAAACAATGTGAACACCAACTGATGAGTTTTTGAATTACATTGTGATGTAATGTTGAAATGTATTTTTATACTCATTCAGCTGTGCAACTTGTGGGCTTTAGCAGCTATATTTAGAGCCTACGTTAAGACATACTGTGTTTTCCTGTATGTGTTAGCTGGTTTTAAAATTATGTTTCTCTTTTGAGGTTATAATTGTCATGATGTCTTCACATACAGTGGATGTGCTGACTGTGATCAATGATGACAGACTAGATGGGACACTTGCACTAGTAGCTTGAGTCCTTTTCCACTGCAGTCCTACATGTGAGAGAGAAGTATTGTCAAGGATCTGTGCAGTGAATTGCTGAAAAAATTAAGCATTTAATTAAATTCAAGATTTATAGTCATGTAGAAAGAAAAAAACACTTTATTGTTCTTTAACACCTTGTGGTCCCCGATCTTTTAAAAACTAGCATTTTAAAAGTAGAGAATGCAAATAAAATTACCATCACAAGGTTTTCCTTAATTACCATTAATTACCACCTCAACCAATTGTTGCTTTAAGTAAAAAGAGTGCCATATGCACTTTAAATCATAATGTGGAAGAAAATACAGAATTTTCAGCCTATATGAAGTTAGTTATTTTTTTCTGATGCAAAGAGACCTTTCTAAGTAAAGCCAATTAATTTTATTGCAGAAATAGATAAAGACAATAAAGATAATAACAACTAAATAATTAAGATTACCTCATTATTGAACTTACCTTGCAGTTGTGCCATCAACATCATACTGCTGTTTGAACTCAACCTTGTAAAATGTACCACTTAAATACTATAGTTCAGTAAGGCAATTTAGGTTCATATTCTTGTGTTGTTACCATATTAATCCCTCCCTCTGAGCATCAGAGGAAAAAAATGTGGGACAAAAAGAGAATCCACAACTTTTAGAATACCAGAGGAATGTCTAGTTTCAGGAATGATGATAGCGCTTTGGGCTTTATGCAAATACTTACTACACTTCTGTAGATAGTCAATGGATTATAGTGGCTGAGCAGTGATATTTTAACCCTAAAAATGTATGACAAAATATTGGTGTTGTAGGCGCTATTTGTATAGTGATATCACTGGAAGACAGTTAAAGACTGTTTGTAATGATCAACTCTGAGAACTTGTCCTTCAGTGACAGAAAGAGAGTGTGCTTTTCCACATTGGCTGCACAAACCCTGCAAGTAAATACTGGTAATTTTGTCCAGCAAGCAAGTATATATCAATAATTCATTCTACATTATGGGAAATCAGGCATCATGTAATGTGAGATGATCTTTATGACCCCAGCCAACATGTTTGTGTTAAGCTAGACTCCGTAACATGTTTAATATAAAGTATTAATCAACCACAAATCAACCTTAATCAACCATTTAAGAAATGGATAGTTATTCCCAGACAGGGAAATCATACTGATCACAGATACTGTTTTAAGTGACTATGTTTATTGAAAAATTGTTTTTTTAAACTGACATATTAACTAAAAAGGTCTTGGTGAAGTGAAACTTGAGGAAGTTAGCTGACTGGCTGACCAAGCCTTATAATGAAGCTAAAGTAGTCCTTCAACTTATCAACACTGCCATCAGAAATTATGCAACTGCCCAAACCCCCCAGACAGATTCAGAAGTTCATCATTAAGTGTGTTGTTCTATGTCTTTTTTTATTCAAAAGATCATACAGCCCAGACCATAGCATACAATAAGCTCACATAACACAATTTACTACATGTTGCACCATAAATGTAATACTGTACGAAAGCACTTAACATATATGTTTGCCTGTAACACATTATAACTTTATACAGGTAATGCAATGTGAGCTGTGATAAGAGTCTGAATACATTATTATATATTTTACTGTTTCACATATGATTTGGCTGATAAATCTGATGGCACATTAGTTCAGCTGTTCACATTGCAAACTTTAGCACTTGCACTGAAAAGGAAATCCATACACTCAGTTACCATTGGGTAGGTTTGTAAGCTAAAACTAAAGCAGTCTACTACAACAGGCCTGCAATTATATCATAGCCATATAAAAGGTAGAATGCTCACCATTTGTTGAAACTGTTTTAAAAAGATGTCGATTCAATTTTATGGTAATTTTGGAGACTGCAGTTTGTGGTGCTGTTAAATTGTATTCCTTTACACTGGCAGATGTTTCTAATCTTTCATTCACCACATTTACATCAATACCCCTCAGTATGTAACCAACTACAGTTGCTTAAATAACCATCAAGTGGAATCAACACCTCTGTATAACAGGTACAACAAAAACTGAACATCATAACTTTGATGGCAGGATTTATTGCACGGTTGTTGTATTAAACTGCATCAGTTTTAGCAAGGTGTACCTAATAAACTGAAAACTATAGATAGAAACACATGTTACGGTACACATCTGTATCTATATGTATGTGTCGCATATGCAGATAGACACATTATTCAGTTATACACACGAGCACAGCTTTCATTGGGTAAAACCAACTACGGCTATTTTGTTTTCAGTATTGTAAAGTAAACATTAAGTCTAGACAATTCTGTTTGTTTAACTTATTACACATTCTCAGTTGATATGAATAAACATCCAGAGTTTGGCTTTAAAAATAAAAAAGTAAAACATGGTCATGTTTGTAATGGATATACTAGGCAGTACTTATTATGAGACATTAATTAGTCCATTCTCAAACTGTGTTCCTATGCCCCCAATCTGCTAGAGTCATTGTCTTCAGTAGTGTCAAAGTGGACAAAACATTCAACACTCTGTAAGATAACTGTACAATCAAGTTTCTGAATCCATACAAATGCCTCACTGTGCAGCCATTTTCCTCTTGACTAGATACTAGGACAAAGGAATGGGATTACAGTTATGTGCACTCAATCTCAAAATCTTAGTACAGTGTAATGTGAATGTATAATGTTGTTGTACTTCTTCATAATGGTCCCATTAAAATGCAATTGTCCACTGTGTTTTGAAAAAGAGTAATTAGTGAGGCTCAACTACAGAAAATTGATTGTTTACTGACATAATATATCTAAAGCTATTTAAGTACTTTGATTATTCCATGCAAAAACATATGAAAGGCAGATACATGACAGACCAAGGCCTCACTCTTATGTTTGATGTACTTGTTAAATTCATTTAATCTCTTAGCACTCTCATTCTTATATTCAGGCCTGGCTTACATATAAAGCACAAAGTCAATTACGAAACATGAAACTACTAAATCCTACCACATTTACAAAATATTGATTCCCCTTTGTTCCATCCTCTAAAATCATAGGTTGGTGCTTTTTGACACTTAGTTAATTGTGCTGTTTCACTTTTTGATTCTTATCTGTTATCTTATACATTATACACCAATGCTGTTATGGAGCAAGACGAAGCAGATAGGCTAAAAATGTAAAATATCCATCATGTGTTTCTTTTTTAGAGAGGAAAACAGTCTCTTAAAGGCATTCCAACATTCCTGTGTCCACTCAAATAGTCCTTGTTGTGGCTTCTTTGAATGTCCACTGGTGCAATTTTCTGTAAAGTCTTTTTGGAGAGTATTTTGTCTTGAAGTTGTTATTTTTATGATGGTGTTGGAGTGTGGTTGAAGCCATGCAGTCTTATCATACATAATAAATGGACAGAGAAACATTGTTGATTGGCTCTTCGTGTGCTTAAAGAAATAGAGGGGGAGGGTTGCATCCTTTAGCCACCATAGTCCATTTATAGCATAGTAACTACACATTGTGAGGAGCAGGGGCCAGACTGAGCACGATCGACATGAAGGGTGAGGGGGGTTGTTAAGGGCAGGAGTTTCTCCTTTCCTGTGTGAAGCTCTCCTGACAGCATCAATCCAGTATGCAGCTGGTGGTGTGGCCTTATGTAGAACTGCTGCTGCTGGTTGTAGATGCCTGCAAACAACACAATAGAATTAGTCAAATCTGGAAAAGATCAAGAGCAATGACAGCCATGTGACCGGCCAAAGTGACATTTCTCATGCAGCCGACGTCTGTCACTCAGACAGGGGCTTCAGGCAGAAGACATAGTGGGTGGAGGGGTTGAGCTGATCCTTGAACACATAGTTGTGGGATGGTAGTCTATAAATGAATATACCATGCTACAAGATTATGTGAAGGAGAGTGGTTGCTAGGTAACTGGGTGACTGGTTTCACTTTGCGCCTTTCCTGCACAAAGAATTAGGTCACAATTCACACAAGAGCAGACAGAAATTTAAATGTGTCATTCTGAGAAGTCAGTAACAGTCAATCCAATTATGACTCTAACCGACCAAATAATATAGAAACACCACAGTCCATTCCCACTAACACATTCAAACATTCACAAATAGAATATACTCCTAATCTATCAGTGATGGGTCAGTAGGGGAAAACACATGTTAAACTTCACATGCACTGCATATTTTTTGACATTATAGTGATTAAATTAAAGCAGCACAGATCTATCAACACTTTCTGATGTATTACAGCAAAAGCCAGATTGTGAACAAAGCAAAGCCAGCAAATGGCAACATTGTTAGTTGGAGTGAAGGACTTTTAGAAGTGTGACCTTCAAGTGGAGCTGCATGTCAATGTTATTTTGTGTTGAATGATTATTACTGCATTAGCCAAGGGAGTAGATGTGTGGTTTTAATGACTGGCTACCTGATTCTAAATTTGTTTACCTAATCTGTGTTACCACTTTTGCTTTATTGTCTGCAAAAATTGACCAAAGTTTGTCAGACTCAGTATTATCGGTACCATTATGATAATAATTGCCTCATGTCTTTGTCCCCCTGAGGTCAATCAAGGTCATTAGACTATATTTTTCAAGCTCTGTCAAATTGTACAAAATAAAACTTTGGGAAGGGGACATGATCCCAGAATACTGACAAAAGTAGTGTTAATAACTGTGGGGGTTAGATTGCATAGTTGCAAAATAAGACTGTAACATGGGTAAGAGTAAACAACATTTGTGAATGAGGAGGCTAACACAGGAGATTTGGCAAACTGCATGTGATGTCAACTGATTGGCCCTTTGTCATAAATAAAATAAAAACAAATCTATATCTCCAAGAGAAGTTTAACAAGACAAAAATATAATATAAAAAACATCAACTGAGAAAAGAACAAATACAAAAAACAACTAAGTTTGAACACTAAGTTTTGTAACATCATTCATAAAAGGGCATCCGGGTTGGGGGAGTGAAACTCCTGCATACCTCCAGCTGTAGGGTGGACTTCCCTCATTTAGGGTACTTTAGAGTGGGGAGAAAAAAAAGCAATTCAATGGTCAGGTCATTACAAGCACAATAAAGGATTATTTGTGTATGTATCCTATGATCACAGAGTGTTATCTTTGAAAAATACCACTGACTAAGCATGGTTAGTGTGACCCACTTAATCAGATACAGCAACTTGTTACAAGCAGTTCTATAAAGGTAATTTCAAATACAGTGTTACATTTATTTCTATAATTGTTTGTTCCTCCAGCTGTTCATACTTACCACATTAGATATAGATAGATAGATAGATAGATAGATAGATAGATAGATAGATAGATAGATAGATAGATAGATAGATAGATAGATAGATAGATAGATAGATAGATAGATAGATAGATAGATAGATAAGCATTCATAGCACCAACATGTGTCCAGCTTACTATACTTCGGATTTGTACTTAGGTTGTACAGAACACAAAAAAGCTGATAATTTCCTGTCTCTGCATTTCTGCGGATTTGCATTGACAAGAACAGGAGGCCTGCACCAAACAGGGCGTATGTCTTGTCCTGTCACTGTTGACAAATGTGTAAAAAGTGTGTGTGTGTGTGTGTGTGTGTGTGTGTGTGTGTGTGTGTTACGGAGAGCATGTGTATTTGAAGACAAATAGAAATACTTGACAAGAAAATGAAAAGATTATCAGTTTGAAAATTCTATACTAACCTTTTATTATATGAAAAAAGGTTGTATATGACTTGTGTGTACTCATGGTTTCTGCTTTGATTTAGACTTAGTCTTGTTTGTATTGGTAGTGAAAATAATAAAGGCACATACATTCCAATAACATACAGGCCACAGAACAAAGTCACACAAACATATCTGAAGTCTTTTTTGGCAAGTGTCACTCTGTGAAACTACAGGACAATTTAAAAATGTTATTAATTATTTTTCACTTCTAATTGTTTGTTTTCTTCTTATAGTTAAGGTTTGAATGTCTTATTTTTACTTTTTTACTTTTCTATTCTATTTTTTTTCCTTTACCATGGTCAGCAAAGGTATAAATTTCCACCGGTGTATGTTTAGGGTAATATTGTGAGTTTGGCTCATGATTGCATTTATAGTAGATACCTGAAAAACACTCTCACACCTGAAAATTGAAACCAGTAAATATCCTTAGGGTAAAACACAAAAACAGACAACATATAGCAAAATATTACATGTGTGGTTTTACACTGATTCATGCTGTTTTCTAAATATTATTGCTTTGAAACACTGGATAGATGTATTTATTATAGTTATATAGTTATTCTATTTTAGTTATTTTGTTATTCTATATCACGATTACATCCCAAATAAATCTATAAAATATATCTACTAAAAAAGACACTGTGAATACATTTGAGCTAAAACTTCACCATTAATGAAATATTGCTCTCTGAAATGTGGTTACAGTCAGCTAAATATTTTGAAACTTCACTAAAGTAAGCGGTCATTTGTACCTGCAGAGTAGAAGCTGCTGAGTCACTAGTCTCTGACATCCCTGTGCTCCTCGGTATACTGGACACAATGTATCTGGAGCCCTTTGGCACAGGCTGTCTAACCACCATCTTTCCTTTCCTGGTCTCTGCTAGAAACAGACTGTACCAGTAGGCATCGTTGGAGACCAGAGTGGAGTCTGCGATGGTGGAGTTCCTCTCACTGATCACACTGTTCCTGCAGGGAGGAGCTGCTTTGCTGGGCTTGGGTTTCTGACACTTGAGCACGATGGTGACCAATATGGTGATCAGCAGGAGAAATGACACCGAGCCCAGACCGATGACCAAATACAGGTTTAGGTCAGAGAAGATGTCATATTCTAGAGGCACCTCAGTCATGTCAGAGTAGGCCTTAACAGCAGTCTCCACTGTGGACAGCTTGATGGTGACTGTAGCAGAGAGAGCAGGCTCCCCGTTGTCCTTGGCAACAACAACCAGTCTCTGGTGGCGAGGATCTCTGTAACTGAACATCCTCATAGTCCTGATCTCTCCGTTGTATTGGTCCAGACTGAACAAGGTGGCGTCAGTCACCTGAAGAAACTGGTAGGTAATCCGAGAGTTGTGCACCGAGTCGGTGTCTAAAGCTATCACCTTGGCAACCAGAGATCCTTTATCAGTGGATCTGGGGATCTTTTCCTCCACCACCGAGCCGTGCGCGCGCCACGGAGAGACAATGACCGGAGCGTTGTCATTCTGGTCCACAATAATAATGTGAACGGTCACGTTGCTGCTGAGTGGAGGAGAGCCAGAGTCTCTGGCCTCGATGTGGAAAAGAAACTCCTTCTCGATCTCATAGTCAAAAGTCTTTAGTGCGTAAAGATTACCGTTCTCTGGATTGATAGAGAACAACATGGACATAGAAGTATTGGCTATTTCCTTTTCTAGGATGAAATAAACTAGATACTGGTTTTCATGGAGGTCAGGGTCAAACGCAGTGAGTGAACTGAGCAGGGCCCCAGGTGCGTTATTCTCCATTACACGTATAGTATAAAATGACTGAGGGAACTGTGGAACATTGTCATTAACATCCAGCAGCTCTAAAGTCATGGTTTCATTGTCAGATAAAGGAGGAGAACCTCTGTCTGTAACAGTGAAAGTGATGTCATATTCTGGAACCTTCTCGCGGTCTAAAGGCTCTGAGACCACTAACTCATAATAGTTATCAGAGGATTCCCTCAGTTTGAAAGGCATATTATCTGGAACATGAAGATCAACCACTCCGTTGTCACCTGAGTCCTTATCACTGACACTAACTACTGCTATCACTGTGTCTACTGCAGTATCTTCTTTGATCGGACTATGAAATGATTTAATGGATATTTCTGGGTGATTGTCATTCATATCTGTGACTTGTATTGTCAGTTTACACTGTCCAGATAAGGAACTTGGTCCCTTATCACTGGCAATAATCTCCATTTCATAAAGTTTCAAATCTTCAAAATTAATCATCTCTTTCACTCTGATTTCACCATTTTCTGGATTCAAGTTAAACATATTTTGCGTTCTCTCTGATGTGTACAAACTATATAAATAAACTATGTCAGAGTTGGACCCTTCATCTAAATCAGTGGCATTCAGTTTAATTACTAGACTGCCAATTGGGGAGTTCTCCATCACATTTACAATGTATTTGTCTTTGTCAAATGAAGGGGCGTTGTCATTGACATCAAGCACACGAACAATGATACTGGCTGTACCTGTGCGTGCGGGGACTCCACCGTCCACAGCAGTGAGAATGAGATTATGAACAGCCTTCTGCTCTCTATCTAAAGCGTTTTTCAGAATCAAATCAGCAAACTTTGACCCATCTCTCCCTGTCTGAATTTCAAGCGCAAAATATTCACTTGAGCTCAGGTGGTAATCTTTCACAGAATTCGTTCCCACATCTGGATCTGCAGCATTATTCAGTGAGAATCTCTCTCCAACGGAACTTGATTCAGATATGTCCAAATGCATCGTCCCTCGCCGAAAATGAGGAGCATTATCATTAATATCCATAATTTCGACCTCGATATTAAACATTCGTATTGGATTTTCAATCATAGCATCCAGTTTAAGAAAGCAGTACGTACTTGTTTTCAAGGGGCACAAAAACTCTCTGTCTATCCTCTCTAATATAAACAGCTCTCCCGTATCCTTGTTGATATCAAGATATTTTTTATTGCCTACAACGTCTAAGCGCATTTTCCTTTCTTTTAGTGTCTTCACATCTAATCCCAAATCAGTTGCTAAATTAGCAACGACTGAACCTTCCTCCATTTCTTCGGGAACAGAATAATGGGTGACGGTTGACACCGTGGTCATGGTGGCAGAAAGAAGGAGAAAAAATGAAACGTACCCTCTCCCGAATAACTGTCGGACATGACGCGCCATCGTGAAAGTTCCGTATGTAAACCCGTGAGATGTGTTGCAATGTGAATTAAGCTTCCTCCTGTTAAATGCACAAACGAAGCTAGGATCTTAATGTAGGCGTTTCACTACAAGTAATCCAGCAGCGACGTCCCTGCTTCACAGTGTCTGCCTTCCTTCCGCCAATAAACTGTCGTGGGAACGATGACCTCATCAGTGAATGTGTTTTGATGGAGAGCAGCGACGAATTTAGTCCTCTATGAGCGTTTACAACTTTAAAAACAAAACATTACTCTTATTTTAATCTCATGTAGAGAGCGAATTGATTTTAATTACAGTTTAACAATCTGACAATAAGCCTACTGGTGACGTTTTAAGTTCTCATTTATAAACTTTAATTACCTGGATGGGATGTAGTATTTCCACAGCGTGATTATGTTAGAATGAGTTTCCGTTCTTATTTGCATCTCTTTATAATAGTTTTGGGGTTTTTTTGTTTTTGTTTTTAAAACATAATGATTGTAAAGCCATACAGTATTTATCACACTTTTAATATATTGGGAGTTTAACACACATATATTTGTACGTAAAAACACTGTCATATATGGTGAAATGAAAGGTAATGCTTAACTAAAACCCCATTCATGATGACTTATTTCATTAATCAATGCAGAATGTATCATGAATTCCTGTTGCTCACTATTAGCAAATTACGAAGTCACTATAACTTTTTATGATTAATTAACACTTAATAGGTACTCAATTGATGAATGGCAATTCAGTTACTTCATACATTAACTGATATGTCACCAGATTAGTTACAGTAAAGAGCATTTTATACTCTGCATTTGATCAGCCTCTCTGAAGCTGTAGTTTTATTTTGTCAAACTGGTGGTCGAGTGCAAATATCTACATGTTGCTGCATGATCCAATACTTTTTATGTTACCTTTATGAGCTAGCAACACTAGAGGGATAAATTGTACATGATCGATTTCTTTCATGCTTTAATATTATGCCCACAGTAATAGCGTGAATAAAAACGGTCAGTTATGAAGTAACTGTAAATTAACAGTCATTAACTGATTATTAAGTGTAAGATAATCACAAAGTCTAAGTGACTTCATTTGTTAAAGGTGAGCAAGACCCATCCTGTATTATTCAGGCATGAAATCCTACTGATTCATGCTTTAGTTAAGCATTATATAAGTATGTTATTTGTACCCTTATTATGAAGTGTTGCCAAATTAGAATAGTCATTGTGTAAGAAATCAATAATTTCTTATGATAGTTTACCTTTACTTTATGTATTATCAAAGTACTTCACATCTTCCCTCATTTCACCTCCAAGTAACTAATATATGCCGAAACATTTAGTCTAGAGTGACAAATTAAAGGAATTTGGTAAAGGGAGAATATTTCATAGACTTGTTCATAAATTGTTTTCTACACCAGGCTGTCAGAAACCTAAACTCTCTCCCCTCACTCCCTCCAGCCATATCCTCCAGGCTGTCAGAAAGCTGACACCCCCCCCACCCCCCCACAGACTGAAATTGCTGCTATAAAATGACTGTTCTTTTTGCACTGTATCTGTTAAAAATATAAATCTTACAGAACTTTTTGCTGCCATTACTGCCTTTTTGCACTACCACAACTTAACTCTACAGAAACTTATGCTGCTAAAAAGTAGACTCCAAAATCTTATTTTATCTTACTGCCTATCCATTCTATTTTTAATTTTTATTTTTTATATTATTAGTAGTAAATGTCTTATCTGTTGTGCACTTCAATGTTTACTCTTTAGTGTTAGGAAACATCTGTCTTATCTGTTGTGCCTGTGCACTTTATCTGTTCCACCGTGGGATAGTGAGAAACGTCTTCTCGATTCCTTTGTATGCCTTAACATGTGAAGAAATTGACAATAAAGCCAATTTGACTTTGAATATAGATTATTTCCCCAATTACTTATTCATTTAATCATGTCAAAATGTAAGTAATATTTTGTTGCCAACAAGTATAAAAAGGTGTCTCTAACATGCTGTAAATATGCATGATTACATTTATACTTGTGATGCAAATTTAATTTTAGGCAGTTGTTACTTTTTATCCATTACAACTTAAGATAAGGGAAGATTACAAATTCTCAAGCACTGCCATCAGGAGTAAACCATGGCTACTAAGGTCACTTACGGTTGTACTTGATGGAAATTAACTTTTAATATCTGAGCATAACACAAATTTCATGTGTCTTTCCATACCTGAAGAGTAGAAGCCGCTGAGTCACTAGTCTCTGACATTCCTGTGCTCCTCGGTATACTGGACACAATGTATCTGGAGCCCTTTGGCACAGGCTGTCTAACCACCATCTTTCCTTTCCTGGTCTCTGCTAGAAACAGACTGTACCAGTAGGCATCGTTGGAGACCAGAGTGGAGTCTGCGATGGTGGAGTTCCTCTCACTGATCACACTGTTCCTGCAGGGAGGAGCTGCTTTGCTGGGCTTGGGTTTCTGACACTTGAGCACGATGGTGACCAATATGGTGATCAGCAGGAGAAATGACACCGAGCCCAGACCGATGACCAAATACAGGTTTAGGTCAGAGAAGATGTCATATTCTAGAGGCACCTCAGTCATGTCAGAGTAGGCCTTAACAGCAGTCTCCACTGTGGACAGCTTGATGGTGACTGTAGCAGAGAGAGCAGGCTCCCCGTTGTCCTTGGCAACAACAACCAGTCTCTGGTGGCGCGGATCTCTGTAACTGAACATCCTCATAGTCCTGATCTCTCCGTTGTACTGGTCCAGACTGAACAAGGTGGCGTCAGTCACCTGTAGAAACTGGTAGGTAATCCGAGAGTTGTGCACTGAGTCGATGTCTAAAGCTATCACCTTGGCAACCAGAGATCCTTTATCAGTGGATCTGGGGATCTTTTCCTCCACCACCGAGCCGTGCGCGCGCCATGGAGAGACAATGACCGGAGCGTTGTCATTCTGGTCCACAATAATAATGTGAACGGTCACGTTGCTGCTGAGTGGAGGAGAGCCAGAGTCTCTGGCCTCGATGTGGAAAAGAAACTCCTTCTCTATCTCATAGTCAAAAGTTTTTAGTGCGTAAAGATTACCGTTCTCTGGATTGATGGAGAACAACATGGACATAGAAGTATTGGCTATTTCCTTTTCTAGGATGAAATAAACTAGATACTGGTTTTCATGGAGGTCAGGGTCAAACGCAGTGAGTGAACTGAGCAAGGCCCCAGGTGCGTTATTCTCCATAACACGTATAGTATAAAATGACTGAGGGAACTGTGGAACATTGTCATTAACATCCAGCAGCTCTAAAGTCATAGTTTCATTGTCAGATAAAGGAGGAGAACCTCTGTCTGTAACAGTGAAAGTGATGTCATATTCTGGAACTTTCTCCCGGTCTAAAGGCTCTGAGACCACTAACTCATAATAGTTATCAGAGGATTCCCTCAGTTTGAAAGGCATATTATCTGGAACATGAAGATCAACTACTCCGTTGTCACCTGAGTCCTTATCACTGACACTAACTACTGCTATCACTGTGTCTACTGCAGTATCTTCTTTGATCGGACTATGAAATGATTTAATGGATATTTCTGGGTGATTGTCATTCATATCTGTGACTTGTATTGTCAGTTTACACTGTCCAGATAAGGAACTTGGCCCCTTATCACTGGCAATAATCTCCATTTCATAAAGTTTTAAATCTTCAAAATTAATCATCTCTTTCACTCTGATTTCACCATTTTCTGGATTCAAACTAAACATATTTTGCGTTCTCTCTGATGTGTACAAACTATATGAATAAACTATGACAGAGTTGGACCCTTCATCTAAATCAGTTGCATTCAGTTTAATTACTAGACTGCCAATTGGGGAGTTCTCAGTCACATCTACAATGTATTTGTCTTTGTCAAATGAAGGGGCGTTGTCATTGACATCAAGCACACGGACAATGATACTGGCTGTACCTGTGCGCGTGGGGACTCCACCGTCCACAGCAGTGAGAATGAGATTATGAACAGCCTGCTGCTCTCTATCTAAAGCGTTTTTCAGAATCAAATCAGCAAACTTTGTCCCATCTCTCCCTGTCTGAATTTCGATAGAAAAGTGTTCGCTTGAGCTCAAGTGGTAGTTCTTCACAGAGTTTGGTCCAACATCTGGATCTACAGCGTTATTCAGTGAGAATCTCTCTCCAACGGGACTTGATTCAGATATGTCCAAATGCATCGTCCCCCTCCGAAAATGAGGAGTGTTATCATTAATATCCGTGATTTCCACCTCGATATTAAACATTCGTATTGGATTTTCAATCGTAGCGTCTAATTTAAGGAAGCACGACATGGTGGTTTTCGATGGGCACAGAAACTCTCTGTCTATCCTCTCTAAAATAAACAGCTCTCCCGTGTTCTTGTTAATGTCAAGATATTTCTTATTGGCGACAGCATCTATGCGGATTTCTCTTTTATTCAAAGTCATCAGGTCTAATCCCAGATCATTTGCTAAATTAGCAACGACTGAGCCTTCCTCCATTTCTTCTGGAACAGAATAATGGGTGACGGTAGATACTATGCTAACAATGGAAGAAAGAAAAATAAATACTGAAACGTACCCTCCCCGGGAATACTGACGAAAATGACGAGCCATTGCTAATAATCCGTGTTTAAAACCTTCAAACGTTATTTATGGGGAAGCAAGAAGAACACGTCCTTTCATGGAATAATAAAATATAACGAGAGTCTTCAAGGAAAACGCTTTTTTATCCGATATCAGCAGAAATGTGTGTGCAATATGCCTGCCTGCCCAGCCTCCAATGAAACATCGTGAGACCAATGACTTCATCAGTGAGTATGTTTTTGTGGAGAACAGCGACGTGAAAAGTCCTATACAAGCATTTGCACTTCATCAAATATCACAGAATTACACTTTTCGTTATACAGTACACAGATGAACGCAGATAAACGGTAGATGTTACACTTCATTAGAAAAGTACACCGACAATTAGACATGTTTTACTTGCTTGATAATAATGGTTTTCCCATGGAGTGTTTGGGCAACAACTGTATCTTTTTTTCGTTGTGCTGTTTTTCTAAGTATTTGTATTGACAGTTATCGTATTACATCGAAATTAACCTTAAACTATGTATTCTATCATTTTAAATATGATGTCACAGCCCTTGCCTTCGAGTTGGTAACTGTTATGCGCAGATTTGTGTGCGTAAAACTATGGTATCATGGTAAAATAACTTCATTTGCACAAGTATTTAATATCTGTTTTCATGTGTTTAGTAAATGCCATCAATAAATATTTTTTGTTGTTAAAGTGATGATACCAAATGGGTCACACACAATTACCACTGTACCTGTGAAGTGTCAAATTTAACGGAGTGTCTATTTGCACCCCTGGTACAAATAGCCTCGGCCACACAGCTGAGCTATTTGCACCCTAGAAGTAAAACAAAGTGAAAACATGGAGGATATTCATCTTCAACGCCAGCAGAAAAGGGCAACTTTAGAAAGGTTTCATCTCTAATGTTTGTTCTAAAGACACTTCTGGC
This sequence comes from Scomber scombrus, assembly GCF_963691925.1. Lineage (NCBI taxonomy): Eukaryota > Metazoa > Chordata > Actinopteri > Scombriformes > Scombridae > Scomber > Scomber scombrus. The sequence goes on from NC_084978.1 coordinate 17,707,956, forward strand.
GGGAAAGTTTTATTATATTTTCATAATCTTTCCTCAGTGAATGCATACAAGCGTCAGTTTGTCAGTTAAAATTATTTGTCGCCAATATCTATCTTCTGTATTGGAAAAAATATTGGGCTGTCACGTCACCACGGAAGACCGAAGTGGTGGCTTAATGGGTAGCATGTCTGTCAATAGTGCAAGAGACACGGGTTCGAGTCTTTGCAGCAGCAATTATATATTGATAATGTTTTTAACGGAAAAACCCTGCTGCATTTTCATAACTGTGTTAAGTAAATGCGTACAACCTGAAAATATCTGAATTTACAACCTTGAGTTTTTTATTTGATGGAAATCAAATCTTGACAGACAAGTCTATGGTTGCCATGGATACCAAATACATTTCAGACCTCTCAAGTCTCCGGCATTGGCCGTGAGACACTTGCATTTCAAGCTGCTTTCACGTTCACACGCCACACCTGACATTTCTCACGCCGAGAAGTGATAGATCTCACCGGATAGAAATTATTATATAATGTACAGAAGAGAACAGCGACGTATATTTATCCCGCTTTCCCGGTGGGATACGTGAGTCTTCTGCATATCTCCAGGCGCTCCCCTCCGACACTCAGTCCCACAGCGTGCACTCCTAATTTTACTGGGGTGCAAATAGCATACATTGATATTTGCACCAAGACAGGTACAAATAGAACATTTTGCTATATATACCAGTGTACAAATAGCATCCACTTCTAATTGTACTGTGGTGCAAATAGCATTCATTGATATTTGCAGCAGGGGTGCAAATAGCCTTTGCCCAAATTTAAAACATATCAAGATATCCCGTGCCAGAACAACTTATATATTGAAGGGGCAAAAATTGCAAATATACCGTTATTGTTTTTTTTAGTTTTAGTTTGTTCTTTTAATGGGAGAATCGTCTTAAAATGTAAGTGATATCTGGATGTTATTTGATGCGACATGAATACAGTGAATGTGTATGTTTTTGTGTCTATTTATTGAGTATTGACATAATGTACATTCTGAGCATTTGGATACCTACAGATATAGACCGACCAGTAAATTTGATCAAATGTAATGACACCTGCATTTTTTAATGGCTACTTGGTGGACATGCTCGGAGAATATGTGCGCTTAACAGATTTTAATTTAACATTTTTTCATACCTGCAGAGTAGAAGCTGCTGAGTCACTAGTCTCTGACATTCCTGTGCTCCTCGGTAAACTGGACACGATGTATCTGGAGCCCTTTGGCACAGGCTGTCTAACCACCAGCTTTCCTTTCCTGGTCTCTGCTAGAAACAGACTGTACCAGTAGGCATCGTTGGAGACCAGAGTGGAGTCTGCGATGGTGGAGTTCCTTTCACTGATCACACTGTTCCTGCAGGGAGGAGCTGCTTTGCTGGTATTGGGTTTCTGACACTTGAGGACGATGGTGACCAATATGGTGATCAGCAGGAGAAATGACACCGAGCCCAGACCGATGACCAAATACAGGTTTAGGTCAGAGAAGATGTCATATTCTAGAGGTACCTCAGTCATGTCAGAGTAGGCCTTGACAGCAGTCTCCACTGTGGACAGCTTGATGGTGACTGTAGCAGAGAGAGCAGGCACCCCGTTGTCCTTGGCAACAACAACCAGTCTCTGGTGGCGAGGATCTCTGTAACTGAACATCCTCATAGTCCTGATCTCTCCGTTGTACTGATCCAGACTGAACAAGGTGGCGTCAGTCACCTGCAAAAACTGGTAGGTAATCCGGGAGTTGTGCACCGAGTCGGTGTCTAAAGCTATCACCTTGGCAACCAGAGATCCTTTATCAGTGGATCTGGGGATCTTTTCCTCCACCACCGAGCCGTGCGCGCGCCATGGAGAGACAATGACCGGAGCGTTGTCATTCTGGTCCACAACAATAATGTGGACGGTCACGTTGCTGCTGAGTGGAGGAGAGCCAGAGTCTCTGGCCTCGATGTGGAAAAGAAACTCCTTCTCGATCTCATAGTCAAAAGTCTTTAGTGCGTAAAGATTACCATTCTCTGGATTGATGGAGAACAGCATGGACATGGATGTGTTGGCTATCTCCTTCTCTAGAATGAAATAAACTAGATACTGGTTTTCATGGAGGTCAGGGTCAAACGCAGTGAGTGAGCTGAGCAATGCCCCAGGTGCATTATTCTCCATTACACGTATAGTATAAAATGACTGAGGGAACTGTGGAACATTGTCATTAACATCCAGCAGCTCTAAAGTCATAGTTTCATTGTCAGATAAAGGAGGAGAACCTCTGTCTGTAACAGTGAAAGTGATGTCATATTCTGGAACCTTCTCGCGGTCTAAAGGCTCTGAGACCACTAACTCATAATAGTTATCAGAGGATTCCCTCAGTTTGAAAGGCATATTATCTGGAACATGAAGATCAACCACTCCGTTTTCTCCTGAGTCCTTATCGCTCACACTAACTACTGCTATCACTGTGTCCAATTCTATGTTTTCACTGACTGGACTCTGAAACGATTTAATAGATAATTCTGGGTGATTATCATTCATGTCCTCGACAATAATTTTCAATGTACATTGTCCTGATAAACTATTGGCTCCTTTGTCAGTTGCTATAACTTCCATATCATAAATCCTGAAATCTTCATAATTTAACATTCCTTTTACAGTAATTTCACCAGTGGAAGGATTAAGATTAAATGTTTCTTGTGTCTTCTCTGACGTATATAAACTGTATGAGTATTTTATATCAGAATTTGACCCCTCGTCTAAGTCTGTCGCATTAAGATGAATTACAAGGCTTCCAATGGGAGAATTTTCAAGTATTTTAACACTGTAGATTTGTTTGTCAAATATAGGAGCGTTGTCGTTTGTGTCTAAAACCTGAACAATAACACTGGCAGTGCCAGAACGAGCAGGTGTGCCTCCATCTACAGCTGTGAGTATTAAATTATGAACAGCATGCTGCTCTCGATCTAACGTTTTTTTCAAGATCAAATCAGCAAACTTTGACCCTTCTCTACCAGTCTGGACTTCAATGTTGAAATGTTCACTATTACTCAGATAGTATGTTTTTACAGAATTGAGTCCGACATCGGGGTCAACTGCATTACTTAGTGAAAATCTTTCTCCGGTAGGCGTTGACTCAGATATATCCAAATGTATGATGTCTCTTCGAAACTGCGGGGCGTTGTCATTCATGTCCAAAATCTCTAGTTCGATGTTAAATATACGCACGGGATTTTCAAGTATTATCTCCATTTTCAAGTAGCACGACGTCAACGTTTTAGTACAAAGGTATTCCCTGTCAATTTTCTCTGCAACATACAGCTCACCAGTTTCTTTGTTCACATCCAGATATTTTTTGTTGGCGATAAGGTCAAGACGCATTTCCCTCTTACTCAGTGTTTTGACATCCAAGCTGAGATCGGTAGCAAGGTTGGCGACTACTGATCCTTCTTTCATCTCCTCCGGTATGGAATAATGAGTCACTGAAGCAGTTACATGATGGACGAAAGATAAAATCATAATCGCGACGTACCTTTTACATATCTGCGTTGTTACATCGGAGCGCATTGTTGTCCCTCTATTCATTGCATGAAGCACGTCAGACGATGTAAATTAAAACACACATATATATGTTAGATTTATAACATTACTGTTAAAAACTTAACCCAAATATGTTCTTTCAGTTGTAATCCCTGGGATATTAGGCGGAGAAATGCGAAAAACACATTTCTCGGCTGTCATGGGGATTTCAGCACCACGGAGCTATCCGACTGTTTGAAGCTGTACTGCACTTGGATTTCCTGTCATGGAGACGGTGAGACAGTTTTTTTATCGAGTAAACAGCGCCACTCTGCATATTCTGGAGCGAGGTATTCAATATTGGCTGCTTAGGAAGCACGTGTGTTTAAACGTTTGGACGTGAGATAAAGCTGAGTGACTGGTGCCAAAACGTATACTGTTTTTTGTTTTATTTTGTTTTGTTTTGTTTTTTTTGCTCTCAACCTTAATTAAGACACATCTCAGCCTCGAGTATTTTATGATGGAAAATAATAAGTTAAATGATCCTTAGCATGGCAACATGGGAGAGGGAAAAAAAACATCCGTCATACCTGCAGAGTAGACGGTGCTGAGTCACTAGTCTCTGACATCCCTGTGCTCCTCGGTATACTGGACACGATGTATCTGGAGCCCTTTGGCACAGGCTGTCTAACCACCAGCTTTCCTTTCCTGGTCTCTGCTAGAAACAGACTGTACCAGTAGGCATCGTTGGAAACCAGAGTGGAGTCTGCGATGGTGGAGTTCCTCTCACTGATCACACTGTTCCTGCAGGGAGGAGCTGCTTTGCTGGGTTTGGGTTTCTGACACTTGAGCACGATGGTGACCAATATGGTGATCAGCAGGAGAAATGACACCGAGCCCAGACCGATGACCAAATACAGGTTTAGGTCAGAGAAGATGTCATATTCTAGAGGCACCTCAGTCATGTCAGAGTAGGCCTTGACAGCAGTCTCCACTGTGGAAAGCTTGATGGTGACTGTAGCAGAGAGAGCAGGCTCCCCGTTGTCCTTGGCAACAACAACCAGTCTCTGGTGGCGCGGATCTCTGTAACTGAACATCCTCATAGTCCGAATCTCTCCGTTGTACTGGTCCAGACTGAACAAGGTGGCGTCAGTCACCTGCAGAAACTGGTAGGTAATCCGAGAGTTGTGCACCGAGTCTGTGTCTAAGGCTATCACCTTGGCAACCAGAGATCCTTTATCAGTGGATCTGGGGATCTTTTCCTCCCACATCGAGCCGTGCGCGCGCCACGGAGAGACAATGACCGGAGCATTGTCGTTCTGGTCCACAATAATAATATGAACGGTCACGTTGCTGCTGAGTGGAGGAGAGCCAGAGTCTCTGGCCTCGATGTGGAAAAGAAACTCCTTCTCGATCTCATAGTCAAAAGTCTTTAGTGCGTAAAGATTACCGTTCTCTGGATTGATAGAGAACAGCATGGACATGGATGTGTTGGCTATTTCCTTCTCTAGGATGAAATAAACTAGATACTGGTTTTCATGGAGGTCAGGGTCAAACGCAGTGAGTGAACTGAGCAATGCACCAGGTGCGTTATTCTCCATTACACGTATAGTATAAAATGACTGAGGGAACTGTGGAACATTGTCATTAACATCCAGCAGCTCTAAAGTCATAGTTTCATTGTCAGATAAAGGAGGAGAACCTCTGTCTGTAACAGTGAAAGTGATGTCATATTCTGGAACTTTCTCACGGTCTAAAGGCTCTGAGACCACTAACTCATAATAGTTATCAGAGGATTCCCTCAGTTTGAAAGGCATATTATCTGGAACATGAAGATCAACTACTCCGTTGTCACCTGAGTCCTTATCACTGACACTAACTACTGCTATCACTGTGTCTAATTCTATGTCCTCATTAACTGGACTCTGAAACGATTTGATGGAAATTTGTGGATGGTTGTCATTCATATCCTCAACGACAATTTTGAGTTTGCATTGTCCCGATAATACACTGACTCCTTTATCCATTGCTATCACTTCCATATCATAAATCCGGAAATCTTCATAATTTAACACCCCTTTTACGGTAATCTCACCAGTGTTGGGGTTTAATTGGAACGTTTCTTGCGTTTTCTCCGATGTATATAGACTATATAAGTAAATTAAATCAGAATTTGACCCCGTATCTAAATCTGTCGCGTTGAGATGAATAACAAGACTTCCAATGGGAGAATTTTCAATTACGCTAACATGGTAGCTCTCTTCGTCAAATGTAGGGGCGTTGTCGTTAGTGTCTAAAACATGAACAACAATGCTGGCAGTACCAGAACGAGGAGGCGTACCGCCATCAACAGCTGTAAGTAGTAAATAATGAACAGCCTGCTTCTCTCGGTCTAAAGTCCTTTTCAGGATTAAATCGGCAAATTTCGATCCGTCTCTTCCAGTTTGAATTTCTATTGTGAAATAATCACTTTCGCTCAAGTGGTATGTTTTTACCGAGTTTGAGCCCACGTCTGGGTCAACTGCATTGCTCACAGAAAAGCGTTCACCAGCCTGTGTACCTTCTGAAATATCTAAATCTATGGTATCCCTTCTAAAATGAGGTGCGTTGTCATTTATGTCCATTATCTCTAGTTCGATATAAAATATTCTTTTGGGGTTTTCGATTATTGCCTCCATTTTCAGAAAACAGGATGTCTTTGCAGGACAGAGAGACTCTCTGTCGATTCGCTCAACAATGTACAGCTCCCCTGTTTCTTTGTTCACGTCCAGATACTTCCTATTGGCAATGATCTCTATACGCATCTTCCGCTCGACTAACGTCTTCACATCTAGACCCAAATCTCCAGCTAAATTTGCGACGACGGAGCCTTCTTCGAGTTCCTCGGGAGCAGAATAGTGTGTTACAGCAGACGTAGGATTTAAGACGGCAACAAAAAGAAGGAGTGTCGACACATACCTTTTCCAGTGTTCAGAAAACATAAAACCTCCCATTGTTACACCCGATTTGAGTTTTCTTCAACACAGACAAAACCTTTCCGCGAAGGATTTATAACAGTGTGAAGCTTAAGTCAAAATTCCAAACGGAACTGAAAGATCCTTAAAATCCAAATTCATTCAGCACCAGGAGCTGTTCATATGAAAATACAATTTCAGTGAGACGATGACTGTCATGGCGAACGTGATGTCACGAAAGTGTAATGACTGGTTAACAGCAACGCCGCTTGTAAGAAACAGACCCACTCAACCTTGTTTGAAACTGTATATGCCATTTTTAACAACTGTTGTGTACCATTAATCCAACTTAACCATAACACATTCTTTGGTGCATTGGAAATGTTCTTTTGATTGTCTTATTTGATTATTATGGATTCTGGTGAATTTTACTATTTCACTCATAAAATTTTGTCCTATTTTACGTGAGTTGTTTGACGTTTTGACAAGATCATAATAAAGTTATGATCTTCTAGCTATAAGGATATTATGTTTGCTTTTTAGTGTTATTTAATGTCCTATTTAGTAATGAATGAGTTTTAATTAAGTGCAAAATCCTAAATTATACATTTAAAAGATCGGGGATGTCAAATTATATTTTTTTTCAGAAGTTGAGAAAGAATAGTCTTTGTGGTTCATTTTAAAATAATGCATTAGTGGAGTGAAGCTGCTCTTTATATTATAAATTAGATACTGGTATGTCAATAGGACAATTAAAAGTAAAACATTACACTCTATTGCACACAAAAGAAGATATAGGCTAAGCAGGTCTGCCATTTTTTCCTGTGTTTTTCTATATCCTACCACTAAAAGAGGTAACAATTTTAAGAAACTGTTTGCAAATAACATACTTATTTATTAGGATTGATGAAGCTTCTGTTTATAAAATGGATATATAATACAAGGTATAGTACACAATTGAGGTGTGTATCAACAACAGTCTCACTTGTGTTAAAGCTGCTGAGTCACTCAAATTGATTATATGAGAGTCACTAAATGGATCCCATGTAACACAAATATAATGTCTTTCCATACCTGCAGAGTAGACGCTGCTGAGTCACTAGTCTCTGACATTCCTGTGCTCCTCGGTATACTGGACACGATGTATCTGGAGCCCTTTGGCACAGGCTGTCTAACCACCATCTTTCCTTTCCTGGTCTCTGCTAGAAACAGACTGTACCAGTAGGCATCGTTGGAGACCAGAGTGGAGTCTGCGATGGTGGAGTTCCTCTCACTGATCACACTGTTCCTGCAGGGAGGAGCTGCTTTGCTGGGCTTGGGTTTCTGACACTTGAGCACGATGGTGACCAATATGGTGATCAGCAGGAGAAATGACACCGAGCCCAGACCGATGACCAAATACAGGTTTAGGTCAGAGAAGATGTCATATTCTAGAGGTACCTCAGTCATGTCAGAGTAGGCCTTCACAGCAGTCTCCACTGTGGACAGCTTGATGGTGACTGTAGCAGAGAGAGCAGGCTCCCCGTTGTCCTTGGCAACAACAACCAGTCTCTGGTGGCGCGGATCTCTGTAACTGAACATCCTCATAGTCCTGATCTCTCCGTTGTACTGGTCCAGACTGAACAAGGTGGCGTCAGTCACCTGTAGAAACTGGTAGGTAATCCGAGAGTTGTGCACCGAGTCGGTGTCTAAAGCTATCACCTTGGCAACCAGAGATCCTTTATCAGTGGATCTGGGGATCTTTTCCTCCACCATGGAGCCGTACGCGCGCCACGGAGAGACAATGACCGGAGCGTTGTCATTCTGGTCCACAATAATAATGTGAACGGTCACGTTGCTGCTGAGTGGAGGAGAGCCAGAGTCTCTGGCCTCGATGTGGAAAAGAAACTCCTTCTCGATCTCATAGTCAAACGTTTTTAGTGCGTAAAGATTACCGTTCTCTGGATTGATGGAGAACAGCATGGACATGGATGTGTTGGCTATCTCCTTCTCTAGGATGAAATAAACTAGATACTGGTTTTCATGGAGGTCAGGGTCAAATGCAGTGAGTGAACTGAGCAGGGCCCCAGGTGCGTTATTCTCCATTACACGTATAGTATAAAATGACTGAGGGAACTGTGGAACATTGTCATTAACATCCAGCAGCTCTAAAGTCATAGTTTCATTGTCAGATAAAGGAGGAGAACCTCTGTCTGTAACAGTGAAAGTGATGTCATATTCTGAAACCTTCTCACGGTCTAAAGGCTCTGAGACCACTAACTCATAATAGTTATCAGAGGATTCCCTCAGTTTGAAAGGAATATTATCTGGAACATGAAGATCAACTACTCCGTTGTCACCTGAGTCCTTATCACTGACACTAACTACTGCTATCACTGTGTCTACTACAGTATCTTCTTTGATTGGACTGTGAAATGATTTGATGGATATTTCTGGGTGGTTGTCATTCATATCTGACACAAATATATTTAATTTACACTGCCCTGACAAACTATTGGCTCCTTTATCCGTTGCTATTATTTCCATTTCATAATTCCGAATATCTTCATAATTTAACATTCCCTTCACTGTTATTTCACCAGTGGAAGGATTCAAATGAAATATATCCTGTGCTTTTTCCGATGTGTAGAGACTATATGTATATTCGATCTGTGCATTTATCCCCTCATCTAAATCTGTAGCATTCAGTTGAATTACAAGGGAGCCAACAGGAGAGTTCTCCATTATATTAATGTCATAATGTTTTTTATCGAAAGTTGGGGCGTTGTCATTAGTGTCAAGCACACGAACAAAGATACTGGCTTTGCCGGTGCAAGTGGGAACTCCGCCATCCACAGCAGTGAGTATTAAATTATGAACTGCTTGCCTTTCCCGATCTAAACCCTTCTTTAATATTAGATCAGCAAATTTGGACCCGTCTCTTCCTGTTTGAATTTCTATGTCAAAGTGCTCACTTTCGCTCAGAAGGTATGTCTTGACTGAATTTGATCCAAGGTCTGGGTCCACGGCGTTATTAACAGAAAATCTTTCACCAGATTGGGTTGATTCCATAATGTCCAAGTTTATAGTGTCTCGTCGAAAATGAGGAGCATTGTCATTTATATCCATTATTTCAATTTCGATATAGAATATCCTTTGAGGGTTCTCCACTATAGCCTCCATTTTTAAGTAGCATGTAGGAGTTTTTATCGCGCAGAGATACTCTCTGTCAATCCTCTCAGCGATGTAAAGCTCCCCTGTTTCTTTGTTCACATCCAGATATCTTTTGCTGGATATAATGTCTAACCGCATCTTCCTCCCGCTCAGAGTCTTCACGTCTAAGCCTAAATCAGAAGCTAAATTGGCGACAACCGACCCTTCCTCTAATTCTTCGGGTACAGAATAATGAGTTACTGCAATGACCGTGTTCACAAATGCACCGATAAACAAAAGCATGGACACATACCTCGTCCAAGAGTTTCCAGTGTTTCGCGTTTTCATTGTTGCACCACTAATTCACTATTCTTTTTCCAGTGAGATATTACAGACGGAGCAGAAAAAGGCAAATATACGTTGAATGCGTATCTCATTACAAGTGTTTGTTTAAGACAAAAACCTGGAAAATGAATCCATCAAACACTGTTCAGCACCAAGAGCTGTCCACCCAGTTTCTGTCGCTGCCCGATGTGTCTCCGTAGGAGACACTGTCATGGCGAATGTACAGTCACAAATTAGGGTGTTTAACTGGAGAACAGCGACACAAAGCTGCAGGTAAACACGCATGTCCATCATCGTAAGTTTGCATGGAGGCTGTTTCAATGTCGAATTAGTTTAGAATCAATGAAAACGGTGCTGTAGCTGTACTTTGCATCGTCTTCTGCAATAACACTTTGTTAAATTGTTAATTAGGGTCATCTTTATAATTGCAGTGTTATCTACTTGAGAATATCTTGAATACCAGAGCATGATTCATAATTGGTCCTATTTTATAATTTTGAAGTTTTCTGAATCAAAAAGGCACGTTTAGATAACGGTTAATTGGATGTATGTTCATAAAATAAAAACAGAAATGGTGTATTTAATTCAATTTGAATGAATTTACCTGTAGAGTAGAAGCTGCCGAGTCACTAGTCTCTGACATCCCTGTGCTCCTCTGTATACTGGACACGATGTATCTGGAGCCCTTTGGCACAGGCTGTCTAACCACCAGCTTTCCTTTCCTGGTCTCTGCTAGAAACAGACTGTACCAGTAGGCATCGTTGGAGACCAGAGTGGAGTCTGCGATGGTGGAGTTCCTCTCACTGATCACACTGTTCCTGCAGGGAGGAGCTGCTTTGCTGGGCTTGGGTTTCTGACACTTGAGCACGATGGTGACCAATATGGTGATCAGCAGGAGAAATGACACCGAGCCCAGACCGATGACCAAATACAGGTTTAGGTCAGAGAAGATGTCATATTCTAGAGGCACCTCAGTCATGTCAGAGTAGGCTTTAACAACAGTCTCCACTGTGGAAAGCTTGATGGTGACTGTAGCAGAGAGAGCAGGCTCCCCGTTGTCCTTGGCAACAACAACCAGTCTCTGGTGGCGCGGATCTCTGTAACTGAACATCCTCATAGTCCTGATCTCTCCGTTGTATTGGTCCAGACTGAACAAGGTGGCGTCAGTCACCTGTAGAAACTGGTAGGTAATCCGGGAGTTGTGCACCGAGTCGGTGTCTAAAGCTATCACCTTGGCAACCAGAGATCCTTTATCAGTGGATCTGGGGATCTTTTCCTCCACCAAGGAGCCGTGCGCGCGCCATGGAGAGACAATGACCGGAGCGTTGTCATTCTGGTCCACAATAATAATGTGAACGGTCACGTTGCTGCTGAGTGGAGGAGAGCCAGAGTCTCTGGCCTCGATGTGGAAAAGAAACTCCTTCTCGATCTCATAGTCAAAAGTTTTTAGTGCGTAAAGATTACCGTTCTCTGGATTGATGGAGAACAGCATGGACATGGACGTGTTGACTATCTCTTTCTCTAGGATGAAATAAACTAGATACTGGTTTTCATGGAGGTCAGGGTCAAATGCAGTGAGTGAACTGAGCAATGCCCCAGGTGCGTTATTCTCCATTACACGTATAGTATAAAATGACTGAGGGAACTGTGGAACATTGTCATTAACATCCAGCAGCTCTAAAGTCATAGTTTCATTGTCAGATAAAGGAGGAGAACCTCTGTCTGTAACAGTGAAAGTGATGTCATATTCTGGAACCTTCTCACGGTCTAAAGGCTCTGAGACCACTAACTCATAATAGTTATCAGAGGATTCCCTCAGTTTGAAAGGCATATTATCTGGAACATGAAGATCAACCACTCCTTTGTCACCTGAGTCCTTATCACTGACACTAACTACTGCTATTACAGTGTCCAATTCTATGTTTTCACTGACTGGACTCTGAAATGATTTAATAGATACTTCTGGATGGTTGTCATTCATGTCTTCAACCACAATTTTTAATGTGCATTGTCCTGATAAACTATTGGTTCCTTTGTCAGTTGCTATAACTTCCATATCATAAATCCTGAAATCTTCATAATTTAACATTCCTTTTACAGTAATCTCGCCACTGTAAGGATTCAGATTAAATGTTTCTTGCGTTTTTTCTGACGTATATAAACTGTATGAATATGTTATATCAGAATTTGACCCCTCGTCTAAGTCTGTTGCATTGAGATGAACAACAAGGCTTCCAATTGGAGAATTTTCCATTATTTTTATATTGTAACTTATTTTTTCAAATGTGGGTGTGTTGTCATTTGTATCCAAAACGTGAACAATAACACTGGCAGTGCCTGAACGAGCAGGTGTTCCTCCATCTACAGCTGTGAGTATTAAATTATGCACATGCTGCTGCTCTCGATCTAAACTCTTTTTTAAGATTAATTCGGCAAACTTCGATCCATCTCTTCCAGTCTGAACTTCAATATTAAAATGCTCACTTTCACTCAGATGGTACGTTTTTACTGAATTGCTATCAACATCAGGATCAACAGCATTGCTGAGGGAGAATCTCTCCCCTTTTGGCGTTGCTTCAGATATATCTAAATGTATAGCGTCTCGTCGAAATTGTGGGGCGTTGTCGTTCATATCCAAAATTTCGACTTCTATATTAAAGATTCGTAAAGGGTTTTCTAGAATTACCTCCATTCTAAGATAGCAAGAGATCGATGACTTTGTATTGCATATATATTCCCTGTCAATCTTCTCAACAACATACAGCTCACCAGTCTCTTTGTTCACATCCAGATATTTTTTGTTTGCAATGATGTCAAGACGCATCTTTCGCTGATTCAGTGTTTTAACATCCAAGCTGAGATCTGTTGCAAGGTTGGCAACAACTGATCCCTCTTTCATTTCCTCCGGTATGGAATAATGAGTCACTGAAGTTGAAGTGTGGTGAACGATAGAAAAAAGAAAAATAACTAGTTCAACGTACCTTTTGCAAGACTGCATTGTTACAACGGACCCCATTATTATTTGTGTTTACCGCAGTTCAGCCTATACAACTTACGGTTCTACTGCAGTCGGGATTTGGTGTAGTACTCTGGATCCCAAACATATCCTTGTAATTTCACTCCCAGAAATATTTTGTTGGAGTAAAATTGCAACCGCGTATCGGAGTACAGTTTCAACACCACGGAGCACTCCGTTTGTTTCACAATCTGCCCTCATGCAACGATTCACTGTCATGGCGTCCGTGGGCTGGTTTATTAATGATAAAACAGCGCCACCCTTTATCTTTCACAAGACTTGTTTGCGTTTAATATGATATACCCCTATGAAATCGTCTTGATTAAAGTGCGAGTTAATGATCAAATGTAATAAAACTTGCAGATGTTGCTGGAAATAATAATTTGATTTTGCCTGATAATCTATCTGAATTAACCTAGATGATGAAGCTGTATACTCTGGGACTTAAATGCAAAATATAATGTCACCTGAATTGATTAATGCTAAGTATGTAAATAATGTGTAGATTGTACTCATACCTGCAGAGTAGACGCTGCTGAGTCACTAGTCTCTGACATTCCTGTACTCCTCGGTATACTGGACACGATGTATCTGGAGCCCTTTGGCACAGGCTGTCTAACCACCATCTTTCCTTTCCTGGTCTCTGCTAGAAACAGACTGTACCAGTAGGCATCGTTGGAGACCAGAGTGGAGTCTGCGATGGTGGAGTTCCTCTCACTGATCACACTGTTCCTGCAGGGAGGAGCTGCTTTGCTGGGCTTGGGTTTCTGACACTTGAGCACGATGGTGACCAATATGGTGATCAGCAGGAGAAATGACACCGAGCCCAGACCGATGACCAAATACAGGTTTAGGTCTGAGAAGATGTCATATTCTAGAGGCACCTCAGTCATGTCAGAGTAGGCCTTCACAGCAGTCTCCACTGTGGACAGCTTGATGGTGACTGTAGCAGAGAGAGCAGGCTCCCCGTTGTCCTTGGCAACAACAACCAGTCTCTGGTGGCGCGGATCTCTGTAACTGAACATCCTCATAGTCCTGATCTCTCCGTTGTACTGGTCCAGACTGAACAAGGTGGCGTCAGTCACCTGTAGAAACTGGTAGGTAATCCGAGAGTTGTGCACCGAGTCGGTGTCTAAAGCTATCACCTTGGCAACCAGAGATCCTTTATCAGTGGATCTGGGGATCTTTTCCTCCACCATGGAGCCGTGCGCGCGCCACGGAGAGACAATGACCGGAGCGTTGTCATTCTGGTCCACAATAATAATGTGAACGGTCACGTTGCTGCTGAGTGGAGGAGAGCCAGAGTCTCTGGCCTCGATGTGGAAAAGAAACTCCTTCTCGATCTCATAGTCAAAAGTTTTTAGTGCGTAAAGATTACCGTTCTCTGGATTGATGGAGAACAGCATGGACATGGATGTGTTGGCTATCTCCTTCTCTAGGATGAAATAAACTAGATACTGGTTTTCATGGAGGTCAGGGTCAAATGCAGTGAGTGAACTGAGCAGGGCCCCAGGTGCGTTATTCTCCATTACACGTATAGTATAAAATGACTGAGGGAACTGTGGAACATTGTCATTAACATCCAGCAGCTCTAAAGTCATAGTTTCATTGTCAGATAAAGGAGGAGAACCTCTGTCTGTAACAGTGAAAGTGATGTCATATTCTGGAACCTTCTCGCGGTCTAAAGGCTCTGAGACCACTAACTCATAATAGTTATCAGAGGATTCCCTCAGTTTGAAAGGCATATTATCTGGAACATGAAGATCAACTACTCCGTTGTCACCTGAGTCTTTATCACTGACACTAACTACTGCTATCACTGTGTCTATTTCTATGTTTTCACTGACTGGACTCTGAAATGATTTAACAGATATTTCTGGGTGATTATCATTCATGTCTTCCACCACAATTTTTAATGTGCATTGTCCTGGTAAACTATTGGCTCCTTTGTCAGTTGCTATAACTTCCATATCATAAATCCGAATATCTTCATAATTAAGCATTCCTTTTATAGTAATCTCACCAGTGGACGGATTAAGATTAAATGTTTCTTGTGTCTTCTCTGACGTATATAAACTGTATGAGTATGTTATGTCAGAATTTGACCCCTCGTCTAAGTCTGTTGCATTTAGATGAATAACAAGACTTCCAATTGGAGAATTTTCCATTATATTAACAGTATACATCGGCTTGTCAAATGTGGGTGTGTTGTCATTTGTATCCAAAACGTGAACAATAACACTGGCAGTGCCAGAGCGAGCTGGTGTGCCTCCGTCTACAGCTGTGAGTATTAAATTATGAACAGACTGCTGCTCCCGATCTAACGTCTTTTTTAAGATTAATTCGGCAAACTTCGACTCCTCTCTCCCAATCTGGACCTCAATATTAAAATGTTCACTTTCACTCAGATGGTAAGTTTTAACTGAATTACTTCCAACATCAGGATCAAAAGCATTGCTGAGGGAGAATCTCTCCCCTCTTGGCGTTGCTTCAGATATATCTAAATGTATGGCGTCTCGTCGAAATTGTGGGGCGTTGTCGTTCATATCCCAAATTTCGACTTCTATATTAAAGATTCGTAGAGGGTTTTCTAGTATTACCTCCATTCTAAGATAACAAGACTCAGATGACCTTGCAGCACAAATATATTCCCTGTCAATCTTCTCAACAACATACAGCTCACCAGTCTCTTTGTTCACATCCAGATATTTTTTGTTTCCAATGATGTCAAGACGCATCTTCCGCTGATTCAGTGTTTTAACATCCAAGCTGAGATCTGTTGCAAGGTTGGCAACAACTGATCCTTCTTTCATTTCCTCCGGTATGGAATAATGAGTCACTAAAGTTGATATGTGGTGATCGAAACACAAAAGAAAAATAACGAGTTGAACGTACCTTTTGCAAGACTGCATTGTTACAAAGGTCCCCACTGTAGTCTGTGTATCGCAGTTCAGCCTATATAGTGCACGTTTCCACTGAAGTCAGGTTTTGGTGTAACGGTTTGGATCCTGAATTTATTCTTGTAATTTTAATCCCAGAAATATTTTGTCGTAAAAAAACGGCGACTGCATTTTCGGTGCAGAGTTTCAGCACCATGGAGCTGTCATTTTGTTTCACGGTCTGCCCTGATGACAAAGATTCACTGTCATGGCGTCCTTTCAATGACATATTAATGATGAAACAGCGCCACCCTTTATAGTTCACAATGCTAATTTGACTGCGTTTATAGTTGTATACCCAAAAAATTCGTTTTGATTACAGTATGTGTTAATGATACAATTGAATAAATACTGCAGATATCGCTGAAAATAATAACTGGATTTACTTTATAATTCATCTTTATTAACCTCGATGATTAAGTTTTGTAGTCTTGGACTTTGTTGTGTCGACAGACTGTGTGGGAAAGATGCCTTTTTGGTAAAAACGACAAGCGGAGTTGCTGGCGAACAGTTGCTAGTTTATTTGCAGGAGGCAGGAAAAACACATCTGCTCTTGAGCAGCTCTTAGTTAACACTGGTTTACTCTATATGCTGTTAGCGCCCTCTAACGGGGGAAAGAGGTCATAACCCTGTAATCTCAGAACAACAGGGGCAGGACAGTGCAGACATACCTTGTTCTCATTTATACATTTAACTTCTATATCTTTCAAACACCACAGACTTCAATGCAAAACGGTATGTCATTTAAATTCATTTATATTAAGTATGGAAATAATGTGTAGATTTAACTCATACCTGCAGAGTAGAAGCTGCCGAGTCACTAGTCTCTGACATCCCTGTGCTCCTCGGTATACTGGACACGATGTATCTGGAGCCCTTTGGCACAGGCTGTCTAACCACCAGCTTTCCTTTCCTGGTCTCTGCTAGAAACAGACTGTACCAGTAGGCATCGTTGGAGACCAGAGTGGAGTCTGCGATGGTGGAGTTCCTCTCACTGATCACACTGTTCCTGCAGGGAGGAGCTGCTTTGCTGTGCTTGGGTTTCTGACACTTGAGCACAATGGTGACCAATATGGTGATCAGCAGGAGAAATGACACCGAGCCCAGACCGATGACCAAATACAGGTTTAGGTCAGAGAAGATGTCATATTCTAGAGGCACCTCAGTCATGTCAGAGTAGGCCTTCACAGCAGTTTCCACTGTGGACAGCTTGATGGTGACTGTAGCAGAGAGAGCAGGCTCCCCGTTGTCCTTGGCAACAACAACCAGTCTCTGGTGGCGCGGATCTCTGTAACTGAACATCCTCATAGTCCTGATCTCTCCGTTGTACTGGTCCAGACTGAACAAGGTGGCGTCAGTCACCTGCAGAAACTGGTAGGTAATCCGAGAGTTGTGCACCGAGTCGGTGTCTAAAGCTATCACCTTGGCAACCAGAGATCCTTTATCAGTGGATCTGGGGATCTTTTCCTCCACCACCGAGCCGTGCGCGCGCCATGGAGAGACAATGACCGGAGCGTTGTCATTCTGGTCCACAATAATAATGTGGACTGTCACGTTGCTGCTGAGTGGAGGAGAGCCAGAGTCTCTGGCCTCGATGTGGAAAAGAAACTCCTTCTCGATCTCATAGTCAAAAGTTTTTAGTGCGTAAAGATTACCGTTCTCTGGATTGATGGAGAACAGCATGGACATGGATGTGTTGGCTATCTCCTTCTCTAGGATGAAATAAACTAGATACTGGTTTTCATGGAGGTCAGGGTCAAACGCAGTGAGTGAACTGAGCAGGGCCCCAGGTGCATTATTCTCCATTACACGTATAGTATAAAATGACTGAGGGAACTGTGGAACATTGTCATTAACATCCAGCAAATGCAGAGTTATTGTTTCGTTTTCAGATAATGGCGGTGTTCCAGCATCTGTCACAATCAGTGTGATGTCATATTCAGGTTTTGATTCACGATCCAAGGCTTCGGCCACTATGAGCTTGTAATGCGTAGGTCTATCTGATGACTTGTTAAGAATAAAGGGCATGGGCTGACTTAGGGATAGGCTTACTTTTCCGTTATCACCAGTGTCTCTGTCACTTATGTCTACCAAAGCTATGACACTTCCTACTGGGATGTTCTCATCCACTGTGTTTTTAACAGACTGTATGGTGATTTCCGGGTAATTGTCATTCATATCCGTCACGTGGACGACTACTTTACATTGCCCCAGCAAGGGATATGCCCCTTTATCCCTTGCCTCAATGTGCATCTCATAAAATTTCATATCCTCATAGTCAATCGTACCTTTTACACTTATCTCTCCTGTGTTGAGATTCAACGCAAATACATCTTGTGTTTTTTCTGACGTGTAAAGGGTGAATGAGTAGACTATCTCTGAATTAAGACCTTCGTCAAGATCTGTAGCGTTAAGCTTAATCACTGTGGCTCCGATTGGAGAATTTTCAGTCATATTAATTGTGTAAGTCTGCTTGTCAAACCGAGGAGGGTTGTCATTTGTATCTTGTACTCTAACAATAATATTGGCAGTGCCGGAGCGCACAGGGACTCCGCCGTCCACAGCAGTCAGGATTAAATTATGAACCGCAATCTCCTCTCTGTCTAAAGACTTGGTCAACACCAAATCAACATATTGAGTTCCATCACTGCCCGTTTGAATTTCGATGGTGAAATGTTCACTGACACTGAGTTTATATGTTTTAATTGTATTTATGCCAACATCTGGATCCACAGCATTAGGCAGCGAGAATCTCTCTCCCGGTGTTGCCGATTCTGACACATCTAGCTCTACTCTGTCTCGTCGAAAATGTGGAGAGTTATCATTTATATCCGTTATTCCGAGCTCAATGTTGAAGATTCGTAAGGGGCTTTCTATGATAACATCAAGCTTTAGAAAACAGGACGTGGGTTTCGCTGGACAAAGATACTCCCTGTCCATCTTTTCCACGATATACAGTTCCCCTGTCTTTTTATTGACATCTAGATATTTTTTGTTGTGGAAAATATCAAGCTTTACCTCTCGTTGTGCCAAACCTCCAAGCTCAAGTCCCAAATCCGCAGCGAGATTAGCCACAACAGAGCCCCTTTCCATCTCCTCGGCTATGGAGTACCGTGTCACAGACAAAGCAGCTGGCCATAATGCACACAAGACAAAGACAGTGGTCCAAAAAATCATCCTTTCATCTGCAGGTAAAAATACTGCAGATTTTGAAAATGTGTTGATTTGAAACCTTTGAAAAAATGCTTAGCTCATGCCCTGTACTGTTGTTATTTAAAAAATAAAAAGCATATCTCCAGAAAAAGATGTGTCCTACACCCTTTAAAATGGGTGTGTCATGACTTTCAGAAGAGAGATGCATTATGCTTTATAGGTCAACAGTGACACCATGTGACAGAGTCTGTACATAGTGCAGTAACTGCTGCAGAAGCAGCCAATAACTGGCCAAAATGTGTTTATAGTGACACGTAGCAGGATTCATTCCTGTATTTTCTTTTTTCTTCTTTTTTCCCCCAAATTCCCCTCAATAACATTCATTTAAAACTTATGTTATTACTGATCTCTGTAAGCCAAAATGCCAAATGCATCCCAATGTATTTTACACAAGTTCACTGTATTTCCTTTTGTCTTGGTGAATAATTATTAAATCAGTACCACAAAAATCCAGACACCATATTAAAATATGAGAAAACCTAAGAAAAACACATTTTATTTGCAATATTAATTCAAATATTGCTATCCTATACTGTAGGTTGGATCATCTTTGTCTCAGTGAGAAATTTTTGCAAATGGGTCTGCATATTTGTCATAAATATGACTTCACACAGCAGGAGCTGGTGTTTTTAACAAGATATCTGTAGGTCTTGAAAAATCCTAAGGTCTTGTCTTTGTGTTCCATTGGCAGAGGCGGGGCACATTACACTCGTCAGCTGCTGCGTAAAGACCGCACTGTAACACATTTCTGTAATTTCTACAGTAAAGAATTACAGTAGCTTCTTGTTCTAACATTTTACAAGGTGTAACTGTATATTGCAATGCATTATGGGTAAAAAAAAATGATTACAGTAACTTAAAGCATTTTTTCACAGTATCACATTGTAAAAGTACAGGATGGTTGTGTTTTCACTGGTTCTGACTGTAAACGATACATTACAGTTACCACTGTTAGTAGAAGGCGCGGTTTGAAACAGGACACCACATTTGATGGCGGACGCAGGAGAGCGAACATCCATCCACTCAGTGTAAGTAAGATGTTATCAACCTACAAAATTAAAATGTGATTCAAGTAGTAACTTCATGCAATATAATTTGACCGTGTATCAGCCTGGTTTGCTCCTCTATAAACTAAAATGTTAAAATACCACTAAGTTAGATATATTTAGTTACTCTGTAATCTCATTTTAAAAAGCTGCAAAACTAGCATGTTGGTAAGAATAATGTTTCTTTATTTGTGTGAGTGACTGTATGTCATCATTTTATTATCTTAGTATTATTCATATCTTCGTCGTGTTTTATACGGAATATATGGGGTGTGGGACTCAGACTGCACCGTTTTTGCATATGTTAGCTAGCGAAAAAAGTTAAGCTAACGCTAGCTACGTGCATTAGCCCCGTCACCTGCAGGACAGAGGGAATGCCAGCAAATGATCTAAAACCCTCAAGGTTAGAAAACTGTTGGAGCGAAAGCCTATAGTGCATAGTTGCCCAGTCTGTTGTTTTACATAAAACATGTTATTTATGCTGTATACCTGTGTGTATTTTTTGCATTCATTTATTTATTTTTCATAAATGTTTGATGTAAAATTGATTTGTTAACATCTTAAATGTTCTGTTCACTGTGCACTTTGATAAACAGGTTCAAGTCAGTTGACAGTTTTGTATAAATACTGTGACCAAAAACCTTTCACCTTATCAGGAACATTTTTCCTCTTGTAACTCACATCATAACTTATCATAGATAAAATGTAATTGCGGTGACTATCAGAATCACTGTATCAGGAGACCATCATTATAATGGACAAAACGTATGTGCTTGAAGGGGATGCTAGTGGATTATTATTTTGTTACATTTTCCATTATGAATAACAGGGAGTTATTTTTATTCAACTCCCTGCATTTCCATTGTTTTGCAGTTTTGAACATTTGGAAAACTGATAAGCTTGTCTCCAGAACTTGGTGGGTTCTGCTGTCTCCTGTAAACAATGTATTTCATTGTCTTTTTCTCTGATTTTGTGACTTCAGATGCCTCATCAGGATCAACCCAATCATTGGCACAAAGGTGAACAAGTGGATCAGTCCAAGAAGTGGGAAGGTGCAGCAGAAGAGGAACAGCGGTGTCAGCCTTCATGTCTCTGCACTCCTCAAAAAATTAATGGACTTTGAATTGCTTTGATCCTGTCACAAAAGACAGGACAATGGCACTTTATTTCACTAACAAAGTTCCAAAAATCTGGTTAGTTATGTTATGTTCTGGGCCATGTTTTTTTGTTTTGCCTGTGTGGTGACAGCTCTCTCTCCCAGCTCTGTGACTTCCAATCAGAGTGTCATTGAATACAGGTGTTCCGGCTGGTCTGCTGACGGATTGCTGATGGCTGATTGGTTGGACTTGGTTTTTAAACTGGCTGCTGCTGGACCTCTGCCTCTCTCTCCTTCCCATTTCCAACAATGGAGGCCATGCTGCTGGTTGTGCTGTCGGTGATGTCGGTGATGTGATGTGAAGTATTTAACATGTGCCTATTTGTTGTCCAGATAGCCAACAGTAGGGAGGAGAAGCCCTTTCTTTTTGTTTGAACCGTTTTCTCTTGTTTATAAATTGAGGAGTTAGGTTTAAGTTTTGTCTTTTGTTTTTCTGTGCAGATTAAGATCAGGAGCAGTTTTGTTTGTTGTTTTTAATTTGTTTCTCCTGTCCGTATTGACTGAAATAAACGGCTGATTTCTGGACCTCAACCATGGTTTGGCGGCACATGCTTGGGGATGGGAAGAGCGGGGACTCTTAATCATGTTGGGCCCAGGTTCCGTAGGCCAGGGTCGTAACAGTTATTACACGTTAAACTGTATTGAGTATTAATAAATGTTCTGTTTTGTTGCAGCACTGACTCTTGTTTTATTTAACAGCTGAATTTAATCTAATGTAGTGTTGATACATTTTGGATTATGAGCAATCAAAGTGTGCTTAATTTGCTAAATGTGACAAACAAAGATTAACTGTAAAAACATTTTACAATAAGATATTGAATTATGAAAAATTAGTTATTTACTGGCAACATTAGTTGCCAGGTAACTCATGTAATTTGAATGGAATACAAGATAATGTTGTAAACTAAAATACAATTAATGGTTGTTTCTAATATTTAAAAAAACAATACATTGCTGTAATTTATATACAGCAAAAAAACTGTAAAAAGGTATCCAATAATATACTGTAATTATTTTTACAGTAATTTTACAGGACTTTATTGGCAACTTTTTTGCCTGCAACTTACTGTTAATTCTAAAGGTAATTCGTTACAGTGCGGGTTCATCCTTCCACTTTCTGTCAGATAGTTCCGCAACTCACATGGTAACGCTCGGCCGAATCTCTAGTATTGTCTCTTGTGTTTTTGCCATGTGTTATGTGCCATGAGTTTCCCCTCGTATAAACTGCTCTCTCCTGTTCCCTCCAGCTTCGCCTGCTCCACCCGCTGCTGCCCTGCCTCTGTCTGCCGGATCCAGCTCCTTGTGCACTACTTCCCCGTTTTGGACCACGCTGCACCCACCTTCCCTGGAAATCTTCCACCGGACCCAGCCACCACTCCCTCACTGCCCTCACTGCCCTCACTTACCTTACCTTTATACCCTGTCTTTGAGTCTACCTTCGTCTCTGTGGTCCGCGCAGGGGTCCTATTGTTCCGGGTGTGACACTATGTGGTATGAAAGAGGTCTTCAAAATGTTTACATGTTGAACCCTACTTGAAACTCTGTTTAAAGAATACAGAACTCAAGGTGAAAAAAGTATTTGCGTCATTTTTAGTGTCGTACCATTTAGCATGTCTTTTTTATGGCGCTTTTCCACTACACCTACAACTAAGTGACTTAGTACTAGAAATGTAGAGGTACCTATTCATTCATATTACATATACAACATATATATACATACATATTCAGTGTTTTTTATGTTTGTTTTTGTTTTTTCTCCAACACAACACCCACTCATCACCTATTTCCAACCAGCCAACCGTGTTCTTTCTGTGTAGTGTTCACATGTTTTTGCTCTATCTGCTTTGGTTTCCTCTTCGTGCTTTCCACCCACAGTTGCAGATCAGGTGAAGAGGTCATTCTAATTTTACCACAGGTGTGAGTATGAATGTCCTGTTTTCCAATGTTTGTTAGACCTTTTATCGACTGTTAACTTGTCTAGGGTGTACCCTGCCTCATGCCCATTTCATACTGGTAAAATTGCCAGCTCCTGGGTCAGTGACTGGATGTTTAAAATGGACTGGGGGATGTTAGAAATAATAAAATTAGGTTTTCAGTCCATGTAATCATAGACGCAGTAAAAGTTTTGTCTGAAAAATCAAAATAATTAATTAATAAAAATGTAAAAAAAATACATCAGATGATGCCAATCCTGGTGTGGTCTTTTTTACTAGCTGTTTGTATTTGCATTTATCTGAATCTCTCCAGGTATTATTTTGTGTTAACAGAAAGGGAGATATACACATTTTAAGTGATGGTTTTACATTTTGCATACTTCTTTCCTGTGTTTTTCTCTGCTGCTGGATGCTGGCCAGTTGTTCTTAATTTTGCTGGTGCCAACACATGCCCCAAAAAACTAAAAGTTCTCACAAAAGAAAATTGATAACTAATCTGAAATATAGTGCAAACATTTTTTTTCCCCCACAGCATACAATGACCTGTTCATCGGGGGCTGAATAAGCTAGGCTTGATCATTGAGTATCAGCTCAGCCTTATGATAGTTAATGTGTTGGCCACTTTGACAGCCTGGTATTTCACTTCATATTGAATAAATCAACACCAAATGAAAAATCTGCAGTGTTACACACTCAAACAATTCAAACCTTTAGCTTTAGCCAATGCACTCAGTTGAATTTTCTACAGTAAGTGCCTGTGAAAACTCCTATGAATATGCAATGCAAATTAAATTCAGCGTGAATCATTTTTAAAATGTTTCTCTTGAGCCTTGATGCAGCTTGCCGTTTTCTGCTTAACTAGATGTTCTGTGATGAGTGAGTTGATCAGGTAGCAATGCCTACAGATACAATGCAAGCAGTCTGGTAATTGCCATCATCAGGCTTCATGTTATATGACCCATGTGCTGTCTGAAATTATTAGTATTTCTGACAGCCTAAAAATAATTGTATTGGGCATGTTATTCAAGACAATGCAATCCTACACCGTGCCCCTGTAAGCTAACTCCTCATTTCATAGCATTGCAAGTAGCATTGTATTGTCAGCAAGTTAAATGCTTTCTAAAAGCAATGCATTAACTTTGGTGCAATTCCAGTTTTGTCATTATTGACATAGTTATACAGAGAGTAGAGAACGTATCACAACACCCTTTAAAAGCAACACTGACAAGTGAAGATGACATATTAACTTTCACACTGTTGTAGCCAGCAATTAAAAAAGTCAAAAGTCAAGAATCTTAGTGAGGTCAGGGAGAATATGGTTGTGTGCAGATTGCTTTAAGTTTAATATGTAGATATTATACACAGTATATTATAATACTGATTTTGTTGTATTATTACTGATTAATTTATTTGTGAGAACTGGCAGTTTAATCTGTAATAATGCATCAGTTTGTAAGCTCATGCAGTATATTTTTCATATAAAATCGAAATCTGCTTTTGTAAATTTAGTAACTGGTAACTACAGCTTTCAAATAAATAGTAAAGTAGAAAGCACAATATTTTGCTCTGAAATGAAATGGAAAACTCAATTTTAAAAATGTATATTGTTTAATTTTTTTCTGGTGTGTTTAGAGTACCAGGTGTAAAAGTAAACAAACTGGCAAGTATTTTTATATACAGTACACATGTCTTAGCAAAATTCACCTTCATTATAGAGCAAAACATGGAAATTAAGATTTATTAATTCTATGTAACTAGTACATTTAGAAAAGTATAATAAGTATTTATCAACATAAAATATGAACAATTACTCTAAATAGACAAGAGATAGTACAAAGTTTTCACAATCAGCCTTCACTGACGGGAACAAAAACAGGGAATCATAACCCAAGTGTCACACACTTTTAAACATATAACAAAGCTGAACTTCTCAGAGATTAACCCTTTTTTCACATGTAGCATTTGTCAGTCAGTTTGCACCACTGTTATCTAACAGGGAGCTATCCTCAAGGATGCCACCCATATGTAACTGTGATTCACTTCTATCTGTTCCAGCATATTTCATATTACTTGATCAAACGAAGACCGGCCAATTGCTAGTTGTGAAATATAACTACAGTGTCATTTTCTTCCTGACCTGATTTCAGACAAATTCAACTGATAAGAGAACATAATGATTAAAAACTTCTATAAGAACACTATTTTCAGTTTTCAGTTTGCTACAAACAAGGCACAACTTTGTAGTTTTGAATTCTTCCAAAGCTATAGCAGGAGATGTACACAGGATCACACTGTGGGAAGAGAGCAGTTAACAAAATCACCACTATCTAATTAATCACCAATAAAACAAACTATTCAAGTACACTAAGCTGTATCCAGTGAGTTGTAAATTCAGAGTTGTAGTAACCTTCTAATGTCACTTGGTGGCAGCAACACTCCAGTTTTGGCTGTAGTAGCTGATCTAAAGTCATTAGTTACACTAACGTGCCTGCAACAATTATAGCAATTAAACAGCTGTGTTGTTTTTTTTTTAAGGTGGAGGTCAGAATACTCACAATAATGTAGCACAGCATCTGTAGCTTAGATACATACTTGGGGAAAATGGTATACATCTAAACATCTAAATGTACTAAATGTTCAGCAGGTTATTATGGAAATAGCAGTGAGTGATGAGTGGCAGCTCATCACTGGTGAGGTCACCTTCCATTTTATCATTTCATCGAGTCTCGTGTCATCGTGTCATTTCGGCATTTCGGTTTTCTCTCTCTCTCTCTCTCTCTCTCTCTCTCTCTCTCTCTCTCTCTCTCTCTCTCTCTCTCTCTCTCTCTCTCTCTCTCTCTCTCTCTCTCTATCTCCCCCCTCCCTCCTCGTCCCTCTCTGACACACACACACACACCATACCAAGAAGGCATTTGCACATTTATCACATTTATCACACAATATCTGGTTATGCATGTGCAAGGTGTACAGTAAATTAGTCTAATTATTTTAATTGTGTTTGTTCTGTTTCAGTTTTAAACGGGGTTTGTGAGCAAAGCCTTGACCTGATGAATGATTAACAGCCAGTACTACTAATGCTCTGCTATTGTATGTTTGCTTTAGTCTATTATATTGGTATCTGTCTCATAAAAGAAAAGAAAGAGAAGAGAACTAATTTATAAATCCAGGCCCCCTTTTTAGTCTGACGTTGTTTTGATTTACGTCACTGTAAACTCAAGGAGTGGGGGTCTGGGACGTAAGACGTTCCACCTGGCTGTTTGTTGTGCACTGATTCTTACTCAATGATGCCCTCTGCTGGATATATCCGTTATCATATTGTACTTTTTACCCCACTACAATTATTTGACAACTATAGTTAATAGTGACGTTACAAATGTAACACGCATGATGAATTGTTGTAGCTTATAATACTACTACTACTACTACTAATAATAATAATAATAATAATAATAATAATAATGATGATGATGATGATCTTGATTTATATAGCAGAATTCATGAATAAAATGCAGCACAAAGTATACTTAACATAAAAGCAGATAGTCAAAACATATATGATACAACAATAAAAACATCATTAAAAATAAAGATAGAAGCCAACAGAATATAAAACAGTTCAAATTAGCTCTACTGAGCAGTATTAGAACATTAAAATGCTTTTTGCACATCAATGCATCAGTAAGCCAATAATATAGTACATAATAAGATAATGCAGACTTAGACTCATAGACATTTTTCAGTGTAATGAATACTTTTATTGTCAATATTTTAAGTGCATTTTGCTGTTGATTCATTCATACCTATACTTAAATAAGTATTTCAATTCAACTTGAAACCGCCGTTTTTACATTGTTGCATAACTTTTACTTAAGGAAAGGATTTGAATACTTTTCCACCACTGTCTGTACATCAAACGTTACTTCGGTCCCAGGAAACGAATGTATTTATTGTGTTTATTGCGTGCAAGGAGAGGTGCCTCTGAAACCTGAAGTCCAACAAGCACCAGTCTTCATTGAGTGGCATCAGATGCGCCCTCTGGTGGACGACTGAAGAAACTTCAGGTGGCCATTGAAGAACTATCGGTCAGAGCAATTTCAGCACCATGGTAATGGACAGCTCCCACTGCGAATGACCAGCAAGGTTAAAGGATGTGAAGTGACACGAGATGCTCCGTGCTAAGTGTTGTGTTGCTGAAACGGAAGGTACTGGAAGATTGTACACCTCCAGCATCTATAAGTTTTCCAATTTCTGCACAAAAGCTCACTACAATCGCTGAAGCTAGAAGAAACTGACATTTGTGTTTTTGTTTTGATCTCCAAATGTAGACATTACAGGAATTTGATTTTTCTGAAGATGCATTGTTGCAAGTTTTTTTAGCTTAAAAGTTGTGTGACAGAGTAAGAAAACCCTACACCTCTATTTTAGGGACAGAGCTCCATCCCTCACTCATCTGAAAGTAAGCCAAGCTGACCTAAATACGGGTGCCCCTTCATCCGTCCCTGTGGATCACCTTACCGCAGAGAAGGTTAGCCTGCTCCCCTCCATGCTCTCTGCGGACACCGTTTCCTTATTAACAGAATTATTTTCAATCTGAGCCATACGACGACCTAATTACCCTGTTCATTCCTGGCCAGTGGCCAGCTCTCATCTGTTGATGGTAGGAACTAATTCCCTGAGAAGTAAGATGTAAAAGGGCACAGAGAGAGAAGCCCCCCTAGCTCACATCCAGGTGTGGCATTTGCAGCTGAGCACCCCCCCTCCCCTGACGCTTGTATTCGTGTTCGTGGTCTTAATTAAAGTGATATTTCGAGAGAGGAGGTTCTGTTTGTTCAGTTAATGAACCCCACTATTCTCTGCGGGCAAATGGAAATGCAAGCACTCCAATTACCATATGTTAGCATTTTACTATGTTTATTCCTCACCGTGGAAAACAGCTTACCAAGGCAAAAAGCTTTCCGCCCTTGTAAGAGTAGCTGTGGAACTTTTTCACCCCAAAATAATTGACTCAAGCTAATTAAACATAGATCTAGGAAAGTTACATCTAAATGCTTTATGCATGTAGATCAACAAAATGTGTGTATGAGTGGGTGCGTGCATCAGTGCACGTGGGTCGGGTTAGGGTTGTGGGTTTTATGAATGACAGCAGGCCACACATGCATTCTTTAAAGACATAATAAAGACCATATGAAAAAAATACTTTATTTCCATAAATGTATACAGTACGTGTGTGGGGACAATTCCCCGTCTTTACAGTTGTCTGCGTCATGTTGCAGCTTGCATATACATTATCATAATGGTTTTTTTTTATCACACAAGCTCTGTTAGCAAACAAACATACAAAAAAACATGTTCTTTTCATAAAACCTAAAAATATAAATTCATGAGGATGTGCAAAATGATTATCCACTAATGCTTTTTAATACATTTTGGATGTAACAACTGCGGATCCAGTTTGATTGTCTAAAAAATAATATTAAAAGCAATGATAATAATAATAATAATAATAATAATAATAATAATAACAATAATAATAACAATAATAACAATAATCATCATCATCATCATCATCATCATCATCATCATAATAGGCAGACGCATACATTGACCATGTTACATTAATAGCCATCCAACTTCATTTCCCATTAGCATTTTTGCTTAAATGAATTGTTCATTCATTATTTATCTTGAGTTGCTCTTCCTCTGTATCCTCTCTCATTTGTTAATTAATTTCTTTACTGAATGGTTTCTTCTTCTGTTTTTATATGAGTTCATCCATCACTTTAATCATCCATTCAGACAGTCATTGAAAAGTCAGTCATTGTACAAGTCATTATTTATCATTGCAGCCTCTCCCTGGGGAGACATCTGAAGACGCCGCTTCTTGCCAAAGGTGGAGAAAGAGTTGTGGACATCGAGCTCACTTCGCTGTACAGCGGGCCTCAAGGTGCAGAAGCCTGATGGTGTCCCAGGGATGTACACATTGTGATGATAGTCAGGAGGTGGATGTGGGTGTGGGTGTGGGTGTGGTTGTGGGTGTGGGTGTGGGTGTGGGTGTGGGTGTGGGTGTGGGTGTGGGTGTGGGTGTGGGTGTGGGTGTGGGTGTGGGTGAGGGTGGGGTGGGATCACTGGCTGCTGCTGTTGGGGAGGAGGCGTGCACCGAGGAGTCCAGGGACGAGAGTGGACTCCACTTGTTGAAGGAGACATCTTATATTCTGTAGTATGAGATAGATGAGGAGACAAAAAGCCATTATACAACATTGACTTCCTTTTGCCACTTTAATTTGCATTATGTAAAACAAGGTTCAGTGCTTGGCATTAAAGACAATAAACAATTACATGCAACAAAAGAAGAGGTCGGCAGCGATAATACAAAAACAGAGCCTTGATGGGATGGGGGCTACAACTCTGCTTATGTTAGTGGTGGTAAATGAGGTAAACCAACTTATAAAGGGAAACAGAACATAATTACACCAAAGCATTTAGGTATTCTGTGTAAATGTGAAATCTGTGTAGTCATGATGAAAGTGGCATATAGTACAGTAGGTTTGGCCTCTTACCTTTCATACCCCTCATGTGGGTGCCCCAGGTCCAATACTGTCCAGGTGCCATGGAGGTGACATAGTTTTCTGGGTCTGCATGCATAGCCTTACGCATGAGGGTGCCATCCATGTTAATTGAGTTATAGCTGCAAACAAGACAGAAAGCCACCTCTCTGTTATTACAACATACTTTCCTCATAAATACAACATCTACATCCACAGTAACATGTTTTTGACAGAATACACAATGTAAAAGTGAAAAGGTCAAAGGTCAGAAATGTTACCTTTTAATGGAGGAATTCTGATTCTTTGTGAGAGTCCAGTCTGTGTTTGGCTGCTTCAGCTGCATAAAAAGGACAGATAATTTCAACTGAAATGTACGAAAAACAACAGTGCAGTAAATGTACATATTGATACAATGCCACTGCCCACTCCTCTTTAAAAAGCATCTCCCCTTAAAGGTTTTAGTTTTTTTTTAACCAGTTTTGACAACAAATGGCAGCTGTTCATTCTATGCTCTTGAATCACCAGAGGTCAGTGATGATTGACATGAAGAGCAGTCTATCATTGTCTTTGCCCTGAAATAGAGACATATTTTTCTCAGATAGATCGCGGCTGCCGCCCCGTGGAAGTCTAAAGGAACAACATTTTTAAGGTGGTGCCTTCAGCTTCCACTCGTCTGTCACTGAGTTTTACTTTTATCATCTGTGGCGCTGCGGGAGGGGTAAAGGAGAGCACCCGAGTGATATTTATTCTGGGTCTGAGTCTCATAGTATGGATTCCACGCTCTATTAATTCACTTAAAGTTACTAACAAGGAGAATGCGACGTAAGCGTATTATTAGAATCGGTATTCAAAATACAGTCCTCACCAACTACGCTATAAAACCAATTAGAACCCCACCGGGATGAAACGAAACATGATTTTAATCTTCAAAGGAAACCGTGCCAGGGAGGAAATTAAGAAAATTACACACGTCATTGTTTTGTGGATTTTATGCATCATTTTACATTAATATTTGCCTGATGCTCCTCGAGCAAGGTTTTTAATTAAAAGTCTCATAGAGAGCCTTGAAAAGTTTGCGGTCCTTCCAGCTGTATGTGCACGACCAAAGACAGCTCAACACATCGCGCATACACGTGCGCGCACCTGTCCACGCTTGAGCGTGTGTATAATCTCTCTTTTCACCTTCAATTCATCAGTCTATGCAGGCCTATGTTCTTGCTTTGTGTAATGCTTAAATAGTTTTCATTGTGATGTGACTTTGAGATTGAATGTGTCCCCGACGACCTCACGGCGACTCGTGGGTGCGCTGAGGGACACCACCGGGTGAATTAGGGGAGCCAATTAACGACAGGAAGGACACTTTCTCCAGAAGGAAGACAGCTGCTGGCAGAACAATCCCTGTGACCTCGAAATCCCTCTTGTGGCCAGAGGTGTATGTGCCAGTGACCGAGCTGACATTTTTCAGTCTGCCTAGTGAAGTCTGGCATCGAGGTTCTTAGTCTTTGTCCCTCTTCGTTTTGATGAAAACAGGGAGACAACAATGAGCAATGCGTGTATATTTACGGTCTGCTGCCCCGTCTGTTGGAATTAGAAAACACTGCTTAGACATCCTGCCTCCTTAAATTCCCTCTCTCCTTGTCTCCTTCATTCCCCCGTTTTCTATTTCACCCCTCCTCCTCCCCACCCTTGCTCGACAAATATGAATTCACATCTCTCTCTCTCTCTCTCTCTCTCTCTCTCTCTCTCTCTCTCTCTCTCTCTCTCTCTCTCTCTCTCTCTCTCTGTGTGTGTGTGTGTCTCCTGTCTCTCTCTCTCTCTCTCTCTCTCTCTCTCTCTCTCTCTCTCTCTCTCTCTCTCTCTCTCTCTCTCTCTCTCTCTCTCTCTCTCTCTCTCTGTGTGTGTGTGTCTCCTCGCATTCAGAGGACAACGCCGGGGCCGATCTACACGCGGCCCACGTCTCAGTCCAGCCATGTCCTTGCCCCCACACCCCCTACCCTTCTCCTTGCCCCCTCCTCTCTTGATGTCCTCCCCTGTCTCCCCAAAACCGACCATTTGCCATTTTTCATCAATAATGGACAGCCCCCCCTTGCGAATACGCCACATTGTGTGTATTGTAATGGTTCGGCCGTGCCTGTGCCCTTGAGGCATAGTTAGTGAGGTTATCTGTCCTAGTTGGAGAACAAGAAGGCGTGTTGCAAACCTGACTGGTCGCACAAGAATTGTCTGAATTCAAATAACTGCCGTTCACCTTGTCCATCACGTATAACCTTGACTTTTTGTTCCAACTCAGATAGATGGTATGTTTTGTGTGTGTCTTTAGTGCATGGAAAGTAGCGGCAATGACACTGAATGATAGTGATATTAATATCGCAGGTCACAATCTATTAAAATAAAGTTTATGGGTTATTATTAAAAGCCTTTTCCCTCCTCATTTAAAATGTGTTCGTGTCATGAAGGCAGCTGGAAATGAGCGTAAGACTAAATACATCAGTCAACTTCTTCAATCTCCTCTTACTCCCACAAACTAATTAATATCTCACTTCATTCTGCACAGATGATGAGACACAGGATGCACATGGCATATGCTCCTTGGAAGATAGAGTTTTACTCTTTCATTAACATGTCAATTAAAATGTAATCTCACGTTGTCTCGTTTCATTTCCCGGGTGCAGAGCATTACCATCGGCTGTACAATTAGGAAATATTATTGCAATAATAATTATGAAAACAGTCTAGACGACATACTGTGTAAAACACTTATTAACAAGAGACGGGGAGAATAAAACGATGGCTTTGCTCAGTTTTTACTCAAGTTGAGTTTAATTCTGCCTGATGTGCCTGATGTGACCTTCATGGGAGAATGTCACGGTCTAGATTCTTATCAGATAGAAAACTGAAACGGATCTTGTTGTGGCGGTGAGTGAATCAAGCAGATTTAAATGAACATACGCTCTGGCCTCTTCTACTATACGCTGATTTCACTGTACCTCGTTGGGGGTAGTCGCTCCGTTGTTCACAGATGCGCTCCGGCTTTGCGCGTTCCACGAGTTTTCTGCGCTCTTCGCCTCATTGTTCCTCGGCGTGCTACCTGGACTGCACGGCTTCAAAAACATAAAGTCACTTTTGGCTGATTCAGGGGTCAGGCACACTTTATAACAATATGACTGAGAGAGACTACTGTTTCCATTCACCTCCATACAGTTCGTGGGCACTTTGGCCGCGGATGAAATCTGCAGGTTGAGGTTGGATTTTTTGAACACATCTGGGGGCGGCTCGGGCTGAAACCCCCCGCAACAGCAGCAGGCGAACGGGGGGAGGTTGTACCCGCTGATGGTTTCTCTGTCCTTGTAGCACTTAACCGCAGCTAGCACGATAATAGCCACCAAGAATATTAAAGATATGGTGCTCAGTGACACGATCAAGTAGAGAGCGAGGTTTGAGGGGGGCTGTGGGCTGAGTGTGAGGTCTCCGAAATCTGACAGGGACTCGGGCACGCTGTCTACCACTGTGAGGACAATAGAGACGGTAGCGGAGAGCGGCGGCTGTCCGTTGTCCTTGACTAATATTACTAGTCTTTGTCTTGTTGTGTCTTTTTCAACTAACCGGCGAATAGTCCTGATTTCCCCCGTGTACAGAGCCACACTGAACAGCCCTGGATCTGTAGCCTGCAACACCTGATAGGATAGCCGGGAGTTTTGCCCTGCGTCAGCGTCTAACGCTGTTATTTTGGTAACCAGATAGCCAGCGTCCACTGACCGCGGAACCACCTCTGTGGCCACTGTGCCGTTTTTGGGCAGTGGGGATACAATAATAGGTGCGTTGTCGTTCT
The DNA here is from genome assembly GCF_963691925.1 of Scomber scombrus. Lineage (NCBI taxonomy): Eukaryota > Metazoa > Chordata > Actinopteri > Scombriformes > Scombridae > Scomber > Scomber scombrus. The sequence continues at coordinate 17,741,586 of NC_084978.1, forward strand.
GGTCCAAAACAAAGACGTTGACAGTGACATTACTGGCGAGAGGAGGGAAACCGGCATCCTGAGCCTGTACCAGAATCTGAAAGTTTCTAAGTTGCTCGTAATCAAAAGAGCGCAGTGCGTAGATATTGCCGTTGTCAGAGTTGATGGAGACATAAGTGGACACTGGCATACCCTGAATCTGACCCTCGAGAATAGAATAAGACAGATAGGCGTTCTGGTTAGAATCGGGGTCGAATGCAGTTACAGAGCAAATGGAAGCGCCCGGGGCATTATTCTCTGTCACATACACTGTGTATGAAGGTTGAGAGAACCGCGGGGGGTTGTCATTAATGTCAGACACTTGGACGAGGATGGTTTTCCTGGTGGAGAGTGAGGGAGAGCCCAAGTCGCGGGCTGTGAGCGTGATATTGTATTCGGACACCGCTTCCCTGTCCAGATACTCGCTTGTCACTAGAGTGTAATAGTTTTTAAAGGATGAGTGGAGCTGAAAGGGAACGTTGCTTGGAATTTGGCAATCCACATTCCCGTTCTCTCCCGAGTCCCGGTCCATGACACTGATCACAGCTATCACCGTGCCCGGTGGCGCATCTTCCTGAACAGGAGTGGACACTGATGTGAGGATGACTTCGGGCGCGTTGTCATTCACGTCCAGGATGTCTACCAGCACTTTACTGTGAACTGCCACAGCCGAGGGTCCCCTGTCTTTTGCCTGCACATACAGTTCATATACACTGGCTTTCTCATAGTCCACAATGCCTTTCACTCTGATTTCACCCGTGTACGGGTCAACGCTGAACAGTTCACGCACCTTGAGTGGCGCGTGCCCACTAAACGCGTAGGTCACCTCCCCATTCGAGCCTTCATCCAGATCGGTGGCGTTCAGCTTCAGGACCAGCGTCCCTCTCGGTGCGTTCTCCACCAGGCTCGCCCGGTAAACTGAACGATCAAATACGGGCACGTTATCGTTTGCATCTAATACTGTAATAGTTATCAATGCTGTCCCAGAGCGTTCCGGTGACCCCCCGTCAAAAGCAGTCAGAACCATTTCGTGCTTTTTCTGCTGTTCCCGGTCCAGTGGAGTGTCCAGCACAAGCTCAGCAAACTTGCTTCCGTCGTTGCGCGTCTGAATATTCAGTACGAAGTGCTCGTTTGCGCTGAGCTGGTAGGAGCGCAGAGAGTTGGTGCCCACGTCCTGGTCCTGTGCGCTCTCCAACGGGAAACAGGAGCCAGGCGCAGCCGACTCCGTGATGTCAAGATTAAACTCGCTCCATGGGAAACTGGGAGAGTTGTCATTTACATCTAAAATCTCCACTTCCACTCTGTAGAGTTCTAATGGGTTTTCAATAACCACTTGTAAGTGTAAAAAACAGTTCGGGCTTCGTTCACAAAGCTCCTCTCTGTCTATTTTTTCGTTGACGAAGAGAATGCCATTTTCCAAGTTCACTTCTAAATACTGCTTTTTTGCACCGGACACTATACGGAAGCGACGGGCAGACAGCTTAGCCACATCCAAGCCGAGATCTTCTGCGATGTTGCCTACAAAAGCTCCATGTTCCAGCTCCTCGGGAATTGAGTACCGAATTTGCGCTAGAACCAGGTCCACCACACAAGCACACAAAAGCAGAGATATGACAAGCCCAGTCACCGGTACCCAACTGCCTCTGGAGAGTCTGTGATCCATTTCAGCGGCGTGCGTAAAATCACCTTATCCAGACATCATTCGCCTCAGAAAGACATTCAGCTGTACAGCTAAAAAGTAAACCCAGAAGCAGAGTCCATCCTAAATGAAAAGTCTTCAGATATAAATTTGTAACATCTATGTGTATGGGTAACTTTACTGAATAGTTAAGCTGAGGAAACGGGAGAGGAGAGGAGAGTGTAAGCACCACTCTCTCTCACTCTCACTGTTGTGCTCCACGCGCAACAACGGTGGTGTGTGAACGGGGGAGGCTCGCGCTTTGATTTTCCAGTGTATTAGACAGTCGAAGGAGCTGGTGGGGAGGCGTGTGTGTGTGTGTGTGTGTGTGTGTGTGTGTGTGTGTGTGTGTGTGTGTGTGTGTGTGTGTGTGTGTGTGTGTGTGTGTGTGTTAGAGAGAGAGAGAGAGAGAGAGAGAGAGAGAGAGAGAGAGAGAGAGAGAGAGAGAGAGAGAGAGAGAGAGAGAGATAGAGACGGAGGGGGTGGACGTAGCTTTTCGCATCTCCGTATTGGAGGACGTCGACACGAAGTGCGCCTCTAATTACTGTAGACGTTTAACCCTTTCACGTCCTCGTGTCTGTTCCTCTGACCTATTAAAGAGACGAGAAAGCGTAAGTTTGACACCAGACATTAGAGTCAGATTTGGATTAGGGGATAAATTGTGTTGTGGGTGTCGTTTTCTAGGCTGCATTTAACAGACGAGGATGGATAAGGATTTGTCTTGGTGATCACAGTACCCTAAAGGTCCAGGATGGCAGTGGTAGCCACCATTGTTGTACTTTGATTTATTACAACCTCTATTATAGCTTCAGAAAACAATAAACTACTCTACCGGGGTTCCACTATTACAAGTTGCAATGCAGAAAACAAAAACACAGAACTAAGCACTCATTCGGGTTGCCTCAAATGGGCCAGTGGCCACTGCCAGTAGGCTCCTGGGATTCCATAATGCTTTTTAATGAGGGCCCTTTGAAGATGAATGCCCACATTGCAAAAACAGTCCCATTCATTAATCATCACACACGGAATTAGGTTTTACAAAAAGAATCTTTGATGGTTCCGGATATTCAATTTTAATCAATATTTAAATGAGTGTGAGCTATATTTTGGAGCCTAACATGATTATTGTGACAAACATGAGCCGACGACACACTATTACTAATACGCATTACACGACTTTAATTCACATAAGTAGGCCCGAACATGTATCAACATAATCAGCATAAAAGCAATGTCATAAAGCCTTAATCATACTTGTCTCTAATCAGGTATTATAGTTGGGATTAGATGAATATCCCACAGGTGATGTGTTGATGACAGAAAAAGGGAGCGCGTGCATGCTCAGTGGATGTTGTGGAGGACTGGAGTGACTTCAGTACATGAAAGTACAAGCACGGAACATTATAGTTTTTATGGGACAAAGAGGATAACTCGGGCCTCTTTAGAGTGCAGCACATGTTTGTTCGGAATATTTTCCCTGTCAATCCTGGTCAATTAGACAACTACCGAACCACAGAGGGAAAGGGAAAGACAGAGTGAGAGAGAGAGAGACCAAAGATGCCTTTGTGAATTCGGGTTCGTCTCCAGACAGACACGAGTGGCATCCTAATGTAAAACGGTGGCTTGAAATCTGAAAGTCTCTTCTTGGGACTGACGACACAGCTTGCCCCCGGGGCAGCGTTGGACTTGTTAGCTACTAAAAAGGAGGAAAAAAGCAAGATGCAGAAAGAACAAGAAACACATATCCCTCCTTCCTGGGGGCAGCATCTTTTTTACACTAGATTTTACAGTTTCCACCACTAAACCCAGAACCTGAGGATTGCATCCTCTGCCGAAATCCTGGAGATGCTTGGTCCTCTGTGAGAATGATCAGGGATGTCTGAAGTTGTGATCTTTTTACTTGAACAAAATCAAACGGGGCTAGTGGGACTACTTCAACTTGTAGGTCTTTCTGACATTTCTCTTTGTGCAATTGAGAGAATAATGAATGACTTAAGGAGTCAGAACATGGCGGTTGTAGTTTTTGTATAATTAATCTTCAGCTTGGCATTTAAAGGGGTGATAACAAAGGTCAGGACTTATTTCTCAAGGAAAATTAAAATGCTCACCGTAGAAAAAAGTTTCATAATAAGCATCACTTCTACTTTCCCCAGGGACAAAAGTTGTCTCCGACCTATATCTTCCAAAAAGCAACCCCCGAAATGCAAAACCCTCCCATTTTCAGGAAAAACTAAAATCCCCAGGTTTAAATAAGCAGAAAACACAATCTGCTTGCAGACTTAACCTCAAGCAGATGGTTAAGCTTCTCCAGAAATGATTACATTTCTGGAAAAGGAGGGAAAAAATCACCATCACCAGTTCCATTGCTTTCCTCTTCTTTTTAATTAACGGAGTGACGGATTAGTGTGCAGCTATCCGGGATCAACCGTTCTCCGACGGAAGAATACAAATGTTTTGTGATAAATAATCCCAAAGCACTCCGGCCGGCGGTCCCTCGGTGCCTGTTACATTAACATGCATTACACGGAGCATTAAGCCGGTCTCATCCGCCCCTATCGCCTCGCTCACCCCATTGTCCAACAGAAAGACAGCCATTACTTTCTCTGAGCTGCCGCTCCACAGCCACCTGACCGTGACCCGTTACTCCACTCTGTAGTAAGTGTCACATAATAAAAGGTGGCGGATGGTAGATGGTCAGTGAAGTACTAATAATTGGAAAGCTTCCTGGTATTCTATATTCCCTTGAAAGTAAAGTAACACGTGTTGTAATTTTTAAGGGTTTTCAGTTCACCAGCCAGGCTTATAGGCTACATATTTGATCCACTGTGTGCACGAGCGAGGCCAGCAGAATCATTTATTTTTATTTGTGATCTTGTGACGCCACCTACTGGTTGCTGGCCGATAATGTGAATTTTTAGGAAATAAATAGGAGCACTGAAATCACCTCACATCCTCCAACAGCACGGTTGTGAGCAATTGAAAGGCAATATAACATACATATATATATATATATATATATATATATATATATATATATATATATATATATATATATTATGTAAAGGTTTTGTTTCTTATAACTCATCAGTAGATTCACAATCAACTTTATTGGTCAATTTTGTTGCAAAATATGTTTTTTCACCATGTTGGTGTCACAGTTTTAAATATGTTTAATACAACTATTGTTGGTTGTTAGTCACTGTACACAACCTACAAAAGAGAATTGAAGTGTTTGTGTCATTGTTTGAAAAAGAAAGCACTCCTGCTTCTCCTGGCATCCTCATAAAACCATATTTGATACAGAAAAAGTAGTGTTGCCTTTCTTAACCTTGGGTCCACAGTCTGAAAACCACTGAGGAATCATGACTAGATTGTGGCGCGCCGACTTAACCATTAATGTATGAGTCACCCAAGTCATCAAAGAGACTTAAACATAAAAATGTTAAAACATAAAGACATGTTGTAATAATAACTGCACTCATCAATTCATCTGGCTGCATGAATTTCAACTTTCATTTATTTAATTTGGGAAAACATACATGCGCAATACTGAAGACATATCAAGTCTGTTATGCAATGTAATTTATCATTAATAAGTTGAGAAAATTGTGTTTTAGTTTTATACCAATAACAAACAAAGTGAGAGAGTCATGGTGAGTTATTGATGCTGGATGTCACAATTCATCTACACTAATCTATGGGAATAAATGGGATCATGATAAAATATGATGTGTCCTCACAGAATGCACATCTGACCATCAATTGACATCATTTAAGAGAGACCCAGTAAACCTTGATTTAGATATCCCAAAAGCACTAATCACGATTTGTTAATTAAATTTAATATAGTTGCCCCTTTGTTCCAGTCAGAGGCCATTATTTATTTTCTGTAGTATGTTTGGTGTCTTCATCTGTGATCTTAGTGCGCCATCTATTGGATTTTGATCAGCATAACAGCTGCTGTAAAGCATACCATACAGTGTTAATATTGTAAATATTCTGTAAACAAATTTGTTTGATTAATACCCTCTGTTTGCCTTTGTTCAGACATAAACAAAAGTACAAACCTTAAAAACCTATTTTTTCTTATTTTTAATGCCGTTTAATGCTGGACTGATGGGGGCAGCGTGTCCTCTAAAGTGCCTTCTGTCACTATCAGTGTTACTATTATATATTGTTTTGTTGTTGCACTATCTTATTGGTGCCTATTGTTCAGTCCTGTTCATGTTTTTGTTACACAGAGGTTTATTTTATAAGCTGGCTGCAACCCGGTCGCTAGAAGAAAACGTTTGTATTCACGCTTCTCAAAACCACGGATACTTTGAAAGTGTTGGTCTTTATTAGTTGATAGATTTTATGATTTCATGTTATGATCTGATTAGCTTAGGCACAAAAACCAATCCGGTTTAGTCACCTGAAACGGGAAGTGGGTATCTTAGATGCTTTTCCAACTTTCCATCTAACAAACTTTCTAGCCAACCGCCCGAGCCCTCTTCATTAGACCCCTCCTCCACCTAATGAAAAAGTAAGCTCATAACCCCTCTTTAAATAATGATGTACTTGAAATGTTGATATAAAACGTATTAAAAGGAAATATAATTTTATTAACTTTGCTACCTTATATGTCAGCGCACAGTACTACTGCATTCCCCCCCCCCCCCCCCCCCCCCCCTTGATGGATTTAGCCACTTCAAATAGGCCCTAAATGTTATTCCAGTGGTGAAAAGAAGTTGTGACCACCAGGTTAAAGGCAATATAAAATGTTGCGCTATCCCACAGCGCCCTCTACTGGAGAGAAATGTGCAAATGTCTGCGCTGTTGTCAGCCTGGAGTAACAGGACCTACAATGAAATATTATTTGTCGGGGAGATAAACCATAATCAAAATAGTAGATTTAGTCAGATTTGATAATCCAGGGCCACACACATTAGGCTATAACCAATAGTCATCTGATGGTTCATAAAATGGTTTTAATCTCCTATGCTTACATTATCATAATACCCTGGTAGTAGGTTATTTCTCCAAAGAAATAACTTTTTGTTGTGATAATAGCTTTTCTGCCTGCAGTTATCAGTTCAAAAGCTTTACAGAGGCATTAAGGGAATTGGGGTAAAACATCGGACAGCGCCCGCGGTCCGAAGGATGGAAACTTTGGGGTAAGGAGTAACCACTGAGCTAAACCGATGCAAAACATAAGCAAGTACAACTCGTATAAATATATGAGTAACTTGACATATGATGTCTGGTTTGCAGGTGTCCTCTGGGTTCAATCCAAAAGCCAAAAGCAAGAAAGTTAGACCACATGTTGGATAAACACAGACCAAGTCCACAAAGAAACATAATAGTAATGCGACCATGGTTAAAGGTTGAGAGGAGGGACTGCCGCGTCTGCAGAGGACAGGTGCCTCACTTCCTGAACAGGTACCTACTACAGATCACTTTGAGTCCAAAATAACAGTTTACCACTTTGATTTGTTTAATGTACGGACTGGTGATAATAGCTGACAGCTTCAGCTGACTATTAACTTTTGCAGTACACCATAGTAATTCACTTTTAAGGAAAACTTATTTTTCCGGTCTCATTTATTTATTTTATTTTTATTTTTTTAACTTTATTTTTTGGCATGAAAGACCAGTCCTCATAAAAACGTACGTGACTATGACTCCATTTTACCTTTATCTTTTTAACTTCTATATTTGTCAGCATATCCCACAAATCTAAAGGCTAAACAGAGCGAGTTCAAGCTATATCCGGACTGAGTTTTGAATTACGTCATCTTTTTAGGAGTGTAATAAGTGTTTTGTTACGTTGACACTGATAATCCACTAGAAGGCGCTAAAGACCAAGAAAAGACAAGCCAAAGTCCAACGTCTGTCTTCCTCTCACACTGAGACACACGCTGATATGCACATGACTTAAGGTCCACATGTAAGGCGATATTTGTGCGTCTCTATTTAAATACACAGTATAAACGTATCTTTGCACACGAGTCCCTTTTGCCATAACGTGTGTGTGTGTGTGTGTGTGTGTGTGTGTGTGTGTGTGTGTGTGTGTGTGTGTGTGTGTGTGTGTGTGTGTGTGTGTGTGTGTGTGTGTCAAATGAATGTGCATGCCCCCATGAGATTATTTTGATTACTTCGACAGATGTGTTTTTGTGTGTGTGTGTGAGATAGAGAGAGAGAGAGAGAGAGAGAGGGAGAGAGAGAGAGAGAGAGAGAGAGAGAGAGAGAGAGAGAGAGAGAGAGAGAGAGAGAGAGAGAGGGCAAAGAGAAGTAAGGAGACACCAAAACACAGAGACACGATGAAATGGAGGGTGACTTCCACCAGTGATGAGCTGCGGCTCATCACTCACTGCTGTTTCCTTAATAAGTTGCTGAACTCTATCCAGTGCGTCACCACGATATCTATCAAAGGAGACAAACAAAGTGAGATGTGGGGTTCGAAGAAAGGTGGGAGGTCATACATCACTGAGAGAACAGTGGGACAAAGCAAGCGACGGATGGCAGGTGAAAGGAGATAAGAAAACACAATTAATCCTTCCAAAGTCAACAGAAAAATGTGAAAGACACACAGTAGCAGAACAAGTGGTGAAGTGATAGGAAAATGAAGAGTGGGGATAGGGTAGTGGCGAGGGAGGAAAAAGAGGGAAAGAGAGAGAATAGAGGGTTTCGTCCACATGCTCCTCAGCTGTGTAAACTGAAGGTCTCTGCTGCTTCTCGGATTCCCCTGAAGAAGGGGGATATTTATAGGAGGCTGGCAGTTGCAGTGAATGGACCCTTGCTCTGTCACACCCACTAATATTATTATTATTACTTTATATGCGCAAAAATGGAAAAAGTCAGCAACCCGAGAGGCCTACAGAGACAGTGCGTGCATGTAGTGTGTCTCACTGCTTGTTAGTGTGTGTGTTTTTGCTGTGTGTGTGTGTATCTTCGTGTTCGTGAGAAACTGTCTGTTGGTGAGACATAGCATTTATATGAAATGGGCAAAAGCAAGAAGCAAGAAGTACAGAATTAGAGAACAGACAAACAGGGAGAGGTTGGCATGTATCGAGGGGTGTAACTTGATCTACTGAACTTATTAGTGCTGTCAAAGAGTGAGAGAAAAGAGAGAGCGAGAGAAAGAAAGAAAGAAAGAAAGAAAGAAAGAAAGAAAGAAAGAAAGAAAGAAAGAAAGAAAGAGAGAGAGGTGGAGCAGGGCAAGACAGACACAGACATGAGCACATATTCCAGCTCCAGATTATAAGATTCCCGCAAGTTGCAGACGTGTTGAAACAGACTACACACATATGCACGCACGCACGCACGCACGCACGCACACACACACACACACACACACACACACACACACACACACACACACACACACACACACACACACACACACACACACACACATACACACACACACACACACACACTCACTCACTCACTCACTCACTTACTTACTCACTCACTCACGCACACAGGCACACAGGCACACAGGCACACAGGTCCACATCCACCTGGTAACAGATGCAAACCCAGGCACACATGCAGAAACACAAATAGTCTGATAGACATAACAGACATGCACGCGCATGCACACATGCTGGGAAGAGAGGAAATTCCAGAGGGAACAGGTGGGAGTGGCGATACCAATCTATCAGGATGACTTTGATCTTCCCCATGCCTCTGTCACCACTGGTGAAATACCCTGGATGGATCAGGCTGGTCTCCAATTTATCATAATGTGCATACACACGCCAAGAAGTAATAACAGCACCACAGCAAAATACTTGCAAAGCAAAATTGTAGCTTTGATGGAGCATGTGCACATCAGGTTATAGGTGCACATTGAAAATTTAGCTGAAATGCATCCCAAGTTACACAGTGCTGACTGTCTGTTTGTCTACCCACACTTCCTCATGTTATGTCCAAAGTAAAGCACAGATAGAACAGTGGCAACTCTTCAAGTGAGTGCTGTGTTCAATGAGAGAAAATGTTCTAAGGGGGCAGTGTTGAGAGACACTTTAGAGAGTCAAAGTGAGCTATACCTGAAGATTAAAAGTAACATAATGGGAATGTTAAGATAGGTAAAATGAAACTGCAAACATCATCATTTTACCATTTTAATCCCTCTAAACCCTCATGATTGTCAACAAGATGATCTGAGATTTGAGGGAGGGAAGAAAAACATGAGGAAGGAAAAAAGGAAGTGAAAAAGGGAGACAGAGAGGAGACAGAGACATGGCTCTGGCACAAATGCAGTGTCTACTGAGGACAAAAGTCAAAGCTCAAGAGTGTGTGTGTGTGTGTGTGTTTGTTTGTGTGTACACGTGTGTGCATGTGTATGAGTGTGTCCTTAGGGTGACCTGAACCTTAGGGCATATTAAACAAAATCATTCAGTACAATGTCTCATCACAAGGAAAAAAATACCAGAATGTCCGTAATATCAGCCAAGAGTGTCTGTGTGTGTGCGTGTGTGTGTGTGTGTGTGTGGGCGAGTGCCAAGGCTGATATGAGAACAGAGAACCCCTGCCTTAGGGGCCACAAAGACAGTTGATTGACAAGCCACATGAATGTGCCTGTGTAACTCTCTCCTTACCAAATCCTCATAATCACACCGCCTCTCCTCTTTTGTCCCTCCTCTCCGCCCATCCCTACCTCCACTTCCCCTCTTCTCAGCCCTCCTCATCCTCTACACCCTTCTCCCAATCGTCCCTCCTTCCACTTCTCTATTTCTTCCAGGTTTTTTTTTATTGAGAGGCGGGCGTATATTAATGACCCCCTCGATAATTAGCTACTTTAAAGCATAAAAAGTCATGAATGGAGGCCTGCCCATGAACAGGTTTTTGCACATAAACACATTGGTCAGCTCACAGAGTGTGCTGCGTGGCCAAAACATGAGGAGCAATCGAGAAAACATGCAAGGAGGAAAAAACTCAATCGTGACGGAAACCGTTTGCAGAAATTATTCATTTCCCTCCTTTTTTATGTTTTCCTTGTGCTGACTGTACACCCCTCCCTCTCCCCAGCCTCCCTCTTTCACTCTCACTCTTTCCCTCTTGCACATTCCACTCCATTTTGCATATCTCTGACCCCCCCTTGCACTATACCTCACCACTTTTAAAACAACTCTCCTTCTCCCTCTCATTCTTTCTTTTTCTCTTTCCTTCTCTCCGCCTCATTCCCGCCCTCCCCTCACTACCTGACATTGTGGCTCAATGCCCAATGAGTCACACCTCTGTTAAAATCATCAGAGATGGAGAGAGGGAGGAGGGAGCAAAAGAAAGAAATCGTCAGGGAGAGAGAAAAAGCAGGAGAGTATGACAGAGAGAAAAATATAGAAAATAAAAATGGGAGGAGAGAAACTTAGAGAGGCAGAAAGAGGGAGCCTCGGGGGAGAGAAAAGAGCATAGAGTGCGTTTAACTTTTTGACTCCAGTAGTCAGTGTGTGCTTGTCAGTAACAGTTAGCCTGTAGACAACAACACTTTCCACACACTGCTTAGGCACACACACATGCATGCACAAATACACACACACACAGCTATATACAAACATAGCCACACAATGACATCGTGCATAAGCCCACCTGCATGCTCTGCAGGCACACACACACGTACAGCAATCAGACATGCAAACAAACCAAAGAAGAAAGTGTGGCTGCAGCCCTGCCTCTCTACATCAGCCTCCCCCACCCTCTCTAGCCGTTGCCCTTGGATACCACACAAACACTCCCTGTTGGGCAACACTGGGAGTCAGGAGAGGACGTACATGGGTCACACACCACCCCAAGCGCTACGAGTTTGAAAGCAGTTGTACGTATGAATGTGTATAAGTGTGTTTTGTGCATTTTGTGCGTGTATATTTCAGTCATGAGTTGTAGTGTTTTTGCAGAACTAGGTTCTCCTTCTAGAAATGTTCTTTTGAAAGAAAAACAAGTGAAAGCAAAGCTCATTTCTATGATTTTGTGTGTGTTATAAAGTTGGCGTAGGAGTATGAGGAGTATGTGGGGAGGAACTACTGTTTACATATATATTGTCCAAGAGACAAGGAATAAAAGAGGGGAATGAGAAAGACGAGTTTACCAGATGCAAAAACTGACATGATAAAATATCCAGTGTGCAAAAAAATAAATCTAAATAGAAAGATTAATGTCTGGGTGGAAAAGTATTGTTTACTACAATAAGTCTCCATCATCCTCCAATTTTACTCATGATGACTCTTATCCCTGAACTGTGACCTTGGCTTGCTCGTCACAGTGGGGACCCGGGCTTTAACGAGGCTTTGTGTTTTATGAACCCTGAGGGATCGCTGCAAGCTGTGTGGATGTTGCTGTGTGCCACGTGCCTGTCATCATTCAGCAGCGTTGTTTCTGAGCACTTCTGTGCCTCAGTCAGACAAGCTTGTGCTTCTGAGAGACAAGCGTGTTTTATTTTTGATGTGAGATCAATAGGTCTGTTTAAAACTAAATCAATCAGTCCATCGCTCAATTGTTTTTTCTGTCTTAAAGATCTTCAGGTTGGCTTATCACCACATGTCCAGATGGAAGGAAACCAAGTTGGTTTCATGTTTCCTTTATCTTGGATTTTGCACTGAGGGATTCGTTTTGATTTTAGGGAAACTGAAAGACTACAGCTGAAGACTCCTTAGTACCTCTACAAATGGCACAATCTATTCTGCTTTGATGGGGTCAATCCCAGCTGAAGCCCCAGGCTTAGGAAGCGGAACAGGCCTCTGTCCATAGCTGTAATGTTTTTAAAGCCATACCAGCCAGCCACAAAGCTCCTTTTGCCCTTTGTACAGAACACACCAGACAAAACCTTGGAAGCCATCCACTGCAAAGCACATTCCCAAAGTATTTCTTTTTTCTTCTTTTTACAAGTGTGGGATGGGGTCGAACAACAATTACGGTAAAATGTGACTAATATGTCACAGACATACTGGTGTGTTTTTTTTCTTTTCTAACCTACTCTTTCCCTTTTTTTCTTTTTCCATCCATCCTCTGCTCTCTTCTTGAAAATTCTTCCCATTTCACATCAAACCCCTGTAATTACAAACAAAAGCGCTGACTCTTCTCCAGCTGAAACAATGATAATGATGGAGAGTAGTAAGTGCATGTGTGCGTGTGTGTGTCTTCATCAAAGCAGCGTTGACGTTGATGGGTGTAGAGAAATGTGTGGAGGACAGAGAGGATTAACACAATCTGGGCATAGGCCCCACAACTGAGAGAATTGTGTGTGTGTGTGTGTGTGTGTGTGTGTGTGTGTGTGTGTGTGTGTGTGTGTGTGTATGTGTGTACATATGTTGACTGTCTTGATAGCAACGATCCAACACACAGCTGCTCTCTAAGCTTGGCATTTAAATGAGGCAAACAGACACTCGGAGCAAATGGAATACAGACAGAGGCGGTGACAACACAGACAGATAGCAGAGATTTGAAGAGCAGAGCAGACTTAAGAGCAGGTTGCATTTATATTTGGGTTGTAAATGCTGTAAACCATAGAAGTAGAAATCCTATCTCACTTTTAAACAGAAAGAGATTAGCATAGTTCAACCTGAAGTAGCATAAAATACACGGCTAGCATGTTTTTTAGTCATCCCTGTGCCTAACACTTGCATACACTAAACTTGAATATGCAGCTGAACATTAGGTACAATGCACCGAGTGTGTGTTGCGGTAGTATCTAGGCCACATGTATGCATGGTTTGCGAGGTAGAGAGTGTACTGCCTGGTTGTGTTTGGAGCGGGCCCAGGCCAGAGGAGCTCAAAGCGCTGAATGTCATCATCAGAGCTGTCTGAGAGCCAAGCAGTAATCACACCCAGATCACCTACACGCTCACGCCAACTTACAACACCAGTCACCCCACAGTAGTGTGTGTGTATGTGTGTGTCTGTCTTTAAAAAAAAAAAAAAAAGGGAGACTGATTGAGAGGGAGAAAGAAAATGAAACACAAGAAGTATATGTGCATGCAGCAAGTATGCATCCTGTGTTACAGAGAAAAGAGTGTGTGCGCAGACAAGCATGTGGTCATAGAGTGTGAGTAGTGAGTGAGTGAAGGCTATGGATGTGTGCGCTGGAGGAGAAGAGGGTGTATTTTTTCTCTCCTCTTTCTTCCTCCCTCTCTCCATGTCAGTCTTATATCCCACCCCTCTATTTTCCATTTTTACATGGAGCTCCAGATGTGAAGGCAGTGAAATATTAAATTACAGAAATGGGCTTGTTTCTGCACTTTGGTTATATCAAAAACAACCCAGCCTCTGCTCACTCCTGACCTGACACACACTCGTACTCACACTTTATGCTCTGTGTGTGTGTGTGTGTGTGTGTGTGTGTGTGTGTGTGTGTGTGTGTGTGTGTGTGTGTGTGCGTGTGCGTGTGTGCGTGTGCGTGCGTGCGTGCGTGCGTGTGTGCGTGTGCGTGTGCGTGTGCGTGTGTGTGAGTGACCAGCACAGGTGAAAGTCACAAATTACACTAGTGATTGTTACTTATGGTGAAGATTTTTGTGTACTTGCACTCCTGAGTAAATGTTCAAAGTCACTTGTTTGACTTTCTGTTTAGACCTGCATGTTATTTTAGAATATAAAGCAGCTTATTTTCAAGTACAAACCATCCATACACACTGCATCAGAATCAAAAAGCAACCACCATAGCTACGTCCTGGAGCTCTTGCACAAGCACCTGAAGATGCAGTCCCTCTGAAGGCCACTAGATGCTGGCCTCAAGAAAAACGTACTACTCTGAAGTCAGCAGACCATTATACATAAAATAAAGACATACATAAAAAGTGGTCAGCTATCAATTTGTCAAAGTTTTTTCTTAGTTTCCATTCAGTTAATATTGCTACATTAAAGGGATATTAAGTCTTGAAGGGAAGAATATCTGGAGAGACTGATTCATTGATTTGTGTGATTATCTCAGCCTACTATTCTCAGCTTCAAACATGGTTTCAAAATACCCTTTATTATTATCACTAGTTATTTCATACGGATGTTCATATTATTTTTTCCCAACAGTCTAGCTATACTCTTCCATTTTGTGTCCCAAAGAAAAGATAAAAGCAAACCATTGTTTACTTTCATAATAGTTGCAACTGTAATATTATGGCATTAAGTCATTCATATAATTTATTCAAAATAATGAGATAATAGATCATCAGAGTAATCATAAACTGGATGTTGAGATTACCACAGAGCAGTGAAGTGAAGGGACAAGATATAAACACATGAGGATGAGGTTTGAACCATAAAATAACTGTAATTGAAATATCAGTCTGAATATGCATGAAAAAAATTATGTTTTCGGTTTTCTCTTTTATGCTAAAATACAGTATACAGAACATTTTAAAGTATGTTTTGTCTTTTGTGGATTAATATATAAGCAGTTATGGATAAGACAAAAAAATTGTCACAGTAGTAAATATTTAATACATTTTATTCAAACAGGATATTTTAGTACATTTTTCAAATTGTCTTGTGATCAGTTAACATTTAGGACTTGCAGCAGTTCACAGTAGTGTGCTGTTTTCAGTTTGTTGAGAATGGAATGAATGAAAATGATTGAAGTCAATTCAGTTCAATTTGAAACTTAACCAAAATCAATTATGTGCGAGATAGATCAATGTCATTAAGTCAAATGTATATAGTAACAACAACAATAATAAGTAATAATAACAGTAATTTTCCAAATAACTGATATGATTGAATAGACCATAATTATTTAAATGTAATAATGACATCACAGCATGCATCGTGACATCACAAGTGATTTTAAGTCTTGTAATAAATATGCAGAAAACAGCCTTACATGATGAGTATACATTGACGTAATAATCAATCATCTGATGATGCAGCCAGCTCCATACACTGATGAGGACCAGGGGTTACAGTTGAAAGTTGAAAAAGGCTTGTAAGTTGACCTTTGAGTTGATATTATTTTGACATACATAAAGTAATAGTTTTTCAATCTTGATGCTTTTAAGTGTGTTGAAAAATGCAGTTTTCTGATGAGTTTGCATTAGAAAGGATGGAGGATGAAGAGTCAAGTGCAGTTCACAAAGTAAGCCTCATTCCAGACTTTTACTATGGCTACAATTAATAGCAATTACTTACATTTTGTATTTGATATTCTTGTCCTGACAGTCAAATACATGTATGTAAATAAAACTCTGGGTATTCAGGAGTCAGTTACATTCCGTAATAATTTATTCTCAGCGTCATATCACATCTGTTGATTATACAGCAGCTTGCATTACAACATTACAACATCCCCAAAAGTCTATGCTCTCCCTGCTGCACATATTGTTCTGAAAGTGTAGCCCCCTGCTCACCTTCTCCATAAACCCTGAGCTATCCTGGGGGATACACATGATTTACTGATTGAGTGTAGACAACCTGATAGCAGTTTAGGATCACAGTAGAGTTAACACACTGTCAAATGCCATGCAATGAGCACCTCAACAGGGGACAGATGAGAGTAACATGTGAGCGTATGCTGGGCGTGTGTATGTCTGCACATAGTATATGAGAGGGGTGAGTGTGAACTGAGTGTGTGCCATGTGTGTGTATGAGTGAAGTGTGTGTATACGTCTGTTTGTGTGTGTGAGGGCTACCCTGCTCAGGGCATTGACTGAATTGTTTCCACATGTGTCTTAACGCAGAGTTCTGGGCGGGTTTGGAGGACAAGAGAGGAGAGGGGGCTGCTATAGTTAGTGTGTGTGTGGGGGGGGGGGGTCAGGTTTCATAGCACCATGTAGCACATCTGGGCTGCGAGAGGAGAATTAGAGTTCCCACGACTGAAAACACATAGCCTACACACACTTGCATGCATTTGCACACACCTTGATAAACCACCATCAGTAAACAAATATCTGTGATGTGTAAGCAATGACCGTGTGCAGATCCACCACAATCAACAACACAACAAAGAGCATACATGCACACATACTCGGCAGCTACACACGGTACAACCTGTTACACAGTTATGAATATATGAATGATCTTTATTGCCATTACATTCAGGTACAAAGAAATTTCGCATGGCTTCTCCTGATGTAGTTAAAATGAAACAAATAAATTAAAGCTGTACCAGAAAACAGCAGTAATAGCAGCATAATGTTCAAAAAGTAATGCTTGTGCAAGTTCACCCTCACACATTTTATGTTATGCAAGTGCTTATTGTATCATGCTCTGTTGCTTTTTAACCCCAGTCTTTATCCATAACACACACATACACTCCTGCATACACACACACACACACACACACACACACACACACACACACACACACACACACACACACACACACACACACACACACACACACACACACACACACACCACTTCTTCCCTGGCACAGCTGTCCCAAATGCTGCGGGCACACGGGCGTTTCACTGGCACAACACATGGAAGGAAAATCTGAATGTGTTCTCACTAATCATTCCACTATTCCACTCAGAAAAAGGGAGAGAGAGAGAGAGAGAGAGACAGGGAGAGAGAAAGGGATGTGGAGGACCAAAGGATGAGGACGGATAAGTGCAAGGACTGGACGACCTGTATAGCAGGTGTTGAAAGGTGAGGAGACAGGAGACAATGTGAGCGTCAGAGTGAAAACACGAGAAGAAAGAGAGAGTGACAGAGCGGGATAAAAGCAGGTTAGAGGTGAATGGATCGGGAGAGCGGGTGGGAGAGAGAGAGAAAGAATGAGTGAGATGGGATAAATGGGGGCATGCCAGTTCCATAAATGTTTAATTGCCAGCAGGTTTATTCATGTTAAGAGAGAGAGAGCAGAAGAAAGAGAGAGCTTAAACAGTACAAAATCTGTCTAGAGACCCCAAATCTAATTTACACAACAAACAGAGAGAGGAGAAAAGAGAGGGCAAAAACGGAGGGGAAGAAAGGGGGGGTGGGGGGGGGGGGGGGGGGGAGAGAAAATGCTAATTGGCTACAGTTGGGCATGTCTGGCCTGAGATGAAAGAGGAAGAGGACAGAGAATGAGGGAGCAGGAGGGAGGGATGAGAGAGCAAAGGAGGGAGTGCGGCAGGAAGAGCATGGGCTTAACAGACAGACGGATGGATGGATGGATGGATGGATGGATGGATGGATGGATGGATGGGAACACACACGGGTGAAAGAGTGTCATCTGTAGTTTATACCACACAATGTGTCCCAGGCTTTACCATTGTTGTTACCTTTTTTCTTCCACAATTCTAACTTGATTGTCGGATATTTCCCCAAAAAAGTTCACAGAATGAATGAATGAATGAAAGTCATTTTAAAAGATGTAGAGACTAATGATGAGTGTTGACTATTGTCAGAAATTAAAATCCTATAATTGAAGGATCAATAGTTTTTTGCATACTTTACTTTGTTTTTTAAGTTAAGGTTATGTGTGAAAATGCCTTATTTACTTTGGAATTAGTAGTTTTGCAGAAAAATAAATTATAACTCAAGGTTTCTAGAGCCTCAACCACAATTCATGGCCTTCATCAGTAATTGTCATGGAAATGGCTCAGCTGCCATCGCTTGAACTATGGTCATGTGTTCAACAGTAAAATAAAAAGTTACTCTAATAAGTGAAATTAGTGAATTTATTTTTTGGGCATGATTCAGGTTAATCTGTACAATCTCTCTCTCTCTGTAGTCTCCTATTTTACTGTAAAAGAGAACACCTAAGTCAATGCCAGCCATGTAATGGGGAGCACACATGATTGACATATGGTCAGTAGTTACTGTTTATTGGGCTACCCATCAAAATGGCTCAGAGGAGAGGATGGGCTGCATGGTAATGCATTTTACTGTTCCAGCCATATTTACCCTGCCACAGTGTTTCTCCATCTGTGGATGCATAGACTTTGAATGGAATCCACAAATGAGTCAGATTGGACTTTCCCAGCTGTGCAGAGTTTTGGCATTGTTTGCTGTTTTGGTGCACTTACGTATACTGGAACTGTTTTGGCTCCAGAGTACTTTCCTGAATTGAAACAACACAATCGCAAAGCGTACCTCATACTTGTTTTTGTTTATGGTGCCCCACATCCCCATCCCACCCACCCCATTTTTTTGTCTCTCACTCTGTTTCTCTCTCCCATTTTATTTTCCTAATCTCCTGTTTCCTCCCTCATCCTCTCTGCCTCTCCTGTGCAAATTTATTGCCGTACCCCCCCAAATGTCACCATGAAAACATGATACCAACTTAGTGGGTCAGCATTGTCCAGAGAGAGGTCAGAGTGATTCTTGGGCTTGGACAGAGTTTGGCACTGGCTGGATGACGACGTGTGCGAAGTGGCTGAACCAAAGGTAGGGACATTCTTAAAAAGCCTCTCCCCCTGTCTTCCTCCCTCTCTAACTCAGACCTATGTCTTCAGGCTGATACAGCATCTGTGCTTTGTTAAACATATTACTGTTACGCAAGAATCTGGGGCGAAGAACAACACTTGCTAAATATTTTGTTTATTGAAGTTAAAAATGCATTCAATTGCGGTCATGAATTCTGCTTGAGAACCTTCATTCGGATTAATCATGAAAACAAAGCAGCACTGAAAAGGATAATAAACTCAGGGCAGGCCACTGGTGGCAAAATCTCCTTTGGTGTGTACCTGGACTTACCTGGACCTTGGACTTGGGCCAGAACCAGACCAGGAAAGCAGGTCAGGGGGTGCTGTTCTGCGGGAGATCTGTTTGGAGTCTGCTCTGTGTGTGTTGTGTTTAGCGCGGTTTAGTCAGTCTCCGATTTACAAACATTTAAGGCCCCGCTGCTGTGCTGTTTCATTTTTCATTTAGTCGCAGCCCAAGGCCATGTCCCAGATTGGAGACTGCTACACAGCACACTGCTGCACTCTGCACCGCACCAAGCCGCTCCCCTCCTCATCGTCTGGTCTGGTCTGAGGAGATGAGGACCCGCCGGTGACCCCAAACCATGCAACACACACACAGCACACATTCTTCCTATACACACACTCACACACACAAACCTGAGCAGAAAGCAGACATATTTCTACTCATGCACACAAACACACACAAGCCAGCCAAGAAAACACAGACAGATAGGCAGACAGAACACACACGCAGACAACATGCGGAACAAGCCATCTAATTCCACTAATACGAAAAAATCTACAGAGACAGACAGGTATGACACAGCAGCCTAAAAACACAAAGAGAGACATTACACACTCTGCAGAGCACAGTGAAGTGTTTAGTAAGGTCTAACTCTCTCACTCTATTTTCACTGATCTAAAACAATTTAGATTACTCCAAAATGTATTTTCAGTATCATGTCCCTAGTAATGTTCGGTTACCGGTTACCCGGTTTCCTATAAAGTCTCACATTTTCTGTAAATACTACTTGTAAAATAAAGAGTGTGCAAGAGAAGACATAGACAGAGCTACAATTTTCTCGATTGTTGAGACACATTTCTCGAAGTTATTAATTTCCCAAAACTCTAAACACAAATGCATAACTGCACATGCATCTTCACAAACTTCAAACTTCCATGTCCAAACCAAATTCTCCACTCAAATCTATTTAATCTTACATTTAAACCAAACTTTGCCTTCAAACATCACACAAAAGCCATCAAATACACACACACACACACACACACACACACACACACACACACACACACACACACACACACACACACATATGCAAATGATAATGATAATGATAATGATAAAGAACGAAGACTACAGTCAAATAATTTCCATGTATTTACCAGTGTAAACTAATGACGAAAAAGTTTGTACATAAAGAAATAAATCACATTTATTCTGCCTCAGGTCTTTCTGAGGCTTTCTGAAATTAGTGAACTGACCCACAATAACCCTGTTATGTGTCTATCCTGAGGCGGATTGGTGTGTGAACAATTTTGACTCTGCCTCTGTTTCCACCTGGAGAATTGTGTGTTAATTAGGTTCCAGCTGTGATGACTTGAGTTAATGATATTGAATGCCAGTGCTTTCTAAATGAGCACATGAGTGAATACAGGGGAATAGTGTTTACAGTTTTGGGAAATGGCTCTTTGTCTTTTGAGAGATTGCATCATGGTTTGGGATGATTAATTAATAGGCCCATTTATAGTGTGTAAGCAATCAAGAAAAACTATAACACTGAGTCACAATGCTTTATTGGCATTAGCCTGTAGCTAACTCAGCTAATATTGGTGCAGTACGGTAACTCTGTAGGAATAGACAGAGGCCAACTACAGAAACCTACACAAGTCACATAGAAGTCTCACAAAACACAACAACAACATCATTAAACTACTTTTTTAAAATACTTTTTTATATGGCTTCTATTAAAACAACTACATATGAATTGCCTTATTAAATTGCTTTAAACCAAACAAGTCACAGCTGCGTTGTCACTGCTGTGTGCAGCTCTTGAAAACAACAGGGGGTATGCCTTGCATCTTCTGGGGTTTTAAATGCAGGCAACAACAAAAAAGCTGTCCTGAGAGCAAAGCCTGCACCAGAACTATCCTCACAGGAGGCCTGCATGCAGACCCCTCTTGCAGCAGTAGTTGGTGAGGTGGATTAGTATTTATGGTTCAAACTTCACTGGACAAAACTCATTCACTTGATATTATATTAATTTCAGGTGATAGGTGTTGTTAGCTAATTTGTTGTTGTTGCTCAGACATGCTGTTTAATTAAACAACTTTATTACTGTTGGCGAAAATTCCTCCCAAATGTAAATCAAGACATCTGGTCCTTTTTAATAAAGAACTAAAGTGTCAGTAACAGTTGAGCTTAATAGGAATGTTCTGTAATCAATCTAAACATTAATCTTTGAAATTAGTGGGAAGAATATTTACTATTTAATGCCATCTCTCCTCTTTTCCATGAGTGGATCAAGAGCAGAGTTATTATTGCATATGTGTCATTAAGAGATCATTATTTATAAATTAGCCACAGCTTGTCCAACTTATCTATTTGTGACTGTCAGGCATCATTTTTATGAAAATCTTGTAATCAGCAGCCTGAGCAGTGCAGAGACACACAGCCAGGTTAGCTGTAGCCTCTCAGGTAAGCTCTGATGTCATGGTGTAAGATCTATTCATAGGGTCACGAGTTGAATGAAAAATAACACAAACAGAAGATTATAGATGATTTAAAGACAGGTTTGAGCATCACTGTGGCTCTGCCATGAAACTCTTGAGTTGTATTTCCCAAATCCACAAACTGAAAAGACCTTCGAGAAGCTAGTTACAGAGCAGCACTTTACCTATAGGTTTCTATACATTTATTGTGACAGTCTGTAATGTGTTTTTCTTTTTATATTAATTATGGTCTCAGACTTATAGTAAAGTAGTCTATCAATAAAATAAAACATAAAAATCTGAGAAAAAACATGATAGAAGTCAAATTTCAGGCAAGTCAGCAAATGCATATTCAGTGACGTACACATTTTGCAGAGTCAGCCTCTTTATGAGTGTATGTGTGTGCGCACATTTACCTATGACAGAGAAAAGAGTGATAGAGAGCAAGCACGCATACACAGTTATTTTGGCTATACCCTGTCCTTACCAAAGTTACAACCAAACCTACTGTTGACTGTCACACATAAGTATGCAAAGGTGCCAGTTACACTTACACATCAACACACCTGATAACCAATCAAGTGCATGCTGTACACTCCTCCATGCACACATCCACACATTATAGACAGACACAAATACACATTTGGATCTGCTCACAACAAAACAGAAATACATGTGCACACATATACAGTAGATATAAGTGTGTGCACACAAACACACACCTGTGGTTTCAGGCCAAAGCACAGAGAACTCTTTAGTCTTTGAGCTGTCTGTCCCACTTAAAGTGAGCGCTGCTTGTGAAGAGGACCTGACAGACAGAGAAAACACACACATACACACACGCGCACACACACACTGCAATGAGTACACTGCTGGAGCAGAAGACCTGACTAAGCTGAATTTCCCCCTGCTCCCCTTTCCTATTTTCCATCTGCCTCAGCGTAGGAGAACCTGCGTGGGGAAAAATAATGCCCACTATACACACGCCACTCTTCACTTTAGCTACTCTCACTGTGACACTTTAAACACACACACACTGCTAATCCACTCTGTCAATCTCTACAGTTTCACTCCTTCTGCTTTCTATTTTCAGATTTCTTTCCATGCAGCCTCTCAGTATTCTTTCTCCACTCTTCTTCTTCCAACTTCCCAACTTCAGCCTTATCTCTTTTCGGTACCCTATCTCCTCCACCTCTCCCCCTGCCTTCCTTCATCCCTTTGTCATTTCTGTGGTGCTGTGTGGTTGACCAACAGCCAGGGAGAGACAAGTGCAGGAGTGCCGGCCAAACTTGCCTGCCTCTCCGCCCAAATTACATGGGACAGTTCCAATTACCCTGTGGCCAACCAAAGCATTTCCTGGGTTAGCGCTGGTGACGCGTGCCCCCCCTTTGCTGTGGTTACAGGGGGTGTCATTAGACGCTTGTTTTACTGCAACCCCAAGAACGTGCCCGCCGGCCGCATCCACGCCACAGGAAGTGCAACTGCAATGTTCCAATAACTCTGCCGGGCCTGATGTATGACAAATAGGAGAACGTTAGGGGTAACGTTGGAGCTTGTAGTAAATTCCAGGCGGCCTGGAGGGAGATGCAAAGGGAACATTGCAGGGAAAATAAGAAATTCTAGACAAGCTGCTGTGATTTCTTGGAAGCAGATAAATGTGAGCTGTACTGTTTTGTGGGATTTAAAACACTGGGATTAAATAAGGAGAGCTTTTTGGACAGGTTATCTCCAATACTATGCAAGGTGTAAAGCACAGATGTGGAATAAATCATCCACTTTGATTTTGACAGCAGTGGTGGAGGTTGGAAATGAGTTAAAAGTGTTTGCAATAAAACACACAGTCGGTACAAATACAGAAAACAGAATAAAATGACAGAAGAAATATATAGTATATGTTTTTTAGGATATGATTTTCATGCTCACACACTGTATGTGGCCACAGACACATGTTTGTGTGTACAGGTCCATGAGTGAGGGTGCAATTTGAAAAAACATTTACTCAAGTACTGACTTTAAGTACAATTTTGAGGTACTTACACTTAACTTTCCATATTATGCTACTTAACTATGTTAATGCATCAATAATAATACAACATAGATAATGATGTTATGCTTTGAAAGTAGTTCTCATAGTGAGTGCATTTACGTTTGAAACCTTAAGTACATTATGCCTCTGTGCTTTTACAAACAGCACGAGTCTAAGGTTTGGACACACCTTTCCATTCCCTCAAATACGAAAGTGTGTCCAAACTTTTGACAGTAAGTAAAACCTTGAAAGCAGGTGTTTATATTTGTAACGGATACTTCTTCAACCACTGCACGTGACAGAACGAAGAGTCAACAGTATGTCATAGAAAAAAATGAAGGTAAAAACGTGAGAATTAAAAGCTAACAATGGGGTGTGGGAGTATAGGGGATGGAGTGAAAAAGAGAGAAAGAGATGGATCTTATGGAGGAAAGTAGGCAAGCGGAGAAGGGAAAGAGTAAGCGACTGACGCACAGAGTGGGGTGAGGGTTTTGGGGGGGGCAGCTGGCAAGAGGCAGAGTGACGTAATGGATGAGAGGAGAGAGGGATTAGCCGAGTGACAGAGATGAAGGGATGCTCTCTGGTGTCACCCGTCCTCACTCTCACTCTCCATCATTCATCTACAGCATCATGGGGCTCCGGAGAGTGTGGCAGCTGTGCATGTCAGCTGTGCACAAGTGTACGTGTGTGTAATCAATTTGTTTGCATACATTTCAAAGTCTGTTTATGCACACGTATTGTATGTATTAATATTCCTTCTGTCAATCTGTCAGCATTAATGTGCACCATGTGTCTGTGTACAAAGTGTGTATTTTTTTGTACGTATGCTGTGTGTGTGTACGTGTATGTGTGTGTGTTTGTATGTGTGTAGTGTGCCTCTACATGCTATGTGTCTACTTCTAGTTGCCCATCTGGTGCTGCTATGCTGTGCTGCTCAGCCAGCTCTCTAATAGCTCCAATAAGCCTGTGGTTTGCCGCCTCATACACACATGCACACATACACACACATATACACAGATATGTACACACTGGCGCATGAATACACACACACATACTTACACACTTAACACAAACCTTTACACACATGCTCCTCTCGCTGTTATTCTTCTTCCAAGAGAAAGAGGCCGAAAAATGACCATTTATTTACTTTGAGCTCTAGGGCTGCGGCAACACAGCCTGCCAGTAGACAGAAAAAAAAGAAATAGTCAGAGAGCGAGACAGAGGGAGTAGGAAGGCAAAAGGTAGGCGAACATCAGAGGAGGACAGAGGGAGGAGTGGTGGAGGAACAAGTAAAGAATGAGCCAGAAAGAGCTACAGGTTGAGCAAGAGGGAAAGAGTTTGCTGGTGGATGTGGAGTAGCAAGCTGTGGTTTGGTCCGGTGCAGCGTTTGGTTGTGTTACAGTCTGGCTGTGGCTTATGTGGGTTGGGCTGAAATGAGCAGGGAAACAAACCCAGGCAAAAAAAGTAGATGAATTCGCTCAGAGCACTTGAAAACACATTACAAGTGCTTAATAAACTTATCTTCCAAGGGATTCTTGTCCATCTTGAGGTTGTGTAAGCATCTGATGAGATGAATTAAGGTTCACCTCAAGTATTTCAAATATTTTGAGCCGTATTTATGTTTGTCCATGTCTGCTGGAGGGAGCACTGCCCTGCCAGCCTGCTCCTGGCCCGGCTGTTGGGGCTTCGTTCAGTAGCAGAGTGTCTTTCCAGCTAGTAGGGCCACGCTGGTTCCAGTTCCAACAAACTGAGAACTTATTTACATTTGGGGGAAAAATATGCCTTTTCAAATATGCCTTACAAGTCATTTCTAGCCAAAGAAATATTTCTACACATGTAAACAGGACAAATTGTCAACTTAACTTTGACGTGATTCCCCTGGATGTGGTGGATTATGCTCACATTCAAAGGAAGGTTGTTCCAGTTTATCCAACAAAACAGGTCTCTCTTCAACTAGATGTTTATTTGAATCCCCCTGGGAAAAGCCAGGTGTTGCCAGTGTACACAGGCCTAATGTGGTTTTGGGGAGTTTACCTCAGAGTGCAGACTACAGGTGCTTGTAGGAGTGTGTTGCAGTGCTCGGAAGATAAGATGCTGCTGAGATGGGAGGAGAGCATGTGTCCCACGATCCCAGAGCAATATAGTCCAAGTCAGCATGGAGATAGAGACGGCCAGATTCACTGACTGACAGATACTCACACACACACAGACACACACACACACACACACACACACACACACACACACACACACACACACACACACACACACACACACACACACACACACACACACACACACACACACACACACACATACACTGCCTGTCTACTCTAAAGGCCAAGGTTGCCACAGTTACCTGCTCTCTCTGTCTGTTCCTCCCCTGTTCTCTCTTCTGCTCTTTTTCATCCCTCTCTCTCCCTCCCTCGTCTTCTGTTAATCTGTTCCAGAGCATTGTGATCACATGGAAAAAAAACATAGCAAGTGCACATATTTCCCTCTTAGCCAAGAGTGAAAAAACACACACACAGGGGTGGGGTGGGGTATGGGGTGAGGGAGGGGGGTTGTATGATGGGGAGAAAAAAAAGCGAAATAAACTGTTTATTCAAAGGCAGCGCTGAGTCCTTTTGTTGTGGTGGGGACCTGTCTTTTATTAGCAGCCTGAAAAGCCTTCAAAGGCTGGAAAGACAGAGGACATGCCAACAGACGAGTGTATACAAGGCAGGGGAGAGAGGAGGGGGAGGGAAGGAGGGAGGGAGGGGGAGACAGGAGAGAAAGGGGGTCGGGAAAGGGGACAGGGCGAAAAGGTTTTAGAGAGAGGCAAGCGAATAGGGTCTGGGGACATGAATGGGTAGAAAGGTCTCGGGAGGCGGTGATGGAAGGTTGAGAACTTGAGATTGTGCCACTGGCAGTGAGGACACAGAGCTAAGGCCAGCGGAGAAGGAAAAGGGGGGTGCTGGGACAACTCCAGATGGACCATAATATGGGGAAACTGTTCAGGCCTGTTCTCATATGTTTGCAGCTTTTTACACAAGCAGGACTTTCACAGAGCCTTGTTACTGATTTTGTCAGTGTGTGTGTGTGCATGTGTGTCTGTTGGGGAGGTTAAGAGGAGAGTGATGTTTTATATCAGATCTTGATAGTTTAAAAAAAGTTCTGACAAAGACTATTTGGTGTGTGTTGCCCTGTACCTAAATGTGCACACAGTTATGAGTGTGTGTTTGTGTGCATAAACTTAAGTGTGTACAGAAGAAGGATGTATTTGGGGATAGTTTAGAGAGACAAAGGAGACATTCCCTCATTGCGTAACTTCATTGCCCTTATCTCTGCTCTCAAAGCAAACTGTCAATGCTTCCTTCCCACCTCTCTGTCTCTCTCTTTCTCCCTCTTTCTCTCTTTCGTTTTCTGGATCATGTCTTCAGGGGCACAACCTTTTCGCTTTCCCTCCCTCTCATCCTGCTTTCCATCTCATCTCCTGAGTATTCAATCTGTTTGTCTACTTTAGAAAAGTGCTGTGAAAGTGATGTGGCCTCTATGATCCAACCTTAAAGCGTGTGTGCGTGTGTGAGTGTGTGTGTGCATGTGTGCATGGGTGCATGCGTATATGTGTGTGTGCATGTGTGTATATGCTTAAAATATGCTGATGGTATGAACCATGTGTGTGGGTATGCGCATAAAGCGAGCAATCTATTTTAGTGTTTGTGCACCGTGTGTATGCATGTGCACATCTGTGCACGGTGACCGCTCTTGAAGGCGAATCAAAGTGCTCTGCTTTCAATAAGAGTCACAATCAGCAAAGTGGCAGCAAGCAATGACATCACTGCAGCTGGGTCCCCAGCTGGAGCACAGAAAGGACTTTGGCAAGTGTGTGTTTTGTGTGTGTGCGTGTGTGACTCAGTGTATGTGGATGTGTGTGTGTAACAGAGTCAAAGACCAGTGTATGCATAGTTTATTTGTAATATGCATATTTCATGCAATTCGTAAACGCTGTGGCAGAGCAAAACTCAAGCAGGTCCATGCCAATGTAGAACCTTTTCTTGCAGAGTTTATGAGTGTGTGTATGTGTGTGTGTCTGAGTGTGTGTGTATGGTGGCAGAGAGCGTAAGTGAGATTTCCAACCTCAGTCGTCCCCATCAGTCTCTCTGCACATTCTGTGCCTTGTTTCTATTGGAGCAGACAGTGCTGCGGTGAGAAAAACAACAGGAATTTCATCTGTCATTGATTAAGCCCATTAACGGCGGTGTCTGATGTCTTTTACACTCATTCCACACACACCGACATGCAGCTGCACTCACAAACACACAAAGTTATACACACACACCCATGCTCCCGCCATACTGCAGGCTACCAAGACTACCATACAGTAACGGACACACCATGGAATATCATCAAGATCCACACGTGTGTGTGTGTGTGTGTGTGTGTGTGTGTGTGTGTGTGTGTGTGTGTGTGTGTGTGTATGTGTGTGTGTGTGTTTGTGTTGGGTGTGAATGGATTTTCACACGCTAAGTCATGCAAGCCGGAAAATACTGATCATAAACTTCCAACCAGCATGAGCAATCGACAACCCCACAGAACAACACACACACACACACACACACACACACACACACACACACACACACACACACATACCACACCATGCTACTGGACGCACAAGCTACTGACGCGGTTTACACACACATACAAACATCATGCTACTGGACACACAGATTACTGACATGGTTTACACACATGTATGTGTTCATTTACACACGTGCACACAAACAAACACACATACATACATACATAGACACACACACATACACACACACACACACACACACACACACACACACACACACACACACACACAGTTAACTGCTCACACATACAAGCCACTCTTTCAAACACACACACGACACAGCCGCTGAAAACACACTGCTACTGAGCATACCACGCAACCAGACACTCCAAACTCACTAAACAAATGTCTGATGTTGTCACTCTGGTATTTACCACTCCACCACTGTCATTTTATAAGCCAGCCTCGGTACGTTGAATGTGCAAGCATTGTGATTTTAGCTGCGCGCTGAAAGTGAAGCTCACATAATGTGACAGTTATTGGTTGAAAACAGAGCTGAATGGCTACAGTTCCACTACGTCAACACAGTTTACATCTCTGTTTCACTGCAGAATAAAATGTTTAGTGATCTACTTGAACACCTGATGTAAAGATTTAGTGATATCCCTCACAGTAGACACTGTACTCTGCACTGCCTGTTTTTTAACACAACTCCAAAATCCATCTGGTAAAAACATATCCGTCCAGCCTGTCTCATTCTCAGTCCAAACACTGAGAATCTGATGTAACAAAATTGCATGTCCATTTACAAACGTTCTTAAACTTTCAACTGCATTCCACAGTCATCTTCAGCAGATGTAGTCATGGGGAAAGGTCACTTGATATCATGTGACCTCAGTGTGAAACCGTGTGATATTAAGTGGAGGGGACATTGCAACACCTGTCTCTGTTCGAACATAATCTTTGTCAATGACAACTATTTCCATGACAACTGAGCAAAGTCCATCCACTGAGGAAGACCATGGTGATGCAGTTGAAAGCTTTGGAAATAACCAGCAAGTGGACATTGAGTTTCGATTTCATGAACTGAGAATATTATCTGTCATACACATTACAGGAAACTGTGTATACAATGATGTGTATGTGTTATGTATTATGTATATTTTTCGACTTGAGCTAATGTTTCGGCCACAGATCTGCATCTTCAGTTAAATATTTTATTCAGAAATGTTTGTACATAGTTTGTTTATAATGCTGAAACATGTTCAGCATTATCAGAATCAGGATGTATTTATATACAGAAGAAAACAGTGTTGGATATACAGATTGGTGAAACAAATTGAAGAAAGAACAACATAAAATGTCTTCATAAGGTGTCTGTAAGATTCACAACAAACCTCAAGAACAACCTCAATGCTCCGTGGCATAGACTCTCTAAACTCTACTGGATGGATGAACACTGTTCTTCCAAATGACATTCCCTCATTTAGTGTCTTGATGATAGTGGCGCAGAGTGCTGTCTAACATGTTTTTATAATGTTTATATATTGTTCTTTTTATATTTTGCATTATTTCTCTATGTTTGCCCACGTCATGAAATCCCTGTTTTTATTGTACTGTCTGTGTATGTTGTTCCATAAAATTTTGTTTTATTTTTCTATGCTCTCTATCTCTCTATGTTGAAATGTGCATGCTGAAACTGCACCTATATTTTATGGTATTGTATTTCGTGAGCTACCTTAACTCTGGTTTTGAAAGCCACTAGAGAACTAAAATGTAACTACTTACTTATGTCTGTTCAGAATCTCCTGTAGTTGTGTTGAGATCTGGTGACTGTGAAGGCCATCAAATATGATTGACATCATTTTCATACTCATCAAACCATTTAGACAGTCCTCATGCACTGTAGGGAGACACCAGCAGATTTATTTAATTTGTCACCTATCTGTGGATGGAAAACATCAAATATCAGTTTCATAGCCTTGTGTCATACAAATAGGTTTCAGTGATATGCAACATTTGAAAAAATTGCAGGAAATTGTATTTGCTCAAAACAAAATAAATTAGATGAAAATAATTCAGTTGTGTATAGGTTTTTCTATTCTTTTCCATTTTTTAATGTTTTATCCAATATGTAGTTTTGTGGTTTATAGTCTCTGAAGTTTCCTTTCACTTCAGTCAGCCCAGTTCTCACCAGATCATTAGAGTCTAAAATAGTTCCTCCATAATAAAAATAATTTTCCTCCAACTGAGCTGAATACAGGCTATTAAGTTGAGGAGAATAATTTAACCAAATGGTTATCCACCAGCTGTCACTACTTGATTCATTCATTTTTTTACTGCAGAAGCAAAAGGGAGTCATGACTTGCATGATATAAAAATAGAGCTTTCAAAACTCACAAATTTATTATGACTGCAGTTTAATCCTCCAACAATCCAACTTTGAGTTTCAAACAGGTCAAAGCCAAACATTATTATCTGTATCATAAAATACACTGAATGTACACTGGCAAAGCCCTTTACAAGTGCTCCAGTTTGTCATCCTCAGCAATAGAATAGAATAGAATAGAATAGAATAGAATAGAATAGTAAAAGCGATCTGAGCACAAAGCATACTGCAGCACAACTGAACAGGAGAGGAGAGTGAAGCCAACAGCAGAGACCTGAGGGAACAGAGCAGTGATGAGGGACAGCTACCAGAGACACCCAGCAACTCACACTCGTGTGCGCAGCAACCCACACACACTAAGACACATGGGCCATAAAAAATACACATGACTATACACATACATACACAGACCAGAGTAGGGGCACGCATGCACACACACACACGCACAATGCTCACAAGTCCCGACACACATAAGTAACCATACAGACAACTCACCTGTAGTGCACATGCATACACATCTTTGTTTCAGTACTCAATGAACACATGAACTCTGCTCTGAATTACAGCTTGTAATCATGAATCCATTGTCATCTGCATGTCTCCTCTTATCTTTCTCTCTGTGCTTCCCCTCTCCAGCTTCATCCTCCTTCTTCTCCTTCTCCTTCTTCTTCTTCTTCTTCTTCTTCTTCTTCTTCTTCTTCTTCTTCTTCTTCTTCTTCTTCTTCTTCTTCTTCTTCTTCTTCTTCTTCTTCTTCTTCTTCTTCTTCTTCTTCTTCTTCTTCTTCTTCTTCTTCTTCTTCTTCTTCTTCTTCTTCTTCTTCTATCAAATTCCAGGGATCCGCCACATTCCATATTTCCATCACAGGAGACAGCCCTGTGGCCCTACCATTCTCCAGAAGTCCATAGCTCTGTCCAACACACCAGTCTGACTCCAGAATCCTGTCATGTGCTATAATTTAGCTCTTTACAGAAACACTTTACTTTCTCTCTGACTGTCACTTCCCATATATCACTGTCATTCAGTTCATCTGTCGGGGGTCTGGGAAAAAGGCTACGGGTGAGCGGAGGTGCCATCAGAATCCTGTCCGAATGTTTCTTGAATGTTTCCTACACTCTGCACACACGCACACACGCACGCACACACACACACACACACACACACACACACACACACACACACACACACACACACACACACACACACACACACACATACTTATCACCTAAGTCTGAATGACAAAGGGCAGAGGAGAAAGGCAGGTGGGTTTGCACAGAGTGAAGGGTTGAAGAGAGTAGGAGAGAGTGACGGAAGCCAAGAGAAAGAGTGTGAGTGAGGGGGAAAGAGCGTGAGAGAAAGCGAAAGAATGAGAGGAAAAAGGAGAATAAAACAACAGGCAAAGTGGAGAGAAAAGGAGAGGGAGAAAGCCTCCGGAGTGCTTTTTTTGCTCCAACGGGACAAAAGGTTACAGCATGACGGGGGTAGGTGTCAGGTGATGTGTGACAAGTTCAAATTAAAGATGACATAATGGCGGGGGCCCAGATGGGGTCCAAACTGGGGGCTGACTGAGACTTAGGGTAGGGGCAGACCGTGGCAACCAAGTCGAGCTGGGCCATGCTGGGCTGGGGTAGGCTGGGGCTGGGCAGCAGGGGGCTACCCTGCAGGCTCCTCCATATGGAACGCGTTAGCCTAGCGATTGCTAATGAAATGCAGACTGACGTCAGGCAGACACCCACCCATTGTTTTGCTGCTTAATTTGTTATAATATTTGTCTTACAAATGAGGATTTTGCCAGGACAGAAAAAGAATGAGAGGCTACAGCCCCTCATGAACAGAAGGTGGGCAAAAGGTTTTACAGCAAGAGCCCAATGTTAAGACATCAAAGAGGGTTTGAGCATTGACAG
This sequence comes from Scomber scombrus, assembly GCF_963691925.1. NCBI lineage: Eukaryota > Metazoa > Chordata > Actinopteri > Scombriformes > Scombridae > Scomber > Scomber scombrus. The sequence goes on from NC_084978.1 coordinate 17,774,193, forward strand.
TGGAAGTAGAGAAAAGCTATGGGACTTAGCATAAGTGCTAACATAAGAATGGCAAGGCCTTCAGCTGTCTAAGTGGGAGGTATAGTGACCGGAGGACTAACATGGGTGGGTGAGCTGGAAAGGGAGGGTGTTAATTGCATATGGAAGTTTTTAGCATAAACAAACCTTTCTGCATTACTCACAACAATTGTTTTAGGAATGCATCATTCAGGCTACTTCTGCAGCTGCCTGCCTGTTTTATGCATCCTCATTTACACTCTTTCAGTAAGTGTTTTTATTTTATTTATAATCCTCTCTCTCTCTCTCTATCTCTCTCTCTCTCTCTCTCTCTCTCTCTCTCTCTCTCTCTCCCTCTCTCTCTCTCTCTTCTTCCTCTTCTTCAAGCCCATTCACCCAGTTTCCAATATACAGAGAAGCCGTCCTAAAATAGGCTCAGTGGAGCAAGTTTAAGAATGCTTTTGTTATTCCAAAGGAGTTGCTGTAATTGACCACCACCTGGGCATCTGGCAGAAGTCACAGTGAGCCAGAGAGCAGGGGATGCAGTGGGAGAGGAAGGAGCTGTGAATGGAAAGAATGAAAGAAATGACAAAATAAAGATGAACAAATGGAGACTGAGGAAAGACAAGAAAGGAGGAGAGATTAATGAAGGTCCGGTCGGGGGTGAATGATGGAAAGTGTATGTGCTATGCCCCTGTCTCCCTTTCCCCCTACCCACCTCTCTCTCTCTGTCTCTTGCTCTCTCACTCTGACATGTCAGTTCGAAGGTGCTTTATTGGCGTGAGTAATGATGGGAGGTGTTGCCAGGGTAATTACATAGCACATTAAAGGGTTTTATAAACATTACAGTTCCTCCTTTGCCCGGTGGCAAGGCCAAAGGGGCAGGAAGAGGGAAAAAACAGAATGAGAGAAATGGACACAGTGAGAGGGAGCAGAAGCAGCACAAAGGAGAGTGGGGAGGATGGAAGAGTAAAGGGCAGGAAGACAGAAGGGAGGAGTGTAGAAGAGATGAACAGAAAAGATGACAGGAGTGAAGGTTACCATGCTCAAGGATTCCATCGCTGAGTGCCTGAACATGAAACAGGAAGAAAAAGAAAAAAAACATGCTGGATCAGCGTCCAACACAAACCACAGCTGCAATTCACATCACTATGCATAGAGAGCAAAGGATAACTCTCTCTCACATACACACATGTGCACATACTTACACAAATTTGTGCATACCCTTGTTGACACAATCTTTGCATTTGCTCATAAGCATTCACACTATAGCCACACACTCAGCTGTGCACTGTCTGTCACTGAGGGTCATGACACAATCACTCACCCAAACACACACAACCACAAGGACCATAATTAAACAAACATCCACCCAGTCGCTGAGCATTGCATATTTATGTACAACCTCATTGGTCAAAAGCAATTAGCTCGAACATACTCTCAGAGCGCACAAAGCAGCCTCTGCCATTCAGTGTCAGACAGCATGCAGTCACTTCTCCTGCAGTAAATCTTCATCACACAGGTCTTTTTTTGCTTGCCCCTTTGTTTTGAAGTTTTTTATATTTCCTGTTGTCCATAGAAATCAATTACTGTCCAGGGATTAATTAATGGGGATGGTCTTGGCTTATTGGCCTCTATAGGAGGTCATGTCATGGCCTCCTTAAGATGTTGATAAATGATCCAGGTATTTAATGATGGAGGCATCCAAGTTTGACGTATTTATGTTTGTTACTAACCACTCCACTAATGCAAGCTTCAGCAAGTGGTCTTGCCAAATGGCATGGAGTTAAAGGCAAGATGGTCTTGCTATATATATATATATATATATATATATATACATATATGAAAGCATGTCCGAATGAAGATGGTTTTTACATGACAGAAGGTGTAGGTTGAAGAACAAGACTCCCTGGGCACGATTCACTCTGTAAAACCAGGCTTTGGCCTAACAGTGACAAGCTAGATTGCATGAATAATTACCCTGACATGAATCCAAAGCAGCATCAAACCCTCCAACTTTAAAGTGTCAAAGTAAAGTTATTCCAGTGCTTTAGCTGGGCTATGTATAGAGACAACAGCTGCAATGGATTCCGGGACGCAGAGGAGAGTAAATGTTCATATTCATTGGATTAATTTTGCTAAGGGAGAGAAAGGAGCAGGCTGTGCACCACCAACATCGTCGCTAATAAAAACAATATTTTGCTTTTCTCTTCATCTCAACCGCGGCTCACTATCGCACAAACGGCTCTCCACTAATTAATTCCTGCTCTTACTTAGCTGCAGCTGTCGATTCTCTCATCTTGCAGACGCAGACAAGTGGCGAACAGGTTCTCATTTCAAAGCCCGGCACACTGTACACATTCCATGACTTCGCATGGGCCCCCCTGTCATCAAAGGGCCTTTATTAAGTGTCTCATACATTTACACATTGGGGAACAGTTTAAACTTGGCCCGTGATTAACAGAGCAGGGATATCTATCCCAGAAACCAATGTTAGGCTGACATCTCAACATCTGATGTGAAGTTTGAGGCTCATGTCTGCAGGTATTAATCAAAGCCACAAGCCTCTCTCTCCCTCAAGAGATCCCACATACACACAGGCCTGTTTCCCATGTCCCTCCTCCCGTCCAAACATATACAGCCCATACCTTATAGACAAAGCTAATTGGACACAATCCACTGCACTTGACACATCCAAATCTGCACAGTGTGTCACCAGAATGATGGATTGCATTTATACTATTCAAAGTTTTCAAAGTGGCTAACACTTTAGAGCACACAGCGGGGGGATGATATTGCCTGTCTGCCAACTTGTCTTTGACTAAACCAAGGCATATCTAAACTTGACTCCTTACACACGCCACTACACACACACACACACACACACACACACACACACACACCCATCACACTGTCATAATGGGTCAACAACTGGCCCGCAGCTCAGACGCTCCGAGCTCTGCATTAGGTTCCACTCCTGTCACCCATAACATAGAGTACAGCACACCATGCCTCTCCTCAACGGTGACCTTGGGGTCAGGCCAGAATATAATGAGAGTGCTGTTTGGGGATTTGTTGGACTGTGATAGAGAAAGGGCAAGCACACGCAATGCACCCTGGGTCTTTGTCTGGGTGCTGATGGTATTGACGAGCACTGATCGATGTTAATTGCTAGACAGAATGGCCATATTGACCAGGCTCCCTGGATGAAGAAGCCTGCAGGCCCAGTCAAAGAGAGAGAGACAGAGATACAGGGAGGAAAAGCTGCTGGGCCCAGACCTACAGCAGCTACTGGGCCCCAGATATATACACACACACGCACACACAGCTCTCATTCACTTTAATGAGTTGAGAGAGGAGCACAAAGGCATAACGTCCATCAATGCCAAGTCTATTCAACACAACAGAGGGTATATGCAAAAAATATGTGTCCTGGTGTGTGTCTCTTTGTGTGTGCGTGTGTGCACATGTGCACATATGAATAATGTGTGTGGCAAAGTTGGTCTGCATGAAAGTACGAAGGTTTTTGAGTGCAGGGAAACGGCAAGGGGACATGTATGTGAGGATGTGTGTGAATACAGGTTTGTGTGTGCGTCTTAGCTAAGGATCAATAGGCAGGAGCTGCAGAGGCAAAGACATGGGCAATCAATATGCTGGCTGCAAACAGAGGGAGGTACAGAGTGAGCAGATAAAAAACAGCCGGGGAGATTAAAGAGACAGATAGGGAGGACAGAAAATGAAAGAGAGAAAGAGTGATGTGACAGAAGGGGTGAGAGAGAAAGAAAAGGCCTCTTCGGTTTTAAATCAGTTTCCCCCCAACTTTGGGTTATTTTTGGGACAATGTGCGTGCAAAGGTAATATTTTGTTTCTTTCTGCCAGCACAAACACCTGCCGATCATTTTGCTCCATCATAAACTTTACATGCAGCAAGTAATCAGTGTAAAATTACAGGACAAAAAAAGTCGTTCAAGCACAGTTTTGTTTTAACGAGTATTGAAAGCTTGAACAACAACCTTATATTTTAATGGTCTATGACCCCAGATCTTTCATTTGAACCTTAATGGATGTTCATGTGCTGAGCCAGATACCTTAACTCTGGTCTCCCAGAAGAATCTCATAAATTTTATGAATTTACAATGGCAGTAAGATAATCTCATCTTTTGGAAAATCTACTACTATCTACAAATCTACTCCTACCATTAAATCAAGCTTTTGTGTATCATATGAATGAAGTTTGGATCTTCTGCCTGCTAGTCTGTCCTCCAGTACTGTACCAAGATGTGCTGTAGTCCCTTTTCTGAACCCTTCCATCTGGGCTTAAGAGTACCAGACGGGCCCATACCTCATCACCAGAATGTGGTTCAAATCCCTCTCCACAACATTTACACTCTTGTCCCTTGCAGCAGTGCGGTGAGCGGCGAAAAAGCACCCAGACACAGGTGCAAAGACAGAGAGAGCCAGTGGTAGGAAAGAGGGCCAGAGGCTTGTCTATGGAGCATGACTGGAAAGGCATTCAACCACAGTACCCCTACCCAGCCCAGCTCAACCCTGTCCAGTTGCAGAAGTCTGTGTGTGTGTGTGTGTGTGTGTGTGTGTGTGTGTGTGTGTGTGTGTGTGTGTGTGTGTGTGTGTGTGTGTGTGTGTGTGTGTGTGTGTGTGTGTGTGTGTGTGTGTGAGAGAGAGTGTGTGTGTGTGTGTGATTTGAAAGTACAATGTTGAAAAGAATAAGCCTACACTTGGAGCCAAGATAACTGTCCCTGATGTATGAGGCCAACCCCCTCCCACCTACTCACACACAGACACACACTCATGCACGCACAAATTTACTCTCCTCTCTATTCTTTCTCTTAGTGTGTGTGTGTGTGTGTGTGTGTGTGTGTGTGTGTGTGTGTGTGTGTGTGTGTGTGTGTGTTTGTGTGTGTGTGTGGGTGTGTGTGTGTGTGTGTGTGTGTGCGTGCGCGTGTGTGAATGAAAGGTATGGCAGGAGTGTTGTGTTGGCTTGGCTGACCGTCTGCGGTTGTGCGGCAGTGAGAGGGAGTTTTGGGAGCTCAGAGCGGGCGTTGCTGCCGAAATCCCTGAGAAATGTTCGTTTTGGATCCGTATCCGTGCTTACATACCGCCCTCCCGACTGTCTCTCATTCTCTGTTTCATTTTTCCCCTCTTAAGGTTTAACTTAAAAGTTATGAAATGGGGAGTCAAAATACATCACTTGAAAGCACAGCGACTCTGAGATGTGTGTGTGTGTGTGTGTGTGTGTGTGTGTGTGTGTGTGTGTGTGTGTGTGTGTGTGTGTGTGTGTGTGTGTGTGTGTGTGTAACTGAGTGAGTGCACTACCCTCCACACTTCATCCTGAGAACGGGGCCACTGAGGCTGCAGGGGTAAGGTTATCTTTAGGGGAGATAATGGAGGCCAAAAAGTCTGCTTGTTTTTAAGGCAGATGTTAACATGACTAAGGCAGGTGTCTTTGTTTTATAAAAATCTTTATCATATTTTTTTTTACACTTTCTCTTTCGGTTAAAGACATTTCCATCCAGATAAAATTACATAATTCAAATCGTTTCCAATGTATTTTGCTTTTTTCAAGAATTTATATAAACACATATTAGTTGAAATAAAGCAGAAGAGATAAAAATAATAACGACCTGTTGGAAATTATCCTGATTCGGGGAAATGTTGGAAGTTGGTTTGTATTGTAAACAAGAGACATTATATCACCTCATTAGCAGTTTTTTTTACTTAAAATTGATATTTCTTCGGTGTTAGTTTGGTCGGCATCGAATAGCGACTGACTAATCCCATTTTGATCCAATAAGTGTGCATATGCGTGTGAGTGAAGGAGAGAGAGAGAGAGAGAGAGAGAGAGAGAGAGAGCGGTGGGAGGGGGTGAGGAGGAGAGAGGAGAGGAGAGGAGGGAGGGTAGGAGGGAGGATTGATCCGCGTCTGTTAAAATCTTGTTCTGGTTTTTCTTGGAGTGAGGTCTGTGCCTGCCGACGCGCCTCTCCTGTGCAGCCCCCCTCAAGAAGAGCTTTTTATTGAAGGAAACCTTGGAATTTTTTGAAAGGGAGAAAGATCTACATAATACCAGAAAAGTGGATAAAAAAACACACCACTGGGTTCTTTCTGCGTTCTCTCTTGCGTTTTCTCCTCTGGTGTCTGAATGAAACAGGGAGGCAGATATAAAGGGCAGATGGACGGTGCAGGTTTTGGACTGGGAGTCGATATGTCAGTGTGATTTTGAGTAAACACGTTTCCAGTGGGCCCGTTTAACTTTTATTTCTTCAGAAACTGGCGAGCTCGTCTTCTCTCCTCTTGCACCGCGTAGTTCGTTTTTCTCGGAACGAAGAGACTTTCGTGTTTTTTCCCCTTCAGAGAAACTGCTTAAACTTTCTACGTTTAAAAAAATAAATAAAAAGATCGGATTGCATTTTCCCCCTTCAAACATTTTGGAGGTGATGTCATCGTGCTGTGTTTTGGCTGGTATTGTGTCGAGAAGGCGCAGGGAGGACTACTGCAGCCAGGCGGTAACCAGCGGCTGAGGCTGCGGGGAAGTCCGGAAAATCAGGTGCAAAGTGCGGCTGTCATTTCCTCGCTGTGTCGCGGGTGGCTGAGTCTGCCACCCAGTCACAGCTGTTCCCATCCTCTCCAGCCACCCCTCCCTCACTCGTCTTTCCTTCTCCTTTATTATCCCTTCCCATTCTCATTCAGCACTCTCCATATACCCCTCTGAGCTGGACCGCTCCGGGACCTTATCACTCTCCCTGTCGGACACTGTTGGTGGGTGTCACCTGAGCCACAGACCCGTTGATCCAGCGTGGGGGCGCAGACATGACCGAGACCGCCTTGCATTACCCTGCGCCCGCAGAACCCCCGTCTCCAGCTCACCGTTTGCTTCATCAGCCAGCCCAGGTAGCCCACCTCAAACAGTTCCTGATCCTGCACTGCTGGGACTAAACCTTGCTCCCGCTCCTGCCTGTGTTAGGACAAGCACTCCTTTCTTCTGTCATCTTACCTACTACAGAATTCATTTTGGAGACCAGAAGCTTGCTGTTGCGCTTAAACGTTACGCATTGGATTACGCAGAAGATTACGCACGCGTCGCATCTGTCCACAGGGCCAAGCATCATTCTGAGGGTCAACAAGGTCGATTGGAGTTTGTAATTTGTGAGGCGTGCGCGCGCTTTCACCTGTTCCTCTACTTGTCGGGGACGCGCAGCGTTTAAAGCCCTAACCTCCCCCCCTTTGCTCCCCCGCCCATCCGTCTCTCCACCGGTCTGGACAGCTGTTAGAGGTTGCCCGGCGGTCACAGTGGCACAGTTACTCCGGCCTCAAACCCCACCTTGCCCGCGCCCGCATATCTACCCACGCCGGGGGAACCGGGGCACGCCGCCGCCGATGCCAACGGGAGTGTCCGCTGACTCTTTGACTCTGCACAACATCCAGCGGATTCCAGCACCAGAGGGGAACTCTCCGGACTGTCGGACTGGCTCAGACCGAGCAAGGAGACCGTCTCTGGGCCAAGTTCCATAGTGGAGGGGGGAAGCAATGTGGTCCCTTCTTTCCACGCTGACCGTCTTGTAAGTCACTTTTATCACTTTATTGTGTAATAATCTCATTTTCTTACTCAGGTTCTTTGTCTTTCTTCAGTTTTAAAACTATTTCCATGAAAGGCCTATAGCTACAGATGAAGATGATGGAGAGGAAGGTTGCAGTGTCTAACGATTACATCACTCCTCATCAGTCCCCATAGAAAACATGCCATGGAAGGCCCTGTTTTGATTGGCTGACAGTTCAGGGTCACTGGGTCAGAGTCAGGGCCATGTTACTCATAAAACCTGCCATAAACATCTCCATCACCATCTGCACTTACTTCAGGGATGGCCAAGCTGGCTTAGCGAAGGCCATTTTCCCATCGCCAAAAAAATGTTTTTTTTTCCTATTGAAAATATTTCAAAAGTTGAGTCAAATAACACCGGCTTTATCTAGTGGGATAGGAAAATGATATAGTGCCAAGAGCAAATCTAAGGGAGGAGGATACAGACTCAGGGGGCTTGAGTTTGCCCATTTGAGGTGTGTCTTGTTAAAAGCCAGGGGATTTATTTTTCTTTCTTTGTGTCGGCTGTACTTCTCCCAGATGGCAGTCATCTCCAGATACTTCTCATTCCTCACACAACCTGGACAGGGTGTGTGCTGCTGCTGCTGCTGCTGCTGCTGCTGTTGCTGCTGGTGTCTGCCTGACTTTCTTTCTCTTCTGTGTTTCCCTCACACTCTCTCCACTTACCCACCTAACTGCCTACATCTGTCTTCCTGTCTTGCCTATACCCCATTTTTCCACAGATATTTGCTCAGATAAAAAGTATGAATTAATAACTGATGAATGATGGCGCCCCGGGCAGTATCTGAGGAGGAGCAGTTGGAGTGTTTAGTCTGCTGGTTTTAGTTTAAGTCTACCAGAGCCAATAATCTATCCATTCATTTCCTTCTTGCCTATCGCTTTTACCACAGCCACTTCATCATATCTGCATTTATTCTCAAAACATGTTTTACCAACTTGATGATGAGTCTTCAGTCAATGAGAAAAGCCACGAGCCTTTTGCCACAACAACCTGTTGCTCTTCTCCTAAAGCCACAGCTCCATATCAAGGCTCTCTGCTTCTCTAACCATTGCTCCACCGTTGGGTCTGTTACTGCTGATACCACTCACACGCCCACTAGCCTAACCACTATTCCTCACCAAGGGCCACTGCTGAACATCTGAAACTCTTGCAATGTGCCGAAGCCCACTGCTCCAGTGTTGGCCTACCACTCTAACCACTGCTACACACAGCTGAAACCGCTGCTCTGCACTGAGTCCCACCAGGCCGACCACTCTCACTCCATGTTGGTGCCCAGTCCTCGGTGCTGAGGCCTGCTAGTCTAACCACAGCCTCCATATGGTAGATCTGCTGGGACGCAGGTTTATGATGTCAGACCCTTGCTTGTTTTGGCAGCTGGCCAAGGCGCACCGGGCTTTCCCTCTCTCCATACCTCCTTCTGTCTTTACTTCCCTGACTTTTACTCTGCGCTCTCTTATTCTCTCATTTTCTCATCCCTCCCCCACCCCCGGCTGATCCTCTCTCCCTCTTTCCTCTCTCCTTCTCTTTCTCTCTGTGGCTGGCATAATATGGAGTGTCTGTGGTTTTTGTGGGAGCGGGGGAATCCAGTGCTGAGGCACTTTTCCTGCAGTGTCCTCGGCGGCAGTGCAGCCTTGGTGTTTTAACAGCTGAGAGTCCTCACAATGCACAGGCGCTCAGGTTTTTTCGGCTGCGCAGGCAAAATGTGAGGGCCAACACTCTATTGCATTGCCCAGGATGTCTGCATCTATTAGAACAACTCAACAGCCAACACACCAGCTATGGGAAAGAAAAGATTGGGAAGAGAAGGGCTGAGAGAAAGGAAGCAAGATGTTTATGATGGTATATATATGTGTGTGTGTGTGTGTGTGTGTGTGTGTGTGTGTGTGTGTGTGTGTGTGTGTGTGTGTGTGTGTGTGTGTGTGTGTGTGTGTGTGTGTGTGTGTATGTATGTGTGTGTGTGTGTGTGTGTGTGTGTGTGTGTGTGTGTGTGTGTGTGTGTGTGTGTGTGTGTGTGTGTGTGTGTGTGTGTGTGTGTGTGTGTGTGTGAGTCAGGAGGCAGTGACATGTGTTACGATGTGCATGAGTTGAACCCCCTTCCTCTTTCTTTCCCATTATTTATCTTTTTGTCTACTTCTCACGCCAGACCACACTCTGTGGTTACACTACTGTCTCTCATTTTGGCACTTTTTCTTCTCCTTTCTTAGAGGTGTAACCTTAGTCTTTTTTTAATCCCTCTCTCCTCTTTCTCACATCTGTGCATCTACCCTCTCTTTCTGATTTTATCTCACCTCTTTTATTTCTCTGTCAGAATTCTCTGGCTTCATCTCCCCTCTGTTTATTCTTACATCACCTTCCTCTGTCCTGCCTTCTCTCTATCCTTTTGTGTACCTCTCAGTCTACCTCTCTCTCCTCCTCGCTATCTCCCTGTCTCAGCAGCGCGTATGTCTTTGCTTTGGCCCAGCTGTCAGCTGCCTGCTCCTCCTGTACACACACACACACACACACACACACACCCTACACACATCTGCACATCTGTGTGCATGCCCATGACAGTGTGGAGGAGTCACCTCGCTAACCCCAAACATAAAGGAAGATGGGAGGCAGGGAGTGATAGTAGAAAGGTAGAGTGGACAGAGAGGCGAGGAAAGAGAGAGATAAGGTAGAGGAAAGATAGGGAGGACAACAAGTCAGAGAAAGAGAGAGAGCAGAAAGGGAAGAGGCATGCAGAGAGATAGCAAAGAATGAGGTGGGGAAAGACAAAAGTTGTAGAATTGCTTTTCAGCCCACACACTTAGTTCTGAACTTCTTCAAATCTGCAGCCACTAATTCAGAGCAGTTCAAGGACTGCCAGAATAGATTTTGCGCAACTCACTCCCTCCCTTTCTAAAGCTGTAAATAACAATTGATATATCCAAGGTCAAGGTCTAAACTTCAATTAAGCAATGAGATAAAGTGGGAAGAATTTTAATTGTAACTAAAACCAGCTGTTTCTGTCATAAATGTCTATAGTCAGGAGGATAAGGTAGAAATAAGTAATAATCCACATAAATTATATTTTCATGTGGACAACACACACCTATTCTGCATGCTACACCACTATAATTATTCCTCATCTGTTGATTCCTCCATAAATCATATTTCCACACATTTTGGTAGCTCATGTTCTCACTTATTCATAGCATCTCTAAATGTGACCACAGTCTACCGCTCTCCAAAGCCACATCACAGCAGCGTGTACACCTGTAGTCAAGCCCAGCTGTCTACATATATGCAGCAGCCAAATAAGCCAGCCCATTCCCTTAGATGTCCAAACCAAAACATGTTCTAGTTGTCTCGGCATGTTTGCCATTTCGCCACGGTCCAATCAGGTCATTTGGAGGCCAGATTTTGGTGTTGGCGAAAGTCACTGATGGGTCAAAAAATGGGTTTGGACAGAAGGCTGGTAGCGTAACTATAAACACTGCTCTGGGTGTTGTCTGTCTGCCGATCCCTGGACATCTGCCTGTCTGTATGTAAAGTTGCTGTGCCAGCTGCACACACAGCAGTGTGAGTAATCACCCAATAAGGGACAGACATGTTGAACAGAGAGAATGGCAGAGAAGAAAGAGATGGAAATCATGGTGTCACGCTTGACTCTTCCAACATTAAATGTTGCTTACATATTTCTAAACGCATCTGTTTCTACTTTTTCCAGATGTATCCAGATGTTGCTGGTGATGTGCAATCCATTACAGGTAAGAGTCTGCAGGCATGACAATGAATGATTTTACAGTATAAAAGACATGTTGCATATTTGTAGTAGGTGCAAATTTTAAGGCCTGGCCTGTTCATGACTCGGTGTGTGTGTTTGTGTGTGTGTGTGTGTTTGTGTGTGTGTGTGTGCGTGTGTGTGTGTGTGTGTGTGTGTGTGTGTGTGTGTGTGTGTGTGTGTGTGTGTGTGTGTGTGTGTGTGTGTGTGTGTGTGTGTGGCGCGCCAACCTCTGGTTGTGTGCATGTGGGTTCTCAGCAGGTACTTGGTGTGGATGGGGTCAACTTCAGTGTGCATGTGGAGAACCAGACACAGGTGCGAGACACCATGAGTCGGCGACACCACCGGGTTTACCAGCTCTACAGTCGCACTAGTGGCAAACACGTCCAGGTGCTGGGACGCAGAATCAGTGCCCGTGGAGAAGATGGAGACAAATATGGTAAGACACACACACACAGAGGTGTGTGGAGAGGCAGTAATACACAGATTAACACTTTGGTACATCTATGTGAATGCATCACTGAGATTCACAAAATTCTGACTTGCACACATGCACACTCACACCATCTAAAGACTACAAGTACAAAGACTTGAAGGTTGACCAAGTGCATGCATGAACGGATACACAATGCAGCTGTGCAGGCACACTCACAAAAGCACACACACATGCCTCCCCAGGCTTTGGCAGAGGGGCAGTGGAGCTTGTCTTGGGAGTACAAAGACCTCATCGACTGGCTGCTGACTCAATGATTCACAAGAGAGCAAAAGAAAGAGAGAGAGAGAGAGAAAGAAGGTGTTAGTGGAAAAAAAAGCGTGAGTTAGTCGGAGAAGCCTTGCAGGTAGAGTGTCTGACTGAATGTTAGAAACTCATCTCCTTCATTGATCCCTGCATTGATTTCTCATCCTCCCTGTTGTCTCCTCTGGATTTAAAACAGCAGGCTTGCTCTCCCGCCCGCCCTCCATCCTTTATACTCCCTCTGTCCATCCCCCACTCCCTCCTCCTCTCCACCTTCTCCATCTGTAATGATGTCTAACCCATTCTTAAACTATGCACAGAATCAATGGGCTAAAGAAAGCCAAGCCATAAAGCTAGAGTTCATATTTCTGTATGAACTCCAGTCATGGCTCATATTGCACATCCCTTCCATTCACAAACATGTCAGGTTGGTAACGTGCCACTTCAAGACATAAATTAGACCGTAGATGCAGAACACTGTCTGCTTTTGACAGATACCACGCTAAAGACTAAAAGAGACCAACTGTGTCACTGAGGTATTACACCAGGGAATCAATAGCAGAAAGAGAAGAAATACAGCAAAGAAGGGCCAGGTGCATGAAGATATAAACATGAAGCGAAAGAACAGAAGGGAGACGAGAGGAGAGTTGGGGGAAGAGAGGAAGAGGACAAGAGGGAGGGAGGTATTGATTTCTCTTGACCCCTTTGTTGACTAAGGTCATGTAGGAACCATTTTAGGGATTTATTTTTAAACAGGCACAAGCACTCTCTGAAGATGTGTAGTTAGTGAAGCGATATTGCCTGAAAGGATGAACACGCATGCACCTGCAAACACACAAACACACAGGGCCACACGCACACACCTTAAAACAACAGGGTCGCAGACACTCAATCTGAGTGTTCTCCTGCTGCTCTTACACCCACTGTGCTCTGTCTGCTCGTGGCTGTTATCTTTTTTACGAGGCCCATTTGTGGTCAGCGGTCTCACATCCATGTGTGTGACCAGGCTTATCTTACAACCATCTGTCCAGCCAAAGACATTTACATCTGTGTGTGATTTATCAGCACGTTTAATAGCAGCTATGAATCCTAAAACTGTGATTCAATGTGAATGCCTTACCTGGTTTAAAAGCAAAATCTGATTTAATGATGGTAGGTAATCTGAGCAATTAATGTCACTCCATTAATGGAAGCTTGAATGTTGTTTTTTGCTGGCAAGTGATGGCACACAGTATAGAACTAACTGAGCTCGAAATTTGGGCTACCCCAATCCTTCTACCTTTAATACGTATGTGGTAAAACCTAATAGACCTGAGAGAACAACTAAACACAATCACACTGTGGCTCTAATGTTTGTCTGTCCTTCTGTCTGTCCCTTCACAAGCCCAGCTCGTAGTGGAGGCCGATACCTTTGGTAGCCAGGTGAGAATCCGGGGCAAAGAAACCAATTTCTACCTGTGCATGAACCGCAGGGGCAAGCTGGTAGGAAAGGTGAGACTTCTTTTGGTTTATCAAGACATGAACAGAGACAAAAAAACATCTTGATTGTATTTTCATTCAGTTTCCTGACCAGACTCTCTTTGTTTCTCCAAATGTATGCGTGTGTGTGTGTGTGTGTGTGTGTGTGTGTGTGTGTGTGTGTGTGTGTGTGTGTGTGTGTGTGTGTGTGTGTGTGTGTGTGTGTGTGTATGGGTGGGTACCTGTGGTTTCTCTGCTCTCTCAGAAGGCCAGTAATCGAAGCGCTGACTGCGTCTTTGTGGAAAAGGTTCTGGAAAACCACTACACAGCTCTGATGTCAGCGCGCTACACAGGCTGGTATGTGGGCTTCACGAAAAGAGGGCGTCCTCGCCGTGGACCCCACACACTCCCCAACCAGCAGGACGTACACTTCATGAAGCGCTTCCCACCTGGGGAGCAGCCTGACCTCACCACCCCCTTTCGCTTCACCACCGTAAGCAAGCGGGGCAAGAGGGTACGTGCTACTGGGCCCCGCTAGTAGTGGCTAACACTAGCACCAACTGTCTTGTCATCCAGAGCCTTGACCTGAGCCTGAAAATGGCTAACCTAGTCATCTCTTCCGTCTCACATGACTGAACACCTCCCTTTGTTGGGACAAACATTGACCAGAAACTTGATGAATCATTCATGGGGTTTAGCTTTACACCTACTAATTTGCCACTACAGCCCCCTAGTTAGTGATCATTCTTCTCAGTTTTAGTTCCCTTACTGGACCAACTGGACCATTACTGGTCCATCACTGGAAGCTCTATGGACCTGGTCTGCTTCCCTTTCATAGACCAGAAATATTGACAGGGAACCTGAAGGGCAACCAAACAGAGTCCCCAGCTTATGGCTCCACAAAGGCCTTTATTCCACAACCACAAAAACCACAAGGCCTTCCCGTCTCCTGTTCTGGACCAGCTGGACAATGTCAAGTATGGGATTACAACTGGACCATGCAGACAGAACAAGGGTGGGAAAGACTGACTGAACAAGGGAGTGGGTGCTTATCCTACAGAATAAAGGGAAAACAGGAGGGAGAAGACTGCGGAGAAAATTGTGGAGAGGACAAAGGGATGAAATGATCTGCACCAAACAAATAATGGACTATTGACATGTGACGCACTTATGTTTCTCACCGCTAAATTGGTGGGAGCCTGTGAGACTGTCGGATGAATGGATGGATGAATGAGGGAATGATTAAGTGAGTGACTTACTGAATAAATGTATGTTTGTAAGATGAAGAAATATATGTAACAGTGTGTATGGGTTTGTGTGTGTGTGTATGAGTGCGTGCACCAACAACCGTAAGTGAAGCTGGATCACGAGGGACTCTGGAGAGGGACCATACAGTCCCTGCATGAACCCGTGACAACTCACTGCAGGGACTGAAGCTTCAGGAACTGGAATGTATAAAAACCAAGCTGCACCAAAAAACAGCCAGCCAATAACAAAAACCAAACCAACGACTGACCAAAGACAACTGGAGACCTTCCTCATGACTCCTCCCTACGCCCTGCACCCCCCCACCCCCAACCCCGAGGACACAACACCCTCAGCTTATAGGTGCAGAGGATGACAAGCGCAGGGGGGCGACAAGGCGGGGAGGGTGCCTTCTCTATTAGCATTGCTATAGAAACGACCCAGGGGATGATGCTCCCATGCGATACCGTGGATACAGAATGCTGCTACCAGGACATTCAGTGGAACAAACCAAAGTCTCATGCATACACACAGGAGAAAAAAATATTAAAGGGATCAATTTATTGAAAGTTATATATATATTATATATATAAAAGAAGACAGAAACCCTAAATAAGCAATCTTACTATGACGGTTACTATAATTATTACGATAAAATTATTTCATTTATTTATTTCAGCTCTGTGTGCAGCAGTCTTTCTTGACTCAGTAAACCTTACAGAAACATTTCCTGTGTGTCTTTGAACTGCTTCTTCACATGCGCTCATTTCTGTCACGAATAGAAAGAGATTCACGTTCTGAGAGGCTCCAGATTTGCTTGGATAGCTTTAGTGTATCAAGAGAACATAAATAGGCAATCATTTTGATAATTATTGCCTCAGCATTTAAGTAAAAAATACTACATATTTACGTGTTCTGGCTACTGTAGCGTGATGTTTGAATGGTTTTCTGTTGTATATAATCCTGATTTGATACAACAACAATCTCTAATGATGATGATTGTTTTGCATCTAATTTTTAGGTATTTAACTCAGAGGATTAAAGAAACCAGACATTATCTACTTATTTTATTTACAAAAAACAAAACAAAAACCTTTTTCATAAAATTAACATGGCATACATATCAACATACCACCCACCCCAGAAAGAGATTTTCACTATTTTTTGGCTAAACCAATTAATTAATTGAAAAAAAAAATTCCACAGATTATTTTTCATGAAAATTCTTGTTAGTTGTTAGTTGCAAATCTGAGAAAACTAAGAGATTTTAAAATATCCTGAGCAAGTATCAAGGGCCAACATCATGGCAAAAACCTTGCTCTGTTCCTCCTTTCAGCTATGAGAGCTACTGTAGCTATTGGATTTCCCACAGAATGTTCTTTGACACCTGCAGCACTTTTATTCAAACCATCAGATCTCTCATAGAGCCAAGGTGCGAGCAGTTGAATCCCAGAGTACAACGGATTCTCGAACTGTAAGTGGTTGGTATGGGTGAAGTATTCACTGGAGGTCTCAAGCTCTGATCTGAATAAATTGCACAAAAATACAAATCTAAGATTGACCAGCTTCACTCGGGAACCCTCTGACATTGACAGCAGCTGAAAAACAGCTGACCACCAATTTTCTTGCAAAAAACAACCGTCACCTCCTTGTTGCAAAGTTATAGCCTGAATATACAGTATGAAGGATAAGACAAAACAGAGGAAGGGAAACATGCAGTAGTGAGTTTGAGTTTCATAGTTGCTTCTCATCTACCCTGCCCTTATCCCCCACATCCCTCCCCTTCCTTCCCTATCCTAGCGGGAGGTCACTGAAGAGATGTCGCTGCCAAATGACCCAATCATGCCGGGAGACACAAACAGCTGACTCAGGGGGAAAAAAAGGGTTGTACCAGAGGATTCCTATTGCAAGGCAGCAGGAATCTGTGCTGGAGGGGGGGTGGTATAAGGAGGAGACAGTGGGGTGGGAGGGAAACAGGAGAGGGGGGGTATGGGGGTCGGATAAAGAAGAGCGAGCAAGGGGTGGTGGTGGGGTGAGTTGTTCATTTCTGGAACGTTGCTCCAGTTCTACTCGGGAATGATGGAAATATTCTGCGTAGCCAAACCCAGAGTGGAAGGTGTATGGTAATCATGTCGGGGAAGGAATGCCAAATATGTGCGTGAGAACGGAGCTGTGACCTGAGAGCTGCAGGAATTATGGGCCAAAATCCCACAGACCCAGAGGAAGCACACACACCCATACACACATCATATACTAATGGTGCTCCACCAAGCACAAATCCATCCCACATAACTTATTCCCAGAATTTGAAACATTCTACTATACTGAACTAAACCCAGAAATGTAGAAAAACCAACCCCCTCAGCAGAGCAACTTCCCCACGGCTCCTAGTCAAGAGAATACATACTGTACAATAACCAGACAGATGCATTATAGAGCTCAACTACACTAGCCACAGCTTTGCTGTAAATGTACCACTTTAAGCATTTTAAATACATTCCTCCCTCACAGTTATAGTGTTTACCAGACTGCATGTGATCAACTATAACAGGTTGTTTAGACTCCAAACTTGGCTACCAAACAGTTAGAACCCAAGTCTCATAAACAGATTAGACTGTGGGAGATAGTTGAGTTTATACCCCCACCTGGTGGCTATCCTTAAAACACTTACGATATTATCACACAATACAGTTTATGGAACATTTGTTTTTGTTAAATTACTTTATGCAAGCCAGAACTGTGAAAAGTATCAATTATAAGTTCTTACACATCAGAAAATCTTGACAGGTGCACAGGATCAAAATCCTTGACTGTGAATTTGTAACAAATATATATATATATATATATATATATATATATATATATATATATATATATATACACAAAGGTAAACTCCATTTTGTATAACTGACTTAGTGGAGGCAAACTAGCCTTGAGTTACTTTAATTTATTATAACATCTGACTGTGAAAAATATGCACACTGTTCATTACTTTAAGGTTTGTGTCTGAGACTGAAATATTGGTGATTAACAGTGCAGGATTTTTGTTTTTTTTCAGTCACAAATAGTGAAAACTAAAATGACTTAAGACCAGCTTTTCAGCATACAAGTTAGTAATACAAATTTAAAGTCAACATGTTTCATTTGTGAACATTTTGTCATATCTATTGAAAACAGCTGCAAGCGAAGTTTTTATAGAATATGCTGAGAGGGAAAAAAAAAGGTTTAAAATGACTTTCAGTTGTTATCCATACCGATACCAGTCTTAATAGATCATTTACCCGCTGACTGCAACTTCATGGTGTCAGTGCACAGAACTCACTCCGCTGCAGTGTTCTAAACCTGTGACATCACACACATTCCATCCATTGTTTATAATTGTTCTCTCATAGTCAATCAGAATCAAGCTTTAAATGTAAACATATTTTTAAGCTTTCAATATGTCTATCTGCTGTAGCTTGCTCAAATGTTATTTTGTCAACTGAGCAAACTCCATACCCTGTGGAAAAAAGCTGTTGATGCCTCCAGAAAAAAAGTTTTTTTTGGTCCAAACCTTTTAAGTATTTACTGGTCAAGAAACAAAATTACAAATAAATGTTGATATTCTTTAGTTTTGCAGCTGTTGGTCTGAGGTACAAAAGAAACAAACCAAAGCACCAGCGAGTGTTGTATCTACAAGTCAGAAGTGAGAGGGGCAGCATAGCACAACTCCACCCACATGTACACACACATACAGACATGAACAGACAGACAATTAGACACTCATTCATGTTACAGTTGGCTCAACACTCCACCACTGTCAAGTACTTTATTCACAATAAGGTCATTTTCTTCTTTAAAAAATCATTTTTAATATACAACACAATTTTTGACAAGACAACTCTGTTTACAGCTAAATTTGAGCTCTTGAGTTCCAGCTTCTCTCATAACCAAAGCAAGCACGTAGATGATGGGGGAGAGAAAGATGGAGTGAAAGGGACAGATGAACAAGGGTTGAAGTTAGAGTAAAGAATGAGGAAAAAGACAGTAAAGAGGGGAAGAGAAAGAGGACTACGCTTAGTATGATTTTTGTACTAAGAACCAAAATACTCAAATAAAATTAGAAAATAACAGTAATAAAAAACAGTAAGAAAGTAAGAGTTAAAGAGAAAAAAAAAGCTGAGGTGTACCGGGATGCTGTATCCAAGGCAACCTCACATGCATGTCTGTCTGTCTGTTTGACGCGTCTGCTCTGTTCTGCCGTTTCACAAGTCCACATACACAAACACACGCTCACGCAAACTTGAGTGTGTGCGCCCCCATATTCCAAGCGAGTGTGCATCTCTGGGGGTTAGAGGGGAGGGAGCGACGGGGGAGTGGGGGTGAAGAGAGAGAGAGACAGGGAGGAGTGAGAGGGAGTGAGAGGGAGTGGGGACGGATGCAAGTCATCCCCAACACAGTTCTCCCTCAGTCACTCCCTCCATCTCCCATCCTTCCCTCCTTTCCTAGAGCCGAGTAAAGAGTCTCTGTCTCCCACATCACAGCTCTGGTCATCCTCTGTCCAACTGTGCCACTATGTGAGTTTGTGTGTGTGTGTGTGTATTAATTATATTTATATATATAAATATATATATCTATAAGCTATTCCATATCTGTGGAAACCTGTTTTGGCAGGGGTTGAAAACTGAGGAGCAGAGGCTGCTTTAGTTTGTATAAAGGGGACAAAGGGGAGCTTGTGACTTATAAGGTCTACATTAATACTGTCATTAGTGTACTTTACAAACATAAATTAGTAGTAGAAGGTGAACTTCTTGGGAGAGTTGCGTTGGTTCTGTAGTAGGGCATCCTCATCAGTGTTGACCTGTGTGTGCGTGTCTGTGTGTGCATGTTGTGGGACTGGTGGGAAATGGGGCACAAGCTTAAGAGTCTGTCAGAACGGGCAGGGAAGTGGAGGTGGCAAGGGCGGGGGTGGGAGGTGGACAGAGAGATGACGAGGAGGAAGGAGAAGAGATGGGCTCCTTTCCATGATGGATGCACCCATCAGCCAATCAGCCCTGGGCTCCTCCAATAGAGGGTGTGGTGGATGGCGCCACCTGTGAACAAGAAAGAAGCGTGCAATCACACACTGAGCATCAACACACACACACACACACACACACACACACACACACACACACACACACACACACACACACACACACACACACACACACACACACACACACACACACACACACACACACACACACACACACACACACACACACACACACACACACACACACACACACACACGTAATGCTTACATTAACATGATATATACACATTTGTAGAGTCTGTGTACCTGCTATCTAGAAATGTAAGTGTAGGTGCGGGAGGGAGACCGTCCCTCTGACTGGCCATTGGTCGAGACGTTCAGGAAGTCCCAGATCAGAATGGTGTCGTCATGAGAACTGCTGATGATCTGGAATTCATCAAACTGCAGACGAAACACGCGGCCAGAGTGCTCCTGAAAACACAAAACGAATCAGGAAATCATGTTCACATGTTTGCATACAATCAGACCATAGACTGTGATAAGACTGAGATGGAGATTTGTGGTGACATCTATACATTTTTAGGTGGGTTTCTGATATTTTGTCCACCCAATTTATATCACCACATGTAGACCAAATATCCATTATTTTTCTTAACCACAAACTACAGCCTCCAAAATGACCATGAAAGTGAATTAACACCTCTCTAACACAGCTTCAATAAAAATGTAACATTAGAGGATTAATGAGGTAATAATGTATTGCTGTTGTATTAATTCTTTATATTCTTTAATATCATCTCAATGACATATTTTCACCATCAAGAAACACATTATAAGAGGTGTAATCAATCATAAAAACTCTTATGTGGAAAGAAAAATCACTTTGTTTTTCACAAGGCAGTTAGAAATTACACACATTACACAGTTAGAACTTGCGCATTAGCCTCATCCATTGCCACTTGGCAGCAGTGAGGATACTCACCACTAGAGTGCGCAGACATAGTGTGCTGGCAGGGGCTCGTGGGTCTAGGGCTGCCTGGAGGTCCCACACCTTGATCTTACTGAAGAGAGAAACACAACACAACACAAAATCAGAATCAAATTGTGTGTCTGTGCATATGAGTGAGTGTTTGTGTGTGTGTGTATGAAACTCACCCGTCATAAGCCCCGCTGACAATCCTCTTGTTGTCAAAGCGAATGCAGCGCACCAGCTCCTCGTGACCTTCCAGCACTCGCAAACATGCCCCACACTCTATGTCCCATAACCTACAGAAAGGGAAGCATTAGTAAATAAATACAGAGATATACAGTCCCTCCACTGTTCAGACAGTTTTAAGTGGTCAAATATTATTTCAATGACACTTAACAGCGGGATTGTTTTTGTCATGATGGGAAGTGTTTTTCAGCCTCTAGATGAGAGATCCACTTTTATGTTAAAATGTTAATTTCCAGTCTTCCTAAATGTAGTGATTCATGTACTTAACTGTGTTTTATCTGTATTCTGACATCCTAGTTGGCGCAAGATACATGGATTTGGTCAATTCAGATTCAAACTCTCTTTCTCATTGGCAGAGAGTAGCAGTGTACAAAATATTCAGCAGGCAGCTTCTCACTTTTAGTTGTCCTGGCCGTCAATTCAAACTAAAAAACATCAACGCCAACAGATCATATCAGCTGTCCCTAATGAAAGTTAACCCTGAGTGACTTGATGACAGGCCAAAATTTTAAATCGTCTGTTGTGGGTTTTGTGTTCTCTCTGAAAGCAGGTGTGTTGGTACTCAGCAAAAGTGATCATGATATCTGGTGGATAAGTTATAATAGTACGACACATCTCTTTTCTGGCACTATATTGGAAATCTAGCAATTTGTTTTGTGTCAGTGAATCAAATATTATAAAAAATATATATAAAAATGATTGGGAGATGACGAAAATATTACATAACATATTAATCATAAACCTCTGATAGATAGCCAACAGCTTCTGTGTATAACAACTTTGTGGTTGAAATAAGATGGCATAAACGTACCGGATTGTGTTGTCAGATGAGCCGCTGACAACCAGGCGATCCCGGTACTGTAGACAGGCAATGCCTCGCTTGTGACCATTTAGGGTGCGCACAAACTCACAGGTACTGGTGCTCCATACCTGCGGGACGACAACACGGAAAACTTTGTGAAATAATAATGGCCAGAAAAGTTAACATGCTGAAACCACTAAGACTTATGAGGCTGTTCAACAGATAAATGTGACATTTTTACAGTCTTTGAGTGCATCTTGTACAAATAATTGGATCACACTGTGAGTTGACCATTGTTTGGCCAATGTCTTTTTAAAACAGTAAATATAGGGAAGCAGAGGGTTGCTGGTTTGAATTCTGGATTTACAGTAGAAATATGGATCGAGAAATCTAATGAGAAACACTGTCTAGTCTGTTAAACTACCACAGCAGGCTGTGTAAATATGAAAAAAGCCTGTCTGCTCCAAACTTTATTAGAGAAATAACATTTAATGAAACTCTACCCTGCAGCAACTGTCAGAAATGTTTCTCTAGCAATCGCGCTCTTAGATTTTGTTACCTTGATGGTGCGGTCCCCTGAGGCGGACACGATATATTTGTCGTCAAAGTCGACCACATTGACAGCAGCGCGGTGTCCTACCAGGACACGACGTAAGCTGATGTCAGTCGGTGAGGCCATGTCCCAGACAGCAATTGAGCGGTCCTTGGAACAGGTGACCATCAGGCCGTTGGCAAAGCGTAGGTGAAGCACTGCCTCGTTGTGGTGGATCAGTGTGTTCAGTACCTCACCCGTTGTCACCTCCCACACCCTGCAGAGGAAGACAGAGATGGAGGGAAACAGGAGGATACGGGATGATTGAGAAAACAGAAGTATGGAGAGATGACAGAGTGGCCGTATGATGAGGGCAAAGGTGATGGAGAAAGAAAAGAAAAGGTGGAATGGAGCAGGAGTGAAAAAATGGGGATGTGGAATGAGAGGAGAGGGACAAAGGGAAGAAATGACAAAAGGGTGAGAAAAGTGGAAAAAGATAGCAGGAAGGGGTGAAGTAGGAAAGAAAAATTAGATGGGGACAACGGGAAGAGCGGTCAGAAACGAAAGAAAATAAGGTTGAAGACAGAGTGGAAAAGATATGTAATGGGAGCAAAGGAAAAAGGAAAACAATGGAGACATGAGAGAGAATTATGTTTATTAGTTTTACAATGGAGAATAAATCCGAGTTCACACACACACGGCTGTGAAGAACATGTTACTGAGCTGCACTGCTGAGTATTGCAAGTTAAATACAGAACAGTCTGGAAAAGCTGACAGCCAAACCTACAAACAAAGTGCCTGTCACGGTGTTTCTAAGGAAGTGAAGTCACACTTTCCTTGGATATCTCCCAGCAAGTACGGCTGAAGTGTGAAGTAATAAGAGAATTAATGTTGGGCTTCTGTATGCAGTAGCCAAGCAAGTGTCAACAGACACAGACGCACACACAGGACAGGTCTTTAAATGTATGCTATGTAACATACGCCACTACCTCTTGAAATGATGGTTAATCTAAATACGAAACAAAAAACTTCAATACTCTTACACAGCAGCTGTCAGTTGCGCTGTGACAGACAGCAACGTAAACTTTTTTTGGTCAGGTTTGGAAAGGCAGTCACTGTACACAGTGAGCTAATGTGAGATGGTGGATGGTCCTTCTCCCAGGACAGCACCATATTGTACTGTGACCTTCAGTATAATGTTTGTTAGAAGAGCCTGGTGTTATACATTTATGATATGTTTCAAAAAAATGTGTCCAAATGTTCATATTTCAAATATAGCATTTTTTGGACTATACTTCACTTTCTGGACACATACATTTTGCATAAATTTCTACTGACAGATCTAAAGTGATGTATTCAACCCAAGAGGAAATATGAAAAATATCCTACAAGGAAATCTGCAGACTAACAGAAGCTGCAGTGGTTTGGACTTATGGAAAATGTAAATGTAAAGGGTTAGGGGGATTTTTTTCTCATTATGTTGTCATGGTTAACAAAGGTTTTACACTGTGTTCAGCTGGGGCAGAAGAAGTATTGAGATTCTTTACTTAAGTAAAAGTGCCAATTCAGCAATGTAAAAACACTCCATTACAAATAAAAGTACAGAAGTATTAGCAGCAACATATATTTAAAAGTATTACAGTAAAAATACTGGTTTCATCCCTCTGACTGATATAATATAATGACATAATTACATTAATACTGAAGCATCAAACCAAACTGAGTAAATATTTTGTACTCCACTAAATTGACTTACACTACTTTCCACCTTTGGTGTTCAAACTAAATTTTTAATTTTGCCGACACAGTTTTGGGTGCTACTCAAAACACAGTGTGTTGTATCTGTAAGACGATGCGTTTCATACCTGACAGTTGAGTCAGAAGACCCAGTGACGATGACCCTCTCATCATACTGCAGGCACAACACTGAGCCTGTGTGACCAGTCAGTATCTTCAGACACTCCAGAGACTGTTTATCCCAGATCTATGAGCAGGAAAGACAGGAGGAGGGAGAAAGATAAGTGAAGCAGAAAGCGGGAGACATATGGACAGAGTGGGACACAGAAGAAGAAGAAGAAGGAGAAGAAATAGAATAAGTAAGTGGTTAAGAAAAGGTTGCAGATTTGGGTCATGCTAAGAATGGCATTTTCTCACTGCAGTGTTCATGAACTGTTCATGCCCCATTTCCCCCCTCTGCTGTGCTGAGCTCTGTGTGTACCTTAGAGCCATTCAGCTCTTCCCTGGGTGTGCGTCAGCCTCCTCCAGAACAATAAGAAGACAAATCCACTTTTCTCCTCCCTCTACCCTCCCCTCCTCTTCATCATCTCCTCCTCCTCCTTCTCCTCTCCTCCCAGGCCAGACAGATAAATGGAACACACAACGGGTCTGGAGCTGAGCCTTTTTATCCTATAATTCACTTGTGTTCTGTCTCAGTGTCTGCTCGTTTAGCCCAGCGCCACAGACAATAAGATGATGAGCCATACTGAGCCCAAGAAAAGATTCAATTCATAAAATGCTCTAATGCAGGTAGGGAGAAACAACCACACACACAGAGCATGCATGTCATTCTTATAGCCAGCACTTTTGGCTCGCTTTACTGCTGGTGCTTAGCACAAGTCGGATCAATCTTAATTACTGCTACATGTCAGTTTGGGCCACTAGGACAGACTGATACATGAAGACAGTATGTTTTCGCTGCCACAGCAACAGGAAAAAACAACTTCATAAATATATATTTGACAATGTCAAATTCCAGTATACTAATGTATATATGCTACCAGTAAGAGATCTGGTAATCAATCATTGTTTGCACACAATGATACATGATGGTTTACAAATAAAGTTGGAGTTCTGTTAACTAATTAACCTACTTCTAACTAAAAATGATGGGTTCTGATTTTATTCTACGAAACAGGTTTTTAATTTTCAGGAGCTGATCTACTTGATGAAATGACTATTACAATCTAATGAAATAATACCGTTCATAATAAATAAATACAGCCTTTTATTATTTTGTACATCAAAACCTGCCAACATGTCCACTGGACACACCTCTGAGGTGCCAATGGGTGGCAGAGCACAGTAGCAATGAACTTCAAGTCATCATATTAGGGAACTCAGACAGTCCTACATGTTTTAAATTTAAAAAACACACATACCTTGATGGAATTGTCCCTAAGGCCACTGATGATCTTGTCATCGTCGTACTGGAGACAGTAAACCCCTTTACTATTTTCTGAGCGACACTGAATCCTCTGCAAGTTGTGTCTGCCACATCGCCAGTTAGCCTCAATAGTCTGGAGGGAAGAGGGAGAAACAATGAGAAAGAAATACACAAACACAAGAGGCCTCCTAAGCCTGAAAGAGAAGCACTGTATTTTAACAGGGAGAAGATGGAGGTAAATAATATGTAATGCAACGTTATTAGAAGGGGACAGAAACAGATTTGTAGGATTAGAATAACACTGTAACACCAAGACATATGGTTGCAAATGTGAGGATAAACGTATTATAACAAGTATTATAACATAAATAAATTAACCAGCAGAATATTTAATCATATTAGACCATTTTAATGCCATTCAATCAGCCATGTGTAGATGTAGACCTGTATTGTGTCAGTTTTTAAGTGGGAGTCCTGATTATAGTATAGAGAGTTTTTGACATACTATAATACAGTCCCTGCCATTACAAACGAAGAAGAAGTCATCTCTGAGGCACAATGAAAGCAAAACAAAACTACTAAAATCTCATAATGTTCGGTTAATACTGAAATTTGTTTAGCTTTCACTTACCTCTATGTCTTGGATGATCTTGGGATAAAGGGAGTGATAGTAGGAGTTGGGCGGGACTTCTGCTGTGCGGTTCTTGAACAGATATTTCTCCCTGAGGGAAGAAAAATATTATGAGTGACAGCTGCTTTGTGTGCACTGGGTTTTTCCCCTCACCTGCAATAGACACTCAAGACTCAGCCTAATACAACCAGTTTTCTTTCTCTCTCTTACTCTGACTTTCTTTTATATTACAGTACCAGTCAAACTTCTGGACACAACTTCCCATTCACTTCAATGAGAAAGGTGCAAATCCAACACCAAAAACTGGAGGAAAACTGACAACAAACCCAGTAAACCTCTACAATTTGAGTGCCACCCCTGTGTGTGTGTGTGTTTGTGTGTAAACAGGTGGGTCCAGTCTTACCACTGGTGTCTCTCGGACAGGCCTTTCCACAGTGGGTCAGTGCGGACCATGCGTTCGATGAGCTTCTTCCACAGCATACCCTCAGAGATGACCCTTTGCCATTCCTTACACACCAGCTCTGCCGAGCAAAGCGAGCGTGCATCTAGGAAAGACAGGATGTTCTCCGCTATGTGATCCAAGCCTTGGGCTGTAGGGAGGAAGAGAAAGGGGTGAAGAAGCATTTGCAACAAAATTAAAAGAATTTCATCTCTTTTTTTTCTGTGCCTAGGGCTCATTATTTTCATATTTTAAAATGTCTAAAAAGCAGATTAAAAAAATACAATACAAAAATCAGTTTAGAAATTTTGTAGCATCAGCAGTTTTTTTTCTATGCTCACTACAAGAGGGAATTGTTTACTATAAACTACAATATTCATCATCGTCTTTGAGCACCAAACAACTTTGGTAAAAACTAGATGCAAATCACTTTGAATTGATTTGCTCCTTTAAAAGCAAACCAATAAAATAACGTTTAACATGTTTCTGTGGAAATTATTAAAAAACAAAAACATCACGAGTCATGCAAATCAGCTCACACTGGATTTGTTGCCACTAAAAGCATTCACATCTGCATTTGTACCTGGGAGCGCGGTGATGAAGTCCCTCTGCAGCATGGGTTTGAGGTAGGAGTTAATGTGGCCGTGCTGGTAGTGGCACATACGGGAGATCAAGCGCTCGACAAACTCCACCTGGTCGGCCTCTGACCACTGGTCAAACAGGACGATGCAGTGTTCCTTCTCCTTCTCATAGTTCCCCTCTGACGGACGCTTGCGGGACCCCACAACAGGACCGTTACTAAGCTGTAAAGAGCAGGGGTACAACAACACATTTATTAAAACATACAAAATAAATCAATTATGTTAGATTGAGAGTCATTTAAGAGATTAATGAAATGACGCACAACGATTCATATGTTCAACTTCACATTTGGCAGGTGTATTTCTTAGGACCTGAGGAAAAGCTGTGTTGAATTTGGTGCAGTTTTGACAAGCAACACGTTTAATATTAATAAACTTAGAATAAACAAGTTAACAGCGAGCCGCTCCGCTCTGCAGCAGTGGGGCGGAGCTTCAGAGCTGACAAGCCGGGAGAAATATAGTTGGAGAAATCACATGGCGTGGTCTAAAGAGAGAAAAGTAGACTGCGAACAGAGCTTTAATCAAGAATGGACAGACTATTACATCTTCATTCTTCCTATGGGCAGTTTGTTATTCATTGATGATTTTGGAGGGAGGAGCAAAATAATCGATAATAGCTAGATAGCTTCTCTAGCCTTCATGGTACACACACGGGGAGGTGACATGGGAGAAACACATTTGGAGAAATTACATGGCGTGCTCTAAAAAGGGAACAGTAGATAGCAAAATAATGGGTTTTAATCAAGAATGGACGGACTCTTGCATGTTCCTTCTTTCTACGGGCAGTTTAAAAGTAGTTTGTCTCATAAGCTGCAGGATTGTGGCGATTGTGAAGTGACACTACAGACAAAACACAAATCTTTGGAGCTAACACACCCACCCAAATCTGAACTGAGAGCACAGAGAATAAACAATTTAAGAGCCTTATATGATCGATCCACTTTATTTTAAGATGCGCATTTTCATAAGCTCTTTTATGTATTTTTAAATGCAGCCCTAATTTTACTTGAAATGAGAAAAGAACATTTATTTACTATTAGAGTATTTACTATGTATAAAATCTGTGTATAATAGAATACACACCTCAAATCAACTGTATTAATTTTTCTGTGCGTTGAAGCCGCAATAGTGGAAGCCAAGCAATCAGCCCATTCGGGCACAGTTTGGAGGGGCTAGTTAACCAAAATCAAGATCAGTCTTATTGGTGCATTCTGTTTAATTATCTGGATGTTACATTTGTGCCACCTGTGATAGCATTTTTTCTGGAGAAGAAGGGAAAATGTCAGATGGTGGCATAACTTCTTGAGTGAGTGCCTAATTGCATCACTGCAATGAAATTCAAAATTATGTCAAATATTTAAAAAAATATTTTATTTCAAATCTTGCTACCACAGTTAAGATTTGCTAAATTTAGCTGCAAAAACAAAATTACTACAAAAACTTTTGACTCATATTTTCCATTACTGAAATGAGTGTGTTGGAAAAAATGGGGACTGAAACTGAAAGTTGCTGTATTGTTTTAAGGCAGTTTATGTATCAAGGATCAAGAGAAAGTTGTTAAATCACCAGATTTCAGTGGGGATGGGGGGTTTAAGTGTGGGGATAAGAACAAATGCTTTGAATTAAATGTTCATGTCCACAGCATTAGTCTACATCAGTGTGAGTTTTACTTAAATAAAGACCTGAATGGAACATGCAGATATTTACACTATAAATACAACTAAATATCCATATTGACTGCCCTCAAAGGGTTGCCTTGGCTAGGGGGTTTGAATAAAAAGGTATACAATTGATAAACTGTGTGTCTCTACAACACAGAATATCCATATTCAAGATTTTAAATAAATTTAGAGTGGTGCACATCCCACAATTTCCCCCCATTTTTAAAGCTCATGGATCAACTATACACAAACTCATCACCCACATAAAAATAAGCACAAGCGCACAAACACACACCTTGAGAACTGTGTTCTTCTTTGGCGACAGATCGTCCACAAGGTTCTGTGACTCCATCCCTGATGTGTTCTGTGGAAAAAGGACAAAACAAACATGTGGATGTGGGTTAGTGTTATATTCTCTTTGTGTGTGTGTGTGTTAAAGGCACTGTGAGAGCCAGGGCAGCGGTGTGGATAGCGCTGGACACAAGAGTGCCACAAACACAGCCAAGGAAGGGTAACCATCATGACTTCTGAGGCGTGCGTGTACACACACACACACACACACACACACACACACACACACACACACACACACACACACACACACACACACACACACACACACACACACACACACACACACACACACACACACACACACACACACACACACACACACACACACACACACACACACACACACACACACACACACACACACACACACACACACACACACACACACACACACACAGAAAAAAAACAGAGCACTGCAACAAAAGGAATCTATCTGCTTGCTTGTCTGTGATGTGGGCTAAGTAGTCTGGACAGGAAATTAAACTGCAGCATCTTGGGTATGTCACTGGCAGCAGCTCAAGCATGAATGTAATGAAACTAAAATGAGATAGCAGCCTTACTGCATATATAGAGGATAGAAAAAACTGGGAGGTCATCAGATCCCTCCTATTTCTAGCATGACTGAAGTCTTACAAATGATTCCAGTCACATTAAAAGTCCACTGCAAACGTTGTAGAGTAACATGAATCCTTCCAACAACAAAAGGGGTAAAGCACAATTTACTTATTGACAACAATAGAGTGGGAGCTGTGCTCTTAACACTTCATTCATAATGTATATAGTTATCATTGTAATCTGCCAAATTTATCTGATACACTTGATAAGTAGTAGGTTCCTCATAGTGTGTATACTGTTCTTCTGGCAGCAAAAGTATTCTTACATTCATTATTATATACATAACACCAACACAGAAACCTGCTGTCCTTTTAGGGGGCTCAGTGTCTACTTGTTTCAGTTGGTGACTGAGAATACACTAGACCCATAATATAAGGAGGCTATCATGAATTAACATACTGTTCCCATACTTTTAAGCATACACTACAAACTCTCAGAGCATAACTACCCATGAAACACACCTAAGAAGGCACAAACACATTATTACCGTTCGTCTCATATACTTTCACTGACAAATTTGGGGAAATGGGATAAATAGCCTTCACCTGGGAAAGGGTGAATGCTATTGCATGCGTGAGTTTGTGTAGGTGATGACTGAGCCAAGGTCAGTCTTTAAAAATGGCTGCGTAGGCAAAAAGGCCAGAATAGAGGCCTGTCTGTCTATATATTGTAATACTTTGTCTGTTGGTGCTTCTCCAGGGGTCAAAGAGTTGCAGTTGGTTGGTTTATATATGCAGCGTGTCTGACAAAACAAGATTATTAATCTATCCAGTTATTACTCTCTAAATAAAACCCAGAGGATCCCTCTCAAATTTGGATTTGAGTAAGAGCTGTTCCAGGTTTTTCTCCCAGCAGTAGTCCAGCTAACTTGGTAAAGCTACCTCCTGGATATTGGCCAAAACCAACATATAACATCTCAGTGGTTGCCACTGACACAACCACACAAACAAACAAACAAGGTCAGGTACCAAGACCAAAGCAGACAGGACAGGAGGCCAGGATGGGCTTGCTGGTGTTGATGATCATGCAGAGCAGGAAAAACAAGGAAGGAAGGAGAGATTAAAACAGACAGACCAGATTTGACCAGGCAGGCAGGCAAGCAAGCATGTAGCCTCTCAGAGCTTGAAGGAAGACCCCCCACCTCGGCCCTCACACCTCCAGGTAGAAGGGGAGACAACATTACTCCTCAGTGCTGGGTTATTCTCTGGTACCCCCTCAATCCTTCCTCCACTCACAATGTTATAAGGAAATGATCTATTCAAACTCATCTGATGGTAAAACTTTCCATTACAGGACACAATCACCGTTTTCGTGTTCTGAGGCCTAATTTAGTTGCAAGAACTGTGATTTGACATGATTACAAAGAAGTCAATTATAGTTTAGAAAGCTACAATTCTGTTTAAAGCAGAGAGAGCTGGAGGACGCACCAGAGAAGAACCTGAGAGCAGTGTGCTTCCAACAGGGAGGAAAGGACAACGGAAGGTGAGGAGGTAGGAGGGTGAGGGGGGTGAGTGGATGCTGTCCGCACAGAGGTGGCATGAGGAGTCGTGTGGAGTGGGCGAAGGAAAGTGAAAGATGTGGAGATGGCGAGGGAGGAGGGAGGGAGAGGAGGAGGAGCAGCAGAATTAAGAGGAGATAGGCAGAACCTGGTTGTGAGCCCGGGTGGAGGGGATGCTCTGCAGGCACCTGAGTGCACACAAACTCTCAGCCACCGAGGAGCAGCCCAGCCAGAGAGAGCGAGGCACAGAGCACTGTGTGAAAGAGAGAGAGGAAGGGAGGAAGGGAGGAGGAGAACGAAGTGGACAGGGTGAGGGAGGAAGAGAAAGGGAAGAGCGAGAGACCAGAGATGGGTAGTAAAGGAAAAGAGGAGGGTGGGGGCGTGGGGAGTTAATGAGGGAAGTTGGGAGGAGGATACCAAAGGAGATGATTGAATGGATGGATTAATGAATTGACATATGGATGGAAGTGTTGAGAAGTTTGTATGGAGGAATAGAATAGTTGGTGTGGGAAAGTGTAAGAATACAAAAATAGTGGATAAATAATAGGTGAGGTTTGGTGGGGATTCATGAGGATGTGGTGTGTAACCATTAAAGGTGAGGGGAGAAAAGAGGGGAGGAGGTGGGGGAATAGTGAGGGGAAAAACCAGTATTAGAGCTACACACACATTGGCACAGTGAGCGCAGGAACACACACTCCTTCACACACAAGATACAGACTGATAAACATACACACAGAAGCAATATTAGACATGAACTGGGTGGGGATAGGTAGAGGAGAGGGAGGGTTAATGGGATTAATTGTCAATCATTGACACTCTTGTTTTGACAAACACCCCACCCACTGTTCTGCCATCCCCACTCTCATGAGTGGTTAGTGAAATAACACTGGGACAAAAAATAAAATAAAATAAAACAAACAGACACAACCCAGACAGGAATCAAACTTTTCTTTGAGCTAGAAGATTTCTGACCCAAAATGCTTCACAAGTGTATAATCTTTCCTCAATTTTAATATGTGCGAGCTTTCTTCAGTGGAAAGAAGTAGATTAGGTGTAGAAGTTCATGGCTACACAGAGATACATACAGTATGTGCCCTTGTCAGATGAATAACTTATGTACCTTTTCAAGATGTACATCTTACCCTGTGGCAGTGTCAGCACTTTGGGTACATTCAAATATTATGTATTTACAAACATTTATATATTATCAATTGTGCTTTTAATATGTATTTGAACCTAAAGGCCACAATACAGATCAAACAAACATTTGAAGAGCATTGCATTTATTACCATTCGTGTTTCTCACTTCACAGTAATCCACTGACTTTCTCCTTTAGTAAATTTGACTCTATATTGACATTCAGTTACTCTCAGTGATGATTATTCATGATCTATAAACATATATTGTGATTGTGGATATGGCCATTTAGCAACAATAGCGTTAGATACAAACTTATCGCTCAGTCACGCTGGATACGTATGCTCCAGGATATCAACTAAACAATCTAAAAAAAATGTTTCATTTCCGAGGCCTAATTAG
Source organism: Scomber scombrus (assembly GCF_963691925.1). Lineage (NCBI taxonomy): Eukaryota > Metazoa > Chordata > Actinopteri > Scombriformes > Scombridae > Scomber > Scomber scombrus. Next base: position 17,807,099 of record NC_084978.1, read on the forward strand.
CTATCTTAATATTGTTTGGCAGTACAATTTATTTGTGTGTTGGTTAAACTGAAGGCTAAATGTGATATATATATATATATATATATATATATATATATATATGTGTGTGTGTGTGTGTATATATATGTATATATATATATATATATGTATATATATATGTGTATATATATATATGTGTGTGTGTGTGTGTGTGTGAGGTTTGAATACCGACCAAACTAATGCTAATTATTAACTATAACAACTGTATATATAGACGAGCGCCTCGTCTTAATTGACGTCTTTCTTTACGAACACTGACCCCTGTAATGTTAATATTAGCCATTCGTAAGCCAACATTAGCCTAGCTGGCTAGCTTGTCACGATAGCTGATAATTCAACAAGAAACCCAAGTTACCTACTCATCAAATCTAACCGCCTATAAACGAAAACATCTATATAAGTAACACTTTGTGTTTATGGTAAGCAAAAGCTCTTTTAATATCATGACCAGCTGACTGTTTTGATATGGAAATGGCTGTCAAGTTAGCGTTTTTACCATGCTAGCTATTTAGCTAATTGCTAAATCGCTAATCGCGGTAATGCTATGTGAATGAAAAAGCAATACACTTCCTTCTACGCACTTTAAAAATATAAACAGACGAGCGGCACATTGATAAGATTTTTGCTTCACTCCGGCGTGTTGTGGAAGCTCCTCGACCCGCTCTACATATCTATTACCGTGTAGGTCTGTCTTCACATAAACTACATAAAATAACATTCCCGTAAATTGACGTGGTTCATCGCCTGGTAGCCAGTGTTAGCTGGACGGCTAGGTATCAGACAGGGCCCAGTGAAGGTGGCGCAGCGTCACCGCAGTGAGCGCTGCTCCGAGAATCATCGGCTGTCTTCGGCCGACGACTACACATCAGCCTCTGGTTTACCCTGAAGTTTACCGGATTTAGCCAAAAGAACACATGATTTACATTTATCAGATGTCGATGTCTAGGTGTTGTTTATCAATCCAGTCAATATCCGGAGCATTCTTAGCTAAATGTATCGATAATTTCAGGCCCTCCCTCTGATTTCTGGTCACCCCCCCCCCCCTCCTCCTTTCTCCTCCACCTCTCCCGACAAGCCGCTTTCAGCTCATCCGGCCGTCGAATCGAGCCTCGCCGCTTCCCTCAATATTAATGTGATACTGCACACCTCGAGTGTCCAGGATGCCACATCGAAAAGAAAAATCTTACCATCAGTTCCAACGTTTTGTCCTCCATCTCCGGCTCCATGTTGACGATCCCCCCCGAAACTCGCTCTGAAAATGGAAACCCAGCCCTGCGTCGGCGGCCCGCAAATGCAGAGACGTCATTCACTTCGCTCAACCACACAGCTTTGGTAGGGCTGTGTCAAAGGGGTGGGTGGGGGATGGGTACGCCCATGCAATGAAAACAAGGCGCTGATTGGACAGATTTTGTCAAAGGGGGTGTGGTTCTATCGTTTTGCCTTTTATTGATTGGCTTACCGTGGTACCAAGGCTTCCCCGGTGACTCCCCCAAACAAAAGGGCAAATGGATGAAGATGCTGTTGCTATCCTGAAGAGGAATACACTAAGGCAAAATCAATCATCCGCATAGCTTTGCCATGAGATGCTGCAGGATGTTGGGCAATTTAGAATGTCATGTGTGATTTATGGCAATAGTAATTTAGATTAAGCTCCCCCCAAAAAAACCAGCTGTTTAAGTTATGATGCATGGGTGTCAGATTTGGTGTTCACATAGCTTTGTGACAATGAGCAGTTAAATACAATTTTTGAGAACATTTTCATCATTTAAATATTCAAGTCACTCCATTGAGGATTGTGAATGGTTAAAATGAATAAGTGATTAAAATAATGTGGTAACCAAAACCAAAACAAATCTTTTACAGCAGGGGGTCCCAATTAAGACTTATCCAGTTAAAGTAAAACCTGGAACAACCTCAAATCTGGAACCTGTTCCAGACTCAGCAAAGTAATCCTGACAACTAAGTAAACCAGGCACAACTTAATTTATTGTCATTGTTTGTCTTAATTCACCTTTGTTGACCCTTTCTATGAATCCAATTGGTCTTTTAAAAATACCTGACAGGTAATCGACTGTATTTATTTAAATTACTCAACATATACACTATCTAAGGCAGGTTTCACTGTGCAGGTTTGTTTTACTTCAACCATACTTAGTACCTACTCGAATCAAGGTCCTTTCTATTTTGACAATGGGCTTTCATTAATAGATCCCTGTAAAATACAATGTATGATTACGAACCGATCTCTTATCTTTTGGCTTATTTCCTAATGGAGGCAGGTGAATGCCAAACCTCTTCATTCAGATGACTAAACGATCAAATTTCAACGCGTGTGGGAATACACTGCCAAATTCATGATATACTGATGATGTGAATGGATTTTTCTTTGGATGAACAAATGTATTAATACATGCAATTCTATTCAATAGTGGGAGGATCCTAATGATTACCTATATCCGAAAGATTTGGTACCTTTGCTTTCTGCTATTAAAAATTTGAATTTCGACATGAGATTTATCTTGATGAACCGATTAGATATCTGGAACCACCTAAAGGCAGTAATGTATGCTTCACCCACACTTGCACACACCTGTTACAATGATTATAATAATAATAATAATAATAATAATAATAATAATAAGAATTCATTTGATGTCAGTGAAGCAGAGAAAAAGTCAGCCTTTCCAGAAGAGGACAGACACGGCACAGGATTGAGACGACAGCAGATGAGGAGGTAGCAATGGTTTTCAGCAGTTCAAATTTAATACTTTGTCCCCCTTTCTCTACAGAAACCCAGGTAAAAAAAATCCCCCACTCTCATAAAATACAACAGCAGCAGTTACCAGTAAAAAAATGAAATGCAAAAAAAAAAAAAAAAAAAAAAGAGAGAGAAAGCATAGAAGGGAGAAGAGAGAGAGGGTAGGGACATGATGAGGCAAGAAAGGAAAATATATTTTCTATATGTGAGGAGTGAGTCCAAAGTTCATCTTCAGACCGGGTTAAGGGCAGCGAGGAATCTGGGAACTTGCTGTTGTGTTCATTCAAAATGGAGGGGAGGAGGGAAAAAAAAGAACAAAAATGAGTCGAGTCCAATCCAACTAGGGGAAGGAACCAGCACTCTAAGGCAGGGATTTATTCAGGAAGGGCTTTCTCCCTCTCTGGATGAAAGAAAATCTCACTCCTCTTCAGCCTGTGTGATGTATTTTGTTGTGTGTACAGATGAAATGTATGTGCAAGTTTGTGTATGCAACAGGTAAATTGGAAGTTGTGTCTGTCATATATATGGGTCAACACAGTTGCACCTCTCACTTGCTGCAAGAGAGGTGGCAATTTTCTTTCCTTATTTCTTCATTCATTCCTTTGCTTTTCTTTTTATTTCTCCCAATATCAGTCCCCGACTACCTAGTAGTCATCCAAATCAAAGAACTCATCGTCCTCTCCTTGGTACTCCATGCCCTGGAAATCCACCCTGTACCGCAAGATACCTGAGGAACACAAAGACGATAGATTAACAAGAGTAATGTGATGGCTGGCCAGCTTATGTCAAGTTTTGTTAGATCGGGACAGCATTAAAAGGAAGAATTTGTATTAAGGTTGGTCTAATCCCCATTAGGTATCAGGGTTGGAGCTTTAGTAGCTAAAAAGCCTGAATTCCTGAAATCCTTTTTTAAGTGCTACTTACCTAATTAAAGGACTAACTAAATAAAATGTATTTTTGGAAATAGGACTCTTTTATTCTTTTGTATTACTTTGTTTCTTTTAAAATTTGTACTGCTATTAAAGTTTATTTAACCAGCTCTACATTTTAGACCCTCCATGATTGCACATTGTCCTGTGAAATGTGCTTTATTTTACATTATCAGAGTCCTTAAAGAATCTGCACTAGTAAGGACTCTATAACACTAATACTTATTTGACAGTAATAAAGCTTTTCTGGTAGCAGGAAACTATTGTAAATACATAACCATTGAATAATTGGGATTAGTCAAGTGATGTTTTTTGTGTTATAACCATTATAGAAACTACTACTACTATTATAGATATGGTTTAGTTACTGCAGTGCACTTTTTGCACACCAAGTATTTTATCATTATTTATTACACACACAGTTTGTTTATTTCATTAGTACAACTAATGGGTATTTTTAATAATACGTTTTTTCATTTTCTCAATTGGGTAGTCAGATGTGTTTCTATGTGACGCTACGTGTAGATGTAGCTTGCTGTAAAATAAGCAATTTCCTTTGAAGGATCAATGAAGCATCTATCATTGATAAGATGAATAGGACATACGGTCTGAAATTACATTCAGATGCACTGTCAAATAAGGAGAATGTGTAACTTTACTGATCTCCTGTCCTCAAAATGAGATTAATGGAGAGGCTTATTCTGTCTCCTACACTATTGGGACAGTTAGAGTGATGATTCAAGATTACAAAGGAAAAGGTAGTGAAGAAAAGCCACAAGTATTTGTAGGATGTCTAAACACGCCCTTTATATTTTAAGGACACTTTATCATGGTGGATATTTGTGGATAAATGTAGGCTTGAACCTGCCCCCTTCAGCTGAAAATCTATGCACCTACTCGCTATGCCACAGAGCTAACTCACAGAACAAGCTAATCACTGAACTAAGTATATCCTCCTTTTTTAGTTCGACTGGCCACAGACCAGCCCAAAAACCCAGAATGTCTGTCCGTCACTGTCTAACTGACTCACTAAGTGAGAAAGTTTACCGACCGAAGTTTCTCACACAGAGGGTCCAAGACTTAGTGGAGCACCAACCAGCAGATACAAAGACAAACGACAGAAGTTTTACAAGCCTACACATAGGCTAGCATTGTTAGCGTGCCTAACCATGTTAGCATGGTCATGCTGTGCTGTTTGTAGCCAATAGACTGTATGAAAATAAGGTGCAGTTGCAGTGTTTCTGGTTTAATAGCACCATGCTGGACAGGTGACAGGTACGTTTTACGATGTTTGTGAGCTCTGAAAGATATCAGCTGACAGACTGTTAACCTACAATGCTAATTCTATGTAAAAAATGGATGAGACCATGTTTACAGACATCCGCCGATAGAAACAGATGAAAGAGCAGAGGCAGTTAACAAATAATTAGAATAGTATTATATTAATTAAAATTAAGAATAACCTTTACTCTAATGTTGCTTTACCACGTCATGTGATATGCTACAAATATTATTAGGACCTTTATTGAAAATTGCAGATAAATATTACGGACTGACACCGACTATTCCTGTAATAAATTGGCCACCGTTTTGCACATTGACCAAACACAGCCCAGCCACATACTAGATTTTGATTTCTTGTTCTTAACTTCATACCATACAAGTGCACAGTGGAAGTGTTATGACCTCTACTCTAATAAGTGTGCTCACCCCCAATGCCTCCAAAGCCCTTGACGAACTGGGATCCCTCCTGGCTCTTGTCTGTGACTATCTCCAGCGTGGCTCCAAACTTCTTGTAGTTGTTAGCAAACCACTCTAGCAGTGGCATGCTCTCAATCAGCTCATGTTCCTGCCCCGTCTGTAAACACAAAGTCAGACATGATTGGTAATGGGTCTAATTTAAATTAATATGTTTGGGGACTGTCTTATTAGTGTGGCCCTCACCTCCTTGTCTGTGAAGTGAGACTTGTCTTTCTCCTGCTCTGGCGTTAAGTACAAAGTTTTCTCATCTGAAAACCAAATAGAGACACATTGATATTTAGTCTTTACAACATAATATTGTTTCATTTCTCAGCAAAGGTAAATATGGCGTATGTGGTTTGTTTACCATTTTCCGCTCCGTTGCTCTCTGCCCCATGCACACGAAGAATGTAACGCATGGTGTCTAAGTTCTCATAAACTATGAGGATCTCCACCGCTCCCATCTCCAGGGCTTTGAGTGTGTCGTCCACACCAAAACAATATTTCCCTGTGTCCTGACTGATTTCATCAAAGTACCGCCCTGTAGTGAGACAGACAGAAATTTAGTAAAGCGGAATACATATTTAACTGAAAGCAATCACAACAAAAGCATTTGTTTCTTTTGCTCTTATGGGTGACACCTATAAGTGCCTCTCCACTGTGTTATCACCACTTACCTATGAGCTTCTTCTCCTGGATGAACTTGACATTAGAGAGAACCTCTGCGGAGAGCTCGATAGCCTGATTGAAACCATTTTCTCCACCGTATGAGATATCCACCAGCTTCAGAACCTTGGCCTGTAACCTCTGTTAAAAAAACACACAAAAAAACATGCAAACTAGTTAAAGATAGAGCTGCGACAATAAGTTGATTCCTCAACTGATAGAAACTCAATCAGCAACTATTTTGATAAGCAACCAATCTTTTTAATACATTCTTAAGTGAAAAGTCAAAACATCCTCTAGTTTAAGCTCCTGAAACATGAACATTTGTGGCCATATCTGGTCTTAACAGCATAGTAAATGTATTAAATTATGTTCTGTGGCATGTATAAAAAGAGACAGTTGATTCTGATTTGTATCAAGATGGAAAGAGGAAAATATCTAAGTGACTTTAAGAGAGTCAATTGTTGAGGCACGGATGGCAGGAGCTTCAATAGAAACAATGACTAAAGTGGCATCTGCATTCAGATCTACAGAAAGGACATCAGTAAATAGGGTCAGAAATTGTGGAGTATACATTAGTGCAATATGTAAGGAAAAACAAAAGAGCAACTCCTCCTCAGGTGACTGAGAATGTCAATGCAGGACGTGATCAGACTGTCTGCAAGAACAGTCTGTCCACAATTACATAGAGAGGGATATTATAATAGGGTTGCAGTGCATAAACCCCTAATTATGCACATTTGAGAGTTCAGTGGTGCAAAGACCATAGGCACTGGTCTACAGAGATGTAGAAAAAAGTGATATGATCAGTTGAGTCATCCTTCACCATATTCTCAACAAGTGGGCGAGGGCATGTGTGGTGAACACCAAGATAACAGTATAGGCCTTGATGTTCCCCTACAGTAAGAGGTCTGGTGGCTCTGTTATGCTGCGGGGGGCATTTTGTATTTTGTCATAGTATGAAGCTATATACTTCTAAGTATACTCAGTATATTTGCAGTGTTATAAGGGCTTTAAAAGAGTCTAGAGGAAAGTAGTCTCCATTAGGGTATAGCTGTATATAGAATATAAAAAGGTTAAAATGCCTTTTAGCATTTAGACTAAACGTCTAAGGTGTGAGAAAAACCCAGTTGACACAAGAAACCATGATGTATTTGCCAAACGCAGAAATTACGAGATAAACCGTTACATACATGTTGCTAAAACAGGAATTCCTTATAATAAGCTGTATTAATAGTGTATTATGTGTTTAACGGCTTTGCAGGTTTGTGTTTTCTAAAAGTATACACACTATAAAGCAATACGAAGAATATATTAAGCAAGTATAGACACTATAATAGCACTATAAAGGTCAACAGGTTAACAATATGTCTATGTCTATATTATTAAATCTGCCTTATTTTAGTATTTATTTCCCACAGTGACAAGTGTTAGTATAAAAAAACAACATTTAGATTCTAAATTGTTTACTTATCTAGTCTCCAAATTGTTCAGTAAATACTTGATTAAAACTACTCTTCATCAGAACACACTTACTGGGTCAAACATATCAGACTGACTGAGCTCAGTCTTGAAGTCAGCAGAACCAGCCAGGACCATTCCCGCCACATTAACTTTGTCGTTGGACACAAACAGCTGGACAGCCGTCTCAGCCACTTTTCTCACATAGTTGTGTCTCTTCTCCATTCTAAGACGAGCGAAACGCAAAGCAGACTGTCCTCCTCTGCCTGAGGGAAAGATAAAGATAAAAGAAGCAACAATTAGGATGTTTTTAACTGGCAAAACTAAGAGCAACAAACTAATAGAGTACTATTTAATCAGTTCTCTACAGTGCAATGTAGTTGAAAATATCAAATTCAGTGTTGTGTGGGGATCGTGGGTAAGTACCGTGCTTCTTAGGTAGGTCCACAGTAAACTTGTGCAGTACCTCCCTGGTGTTCCCCTGCAGTGTGCCAAACAGCGCCCCACTACCGTCGATCACAATAAAGCCGAACTTACTGTCATCGGAGAGCAGGGCTGTCAATGCCTGTGTTTAGGAGAATGAGGACAGGATGTGCGAAGAGAGCGGATAAAGAGAAGAAAGTCATGTGCCGTTCTCTAAAAGAAGTATACAGACACACAAACCAAGTAAATGCTCTCACCTCAGTGTGGAACTTGTTGTCGCAGAGGTAAAGGGAGGTGTTGATTGGCTTAAAAGGCTCAAAGTCGATATTGACTTTCTTCTCCTTACCTTCCTCTGTCACAATGGTGCCACAGTACACAACCAACCCATTAGGTGGCACTGACAGGAAAGGAAAGTCAGAGATCATAAAATTAGACACATTAAGTTGAATATTATCAAAAAAAGTACAGAAAAATATCAACAAAGTAGAATCTTAGAGGACAATCCACTTTTGGTTTGTTTTTACAGTATTCACAGGGAGATTTGAGAGTATCTCAAAGTGGTAAGTGGTTACCTAATTAGCAATTAAATACTAAACCCAGCACATATTGAGCCTGTTCATTAATACTTTATTATAAGTAGTCAAGTCCATTTTATACAAATAAAATGGACTTGACTACTTATCATAACAGATCTCAGGGCACTTTACAGAGCAGGTCTAGACTACAAGCTTTCCAATATTATTTACTGAGACCCAACATTCCTCTATGAGCAAGCACTAAAGTAGTAAAAAGTAATACATGCCATGTTTCACATGGAAGAAGAGCATTGCTACATAATGCTGTTTTATCAATTTGCTTTTCATGGATGTAAAATATAAAAATGAAAAAAATAATAAATGTGGGAAAAGACTGAACAATTCAGTCAACCTACTGTTTGTACAACATACTGTTTAGAAATTCAACACTAGATCTGACTATCTGGCATTTATTGAAAACATGAGGCTTGTTTTTCACTGAAGACATCCTGATAAGTACTGTCCAGCTGCCCCAGAAAACAAAAGTCCCACAGGAAAGTCAGCAAGGTCTTATCGGAGTTGTCATTGTAACACATACCCTTGTTGTAGAGTTTTAGTCTTTGCTGTACAGAGGTGATGGCCCCGAGTACAGAGAGCCTGTTGACTCGGCTTTTGATGTTGGAAGCAGTACCAAATTCATCAGCCAACATCTTGGCCACTCTGGAAATCTGGTCCTTGGGGGGGATGATCAGTGAGATCATACTGGTGCCATTACTATAGAGACAGAGGGTAAAATGTTATTGCTTGGATACACACTTTATGATACATGCACATTTAGTAACAACACACTACCAAACTTAGTTTACCACAACTACTGTGTAATAGGCTTTACAACACAGTAGCAGTATTCATATCTAGATCAAAAGTACACTGACATAACAGGTGTTATCCACATCAACTCTAATCAATGTTGATTATTTGAATGTTAACCTGTTCATTTTATTGCTGCTAATATATTTCTTCCTCTCACTCTATCCCATTTAGTAAACATAAAACCTTCCATGGCAAAACATCACCTTGACAAGGTCTGAAAGGTTGAGGGGTGGGTTTCCAATTACACAATACAAAATTACTGTCCTTGAAGCCAAGGACTGAGTTTAAGTTCCACTGTCCCACATTGTTGTCTTTCTATTCACTACTGCTGAAAAGGCAGCAGCAGGCTGACACTGCACACATACATACAAACACAGTGGCAGGTAGAAGCAGTTGGATGAATATGGGGCAAATGGTCAACTCTGTGTGTGACATGGCAGGCAGTGGAGCACAGGACGACAAATTTCTGCGCAGATGGTAAGCTGTCGCAAAGCATGCCACTAGCTGGAATTGAAACACCCCCATTTAGCGTCGTGTTTTATAATTCAGAAAGAGACTTACTTGCTTTTCAATTATTCTTCTGTAGCTATTCAAGCTTTAATGTAACGCTAAGCAGCCCGACTATCAAAAGGTAACGTAACCAACTTAATGAACTCTGTAGGGAAACACCGAGCTGTCACATAACCTACATGTAAACAGGTCAGGCCGGCGTCATACAAAATTGAGAAATTCGTCTATCACAGCATGTGGAAGAGAGGCAGCAAGCTAGCCGGCCTTTCTTTCCCATCAGCGTGTTCTCTTGTTAAAGACACTCATGGCGGCCTCTTTACAGAGATGACGTCTATTAGCGGGTCCCATTAGCTTCACGGCTAACACAACCGTTACTAACTTCATGCCGTATGTGGGACGCCAGGCAACATTTCCCACACCATCACAGATTGCACATGAACCTAAGCAAAATCAGAACACACATTCTGTGAGATTACCACATTGTTTCTCGCCTCTAAACGCACTGAATGCGACAGCAGTTAGGGCTAACTGCATTAGCAAGTTAGCAGCCACAGCTACAGTAAGCTAAGTTAGCTACATTCTATGCTAGGCTAACCACTCCCAAATTCGGCCCCACTAAAACGTTCACCAGCTGTTGTCCACCTAAACACCATCACCCGAAAGTCATATACCGCAGGACAGTGTGTCCGTTTGAAAGCTCACATCGACCACTTACCCGCGGGCAGCTTCCAAACTTTTAATCAGCTTCTTGATTTTCCATATCTCCACGTTCCTGTCCGCCGCACTGGGGTCGTCCGCCATCTTTCAGCTGTAATCGCTTCAGCACCTGAAAAGACGTGAAAAAGAGAGCAAAACATATGCCGTAAATCGGTTAGTGACTAGACTGATCGATAATCGCAATCCCAAATGGATTAACAACAAATGTCGTCATAACTATAGCTGGGACTAAATACCTCTCCGAACTAATGGCGGGGTGTCCGTTACGGCACCTGACCAGTAACTGGCAGCTGCCCTGACCGCGAGGGAGCGGTTCTTCCCGGGCTGCCTCTGTCAGGACAGACCGCGGAGATTAACAGGCCTACAGCCTGCCAGGCCCTAGCGTCCACCCTGTTCTTATCTAATACGACCTACTTTTCCCCCTGTTCCCCTGGAAACCAGATGGAAACCGACTGTCAGCTTTTTTGTGGGTATTGAATTTATATGAGCATAAACGGTGCCGGTACGGTACCTGCCTCGGACAACGCCGCTCCGCTCCACTCTCGGTCTGCTTTGCTACGTCGAGTCGGTGGTCCGAGGAGTGACGTTGACTTCCCAACCGGTGTCTCTCTCCGCCGCACGCCGCGCGTGGTGCAATCGACTAGGCTCACGTGGGCTAGGTGGTTAGGATTGTTGGCGTTCACTTCCTGGAAACCACATAGAAACCAATGACGACTCTCGACTGGTACGTCAATCATAACATCCTAAACAACGATTGGCCAAAAAACTGAAAACGTCATCGAAACTGAGAGGGCGTCCGTCACCGTGGGTTATGGGATCTGTAGTTGATGTTATGAGGCTTCATAGACTAAAACTGAACCAATAGATTGACTAGTAGTACAATAACTTTATAGTGTCACTTTTCTGTTCATTCGTTTAGCTGAAGACTCCTTAGCAGTAGAGCTCAGATACTCTAAGATACTCTAAAATAAGATCTATCTTTATTGATCCCCCTTGGGAGAAATTCAAATCGACACAACAATGCAGTGGAAAAAAGTAGTCGCGTAAAGATGAAAGTGATCAAATAAATAAAACAAAATAGTATACACAGTAAACAATCTGTGTAAATAAATCTGCAATATAGGCTATAAATGTTCCTGAGAGTATATGTGTGCAATGTTCCTGGGATTTACATAATAAGGTGCGATGTTCCCGGGATTTACATAGTGAGGACATTCATGAAATATGTTGAATTCTACTTGTAGAAGTCAGGTTTAGATGTTATTGCTCTTTATTTAAAATGTGTTCTAAAATATTTGGTGTGAAGGGCGACATCTAGTGGCTGCTCTTAGAGCTTGTACTTATCAACCTGTCTTTTCTACGGGGTATAAGGGCTACACCATTGACTGTAGGCTATATATATAATATATTCATATTTAGTATACCAGCAATATAAATATAAACATATTTATATAGTCATGGGCCACGTTGAGAGGAGAAAAATCTGAAATTTTGAGAATAAAGTCATAATATTTTGAAAAAAGTCATGATATAACAAGAATTAAGTGGTAATGACAAAAAAGTAGTCATTTTATGAGAATATACTGTTTTTAGGAGAAAAATATAATATCCTATTTTAGGGGGGAAATATCAGAAGTGCAGGGATGTTTAAAGGATAGGTTCACTGATATTGAACCCACATCTTATTAAAATGTTTTGCTGTGCTTAGCACTGTCTTACTGGTAACTTAACTCTTCTTCTCTGGGTCTAAAAACACAGCCAACTGGGAGAAACATGTGACCCTCAAAAACCAGCAGTTGGTAGGCTGATGACATTTGGATAAGCTATGACACTGTGACAAGCCATTACGTCTGCAGAAATGTTTTGATTACACTTTGTGTGCTTCTTAAAATTTAAAGGACATGTTCACATTTTTTCAAGTCTGCCTTAAAATAACAGTCAGGTGTTCAAATGCACATTTAAACAGCTTTTTCTTGCCACATTCATTACTCCTGTTCATTCTGACTCTCACAAGATTCTTTCATAATGCACTTGCAATGTAAGTGATAGGGCTCAAAATCCTTACGCCTCCTTCTGTGTTTAAAAATGCAGTTAAAAGTTTATTTGAAGCTAATATGAAACTTCATCTGTCTAAATTAGTCAAATCAAATATAGCTCTCAACATTACAGTCTTTTTAGTGCCAAAGTCCCTCTTTTTGTTATTATATTTCCACTGCATCTCAACAGGGAAATATTGTCTGAGGAAACACAAGAGGGAATTTGATGCTAAGAAGACTCTACGTGTGTTGGATATCTACTTGATATGAATAACTCAGACTTTTGAAGCCTCACAAGCTTAAGATACACTGTTAAATAAGGTGACCAGATTTCTGAAATGAAAATGCGGCAGTGAAAAATCATTAAATATTATCATTATGAAATAAAAAATGGGGACAAGTACTTTTCATGTATTTTATCCTGTCCTATTACAAAAGGACCAGGTTAATAAATCAAAATATCAGCACCCATAAATATCATGTATCAGTAGCGCACAGCAGTGTCAAAAACACAAATATAGAAAAATACATGAGAAAAAACATCTCTCTTCCAAAAATAAGTGTCATGTGCAAAGACAGCTGCCAGACCAGTAGCTAGTAAATATCATCAAGATGTAATTAATAATAATTACCAAGTCAAAACATATAAAAAGATGTAAGTGGATCACATAATGTGTGCCACTGGAAACTGTGGGCCTGGCCCAAATAGTACAAAAAAGTCACAACAAGAAAATACATCTCTAGTAAGAAGGCTGTACACAAAAGGTTGCAATCAAACAAAGAACCAATGGGTGACATCACCAACCATCCATCCACTGAGGAAGACAAAAATATCTTAGTCTTGTTAGCTTGAGTTAGGATGGATTTTTTGGTCAAAAGTTTCTACTCACAACTGAACACTGAACTGATATTTATGACACAAAAGGTGGCAATCAAAAAATGGGTGACATTACCGTGATCCCCTCATTCATCCACCTCCGCCTCACGAGCCTGGGTAGAATAAGAGCAGAGGAGAACATGAGAAAAACTGCAAGAACAGAGCCAATAGTAATAGTTTACTACTGTATTAAAATCAAAACCTACATTTATAAAGTGCACCCACAAAAGTCACTCATCACTCTGTTATTTACTTCTTTATTTATGCCTTTCCACACTGTTCTCCTGCTCTTTTCCTCTTCTCTCCTTCACTCTGTTGTTTACTTCTTTATTTCTGACTTTCCACACTGTTCTCCTGCTCTTCTCTCCTTCACTCTGTTGTTAACTTCTTTATTTATGCCTTTCCACACCGTTCTCCTGCTCTTCTCTCCTTCACTCTGTTATTTACTTCTTTATTTATGCCTTTCCACACTGTCCTCCTGCTCTTTTCCTCTTCTCTCCTTCACTCTGTTGTTAACTTCTTTATTTCTGCCTTTCCACACTGTTCTCCTGCTCTTTTCCTCTTCTCTCCTTCACTCTGTTGTTTACTTATTTATTTTGCATTTCCACACTGTTTTCCTGCTCTTCTCTTCTTCACTCTGTTGTTAATTTCTTTATTTCTGCCTTTCCACACTGTTCTCCTGCTCTTTTCCTCTTCTCTCCTTCACTCTTTACTATCAGTCTCTCCTATACTTGTTTTCTCTCTAATCTACAACACAGCAACATAGAGATAATATTTTAATCTCATGGTAATCTAATATAACAAGTTACACCTTTACTAACAATAGTGACATACAAAACAGTGACTCAGGGCATCAGCTGATCAGATGGTCTGCATATATAACTACTACAGTCAACCATTGACTTATTAATTAATTAATTATTTTTAACAGAGTCTCATGTCCCTATGCCTACAGGAAAATCATATGCTACCAAAGCAGTCTTCCACCTCCCCCTCTTCCAAAACAGAGCCACATACAATGTCATCACCTGGTAATCTCATGCTAACGTTAACATTACAGCTTCACTAATGACAGATATGAAAACATTGTCATAATGTTAACATTCACTGACTTTTATAAAGTTACGTTAGGTCTTCAGTTCAGATAAACAATCATACTTACTTTAACGTTACATCACTCACACACACACACACACACACACACACACACACACACACACACACACACACACACACACACACACACGCACACACACACACACACACACACACACACACTCTGTGCGTATTTTCCCCCCATTCAGTGTCAAAATCGGGGACATTTTCGGGGACAGCTTTGACCGGGGACAGGTCACCCAAAACGGGGACTGTCCCCGGAATTCGGGGTTAGGGTTAGGGTGAACACACTGTGGATTTTGGCCTCCATCACTTACACTGAAAGCTCATTTGAAGAGGAAAGTTGAATAGCCAGTATGCAAAGATGATTACAGATCACAGCAAAGAAAACCTCAGTCAGTGTTCATTTTGGCACCTGACCTATCCTTTAACTCTGCTACCCAGCTGTACAGGCAGAGATGTGTTTGGCTTGTCATTCTTAGTTTGTCACTTACTATAGAGAAAAGAGAGATAGCAGAATGTGAAACTGGCACAGTTTAAGTTTTTCTTTTGATGATGATTTAAGTCCACAGATGCCCCATACAAGGTAATTGGATTTACTTTTTATTCACTTTTGTACAGATAACATTTCTAATGAACATCAGACACCTATCCAACAGTGATTTCAGGTTTAACTGCCACAATTTGCGATACAACAGGTATCTTGTAAATAACACATGCGTATATGTTGTCCTTTGTTCACCAAAATCAGCAAGGTTCAGATCCCTTTACCCTACCAGTTTCAGGATAATATTGCTTCCAAACTGCTGATGGGCTTGTTTGAAGCCGGAGAAAGGTCACCTGTCCAATTAGTGTAACTGGTGGTAAATCTTTTCTTAAAAAAACAGATTTAGCTGGTTTTACAAGAAAGGTGGAACAGTACTCCAGTGAGTTTCTGTTTGAGATTGATGATGCAGAAGCTAATTGTTGGGTGAGATGCTGGGTAAGCTATGTGTAAAACCAAGATTGTTGTGTGGGCAGATTGTGAGTACAGTGTGGATTTTAATCTGGGTTAGAGGTAATTCTTCAACATAGCAATCAAATACTTAACCTTCTGCAGGTGTAGAAGATTAAATTAAGTGAAAGATCTCAGCCTGTCCTTTTCTTTTTTAGACATGTGGGGGTTTTTTTAAGGAGGGGAGAAAAGATAGAAAAGAAACAGAAAGACGGCAACCTCATATTAGACAACTTTTTTAACTAATCATTGTTCACTGTTAATGTTACATTTGTTATTTCATGTTGACAAAAGAATATGCTATATTTTGTGGATTGTGGTTGTAGTCCTATCTGTCTTTGATCACCACATTATTAGCAAATTTAAGAAGAAAATGTGGATGACAGCTATTGCATTATTATTATTGCTATTGCATAATTCCATTTAGATTTATCATTCAAGTGGGCCTGCTAAAGGCATATTTATTGACCATATTCAGTGAAAAGGGTATGACAGTTATAGCCTACAATGGCAGACAAGACACCCTCCTAGAAGATCTACACAGAGGCCCAGAGCCAAAATAATTTCCCCCCCTTTTTTATAGAGTAGTAAAACAACACTGGAGCCTATGCAGTTTTAAACCACTAGATGACAGCATTGGCTAGTGGACAAATGGGCGTCTGCCGTGTCATCGATAGTCTTATTAGTAGATGAAGGAACGTCATATCCCTTCTTTTTTTTTTGCATTGCTCAATGGGACACTCAGAAGTCAAGTCTTGCTGTGTATTTGCTCTTCTAATTGTAGCATGCAATTTGTTAGACTTTATTAAGTTGCCATATGCTGAATATTAGTCAACGTCTTCAGTGAATTGTGATGGTTTCTATCAGAACAAACATCTGTTTGTGCATAAAACAACAAGCTCAGGGATTATCCCCATGGTATTAGCCATCTCTGGTGAGGGTGGAATTTCTGTCAGTATTTGGCACTTTCTGGATGGCTACATCATAGAGTAGAGTGATATAGCAGTTTTGTGCAACTGACTGCCTCCAAAATTGTCCAGTGCTAGCATCAGAGCCAATTCATCACCATCTGTCGACCATCAGAGCTGTAATGATCTGTCGCTTGGAAATGGATGGCACTCGCTGTGCTGTGGACAGGAGCTGTCATGGTCATGGCTGTTATTCCTCATTTCACCTGGTCGTCACACATGAACATTCATATGAGGAGAGAATGGTGACAGAATGTTTAATCCTCAGCATACGAAACTGAGGAATTTGTTATTAGCAATAATGAGGATAACCAATATAAGGGCACCTTTTGTTGGCTCAGTTATTAGTTCAAATTAATTCTCATGATGCAAGCAGTTAAAGCCTTGTCAAGTTGTGTGAATTTGATTAGTATTCTGTGTTCAAGAGCATTTAAAGAGCTTCAAATATACATTGAAACAACAATGTTTTAATGCTATTAAACATTTTTTAATTCAACTCCCATCATGATTGACTTATCAAGGGATAATTGTTTTCCAATGACCACAACTTTAATAAAATAAAATAACAATCAAAACTGTAACCTCTTAATCAAATAGTGAATGCTGGTACTTGTGCTGGCACCACAAAGAAATTTGAGTTGGGTACAAGCTATGAAAGAGAGAGTGAGGATGCACCCAAATGAGCTACTTCTAGATACAGTCAGGCAATTACATCATCACATGAGGTTGTGAAACCTCTTAGTTGTCTATTCGAGAGGGGACCAGACATCGCTGACCCTGTAAAAGTTAGTCAAAAAGACACAAATAAAAATACATCAGGATAAAACAAATCAAAGCTCTCGATCAGAGGCACCAATTTCTGTGACTCTGATAACCTTGCTGTCATGAAAGAACTAATGCTTTGATGCTTACCCGCCCATGAAAACTTAATTTGCTCCTTGGTGTGGGTAGTGCAGCTCTCAACAAGGATGAGGAAACCTTTGAACTCCTCAGAGGGAATTAAGCAGCACTTATTCTCTGTTGACTAGCTAATCTGTGACTCAGTATGTGTCTCTCATGCTCTCTTTCTTGGTACTGCATAGTGAAAGAGAGGATCATAATCGTCAGCACTTCAATAGCTTGCTTATGATTTAAACCAATCTTCTTAGGACGAACTGTAAGGGTCTGAAAATGCACAACTGCTGCTGTCTGCCAGCCATCTGCTGCACTGCTGTGAGTTTTTAGTTAAGGGACAAGTGAAAAGATTTGGGTTCACAGTGGCATGGGTGTTCTGGCGTGTAAATGCTGTTTTATTTTGCAAATCCCAGAGTTGACATTCCTGTCACAACATTGGCTCTCTTACTGCTCTCCACAGAGGCAGGAGGAGATTTACAGATCTGCGTCCTAATATTAAGTGGATTAATCAGGAATGGAGAGTCGAGGTTGTCATAAATATAAATGAGGCCTTTTGAGGCACAGGGCAAGGCATACTTCATGTCCACACAGTGTAGGCTATTAGGAGTTTATCAGCGCAGTGGATTAAGACCAATAACCTCAATTTAGAGGCCAGGACACACAGTCAATCTTAATGATGCATTGAAAAGGGGTTAAACCCAAAGGTAATATGGACCAGCTGGCTTGCCTACACCACTGACTGACCCAGGGCATAATCCAATTGTCTTTCACGCCTCAGGGAGCAGAGAGTTCAGTGTATTTTGCAGCTGAAGTTTAGACTTAAAAAACTCCCTTTGCCTTATTTTCTGTTACTGTAATGTAGAGTAATAAATATGCAAGAATAGCAGAATTTCTTGATAAAAAAATGTGCTACCTGTCAATGTTAGCTGGGAGGATAGTGCTGTGTCGCAGTCAATACATGCAGCTGATAAAGCCTGGATGCCACCCATCATTCCCCAAGGAGAGATTAGCAGATGCTCCCATCAATCTCCCAGTTTTCCCAGGGCATGATGGTATATCCTTTCTGCAAACAGTCTATATTGGAGAATGCAAATTAATGCACACATTTGTACACAGAAAAAACACATTTGTGTATGCAAAAATATACCAAATGCAGCTGTTCAGAAACATCTGTTCCATCAATGCCTGTCACATGCATAAACAGCACAGTACCCCATCTAATGACTGTGTTCCTTTAGCTTTTAGCGCAATTAATGTAATGTACTAAGGTGGAGGAAAATACTTTAAATTCCATTGTCAGTACTTGTTTAAGATGAATACCAACCACATTCATTTATGGTACTGTAATCTGTGGGCACCAGAGACATAGAAGTCTTCGTTGCCATGTCTGAGAAAAAAAAGAGGTTTTCATACCACTGAGCCCAGTGCATGTATGTATAATCCATACCATCACTCATGCAGCTTAGCTTTAAAACAGTCTGACATCATTATATGAGAGCCACCACCACGATTACCTCACAGATAGACTGATAAGGAGAGGAAGATGGGAAGAGGGGATGAATCAGGGGAGATAGATAGTGGAAAATTGATTTTCTTCGAGTTGCATTAATCAAATTGACTACAGAAAGGGCATTATCTGTTCAATGGATTTAATATAGCGTATTAAATGAAGACAAAGGCGTGTCTGCTGAGGCAAGCTTTGTTTGAAGGATGATGATGGCAACGATCAAAAGTCAATGCCATTTGGGTAACATGCATGCATCTCAATATGAATGATTTGTCCAAAATACTCTTCAATGCATTACTCACATTCACCATAACATAAATAAACAAACGTGTCATATTTTTAAAACGCAATTTATACTGCAGCTGTGTTTCTGCATGAATAGGTCTCACATGTGTGTGTGAGAGCATAATTTGTGTGTGTGTGTGTGTGTGTGTGTGTGTGTGTGTGTGTGTGTGTGTGTGTGTGTGTGTGTGTGTGTGTGTGTGTGTGTGTGTGTGTGTGTGTGTGTGTGTGTGTGTGTGTGTGTGCAGTACTGTCAGTTGCATATGTGTGTCTGCTGCTGGCACATGTAGACTGCCGCTGCTGAAATGAGGACATTGAACAGAAAGCATGGAAAAGGACAGACTTAAATTTATTCAACCTGTCACAGCTGTCACAGTAAAACCAAAACGTTTTCAGCTTGTAACATCACCATTTCATTGGAATTCAATATGCTTAGGAAGAGACAAAGAACTCTACACTGCAGAGAGGACAGTGAATTTCATACAGCTTAGTTAATGTAAATGCAATTTGACAATGTCACATTTATTATATCAACCTGGATATAAACTGTGCAATCTATGGACAAATACTTTGTGTTTGTAAAAAAAACAAATCTGTTAAATGTTTTTGTGTGTGTAACAGAGTAAATGTGTACATCTGTTTATGCCCAAAGCCTAGTGAACATCATTTCATAGCCAAAGGGGAAGACAGCAACCAAGCAGGAAATGGTAGTTTACTGACAACATCTTGACAGGGCAACAGTGAAGATCAGTCTGACTGAGGAGCTGAGAGGTGACAAAATGGGATGTAACAGTGCGAAATGAGCTCATGCCCATTTGTCGTATTCATCTCTGAGTAAATCAATACTGTCCATTTAAATATACAAAAAAGACAAATCGATGAACTCAAGCCAGTAAAAGAGGTGGACCTTGTAATAGAGTCAGTTATCCCTGGTTGCAGATGAGGATTGAGTGAAGAAAAGAGTGGAAGCTCCGGACGAAAGAATACAAAAGGTAGACATAGATGGAAAAGGGATGATCATACAATATCTATGTGAGTAGTGGTATATAATTTTTGTTTAAAACAAGTATCAGCAGTGTAATAGAAATTTAGCTGAGCTTTAGTAATTGACATGAGAAGCAAACAGCAAACCTGCTGATTGACAATAATGTTTGTTTACAACTATTTTAGGTTCACCATCACTAATAAATAATCTTCTAATAATGAAATGATGTCAGTATAGTTCCAATAAAGTCACAGAAATGTTTATGATTATGATTTATATGATTTATGTGTATTTTTGTAGGTTTTAATGCTGTTTTTGTAGAACTTCAGCAACAAGACTTCTATCTAATCCACTCTGTATAACATTCCAATGTTACTAATTGTGAGATAATGATCTCTTAACAACCAAAGAACAAATTTATACAGAATGTGCTTTCCACTCTCTAATGAAAGCATGCACCGTGACCTCAAAGATAGTTTGTTTATCAGAGTGGAGTGAGATTAAACACTAGTGTACTTGTACTGTGTTAGATTTTCCAAGCTTAATATAATGGTCCTTACATTGGGGACTTTTGGAAGTTCTTCTGAGATATGTTGGTTCATTCTAATAAAACCCAAAAGGTCACTTGTTGCTCCTAACCAGAGTAATTTGTGATAATAGTACCATTAGGACTATATTAGAAGCTCAGTAGTTGCAAACTCTAGAGAGACACTTGAACTCAGTTAAACTAATCTTACTTTCCAAAGCCAACAAATAAACTATTTGTTATTTCCCGTTAGCTATGTCTGTTTTTTCAAGTTTTTTTATTTTTTAAAGAGGTCAACTGGTGGATGACTGATTTTTTTTGGGTTACATGTTTTTACAAATAAGTGCACTTGCAAAATGCTTTTACCTGATGGCCGCCATCAAGGCGATGGCCTGCTGATTGGAAACAACTTGAACTGATTGATAGGCACAGTTTGATCCTTCAATGATACTTAAAGATGTGGATAGGAGGAGCTGGGAATTGAACCACTAACCCTGTGATTAAAGACAACCCTCTCAGCATTGGAAAACAGAAGAAGAAAGAAAATCATATGTAGCACAGTGATAGCAGCAGCAGCATACTGTTCATCCTAATCTCAGCTACAAAAACAAACAAAAATTAAAACTGCAAGCAGTGTCGAAGGGCCCTCGCACCCCCCCGTTTACCCCCCCAATTGTAACGCCGTACGTGCACGTCGGTGCGTGCGGCGGTCGCAGGGCTGTCAAAACTGGCATGTAGATGTCTTTGCTCCTGTGCCTTTAATTGAACATTGTGTGCAGCTGTTAATGTCTCCACTAGATGGCAGTCTAAGACCACAAATGAGTCTGAGTGACTTCTAAGCAATAAGGAATGTGGGTGAAGGGTCAAAAAATCATTAAGATTGAGCATTTTTGCCTGGATGGCCGACTTCCTGTTGGACTTAGGCTATGGCTCCAAGAGGCTTTTTTGTGCGTCTTTACACGATGCATGTGTTTCCCGAATTTGGTTTGTTTACGTCAATCTGAGTGGAGGGGCTTGATTTTTTAAATTTTCTAGGGGGCGCTATTAATCAATTTTTGCGTCGGCCATTTCCGCGCTCCTTAAAATATCAAAGTGTTCTCCGGATCGGACATGATTGCAAGTTTTGGTGAGTTTTGGGGCATGTTTAGGCTGTCAAAAAGGCGTACAACTATAATAATAATAAAAATTATCCAGATTGAAAATTTTAGCCTGGATGGCCGACTTCCTGTTGGACTTAGGGTATGGGTCCAAGAGGCTTTTTTGTGCGTCTGGACATAATACATAGGCCTTGTCGATTTCATTTTTCTATGTCAATGTGGAAGGCGGGGCTTAAACTTTGAAATCTTCAAGGGGGCGCTGTGGAGTCATCTTCTCACTTAAAAATCCCAAATTTTGTCAGTAGTCAATATGTGTGACTGTTGACGTATGTGTACAATTTGGTGAGTGTAGGAGTTTGGAAAAATGTACAAAATGGATAAAGGCATTAGGGGGCGCTTTTGAGCTGTTGTGCCACGCCCAGAGGCAGTTATGGTCTCAAATTAAAGTGCGCCTGAGTGTGAACCTATGTGGGCAATTTGGTGATTCTGTGAAGATGGGAAAGTCCTCTAAACGCAGAGGGAAAAACGGAAAATTGACGCAGGAAATGCACAATAACTCACTTCCTGTTAGAGCGAAAAATTTGAAAAAAATAATTTGAGGGTTTACCCATGAGTGCTATGAGACCTGTAAATTTCACGAAGATCAGACAAAGTTTGTGGTCACATGACCTGCTGTTAGGGGGCGCTATGGAGACCCCTTGCCACATCCACCCCCAATGATGTTGAAATTGAAACGGCGTCACCAGGTGTGACATTTTACGCAGTGCATGTATAAACATCCGACAATGTATGGAGGAGTTATAAGGAGTTGTTTGTTTATACAAACAAACGACTGCCACGCCCACCTGGTATAACGTAGGTAAAATCTGTGATCAAGTTTACATAATCAAGGTCTGAGGATGATACAATGCCAATCTGAAGTCTGTGGAGTCAAAACTGCAGGAGGAGTTCGTTAAAGTGCGAGGCCTGGAAATGGGGAAAATGGCGGAAAAAATGCACCTGTGATCCAAGATGGCCGACTTCCTGTTGGACTTAGGGTATGGGTCCAAGAGGCTTTTTTGTGCGTCTGGTCATGATATATATGAATCCTAAATTTCGTTCATGTACGTGCATGTAGAAGGCGGGGCTTCATTTTTTAATGTTCTAGGGGGCGCTGTAGAGTCATTTTGCCACTTAAAAGGTTGCGGTTATACCAAAAAATAATATTTGTGAGTCTTGATGAGTGTGTCCAATTTGGTGAGTTTTAGAGCTTGTCAGTACATGCTAAGTGGGAAAAGGCATTAGAGGGCGCTACTGAGCTGTTGGGGCAAAATATTGGGCAAATGTGATATCAGATGAAAGAGCTCATGATTTGAAACCTACGTGGCAGGTTTCATGATTCTGTGAACATCATAAAGTCCTCAAAGCGTTGTTCGAAAAATGAAAATCGGTGCACGCCACGCCGCGTGGGCGACTTCCTGTTTGGTAAAAAAATTCCACAAAATTAATTTCCCAATGATCCGATGAGAGCTGTAACATATTTAAATTTCATGCCGATCCGAGAGGATTTGTGGTCACATGACCCGACGTTAGGGGGCGCTAGCGAGTCCCCTTACCACGCTTGCGTCCAATCACATTAAATTAAATAAATTTTCACCAACTGCGACGTGTGTGCAGAATTTCATGAGTTTTCATTTATGTTCAAGCTGCCAAAAATGCGATTCATTACACGGCATAAGAACGTGAATAATAATGAATTATAATAATAAGAATCCTGGCAAAAGCAATAGGTCCCTCACTGACTTGTCAGTGCTCGGGCCCTAATAAACAACTTAAATCTTTTATCTATGTTTTAGGACTTTTTCCAACATTCAAAATCACCAATAATAGTTCCTCCAAGTCCTGCAGTGTAGATGTATTGACACTGGAGAACCCTTAAATGAGCCTAGTTGTGAGATACAGATGAGAGGAGATGGAGAACATTCCCAAGATCTGACCTTCCTGGAACAAACATACAATATTTATGGCAGTACGTAAGATAGCATTTCTGACCTCACGGACTGAGGCCAGAAGCCCTGACTGTGATGCACAGACACAGAGAATAAGATGACAGAATGAGGTGTAAAAACTGCAACAAATAGGAAGCAGAGTAAGAAATAGGTGACAGAGAGGAGAAAGTCTGTTACATCACATTGTGGGTTTCAGGAGGGTTGAGAAATAAAAGACAGCAATTCTGTTGGAATCTGTTTTGCAATTGTGGAAAGAGACAGACAAACAATGACAAGGTTGAGGAGGCACTTGACACACTTGCTAAATGGCTGAGAATTGATCAGCCAAGTACCAACCAAGTGGAATTTCTCACAGGTCCACAATTTCTTATCAGTTTCAGTTGGTAAGATACAGTACATGTTTTAGTCAATTGATAAGATTTCATTGGTACCAATACCATTATCGATTCTTTATAGATTTTCTTATTGATTGTGTTAGGGTTAGGGTTATGTTATGTTAGGTGTTATTATACAATAGGACATTAAGCTACAGTAACAGACCTGCTGCTTAGTTGGGAAGCAGTGGCACTCGTGTGTAAAGTGTTAAAACCATGCCATTCCTGGAATTTGGAACCAGTTCTCAATTGGAACTGGTCCTCAGTTCCCATCCCTAGCCATACATGTATATATAAATAATCAGTATTCAATACGATTTTTTAGATTGTGTCAATTTAAGTTGATACGTTTGTGGACCAGCTGAAACAAAACCAGACCTGTGCTGAGAGAACAGATGTGATTGGTTGGCTGATGGGAGAGTAGATGGAAGGAGCAACTAAACAGAGTCAGGTTCATCGTCCTTCAACACTGCCTCTGTGTTCCTTTCTTATGTTGTGATGGCTACTTCTCCTGGTAGACAAGCCTAAGAGTTAAAATATTTGGGAGTTTGAGTTAAATGGCAAAAAGAGCACTAAAAAAACACAACACACATATAAAGTGATATAGAAAATAACATCTGAGAACTAAACACAATTCGACATAAAAACACCACAAATCTAAACCTCTCTGACAAAAAGGCAATGGGTATTCAACATTACAAACCTCACAAAGGAAGTGATTATATTGGATTGCATGATAAAGTCAAATATTTCTGCTGTTTTGTTCACTTGATAGAGAGAAATGAAATTAAAACTGAATCAAATGGCTCCCTGTAATGTGAATGTGTTAAAACTGCAGCCTTATGCAATTTCAGCTCCCGGTTTTGGTTTAGTTTTCCTGCCACCATCCACAATTTAAATCTGCTACTCCCAGCACAACTGCTCACACCACACAAGTGAATGCTACCTATACAGCATGACACTGTGGGGAGCCAAAGTAAATAAATGGTTGGCAGAGAAAACTTCACTGACTAAGCCAGATTTTTTTTTAAAGCCAGACCAAACATGGGCAAAAAGGGGGCAAATGTTGGATTTGCCATCAGGGGGTGAGAAAACAGGTAAAATTGATATTTTTTTGGATGTTCATGAAGTTTGTGAATGTGCAAGTAATGTTAGAACAGTGGTTGCTAAAACATTAACCAGATCTTGATACATGATTTTACAGTATACTGTATTTAAATGAATTCCTGTGAGCTCCTTTTGGAGTCTTTCTTCTCTAATGGTCAGACAATTGCTTAAAACAGCTTTAAATAGTTAGTGACCTGTGTGCCACCCACACATCCCTCCATGATGTCTCTGTAGAAGACAGTACACTTGTAACTGTGACGTTCACAATTTTTTAGTCTAATGCTGAAAGACTTCTGAGGGGTGTCTCCAGCAGTCCAAATTACATAGGTGGAGAGATGGCAGTCTCATAGCACACAACCTGGATCAAAGAGCTAATTCTGAGACACAGACACATTTTGCAAAGGGTAGGACTGGAGAATTCCCAGTATACAACACTGGATGGGTGGTGATATGGAGTTTTGAATGCATAGGAAAGTGGTTTGTTTGTTTGTTCAGTTTCCAGTGACTAGTAGAAATTTGAATAATACATTAACACAATTTACATAATCAGTCCCAAGTATGACAGAAACATGTATCTTTGAACCAACCTGTCAGTTTTATTCATCTTCATTATCAAACTCATAAAATGCAAACAGATGTTTCATTTAGTTGAAGTAAGTGTTTGTATGTGTGTGCGTGCTGTGCTGTGCTGTGCTGTGCTGTGCTGTGCTGTGCTGTGCTGTGCTGTGCTGTGCTGTGCTGTGCTGTGCTGTGCTGTGCTGTGGTTACCTTGTTGTCTGGAACTGCCAATCTCGTTGCTGTATTTAGTCACATTCAAAGATGGACGAGTTCTGCCATGGGTTGGCTTACTAGCAGTCCTCAGTGCAATGACGAATATAGGAAGCTGGAGATGGAATGAAGGAGGACAGAAAAACACAGGGAAGGGAGGATTGTTGAGAATATTAAATATCAAAACAGAATCAAACATGCCTCCAGTCAGGATATATCTAAAGTAACATCTGCTCTAGTTGTGATCAAAGACATCATAATCCACAGATATCACTGTGTAGGCTGCTGGACATCAGCCATACATCTGCTTAAAGGCAGTCACCTTCAGTAACAACACATTTACTTACACACACACACACACACACACACACACACACACACACACACACACACACACACACACACACACACACACACACACACACACACACACACACACACACACACACACACACACACACACACACACACACACACACACACACACACACACACACCACTTCTCAAGCTGTGTGTTGCTGTAAAGGAGAAGACTAATATGCTAAAAGATGAATGACTGTGTAGAGGATGTCAAATGAGCCTGAGTTACTGCTTCCTTTAAATCTAAGAAGTGTGAACATGAAATATATTGTGTGTCTTTATTGTACTGTAGGTGTAGGTTAGCATCCAAAGTGGGCATATTGTGGCCTTCTACAAGGGTGAGTGATTGACAGATGTCTCTAAATTAAACTGACAAGTGGCTCTTCATTTGACTTTGAGTCTGAATCCCACTTTTGTTTTACTTTGGCAAGGCAATACTACAAACACAGGAAGACACAATTCTACCTAATAGAAAACACACTTTCATTTTCTTAGCCTGTCACTTTTTTCTCATTAATGATTCTTCCACTTAACCCAACATAATTACATTCACGAATCAAGTAATTCAGTCCCTTCATCAATCAAAGTATTATATGTATTCACCAACTACCTACCAAAGTTTATAAAGACTCTCTATTCTTTTGCACACCTGCTTATCTTGCCAGCTCTCTCCTTCTCTCCTCTTGTTTCCATGTTGTACTTCTTTCCCTTTTCACCATCATTCTTTCTGCATGAGGCTGCAGCACAACCACTGACAATGTCCTACTTTTGGATGCTTTTTGGGTGTGGAAATGAGTGTGAGTTAAAGTTTGTGCACCTTTGTGCCTGCAAACCTTACTGTTCAAGACATTTTCATTCTCTTTAAATTTCCCCCCCTCTTAACTCCTCCCTGCATCCTCTCAACTCCCCCCAGCTTAATAATTTGCTCTTTCAGACTCCATCAGGTTGAGAAAAACTCTCCTCACCCTCAGGCTTCTGGAAACAGTAACACCACTCCTTGTTGGACAGTTTGCTGTCCTTGAAGGAGTCACAGGAGTTACACATGAACTTTGTGCACAGCTCATACACAGTAATAAACTAGGTAGATGGTGGTAGAAAATTGTTTTTTCAGTCTTGCATCCATATGTTCTTTTGTTGCCTTGCATTGAACCAATTAAAGAGATGCAGTAGGATGTGGCTGAAACAATCACAGAGATTATCTTGATGACACAACTTGCAGAAATTGCATAACCTTCATGCTGAAACCAGGTCAAAGACACGTGCTGTAAGATGAATTTGTGTTTTGCACTGTTTTCATGGTTGCCAACTGACTGTACCACTGTTTAAAAGTACATACTTTTCACATAGGGGTATGAGTACAAAATGGACTTACAAGACAAAGTGTACCTGTGTACCTAATGTACCTGTGTGGCATTTTGCACCCACAATAAGCTTTTGTGATTAAAAAGGGACAGCTTTGTGCTACCTTTTTCTTATGGTTCACATT
The DNA here is from genome assembly GCF_963691925.1 of Scomber scombrus. NCBI lineage: Eukaryota > Metazoa > Chordata > Actinopteri > Scombriformes > Scombridae > Scomber > Scomber scombrus. The sequence continues at coordinate 17,835,095 of NC_084978.1, forward strand.
GTACTATGTGCCCCTCAGTTAATCACCATGCCATGTCTGTATCTATTGTATGGTTTGACTGTGTCTTGTGCCATGTACCACTGACTCACCTGAACAGAGCCCAGAGAGCGAAATAATGCAACAGCAGCATTTCCTTGTTCATCTTTTTCGACTGTACATGCAAATGTGAAGGTGCATGCATTAGTTTGGTGTTCATATAATGAAACTTTTAAAACAGAATACAGTACATTACACCAAACAGAGCAACAGCAATGTTAAAATAACCTTATTCCAACTGGGATAAGCAAGTGTCTTTGTAACATGGGCTCTCAACAGATGAAGTAAACTACATATACGAAATCTCTCTTGGACACACAAATCTTTCTGAGTCATTCTGTCTCACAGACAAATGTATTGCATCACTCTTTTTCCCTCAGCCCCCTTTTCCCCGCTCCTTCCAATTGTGTGTTCACATGAATTGCAGAAGTGTTCCAATTCAAAAGCTTTGCTCTGTGAAAAATAAAATATTGAAGAAGTCAATTTGCTTTACTACTACAAAAAAGGAAAAAAATAAGAAAGAAATGCAATAAAGCCATGCATATCATTTATTTTACTTTAACTTCTTCCCTTTTCATTATCAAACTCTCCTTTATATCAGCACAGAACACACAATTAGTTGCAATGTCTTGACTGTTACCATAGGAACACAAAACTGATGATTATATCTGACCTGCATATTTGTTTTTTGTGCAGTTTTGTGTGTGTGTGTTCATGTGTGAATGGCTCCTTTGATCAGCAGTACTAATTGCTAAACAGAGATGGAAGCATGGAAAGAAAACACGGGAGTCACCCGGGACAGGGAGACATGATATGTGTGTGCGTGTGCGTGTGCATCTGCATGTGTGTGTTTGTGGTTATGCTGTTGTGGTGTGATGGGCTGCACCATGCTAACATTTTCACAGCATACTGTCAGTTGAAATGACAGAGGTGAAACAAAACATGCAGACAGTGGATCAGTATCCAACATTTCTCTCTTTAACAAACACACAAACACAAAAAAAGAGTATTTGTTAAATTGTGTTGCATCTTCCATTTACTGACAATAATGAATAATGAGCAAACCATTTCATATTTTCCTCAAATAATGCAATCCGAAATTAGATTTGATAAGAAGTAGATTCAGTAATTAGAATTCATCAAATACAAATGATAATGAAGTTTACATTTGGTTGGTCTGTGCTGCTCAGATGAAGACTTTAAGATTTAATTCAAAACATGACTTACGCCAACACATCTGGCAAACTCATTCTTCATGACTCAAACACTGAGATACGTTTCTTGTTCACCTAAATATTTCCTTTTTTGTACTTTTTCCATTTTGTCCATTTTGTCTTTGGTGTTTGGATATGAACTTAATTTGTTCACTTTGACTCTCGTTCTTCTGTTCTCCCTGCTGCTCTGACTTCCATTCTTCTTCCTCTACACTTTGCACTGTGGCCCGTGATGAGTGTCGGAGGAAGCCTCTTTTTCTGTTTCACTTGGTGTGACCCAAATTGTTTCGGACAGGCACGGCACTGCTGCCTGTGATGGAAGTCCTTTTGCTGGGCGCTGAGTCAGAAAGCTGGAGCAGAAAACAATTGCACACTGGGAGGAACACATACAAAGGGACAAGATACACAGAACGAGACACAAAACATTCTGTTAAGTGTTTCTTTCTGCAGCAGTGGAGTCAGGTCAGCTTAAAGATGTCAGAGTCAGACACAAACTGACTTCAAAGTTGTTCCGGTGGGACTACATGAAGAACACTTGTACATTCATCGCACAAGGTGTTAGCTTAGGTGTAAGCTTAGTGGTTAAGAGAGAGTCATCTTGAATGAGATACTGTGTGCCAACCAGCCCTGAGGGGACCAGACTGTGGCTGATTCTGTACTCTTTAAGATGATGATGATCTTAGATCTAAGGAAAACAGAGTTCTCTACAGGGATCAATAATATAATATGATATAATATAATATAATATAATATAATATAATATAATATAATATAATATAATATAATATAATATAATATAATATAATATACATAGATAGATAGATAGATAGATAGATAGATAGATATATAGATAGATAGATAGATAGATAGATAGATAGATAGATAGATAGATAGATAGATAGATAGATAGATAGATAGATAGATAGATAGATAGATAGATAGATAGATAGATAGATAGATAGATAGATAAGTTGCAAAGCAATGCTCTCTGGTGGACCAATGTCTCATTACCTATAAGACACATAGACACCAATACTGAGAAGTAATAGGTAAATTAGCCAAAAATATCAATTATGCTAATATATCATTCATGCTCCAGTAACATCAGCAACCTCAGAAAATTAGAAGGTAAAATGTTAACCTAATACCCAGTGTATATTGTCCAGACAGACTCATTTTGTTTTACTGTTACAGTATGTAGCCTTGGAAGATGACATTCATTTCTATAATGCATAAAATTACATAGACAGCTGTGATGTGAATGAATACAAAACACTGCTTCCCTTCCAAATTCAAAGGTTCGCTGACCTTTTGAATAGGAAACGTTAAATATATCTTCCTTAGTAAGGGCAGGTGTGGGTAAATCTGAAGGCTTTGCCACACTGATAGTAAAGACAAACAGTATGTGAGAGAGCTTTCATTAAACAGGACAAGAGAGAAATGGTAAGACGAGTAATTCATCTTTGCAGTCAAGATGTGTAGGTCATCCGTCTGCCCTTTACACAGAAGTGCCACCATCAAACATTTGACTGGAGCAAAGAAAAGGAGAGGGCAGGGTGACATGGAGATGGATGGAGCTATAGAGAGACAGAGGGAGAGGAAAATGGGGAAAGTGAGATTTAAACAACCATGGGCACCAGGAGAAGTGTTGGGTATCTGATTCCATCTATTTAAACTATAAGCTTATTGATTCTATTTCTTATTGAATCCTGTATTCAATTCTGCTCGTATTATTTGAGTAAAAAAAGAAACTAAAACATGAAATAAAACCCTTTTCACATAGATTTTCTGCAAATTTGGGCTAGCATACAAGTTGATTTGTGAACGTAAAATGAATAACTTGAACAATCTCTATCCTGTCATGGAAAATGTTTACTGTTCACTTTTACTTAAGCTGAAAATATTGAATCTGAATTCAGTGTATACAGCTTGCTTGAATACATATTTGACAGTGATGGATGACGGATGGATTTAACTGTTCATAAGTGTGATGGTGAGAGGAAAGAAACAGTTCCTGTGTCTGGTGGTTTTGGTGTACAGAGTTCTTTGTCGCCTACCAGAGGGGAGAAGTTGAAACAGGTTATGTCAACAGTGTGAAGGGTCTGCAGTGATTTCCCCTGGCTGTTTCCCGAGTCTGGATGTTCAGAATCAGGTTGTTGGGCTGGGATCCTGGATGTTGGGCTGGTCAGTACCAATAATCTTTTCTGCAGACCTGACTGTCCATTGTAGTCTGTTATTGCCCTGTTTGATGGCCAACACAAACAATACATTGACAGAAGTGCAGAGAAAAGAGTTGATGACTGCAGTGCGGAACTGGATCAGCTCCTCCTGAGGCAGTTTGAACTTCCTGAGCTGGTGCCAGATGTATATCCTCTGTTGGGCCTTTTCGATGACTGTGATGCTAGATTCCTACTTTGAGTCCTAAGTGATTGTAGAACCCAGAAACCTAAAGGATTCCACAGTTGACACAGTGTTGAGTATGGTGAGGGGGGGCAGGATTGGGGGGCTCCTCCTTAAGTCCACTGTCATCTCCATGGTTTTGAACGTGTTCAGCTTCAGACTGTTGCGACCACACCAGAGGGCCAACTGTTCAACCTCCCATCTTTATTCAGACTCCTCTCCATCTTGATAGCTGATGACAGTTGTGTCTTTCAGGAGCTGAACAGATGGGTCTCCTGAGGTCCAGACTTTGGTGTAGAGGGAGAAGAGCTGGGGTGAGAACACATCCCTAAGTGTGCCAGTGTTGACTGTCCAGGTGCTCGATGTGATTTTCCCCAGCCTCACCTGCTGCTTCCTGTCTGTCAGGAAGTTTGTGATCCACTGACAAGTGGAGGCAGGCACCGTGAGCTGGGTGAGCTTTGTGAGTAAGACTTTAGTGATGAACACCAAGCTGAAGTCAAGAAACAGGATCCTTGTGTACATCCCAGGGTAGTTGAAATGTTGCAGGAAGTAGTGCAGTCCCATTTTGACTGCATCATCCACTAACCTGTTTGCTTAGTTGGGAGCCAGTGAGGTCCTTCAGGTGGGTCAACACCAGTCTCTCAAAGGACTTATCACCACAGACCTCGGGGCAACAGGCCTGTAGTCATGGTCAGTCATGTTATGGAGGGTTTCTTGGGGAGGATTGTTGAGCAGAATCAGCAGGTGGGGACTTCAATGATCTGTTGAATATCTAAGCGAAGATGGGAAGATGAGGGCCAGCTGGTCAGTGCAGACTTTCAGACAGGAGAGTGACACACCGTCTGGTGCCTTCCTGATATCCTGTCTCTGAAATACCTGACACACATCGTCTTCACAGACCTTGAGTGCAGGTGTAGTCAGAAGAGATGAGAGGAGGGAACATCATTATTGATTAATGATTAAGAATCAAACTGACAGATGAACAGCTGCCACATTTCAAAAGTTATCATGTTAGCAAACACTTGCCTTCTTACCTAGACACACACTAATGTAAGCATTTCTTTATTGTTGTGTTCCGGCCAACAGTCGTGCACTATTAGCTGCATTTAGATTTTTACAAAAGTAACTAAGTAAAGTAAAGACAGATGGTGAGATGGGTTGAAAAGTTGACACTGAGAAAAGGAGGAAAACAGTGCATGGATTGTGGAATTTAGAGAGAGCATGTTTTTGTGTCTCAGGGCTTCACATGCATCCATGGAGAAGCTGTAAACAGTAAAAAGTCAGACTGGAAGGCTGTGTGTTTCTCATCAAACACAAACTATCGATCTGAGCCACAGACCGATATCACATGCCGGATCATGGCTTGGAATTACCATCCTGTCTTTCCTTTCTTCTTTGTTTCCTCCATCTCCCACACTCCCCTGTCTTTCATGCAGTGTTTGTTAACCCAGATCAATAGGGAATTGAAACAAACAAAGCAAGAAAACACACTGGCCATGCGTTTCTGACTCACATACTGTTTAGACAACTTCTAAAGAAACTGAGTTGACTTACATGCATCCACTGGAGATATACAAATTGTAAATCAGCTCCATTATGACAGAATCCAGGCATTGGGACACCTGCGCCCAAACAGTCAATAATGAATTATAGAGTAGGAATGACCTGAACAAGTCTGCCATGTAGGTATGAACCAATCAGGGCATTCTAAATAGATTGGTGTATCATCGATCTAGCTGACATCATTGTCTAGATTCAGATTTATGTCTGTAGACACACTACACTGGCAATGGAGGAAAAACCAACCTGCTATGAATCATAGTGAAGAAGAGACTGAACAAGAAGGTTGCACAAAAATATTGATATGACAAAACATTTTTACCATATCTGTGTGATCCAGACAATTGGCTTTCGTCTCTTAATGCTATTTGAATTTGTTAAACATCTTAAATAATTTGTGGCCATCATTCATTAGTTTGGTTCAGAGTCGATGTCACGATAAAATGGATCAGTTCTGAGTCTTCAGATAGATAGACAGTGACATTAGTAGATGGACAGATACACTGATGTATATATACATACATACATAGAGTAAATAGATTTATAGCACAGCAGAAAAGGCTGCTTCAAAAAAATAGACAAGAATGTTATTCATGAACACATCATTTCTGAACCCCTCAGCACTTTTGACACACACGTGTGTGTGTGCATGCGTGCGTGCGTGCTGCTGGTCCCAGTTTAGGGCCAAGGCTACCTTTCCTGGACTTCAAACTGAAAGGGAGAGATTAAGAGGGAGAGAAAGAGTAATAACCAGTGTGGGACTGGACACAGTCACTGATAAAATATATGCAACCACAGTTATCAGTTGGCTGTTATTCTTGCTATTGTGTGTCTGCAAATGTTAGTAAACAAAAGTCTTATTAGGGGACATTTTCTTTCTGGATAATGGTGGAAACAAATGCTGTCTTTTGAATTGACCATGTCAAATAGAAATTCTTGCTTGGTGTAGAGCTGCAGCACTCCCTGAACTGACCGACAGGGGGCAGAAATAATCAGACACAATGCGGCTTCATGTAGCTTTAAAAGTACAATCCATGATCCAAATGCTTACAAAAAGGTATTTTGACAGGTCTTTGAAAACACAAATTAGACATGATTTGATTAGAGTGTGTGTTTGCTGATAATATTAACAGGTTTGTTTAAGTAAGTAATGCTTGTAAAAACAGGATTAACACAAGCCTATGTTTTATTACAATCAATTAGATTACTTTAAGTACTGAAAATACTAATTTTTCCTTTAGATGTTAAACTACTGCTAATTTACTTAACAGACCATTGCATAATGCCCTCATTACAATTCATAATTACTATGTTTTCATGTGTAGTTCTTGTTTAGATAAATAGATAAATGTTTTAAGCTGACATAGAAGACTTACCATAGTAAAACAAATTACAGTGTAGCTGCAAAGTTTTATCTTTTACCATAACCCCTTATGAAGCCCAATTAAATACAAGCTAACAATAAAACAGACAGCTGGTGAAACAAGAATTATGAAATGTTTCGGTATTAGAGAAACATGATAGGGACTTCTTTTAGAGCATCAACCCCATCTTTCCCTATGTCAATCTCCATGGTGATGTCATGAGGGTTGCCTTGAGGCGCAGCTGGCTTGTGTCGAAGGGGACAAGAGATCAAAGCAGCTCATTGACTCTGAGCATTATGTCATTTCACACCAGACTAACAGAACAAACCAGCTTTCAGATGACAGATGGAGGAACAGTACACAAGTGAAGGAAGAAGAAGTTTTAAAAAGAGACAGCAAAACAGGGTTTCAGTGAAAATGAAGTGAAAGTTGGTGGGCAGACACACTCACTTCTTTTTATCCTAAGAATTCACCAGTTTTTTTGTATTTATATGAGACAGATAGAGGTAAATCATGAAGTGGCTGTTTTTGGTTGTTCTAAAAATGTTACCTTTTAATGTTTAGAAAGCTCTTATATTCAGTGTGGACACAGACAAAAGATTTATTTTTTAAGAATTGGATGTCTGCTTGCTCTCCTGTTTTTAAACCGGTCGGATAAAATGACTTCCTCACTACACCTAGAGAATTTGGTATTCTTTGGACTCTAAATGCTAACAAGGGAAAATCACTATCTCTCACCTGATTCTGTAGAGATTGTGAATATTGTAGGAAACTTTGTTAAACTGGCATAACTTTTCATTGTCTTTGTTTCCTTCTCTCTTTGTTGTGATTTGTGCATGTAGATGGAACGATATATATATCACTGGATGTATATCTTTAAAAAAACACCCAAACAACCCTAAATAAGCCCTTTATGTTGTGATCTGTAACAGTTACAAGACCACAAGAGAAGAGAAAACTCAAGGTACTTTGATGAAAAATAGGACACCAATGTAAATTGAGGCAGGATGGACATGAGCAATGTGTCACTGCTTTTATGTGATTTTACACTGAAAATAATAGCACAGGCTGTCTTGATGTATGTATGTGTGTTTTTTGTGACTTGTGTAGACATCAAACCTCTGTACTATATGCATGTGGCTGAAAACTTCACAGGAGGAGAGTGGCCTTGTCTGCATTAGGATCCTAATGGGGACACCGCTGGTGTCTGATGAACATCAACCAGTTTCTGACTTGTGCTATTGAATCATACTTTTAGATGGCAGAGACTCTGTAATGACACCTTCCCCCCCCCTAATCCTATCAGAATCTCCTTCCTCCCACTTTTGTCTCTAAATGCTATGTCTTTTGGTCAAATAAGTAAACATAAACATAAATAGATAACATAAACATGCATCATAAGTGAAAGCCTGCATACACAGCATCTCTACAGCACAGCTTTGCATCACTGAAGCTGCTAGGACTATTTTTGGTCACTATGTATTTTGGCTTCATACAGGGACTCTAAAAGATATATTACTTCTGCAGAATAAAGATGGGAAAAATGTTAGGAAGTGACAGAAGGAAAATGAGACCCGCACACCTACAATAAAGATGTCAAAGCTTATTTATGTACATTCAAAGAAACAGATCCTATGGGAAGGAACACCTGGTCATTTCCTTTCTCTCTTCCTTTGTGTAATGTTATGTGTGTAGCTGTGAAGTTACCAAACTTCACACAAGCAAAAATACTTACCAGTACATGCTATCTTTTCTTGATTGTGGCAAAATGGTATGTCAACCTTGCTCATGATGTATGTTTAATAATTTGAGGCTTAGCTTCACCTCCATCTGTCAGTGTTCAGTGTTATCTGTCATGGCCGTCTGATTTCTCCTCACTTTAATGACATTTTCACTGTGAGAAATAACTGGGGTGATGGAATGACAGATAATGAAAGATGGAAGTTTAAAAGTAATTTAAGATGAATAAGTGAGTGGACTGAATGAATAATCACACACCTGCATAGATGTAGAGACAAATGCCAATATATTAAAATAATTGTGAGATTCAGTGATGCGCTGAATCCAAAATCTCTCCTTGTTGCCATGGACCAAAGTAAAGTAGGTTGTGCAGGAGGGCTGTAGAATGAAATGGCCGGCTGAATGAACAGAGTAAAAGGAAGAAGTAGTGACTCTGATAAAAGGGGAAGATGATGGCAGAGGTCAAGAGAGGAGACAGGAGCGGGAAGAAAGGGTAAAAGAGATGAAAGAAGCTGCTCTGAGGAATGATAACTAAGAGTGAAGAGCAAGCTGCAGAAGGGATAGTGTGATCCATTTAAAACTAGAGTGAGCAGTACAGACTCATTAACTAACCAATCAATTGTAATGCAGCGATTTCTCCACCACACTCAGCCAATATGCACATACTGCATTTCCTCATTCTCCTCCTTCTTCCTCACCCACCATTCAACTTTAAACTTGTTCTTGTTTCTTCTATTCACTTTCTCATTCAGAATATATCACTGTGTTTGATTTAATTTTACAGCATCCCACATCTCAATCTGGAACACCTCAGTATTTCTTGAATCAGTCTATATTACTATGTGGTATATATTATTATAACAGACTTCAGATAATAGATTTTCAAAAAAGGTGGTGGTTATTGTTACAATTCTGCTCAAGTTTAGAATCAAACAGGTCCCTGTATTTAATAAATAAGAAAAAGCTGCAAAATAAATAAAGTGGAAAGGATTTGAGTGTGAAATGAATGTGATGATGCATCATCAGATGCTTGTTTTTAAAAGACTGTGAAAAGACAGTTTGTACTCTGGGTGACTCAACTGATTAAAGCCAGGATAATGGCTTGTTAGAAGCATGTCTGGTAACATGCGTTAAAGGTGGTAAAATGCTTTGGATTGACACAGTTCAGAGGGTGACACAGAGGATTGTTTAGGTAAAATTACACTGAACCACAAACCTTCTTTACCCAAGTAAGCAAAGTGCAGTGTAGTGAGGTGCGAAAAAAAAGAAAAAAAAAAAAGAACTGTGACCCTAATTAATCTAACCTTCTTAGAAAATAATAGATGTTCAGTTTTTGAGTTTTGTATGAAATGTAAATGATTTGAGTGCAGGTTGATGTGCCACACCAGTGCTACATTATGGCCTGTTACAAGGAAACACAGCAAACAAATGCTTCAGTGCAGCTGAAACTGCACTCGATAATTTTCATTACGTGTAATGCAAGGCAGTCTTATTCTAATAAGAAAATACATTTCCCAAGCACATGTGAGACTGGTGTCCAACCAACATGGAATTGATAAAGTGTAGCTTTTTCCTGGTGAATGGAACACATGCAAATGTAAAGATCCCATTTGAATGCACAATATTTTGATAAATGTGCATCACTGAGATAATCAAGAAGTAAGATGATGCGTCTAAACTTAAAATATGATCCCCCATTTGGGTGGAGGGAATGGAGATTTGATGTAAATACACACAGAAACAAATTAATTATTGCCAATTGACTGCAGTGGTAAAAGTAATTACATCTGTGATTTAATATCTCCAAATAACAGGTGTTCTGCCTTTTGGTTTAAGTAGTAACATATTTTCATGCACTACAGTGCCCCCTTTCGGTTATTTTAGTAACAACAGTTACAGAGCAGGGAATTTCCCTTAGTTTTTACCAAGCTAAGACAGAGCGCACATGCGCCTGCTGCTACTCCTGTTGTTATAATTTACAATTGTTGCCTTGGACACTATTTGTCCGTAAGTATTATTCGTTTATGCATTGTTCAATGGTATAGTTATTATATATTTGCTTTGCATTCGTTTTATCTATGTTTTGTTCAAGTAATGGCTTAATTGATTGCTAGCATAGCTGTAGTAGTAGTAGCTAGCTCACTGTGATGCAGCATGTTTAATGTTATGTACTCTGTGTTGTGTAATAGTGTGATAGTACTGCTTAAATATTAATTTATGTTTGTATTTTGTGTTTTTACAGTTTTACAGTTAGAAATAATTGTGGCTCCTTAATAAACCTTCAAGAAAAGTTAAGCCTTGTGGTTATTGGAGGACTGCAATAATCTGTTCGCTAACTGTCTAGCAGTGGAATTGGACTTCTCCTTGCTAGGGCAGTATAACAGGAACATATGAAACAGATTAAGGCATTAGAAAGATCATCATTGTGGTACAAATTGTGTTGCTAACTTCATCTGACAGACAGTCCAGGAGATTTGACTCTGAAGGTGGTAGTGGGGGATTCAGTGGGGACATAACTTTCATAGTTGTCTTCATTGGGCACATTGAGACAGAGAGAAAGTAAGCGATAGAGAAAGAGATACTGTATCAATTAAAGTAATACTACATAGAAACAACTAAAATAAAAACTATACCTAAGCCAGCAGAAAAAAAAAAAGATTGCACATGTCAATCATGCATATGCTGTATGTTGTATTTTTTACACCAGCTGTAAGGAAACACAGAAGTTGGCACAGACTCAGCATTAAATCATCATTTATATCAGTATGGAAGATGCTCATTAGACGCATTAGTGCTCTTCCCCCAAACACACTTGTTTTTTCAAAGACTCAAGGTGTTTCAAAACATGATTTGAAAAAATCCCTATTTAATTGCTGCAATGCTTTAAACTATAGGCTTCAGACATTACAACCTAAGCCTAAAAGTAAGTAAGTAAGGAACTTTATTCATATAGCACCTTTCAAGAGCAAAAATGTCCTTACAAGAAAGGTTAAGTAGGGAACACTTTTCCATCCCTGCAAACTTCCTTAATTTAACACAAAATGTGCCTCCAGACAAATTGTGAGAGTAAAGAGGAGGATAAGATGAAAAATTCTTCCTGTGTCCTTTAATACTGGACAGAGGCCAGCAGTGATTGGATAATAAAGATAATCAGAGTCCAAGAACAGACCACTTTGCCAACAAGCCCTAACTGAGATGAAAGTGGCCTCTAATTAATTGCTACAGACCTGGACATGGGTCAGTGGGATGTTTTAGTTTTTTACATACAGAGTGTATTCTTGTAATTTTAATCTTAATGAGGAATATGTTTAGTTAGTTTAGTTTTAGACTTTCATAGTCTGGACAATTTTCTGATGTGAAGTGACTGTGGCCAATTTTGTGTTAGCTTTAAGGATCAGAAAAAAGTCTTAATAATAGTAGATGTATAAGTGTTGTGATGGGTGATCATTGTCCTCCGTTGTTTGCTCTCCAAAATCTATTATACCTAATAGCTAATAAACCTAAAATGCAATAAGCTTCACTAACCATTCCCAACACACACATTTGTGACTAGACTGTTATTAGAAAAAATAGCATAATTTTCATGCTTTGATAAGCAAATAAAAAAAGTGTTTCCCCTGTTTTACTTGAGGGCTAGAGAGAAAAACAAGAGACGGGGAGAGAGAGCAGAAAGACAAACAGATTTGGAGGAGATAATATCTCCTTCTCGCACTGCTTTGTCATTGTTCCTCTTGGTCTGACTGTTTGGCCTGTGAAAGGCACTGGAGCAAATAGATGGCAGAGAGGAGTGGTGGAGGGATAGAAGCACAGAGAAAGCCTCTGGAAGGGGCCAGTGATAGAACAAATTTGATATCCAGAAAATGAATTATTGAACATGACCACATTCGTTCATTCCTGTTGTCACAAAACATGGTAACACACTAGAGTGGATGTATTTGAGTAATGGGCAAGATAAGCAATTTTCAATTTGATATGAATAAAGCTAAGAAACAGTGTGTTTTCCTCTCATCTGTTACTTGAAAATGGGTACATTCAGTAAAACCACAAGATCAAATATAATCACTTTATTTCATAGCAAATGAAAATTGAGTGGCCTTTATTAAGGACATTTGCAGATAAGATGGAAAGCCGGTATCTGAAGTGGAAAAGTGTTGGCAGCCTTCACCACTACATGAGGTTTTTATTAAGGGCACAAAGAAGCTGTGTGTACTTTCCTTCTTATATTTCCAATTACCCTTGAACCATTAGCCACACATTAATAGTCGGCGTATTAAAACAGACACGAGGAACATAACAGCATAATATGCACGGATGCTATATTATTGGTCTCAGGCAGCACAGAAATTCCTGTTCCAGCCATCCATTTTCTGATCAATACTTTCTTTCAGATGTCTAACTGCAAAATAAACCGGACTAAATCCAGGGCAATGCAATCAATCAATAATGGTCCTCCAGAGTTGGGTTCAGCTGGCAGTTTAAACAGATTCCTTCAAGCATGGTCTTCAACAGACAATGAGTAATGAAGCCAACCTTAGAAAACAATATTATTCATAGCATTCAGGGCCTACTACATAGATATGGGAAACTAAATGTATCCCTTTATATATAATTCACAAAAAATACAATTATAATCCCTAAAGTCAAGTAAGTATTTATCCTACAGTTGTATGTAACCATTTAACCTCTCAACAACAAGAGTTCAGTTATCCAGCCTGTCATCACAGTACAGGCGTATTATTCAGCTGGCAAAAATGATGCCATTCAGCGGCTGTAGTAATTATGACCGAAAAAAAATAAAAATAATAATCTGAGCAAAAACAATAGGTCCCTTGGTCAGTGACTCGGGCCCTAATAAAAAGAAGAAAAATAATCCTTACAAATACAATAGGGCTTCGCGCCCTAATAACAAAATGTGTTCCTATGAGGGAAAGTGAATAATGGATCTGCTTTCTACTCAGCAGTCTAATAGCTAACCACATGACTTATACACTTCCTCATCGTTAACCAACTGATAGGGTGTCTCTGAAAAACTGTAAAGCTAAGCAGGAGCTTGTCTATGGTCAAGGTTGTGTTGACTTGGTTGGTTTGAGCATTTAAAAGATTGATTAAAAAAACATAGGTTGAACCTGTGATTCTGTATGTGAGCTAAAGACTGCCTGAGGCAGGGTTAACTTAGGGTTAACTTGTGCATTTGAGTGTGTGTGTGTGCACTCATGCATGTATGTGAGTAGGAGGGTTATATCTTTTCTACTGCACAGTCAGCTTTGATATCAGCTATACCCTAAATCCCAGAGAGAAAGCACATTGACTTCAGAGAGAAACAACTAACTCTCAGGTGCTGACAGGCAAGGTTGAAGTGTTGCTTTTACCTTCAGTTAAATGACGATGAAAAATTCAACAACAGAATACAAATAACTGACATCATTAGAAAGTGTTTAAGGTAACTGTCTGGCTTCGTCACTGTAGAAAACTAAATTACTTAACTTAATGTGAATACATAGTTTATATTCTGCCTACATGAACAATACTTTCTGTATGTAAACAACACTGGCTTATATTAGTAATTCACAACCCTTTCCCTAACCGACCTTGAACGCCATACTGCTAGCACCAAGCCCATCTTACAGTAAGAGGTTCTCGTCTGGGCAGAGTTATTAGTGTGTGTATAATACTAGTTTAGTATTATTTTGTATTACTGTTTAAGCTTGTGTTTGGGCCCACGCGCCAATACTTGCTGTTTTGACTCCTAGGAGTCTTTGTTTAACAGTTGCCATAGTGATATGCTGAACTGTTTCTGTTAGCCCGCCAGGGCTTGTGTTAATGTGTTTGTAGAGGAATTAAGTTTGCCATGTTGAGTTGAGAGACCAGATAAAGCAGCCATTGATCCCACTTTGGCTCGCGAATATCTGTGGACAGACCAGCCACTGCATTTCCTTTACAATCACGTCTCTACCTTTGTTGGCAATTAAATTTAGCTGCCTGTGGGTTAATGCCATCTTGAGCTGAGCAAAAGGAATAACAGCTTTGTCATACCGCATCAGGTAACACGTGTCCTCCACGCTGTGTGCATATTTATCTGTGTACAAAGCTCGCCATTCTCTCTCTCTCGATCGCCATCTTCCCTGCTTCTCTTTCTCTCTTTCTTCTCTTCTTACTAACCACGCACACACACGTACACATATTCACGTCCCACAACCCACAGCTGTTGGTGAGACAACACAGGCTAAGCTACATGCTAAGTAGCCTTATCCTCAGCCACGTGTGGTGCTGCTGAGCTGGTGTGTTTGGGAGCATCGACCACGAGTCAGCGGCATTGTGCCATTTTTGTCCAGCAGAAACGCCCCCGTATCCGTCTCCCCACGCTCCTGAACACCCCCATTCTCACACACACACACGCACAACCCCTTTTTCTGTGGCTGATCAAAATAGTCAGAGCTTGGACTCTACTCCTTCACCTTTCAAATTGTTATGATTGATTGATGCGAAATTAACTGTTTGGTTATTGTTCCTGGTTTCTGGGTGGTGCCCCAAATTAATAACTAGAATTGACAATTATTTGATTTCTTATTAATAATTAATAACTATTTATGTCATTATTAATAACCAAACTCCCTTCTACCCAACATTGTTGGGGTGCTCCGTAGTGAGGCTACTCCTACACCCTGTTACATTCCTATCAAATCTCTCAGTAAAGCAAACTACAAGGTTTTTAGAAAATTCTTTAAACACCATTTAAGGAAGTATGGTGAAGCTCGGGGAAAGGGTCCTATTTATTAACTGAAAAGACCAAAAGTTTTGGTTACCACTCTTGATCTGTGTTTTTGTAGGGTAGCTACCAGCTGAGGAGATGCCCTCCCTCATGGTAATTTAATGCTAACCGGACATAGTCGTACTTTATTGGTCATTGTTTATGATGTCATCTGCTAACTTGCTTGATCAAAAGGCAAAACCCTTAATTACCACTTGTCTTTTTTTTGTTGTTGCATGAATTGATAGAAGTTGTAAACCTCTATGCCTGCCCATGCCTACAATCTGTACACACTACCTTCTGTCTATGTCCAATTTCTCAGTCGTATTGCTGCAGTAGTGTGCAGTGCATCCAGGATTAACATAATGCCAAACAGCACCAGAAAAACAAATGCCAATGGGTCAGAGCACTGATTCTTTGGCACGGATGTAATACACCTTCACTGTTGGAATTTAACACAGCTAGAGACCATGCTTCAACTCATCACTGTGTTAATTAAAGCACAACAGCGTGACTGGGAAGCCATTCTGGCTGCAGGCTCTATGTTTCCAGAGCTTTAGGGCTGACCTCCAAACTCACTGCAGATGCACAACTGATTTAAATCTGTGTATAGCCTGTGTCTTTTCTGTCAGCAGATTTTTGTTGTACCTAATCTATCAGCTAATAAACAAAATCTTGCCACCACACACATACATTTTTTAACTGTTAAGCACATTTACACACCAGAGCCAGAGCTCCATCAGTTCACAGATTTATTTTTACTAAACTGGGCTGCCATTGACTTTGCCTCTGCTCATAAACTGTAAGTGAATGGCAGTACAAATAAACTGTGTGTGGAGCTTCACTGTATTTTCTGCAGCATTTACACCAAAACTGCCCCCTGACTCTATTAAATCACACACATAAACTGCTTTCTACTTCACTAATGCCTGACATCCTCATGGTTTGAATAGAATTTAATTGACTTTATCTCACTTGAGCAGTCTGCTTGCTCAATTCAGAATGGGGTATTGCTCCCCCCCCTTTTCTGTCAATTGTTTCAGTTTGTGTGTTGGTGGACACATCACTGATTATATGTGTGACACAGTAATTTTATTTAGCCTGTATTTAACCAGAAGAGTCCCATTGAGACTGAGGATGATCTCTTTTCCAAGGGAGACCTGGCCAAGACAGACAGCAGCAAATAAACACCCATAGTTACAGAAACACAACAGGAAGAAAAATCAAAGAGCGCTAAAACCCCCAAAACAACAATAACAAAAACCACTGGGAACTCAGATTTCAAAAGAGGAATTTCTATGAGTCTTCACCAGGTAAATTCAAAGCATTAACATCTTATGGAATCTGCTTGTGCTTCATTTTGGATTGACAAGAATAGTTAACTAAGTTCATTCTGCAATGTATTACATTTTGAAGGTGCAAAATATACAAATTCCATTTCCAGTCTACATATTTGGGACAGACAGTATAAATAAGTCCTGAGAACACAAAGAGTACTGTGCAGCATTTGTGTGCATGGTAAAGTATTTTGGGAGGAGACCAAGAATTTCCTTATATATAAAGGTGTACTAGTGTAAGAGCCTACAGGTGTCCAGAGTAGACCATCCTCCCTGAGAGTACAACTGACAGTGGTAAGTCAGAGCTTTATGATGGGTAATGAACCTAAAGAACACATGGTCAGCTGTATCAACCATATGAAGACGCTGAGCAGAGGTATGCAGAGGTATATATAAAAGATCACCATAGTTTAACACAAGTATAAAAGTGGTGGCAACAAGTCGCTCCTTACTTAGTACAATAAATAAAAACCCAGTTTTAGCCTCAGCTAAGTACTGCCCATGTGGATTAGAAGCGAGGGAGTCAGTTAAAAAACAGTATTTCATTTTCCTCAAGGGTGACCACTGAGGGGATATTTAGTGGTCTATTCCTAGAGTTGGTCAACAAAATAAGTGTGGTCTTATTTGCATTAAGAATGAGTGTCAGCTGGGGTTGGGTACCTTTCACATTTGAACCCATACCAGTACCGGTACCCGATGTTCAGTATCGGTACTCAACAGTACTTAATTTTGGTACTTTACTCTAAATCTGTAATGCCTGAAGTATTAAGAATACGAAAATTCTTACTTTAAAGTTTTTTGACTATTTATTTTTAATTATTAGAAAATTGGATAAAATTATATACAGTGTAAATATAATACCATATTTCTTCCAAACATATTTATTCATATGTGTTGCTGTTGTTAGCAATGTTTTCCCACAATGCATCTGTGTAGTTTTAGCGCTATTATAGAGTTACACATGGTGACACCATGACTAAATTATGTAGGTATAATGATGTTTATGAGATTTCTGGATTATCGTCACCGCAGGCTACTGGCGGAATTATACCCATGAGCACTATATAAAAAACCTGTCAGAAAGTAATACTCCACATGAATCAATTCTCAGTACTACCGCCATAGCTCGGTCGGTACTACTAAAAGTACCAACCTCAGTAGCCAACCCTATTGTCAGCTAAAGTAGGGTATCTTGGACAACAATAAAATGATTTTGAAAGCACTCAATGCCCTGTACAAGAGTTGAAGCTATGCTGTGGTACACCCTTGTAGAAGGGTATCAGAACACCGACCATCATATGTAATGCACTATTACTAAGGTAGTTTGAGAGCCAAGCGATTACTAGCTCTGAGAGTCGTGAGTTAGAATACAATAGAATAGAATAGAATAAAACTTTATTGTCCACAACGTCGGAAAATTGTCTTTGGCTCACCAACAACAGACATACAGTATACCGAAATTACATAAACACCACAGAATCCTTAAAATGACCTAAAACCATTTCATGAAATACATAAATCATGTGAGGTATAGAAATACAAGTGCATAACAGTTCCTGTGTGCGTATTAATAATTTGCAAGTGTTTCAAATATGAATTGCACTTGGGATAAAAGACTTCTTATAAATATTCCTGGTTGCCAAAGGAACTCTGTAGCGTCACCCAGAGCTCAAAAGCTCAAACTGAGCAGGGAGAGAATGAGAGATGTCAGCGTCAATGCTCCTCGCTTTCTTCCTCGTCCTCTTAATGAACAGCTGGTTCAAAGAGGTTTGAGGTAAACCAACTATTTTACTGGCTAAGACTACTATCTTAGAGAGCGTACCAGGCTGGGAGATGAAAGGTTAGAACACTCTCTATAAGACTCTTATACACAACTTATAATATCTTCTGGCTGACACAGAGGCTGCGGATCCTTCTCAGAAGATAGAGTCGTTGTTGAACGTTAAAAATACTTTCTGTATTAACAGTGAAGGTCATCTGAGAGTCCAGAACTGTACCAAGATACTTAAAGTTATCCACAGTTTCAACAGACTGGCCAATGAGGCTTAATTGGTGTGGCACTATTTGCACCTCTATAAAGCAAAGTAATTAGAATAACTGAGGTTGAGGTTGCAGGTGATGATATTAAGTGTATCACTTAAAACACATAAAAACTTAACACATTACAAAAATGGGATACTTTTTTTCTTGCGTAATTTTACAGTTCATCCAGTCTGATTTAAACTGAGGCCCTTTTGTTATCTGTAATGTTCTTTGTTTCTTCTCTGTTTCATTTCTGTCTTTCTTTTATATTTTCTTTTCCTTAACTTCTGAAGGAGAAGATCAAATATTATGAAATCACACAACACTTAAAGGGAGGAATTAAAGTGAAGTAAAAATTAGTGGAGGAATGGAGGGTGACTAGAAAATGGCCAGCCAAGCAGATATCTACTGACATATTGCAGAGTATGAACAAAACACAATGTTAAAACTTCAGTGATAGAAGATTTATTCCACTTAAAATTAGGGCCAATGGCTACTGATACTATTTATAAACTTTCAGTGGAATCATGTTATGCTTATATCATACTGTGCCATTGTTTTACAAAATGATGACATCAAAATGAATGATTCTAAGTAATTTGTAATGAAAACAAATAAGTTAGTGACTGTTATTGAGTTATCTGTGTTCTAAATGTTTTTCTGATGTATTACAACACTGCATTTTTCATTATAATAAGTGATTTTGCAGTTACATTCTTAATAGTACTGTGATTAATTTCACCACACAATCAAAACATGAAATTAAATGAACAGCATACTGTAGCGCTGAACCATATATTTTGCTAATCCATAAATGCTGTGAAAATTCCCATTCCTTATTTCTCTTGGACCTGTGGCAATGCAGAAGGGCATAAGATGCCACACCATTTAATTTGCAACTGGATTGTTACACTTTATGATAATAGTGGTCTCTCTGTAATCAGCCAGATTGACAGTGATCACATCGTAACCGATGCCTGAAAGTGGCAACCACTGCTAACATGCCAACCAAAATCAGTTTAACTTGACAGCAACCTCTGACGAAGAATGTACACTGACATCTGTAGCTCAACAATGACGGACAATGACTGCAGTCAGGCATCTTTCCTTCATCATCCTTTCTATGTACAGATGTCTGTGCACTGTGTATTCTAACTTAATCTCTGTGCCAGTTTGACTCTCCTGTGCACCTCTAGCCTGGCTGTGATAATGGGACACGTCCTGCCATTTGTAATCCCCACTTTGACTGCCCTCACCAGATGATGCATTGCAATCACAACCTCAGAAACCTGTTGGGCATGCCGATATACAAGAAACTCAAATGAAATTTGCCTTGCTGTCAGCTCAACTGTTATCTGCTCTCAAGGACTCTCTTGTTTCTCTGTCTGTTTGCTCCAGCTTGTTTAGGCCTTTTTAGGGCAACTCTCCAACCATTACAGATGGGACAGAACAGAAAAATAATGCAGATGATGAAAACAAATAATAAATAATTCAGAGCTTGACTTTGGAGGAAGGCTTCACAGACGTGAAGGACAGAGTATATTTCAATTAACTGTAAGATGGACCTGTGAATCCAAGTGGTGGCTGCAAAGAAGAAATGACACCTCACCTTAGACAGCTTGAATACAAAATATGAGATGTGTTTTATGAGTCTTTGCATTTTTCCCCTTTCCAATAAGCGTGTGACATTGTTTGAGAATAAGTCTATTTTCCACCTCCCTGTAAATAGGAAATGAAGTTAATGTTTGTGTGTGTGTGTGTGTGTGTGTGTGTGTGTGTGTGTGTGTGTGTGTGTGTGTGTGTGTGTGTGTATCTATGTGTGAGACATGTGCACGTTACAGTTAGTGTTTCCTGGTTGAGTGTCTGCAGCAGTTAAGTGTGTAAGTATGTTGCTGTTCTACTTTTCACCAAAATACTACTACTACTACTACTACTACTACTGTTCCTACTACTACTACTGTTACTACTACTACTACTGTTACTACTACTATTACTACTAATAATAATGATAATAATGAGAAGAATAGTAATATTAACTTGTAAAGTACTGTTCAAAACAAAGTTACAAAGTGCTTTACAGAACTAGATAAAATACCCAGTCATGATAAAAAACAATAACATAAATTAAAACATGGAGGAAGGTAAAAATTCCAGATACCAAAAAAAATATAGAACACAGGACCTGATAAAACAGAGTGTAATAAATAGATGAAATAGATAAGCAACAGATTTACTGTAAGAAAAGCCTGCCTGTAAAAGTACGTTTTGAGGATTGATTTAAATGAGTTCGCTGACCTAACTTATGTAGGGAGTCAGTTAGGGAGTTCCATAGCAGCGGGGTTCTAACCATAAATGCACAGTTTCCTTTATTAACAAGGTGGGCTGTGAGAACAGTAAGAAGAGACTTACCTGAGGAAATGGCAAGACGGCTACAATATGTGATCATGATCAATGTTGTTTGACGTTTAAAATAATATCTAGACACCATTTTATCCCATCCCTCAAAACAACATATCCTCTGCCATATGACCTTCGTGAAGTTCAGATTGTCTGCAGTTACTGATCTACAATCAGTCCTCAAGACTGATCTTGTCATAACAGTCCCCTCTAAGCTCTGAAGACCTTATCTGACATCAGTTTCTCACACAAACACTGAAGCCACAAATCTTGTCCAATTCTCCATGTCTATGTCACTCTCTGCGCGCACGCGCACACGCACACACACACACACACACACACACACACACACACACACACACACACACACACACCAAAACAACGACCAGATGTAGCCTTCCTCAGCTGTTGAATGTCGAAATAAACTTGTTTCCCAACAGTACATACTATAGCAACACAATATTTATCATTAATAATGTTACTGTAAAGCAGAAGCACCTATTTTTAAAATGTAGGTAAGTATAATTTGTATAATACCATTGTTGTCTTATTATTGACAAATAACACAAGCAGTCTGACAATCAGACAATCAGAGGTTGTTAACAAGCCAACATGATCTAATTCTTAAAATAGTTACATTGTAAATTACATTACATTTGGGCCTGAATTGTAAAATGATATACATCTGCATGACTGGTTCCTGTCCATCATGTGACCCTGAATATTCCAGGCAAAGTGAAAACAGATAGATGCTGTATGAGTAGATACCTGGAGGACGAGCATTTGGGTAAAAAGATTCATGCCAAAAACAAAATACCACAGTAGATCCGTATTAATTCTCTTAGCACTGGCACTGTTTGGATTGATATAACGTACATTGACCCAGAACACCAAACATCCATCCGAATCATCCGCACTAAAAATGGACACAGCTGTCCTATTTTGGTGTTGTTTTCAGATCAGATGGTGTCCCTCTGATGCTCTCTGGAACATACACATGCAGCTAAATTCAGTCATTGCTTGCATGCATAAACACAATCAAAAACATGCTGTAAATATATTAAGATCAATGAACTATGTTTTTGTAATTTAATGCAATCTAAAAAAAAAAAAAAAAAAAGGAAAGGATTCTCAAATTATAAATCTTCAGCCAAAAATGTCATAAATGCTCTGAAATTGGGTTTGGGCGTGAATTCAAATGAGGGAAAGTGAAACTGGGCAGATGGTTACAGCACTTGTTTGGTCTAATGAAGATTCAAAGCAGCGCAAAGAAGGCTGATGAAACAAAAACTGGCGAGATAATAATGAGCAAACCACTTTGTTCAAGTATGTGTAAAATACATGCAAATAATTATTGGTCCCATCCCACAGCTCTTTGGTTAAACTTCTTGTGTGTGTGTGTTTGTGTGTGTTTATTTTGCTGTAGTATGTTCACTCACAATCACCAATCTGCTGGAAAATCATTTACGTTTCATCTAAGGGTCTGCATATATCTATCTATTTATATATACACACACACATATATATACATACATATATATGAAATATATTATATGGTAATGGTAAATGGACTGTACTTATATAGCGCCTTTCTAGTCTTTACGACCTCTCAAAGCGCTTTACACTACAACTCATTCACCCATTCACACACATTCATACACCGATGGCAGGGGCTACCACTCAGGGTGCCAACCTGCTCATCAGAGGGTAACTAATCATTCATACACCGTTGGTGCAGCAACAGGAGTAAAGTGTCTTGCCCAAGGACACATCGACATTAGGACTGGAGGAGCTGGGAATCAAACCGCCCTACCTCCCGAACCATAGCCGCCCGTTCCCAACCCAATGAAATCAACCAATTACATTTAAAAATATATATATTTTGATCATATCCCTCTTGCCTTTCAAAAATAGAGAATAAGCAATAAATAGAGGCTCCTCTGTCTCTCTGGATGAGCCTCCTCTGAAAAAAATACAGAGGAGTGAGGAGAACAAGTCAGATGATCCAGGGTGACGAGCAGGAACATGGCCTAGTCTTAGACAAGTTTCTAAATTGGTGTGATAAGACCCATCTCATATTAAACACCTTAAAGACAAAAGACATGTCTATTGATTTTAGGATAGACATAACATCTTGTACAACAAACAGAGGCCAGCCCACACAGTCTGTCACTGAGTATAAGTATCTGGGGGTGGAAGTGGGATCAGTGTACTGAGCTCATTTACAAAAAAGGGCAACAAAGACTTTATTTTCTTAAAAAGTTAGTGTCATATGATGTTGAAGGCACATTGCTTAAGATGTTCTATAGTGCCTTTGTTGAGAGTGTTTTATCATTTTGCATTATATGCTGGTTTGGCAGTGCAACAGAGGTACAAAAGCACACACTAAGGAAAATAGTTAACACGGCCAGTAAACTGCTAGGCATCAAACTAAATAACTTAGATTATAGATCCAGATCCATTAATAAAGTAGAGAAGATTTTAGCAGATTCAATGCACCCACTTTTTACTGCCTTTTAATTATTATACTCAGGCAGGAGGTATCGGTACCCAGCCATCTCAAGAAAAAGGACAAAACAGTAATTTATTCCACAAGTGATTAGCCACCTAAACAAACACTTGAAAAGTAAGGGCAGGCCTTAATTTCCCTCTGGGCCTCTGTTCTACAGGTCTGAACAGTGACAACCCTTTAATCCCTCTTCTCTTATGAGAACATCTTATATGTATTGTATTTATTTCCTTTTAGTCTGAAGGCTTTTTATGGACTGATACTATTTCTCTGTTATGGGATGGTGATGTGAAGCCTGTCTTTTAACTTATAGTTGTTTTTTTTTCTCTCTACTTTTTGTGTCTTGCTTTTGTGTCTTATGTGCCTGTATGGCCATGCCGGAGACCAACATGCTTAACCACTGAGAAATACTTTCCCTATGGAGACAATAAAGTTTATATCTATATCTACATCTAGATGGGAGAGAGAGATTGAAAAACAGTGAATAACAATAAAAGTAGAAGGAATAATCATATACATCATACAGGAAAAGTTTAAAAAAAGGAAAAAATAATCCTATAACAGAGCCAGAGAAAATTTCAAAGAAAGGAAGTAAACTCAATTGCAGTAAAGTTGTGTGTTCAACAGGGGTAAACCAAAAGAAAGCAACAATAAATCTATTTTCACTTCTCATTTCAGAAAGACATAATTTTATTTTCCAGGGGGAAGAATTGATCATTTGCTCCAAAACTCAGAGGACTAAGCACTAAGTGTTAACCATATTTTAGAAAATAAGCAAAAAACTCCTTTGTTTCAATCAGTAAGTCAGTAGCAGCAGAAGCAATGATCACACACTCAGTGGATTCAGTAAACACTTCATGATGAACCATGCTAAGAAAAAGATTGGTTCAAATATACTGTGGGCTTCGTAAACTGTCTGCCTTGTGAGTACAGACTAGAATATTTTGGAATAAAGCTGAGGCAGAAAATTAATCAGCTGTGCAAACAAGAAAAATATCTTAATTTTGTAAAACAAACAGACTGTGACAGAAAGCCCCTGTTTAAACAGAGATTCTGTGGATTAAAACTATGGCGTAGGTTATGATGAATTGATATTACTAGGAACAAACACAATCCTGGTGTGTAAATAGCAAAAATACCCTTTTGAAATGGAACATATGTTAAAAACGATTAGCTTTTAGTTTAAAGCAGTGTTAATTGATTTTCTGGCCATCTGGGATTGCGGAACAAGCTGTAAACACAACATTGCCATATTATCATCGCATAAAGTTGATATGTCAGATATGTTTGCAGATAGTTGCCTATATACACATACAAAAGGCATTTGCATTCATTTGGAGTCATATTTTCCACCTGAAAAATATAATTGTTGCTAAATCACTGAAATCACTTTTCTGTTCATCAGCTAGTTGTTTACTTGACAGTCAGCCTTTTGGTGCTCTGTAAGTATAATTAAGTGGGTTTATCAAAGTGAAACCAAAACAACCAAACAATGAGCTGAAACATGTTAAAACTTCAGAATTGGATGATAATTTAAATGGTCATGTGACCCATGTTTTAATAGAAAAATATGAATTACTGCAGAGTTAAGTGTATTATGAAGAACACATTATGGGCCTGATTTACTAAGATCCCAAATAAAGAATACTAAATTGCATGTGCAGTGCAACAGATTGCACGTTTGGTTAGCGTGCGTTTTGCAGGTGATCTACTAAGAATAGCTGCACAAATTACAACAGGTGCAGACAGCACTATTTAAATGAGGGTTTTGTGTCTTAATGAAGACTTTGGACGGGCAGAATGCCCACAATTGCAAAATGAAAATGGATCCCATGGAATTAGAGGTTCTAGTGGAAGAGGTTAACAAACATACTGAGTTACTGCATAAAAATATTACCAGAAAAAAACGCTTTATGGGAGAGTATTTGTGACAAAGTCAATGCTACCAAAAATATTCAATTTCAAAAATATTAACATAGGTAGAAAAATCCGTTCTCTGCGTACCTGCCCCACAAATATATTATTTATAGACACAGTTACCGTCAGCAAAATTACCGCCAGGTTTGGTAAATCTCAATGCATGAGCTAAATTAACGTATTTGCATTTTCTCCTCCCTGTTTTTTGTGCACTTGTGTAAAAACACCCCTTATTGCATATTCATTATGGCAAACATGCTAAATGGACAGCGCATATTATCTTGCAAATTTGAAGGGGCGCAAGCCTCAGTGCGCCCCTTTGATCAGCGTGCGCATTTTTTGCGGGCGATGTCAAGTTTACACACGTAAACCTTTAGTAAATTAGGCCCTATGCCGTACATAGAAAAGTCACAATGTCACATACAGTAGAAATTCATTAACAAACACACATACCACAGTCTACAGGTCCCTGCCCTCTGTTATTCTGACAAGTGCTTATATTTAAACAAGTGAAAATCTGGCTGAGTACTTGTGCTTTCTCTCTGAATATTAACATAGTAATATTAACATAATTATCAAATTCTAATTCTTGTGCTATATAAGGCAGTAAAATTTCAAACTTTATATGTGTCTTATTCTTTCCTAAGAAAAGTCCTACTGTACTTTTTCTTAGGAATTGTCTTTATTTTCCCAAACCGTATTTATTGTCACCACAGTGAAGTCTGCTTTGATAGGAGAGACTCTCTTAAGATCCACTATATATAAACTATAGAGGCATTATGGGAAGGGGCAAAAGTTCTATACATAATTGTACAAACTGTCCTCATCCCTAGATTCTGTCTTCTCCCCAGCTCTATTAATTTTCCCTTTTCCACTCATCCACTCTCCTCACTTCTACAGAAAGTGTTAAGGTAAATAATGACATATTCCTTTAGCTGTCAGAGACATACAAAGAATCTCAAAATACTTTACCATATAATCACCATCTACAACTTACAGTTGCTTTCTCCTCACTGACTCACATCCCCTTCTACCCAAATTACGTATTTTGCTTTATTCTCTAATACGAGGACCAGACTACATAATTCAGCTTGATTTTGACAAGAGTATGTCAGAATTGTCCTGCCTTGTTTGATATTTCCTATGTCCAATAGGATGAGTGCTCTCTGGTGCACATATGTTAACACCAACACACAAAGTCAAGTCTGTCCAGCAGCTATCCGGCCAAGCTGAGCCAGATTTAATGTCTCAGACTTTCCGTGTCAGTGTAAGCATATTTCACCAGAGAGCACGTCAGTTATAGTAATTGTGAAACCACCTGAAATTAAAACAAGTCTTTGTATCTTCATTCACCAGAGTATACAATTCCCAAAACCCAATCATTATTCCCTCCACGAGACCTTCTGTTTACATAAAGTGAACCTGTTGGCTAGCTTTGTTATCTCAAGTTCTCTTTGAAGGATAGACAGTCCATACGGTCCTCTTCATGACACCTAAGAATGCATCCACAATACCAGACCACCAGCATCACACATGGTGCTTCTGTAGACATGATTGACAATTTCTTGATCTTCCTCCTTAAAGACCTATGAATCATGAATGATGATTGGTTGAGGTCATACTTGTAGTGTTGACAGTCTCCCAACCAAGACACACAAGAACTTATGTCCTAATCTGACATGGTGACCACTGTGAAAAGCAAGTGTTCTACTCAGTTGTAAATGTGCTCATTATTTAAAGCTAGTGTTATTGTAATGATTTAAAGAAAAACTAATATGAGCATCTACATATAAGTATTTTTTCATGGTTTGTTCTCCAAAATAAATTGAAAAATGTTGAGAGCTTTGTCACGATAAGTTTAAACAGCCAGGACACCCAAAGCATTCAATAACCATTTTCTCACAGTGAAATCAAGCATAAGTCCGGTATCTAGGTATCACCTTTTAGCATTTAGCATTTAGCATTTTTATAGCTGATAATTCAAATAAACAGCATGCCACATTTGTGAATGAGCCAGTGATTATGAGGGGTGAATGAAACAGCTGATGCCAAACAGAGGATACAAGTGTAATTTTAGTTTTCAGCCTGAACTAAAACTACTCCCCATTTCTTGCTGGGAGCTGCATAGTGACACAACCTTACTGCAGTCTACCTGTTGTAACTACACTTACTAAGCTGTTCAATTTGTGTTTGACATCAATTGTCAAGACAAAAAAACAAGTGTATGTTGATGGAGATAAGTCATTATGTGGTGTTTATTGGTGATTTCCATCCTTATCCACAATGTATGTAAACAGTTGTTTTTGTGATGTATGATGTCATATCTGATATTGGTTGTCATGCAAAGTGAAGACAAATTACTTAAGAATACGTGTGTGTGTGTGTGTGTGTGTGTGTGTGTGTGTGTGTGTGTGTGTATGTATATTTTTTTGTGCAACAAAGGTGCACAATAAAATTGTTTGGATTTTATTTTATTTACTATACCTCAAATTCATTTATTTAATGGTGAAAAATACATTGATTGAAGCTTCAAGTTTGTTACTTTTTGAAAATGTTTTGTTTGTTTTACAGTCAAAGTTACGCATAAAAATACATGAAACCACAAAAAAACACAAGTCTTACATTGTCTGGGGACTTGGCAGGAGCCCAGTTGTTGAAGTCATCATCCTGAGAGCAAACAACAGGGAAACAAGCATGAAAAATAAATTTAGGTGGGAGAAATAAAACACAGAGAGAATCTATGTTGCCTTGTATTGTCTAATGTTTACCTGCCTGCCAGACTGTCTGATTATTTGTCAGTCTGAATGTATGCATCACTGAGCTACTAAGAATGAAAAACTCAGCAGGATGACAAGATTAGTGCAACTCCTTGGTAACTAATTTCTCAGTCATTTATTCCCTCCCTGTTACTGAAATGGAAATATTGAAAGAGCCTAAGGATTGTATGTCTTCATGAAGTGTTTATCCCTCCAAAATCCGTATCTGCAATGCATCAACAAACCCCACCATGAGACAAATGGACGCCAAGTGGCATTAGTGTTATCAGGTTAAAACATTGTAGGCGTATGCATAAGCATGCACACTGAGGAATACACACGATTGCTCAAATAAGAACATCCCTCCCACAGCTTAGTGTATCTCATAGGGCATATTTTGTTTGCCTGACTCTGATGATCTAAAAAGAAAAAAGAAATAGTCAATGATGCGGCATGCACTTGTGGTGTGCTGCTCTTCTCTATAATCAGCTTGGCTTATCAGGTCCAGCAGTTCCACAGGAATTTAGAGACAGACTACAGTGATTTGTTCACCTGATTATCTGTCCTCCCCAGACCAGTGATCAGTCCCATTGAGATGAGACAAATCACAGAGTATTAGCCTCCAATTACACTCTGCAAGCAGGCTAGCCTCTCTTCATCTGTCATCCCCAATTAGATGCACAAGCAAATGTTTGAAGTTAAATACTGATTAGAGGGTTGTACTCTGAAAATGATTCCCCCTCTCCACCCACCTACACAGCAAACCCTCTCTCTAATGTAGTTAATGTTGCTTTCAATGGATTTTTACTCAAAGGGCTGAGTGTTGGTGTAATTACAATCACATTGGTGGATGAGCAAAGTGCATTTGTCAGCAGCTGAATATTTCTAACAGTTGCATGTTGTATGTGCTGCAGATGGCAAGCAGATGTGTGTAGGACAGATGAGTTAACGGCTGCTAACTTCCACTTTCTTTACAACCCTGCTGATTGGCTCCTGTGGGCCTAATCCTGCGAGTCAACATCACAGTAGATTTTGATCTCAGAGCCCTCAAGATCTATTAACGTACTGCCACAGATCCTTCCCTCCTTCCACTTGTGACGATTTGCTCAATAACTTTAATAAAAAGCTGAAGACTACCATTGATGCTATAGCAGCAGCCAAACTTCAGAAGATTTATAGCCACTACCCAAAGATGGGCAGAGTGATAACTTTTAAGCAAAAATTAAGCAACCAAGCTTGTCGCTGCCATAATGCATAGTGATTTACCACTGTCTCTGATCATTTTTCAGTTACATCCTTGTGACTAGTATTTAAAATATTTTTTATAATCAACTGATCTGCTCAATGAGGTGGCTAAAATGTGCAAAAAATAGAAATAGTAAGAAATATCTAACATACATACATATAAGAAGTATAAGAATTATAATGTCTTTATAATTTGCACTAGCCCTGACTTGCTCATCAAAGTGGCTCAGTGGTCTTGAGCCTGGTGCTGAAAAACGTCTCTCTCCCACTGTGAGACAGCAAATCAACTCAGTCAGTCCCCAATTCGGGCTTTTCACAGCTCACTACCCAGCACTGCTCCAACTTTTGAAGCTGCACTGACTTCTTTTCACCAACAAATTATCTTTTGTTTGCCTCAACACTTCTCTCTTTTTGGGACATTTTTGTGCCTTTCCTTAAACATTCATCGTACCCTTTCCTCTAGCCCTGCTTTTTTGCACACATGTTGGCATGCACAGCCCTGCAAATATCTAAAACTTTCCACTCAACAGGAATTAAAAATATAAAAAACAGATCTACTAGCAGTGTCAACACCTCAACTAACACCTTGAGAGAGTCATATCTGTGTCAGCAGGGAGTAACATGACATTGCCTCTTTTCCACTGGCTCAGTATTACAAAATTTAGATGCACCATGCTGAAGCGTAATCATAGGTGTTTCCACTGTGCAGGAGATCACCATGCTGACCTGTGGTATTGCTGTGCTTATGAATAGGGCCAAACTGTGCTACACTGATTTCCTCAACATGTGCAACATGCAGGTGACTAGACAGAAACAAACATTTTTAAAAGGTCTCTGTGGTTTTTACTCTAATCAAACACAACTATTTTGTACTCAACCCCCCTTAACCATACTTTAGAAGCTGTACTTGCTGTATTAAGCTGCTGCGAAAGCAAACTGAATGTTTTAAGTTACAGTTAAGTTACATGAGGAGGTGCAGATAAGTTATTTTTGCAGGTTTAGGCTATTTAGGTAAGCAACCACATTTTTTGTTGATGTCATGAGTGGAAAACCATTCACGGTATATCACTTATAAACATTATAAATACTGAACATAATACAAAAAGCCCCTCAACAAGAAAATTAGAACCATGAATACAATGTTTATAAGCTAAATTGCTTGGCTATGCAGTAATAATGTGTCAACATAGAAACAAAGCTGTTTCTAACCAACCATATGGCAGTTTCTTGGGAACAGAAAGCTTCTACCAAAAACGTTCAAACTTTTTTTTTTTAGGAAACATTTTATGTGGATTCAGAAAGCGACAGTCAGTACGGCAAATCTGAACCAGCTGGTTTTATCATTCTCAGCTTATAAACATAATCTTTACCTTCTTTATAAAATACCAGCAAGAGATAGACTATGAGATAGAGTACAGAGGATTAAGAGGAGAGATGAAAGTATACATGATGATGCCACATCAGGACAAAACAAAAAGATAATATAAGCTGCAGCTGCTGAGGTTTGAGTTAATGGTTCTGTTAGCTTGACATGATATAATGAGGCACAATTAGCTAGCTTTTTATCCTTTTCTTGAGACTATTCACTAGGGATCACTCACTCTCTCTCAAAAGCCATAATTGTCTACTGACAATTATGGCTGCAAAGATGTAGCTAAACCACGAATAGCTTTAGTCCATGATCATGTAGACAATAAGCCATTTTTATGATTTAGTGATCTCTTGCATTCAATTAATAGAGTCATGCAAAAATGTCAATTATGAAAACAGTCACTATGAAAATGTGGTAGATGTGTTTAGCAGCAAACAACATCATTAGTTTTCACTGGGGATGCATGCTTTCAATGAATGTGAGATTGACAAGACAAACACACAAAATCCATTCAGGCTATCACAGAGCAGAGTCTTTTAAGATCTTCTCTCCCATCTCACTGAACACTACACTCCCTACGTAGTGGAACCTAATAATACAGTATTTATACGATATTTGCAGAGATAATATCTAATTCAGTAAATTATGGCTGAACAGCTACCCACACTTGTGTGTGGTGTGCATTTAAATCAGAAACAGCTCTGCAGCAATGGCTCATGATAACATGTCCATTATGAGAGAAACACTACAATAAATGTGTTTCCATCCAGCTGCCTTTAATGTGCATTTTCAATTTCTGCATAAAAACCTGAACGGAAACACTGGACAATTGGAACAAAGATTTTACTCTTGGCTGAAATGGAAAGTTGGTATATTGACAATTTTTTTTTTAATGAATAAAATCATGATTAAGATGAACCATTTAATCAGGCATCACTAGGACGGATGAGGAGACTGTAACATTCCTCACACTATTATAGAAAACAAACCTACATTTTCAAGCTTTCGAATGTTTGAGGCTTGTTTGGCGCTCATTTAATTATGTCATCTTGGTGTGCTCTTTTCTCTTGCAGTGGTGTAAAGACACTGGACTGGGGAGTTACCATAAACAACCATCTTATCTTTATTTTCACCAAATATTCACAAAACAGGAGTGGATAGAAACAACCACTGATGTGCATTTTATTTAGCTCATTTTCTGAAAATTTGCATTTTTTGTATTTTGTAGCTAATGCCAAGGGTCTCAGGAGTGCACTGCAGTGTTTCAACCATAAAAGAAGTACTACAATATTGTAGTCAAGTAAAATAACTTGTAAAAGAAATGGGGGTATAGAAAAAATGGTACATGTTGATGACAAAAAATCTGACCAAAACAATAGACTCTTACAATAATGGGAGTAAATGTAATTTGTTGCCTTCACTCCACTCCTGATTTAAACCTACCATGATCAAATATAAACAGTGGTTTTAGTTACATCTGCTCCATGTAAATGGTTGCAGAAGAAAGAGGGATGAAGACAAGGCAGATGAAAGAAAGGTCAGTGATATTCTGTATGTCTATCAGATATATTACAACCCCCTGCTACTCATTCTGAACACTGAAGTCAACCCCTGAGAATCATTTAATGGGAATGCGGTTCTGAGAATAATAGTGATGCCACTGCAGTGACACACACACACACACACACACACACACACACACACACACACACACACACACACACACACACACACACACACACACACACACACACACACACACACACACACACACACACACACACACACACAATTGCTGCAGAAGCCAGATAGTCTTATTTGATGTGACATGTAATTCCCAACACATCGAGGGCAAATTATATAGGCTGAAAGAGTTAGGGACAGAGAGAAAGTAGAGAGTGATATATTCCAGGAGACGCAGACGAGACACAGGCAGCTTTCTTTCCTCCCCATCTATTTCTATACTTGTATGTCTTTACTAGCAAACGACCACATATAGCTATGAGTAGGATGCATCATGCCGATTAAGTGGCTCTTTACAACCAAACCTTTAAGAATACTTGATAATGTGTCTGGGCATATATTAGAAAAATAAATCAGAAAGCATGAAAAAGAAATTCATTAAACAGACATTATTGAATATTTCTTTCTTCTATTTATTCTAATTTCTGTACTATCTGGACGTTACCCCAAATTGTTAATTGCTAAGTGCTGACATTACTTTATACTTTTGACAGAAACATGTCATTTGTACAGTACACCAAAGATTCTCACAAGCTCTCATAAAAGAAACAGTACTTACAGGATTACTCCAGTGACTTGGATTTAAAATAAGTACGGTCAAAATCTATGCAACAGAAGCCATATTCTGATTTTTGTCCAGATAAAGCTCAAATGAGCAATTAAACCTTGGAATTGACTGGGCGGTATGTGGGACAGTGTGAACTCCATGAGAATGATATGAAACTATTGCACTTTGTGAGAGTAAATATTAGTTTGAAATCCTCAGCACAGCAGAACTTCATTACTTTTTCAGTTTTCTTAACTTTTCTAAATTATTAAACTGTCTTAGCAAGCTAAGTAGCTCTCCCTGTGATGAGTAAACCAATCTTCCTGTGTAAATATAGAGTTCCCCTTTACTGTGAAACTCAGGTCCAACACAGAAATGCAGCTAAGGTGCTGTTGTCTGAGATCTCGTTTCAAGGTTCACACCTCCTCAATGTAATGAATATAGTGATTGCTATGAGCTTTCTTATTATTCCATCCAAGTCTGAGAGATGACCTTTCTTTAACCAGAGCCCCATTAATATTTAAGAATGCTCATCTTGAAAGCATTAACTTAGCCATTCCTGATTTTGCCCTGATGTCACTCAAATCCTTCAAAGTGATTACAAGAATATAAAACTGTCTTTTGTGATCATATCCTCTTTTTATTGCTCCTCTCTGTTTTCCCTCTCTCAATGAATAAATAACAGAGTTATGTCCACGTATTTCATTCCTCGACGCTCAAAGCCTGGACAGGGAAGAGTGAGACAGATTTAGATTTCCATCAAAATGAATGATGCTTTTGCTATCATGTGTCCCATTACAGTGGTAGGAGAGTCAGATTGTGGCCAACACAAAAATGTGGTCGTAAAACACAAAGATGACACAACACTTGCAGTTAAAAGCATTCACAGTGAAATGACCTGCATAGTCTTTGGTATAATGGCAGTAGAAATTAAAACATAGATAATGAATTATAAAACGTACTCTGCTGTGCATAGTATGTAAAATAATGTTAATTAGATGAGTTGTAAGGGGACATAATAAGCATATTTACAGGTCTTTATAGTCAATATGAAATCAGGATCACATCTGCAGTCATACTGTGCACCTATTTAATGCATTTAAAAAATACATTTCTTTGCTTATGTCAACAGCCAAATGGTGTTCTGTTTTTTTAAAGTTGACATAACATTTTAATGTTCACATAACATTATCAATTCTTTCTTTCCTCTTTTCTTTACATGCTTAGGTCAAAATCCTCCTGTGATATCATAACATGCACCCATCAATCAATCTTTTAGCAGCACAGAGATAAGCTTCATGATGACATGCCCACTTTTCAACATTCAAAGTAAAATCCTCTAAAATGTATGTGCCTCAGCCGGCTCCAGAGACAACATCAACAAACCATGAAACAAACTATCTTGAGCTGAAATCTGATCTGAAATATGACAGTGGACAACGCAAACAACACACGAAAGAAACTTAGTAACAACCTTAGGAACCACCTCTATGGAACGGACTACTGCTTACGTATGTAACAAACGTCAGCTCTTCTGCAAGGTAAAAAAAAATGTTGCAAACTCAGCATTCAGAGCAGGTTGAAGCCTGGGCTTTTAAGTTGCAGAGAGCACTCCTGCATACATTAACCTCAAACTTTTGAACTTGAACTATGTTTAACATAGATATCTGATATTATAACAGTATATAAATAAATAAATATAAGTATATAAAAATGTAAATATATCTAATCACAAAAAGCATATGTCCCCTTCTTAACAAAATAAGAGTTCAACAGCATTCATATTGTTATGCTCTGTCGTTGTTTAGAGACCACGCTTTATGCATAGACAGGAAAAAATACCATTGATGTCAAATAGGATATAATCATTGAGTCATACCAGCTTCAATAAAATTAATTGGATTGTTAGATAGTCTTGACAACTGTGTGAATAATGAAAATGGTATTCAAAGCAATTTGCCAACTTTCCTAAACTAAGTGAAAATCATGGAGAAAAGCTGACGCTAAGCCTATTAGGCGCTGAGTTTGGTCTGGGTTTGCACTGTGACAGGACTTCAATCATTGAGTTGTGCTGCTGATTTGTACAGCCAGATGGCCCAAATGATATCCTTCCTGTGTTTCTGCAGGTAAAATACATCCTTTGCATTCTGGCAACAGCTGCTGCATCAGCTGGACATGGTATCCTGGGATACTGAGGGGAGTATTTCAGTCATCTGTAACCATTAGGCATTAGACTGGTATGAGCCATTTGGTAGTAGCTCATTTGCTGCCTTCATGGCACAGTTAATAGGCAGATTTGATTTGGAGATGTGATTGCATGGATTCGGTCGGACAGATGACTACATTTCACACTGTCTGGCTCGCACAGCTGCAAAGACGCAAGATTAAAAAACGATCTTCCCAACAGGACCCGTCATTAACCCGAGAGATTCGGTGCTTTACATTACTTATGTAGTGTGTATATCTAACATTTTCTGTGAAGTGTGCTTGTAGGATCAGGAAACCATATTTTAACACAATGTCCCTTAGTTCAGATTTTCTTTAGGATAGTCACTGTATGAAAATCATCCTTATTTAAAAACTTTTCTCAAATAACAAGAATAATAGCAAGTACAGGAGATAACACTGATGTAAGAATGCAAATGATTAGTATGTCTAAAAGTCATTTTAGCAGCCTTTCTTTTTAATCTGTTTATTTCTGTTGTGTGTTTGCATCTTTGTCACTGTGCTTGTGACAGACAGAATGAGCAAGAAAACAGTGAAAGAGAAAATCTGGGTGTTGCTGTGTTGAAAGTTTAATGATTTGGGGCTCACATTGCCTCAGAGCTAGATAATCTCTCTCTCTCTCTCTCTCTCTCTCTCTCTCTCTCTCTCTCTCTCTCTCTCTCTCTCTCTCTCTCTCTCTCTCTCTCTCTCTCTCTCTCTCTCTCTCTCTCTCTCTCTCTCTCTCTCTCTCTCTCTCTCTCTCTCTCTCTCTCTCTCTCTCTCTCTCTCTCTCTCTCTCTCTCTCCTTAGCTTAAAGAGGCCACTTGGGAGCTATTACAGTGAACTAAGTCCCACCAAGTAGGTTACTTACTGTGCAACTACACAGCACAAATTAGGTCTCTGACAAGTGATGTTAATCATACTGTTGTGTTAAAATATAAACACTGTAGTTAGATTTGGAAAAGCAAGCAATATATCACTGCAGTGGGAAAAATAGCACTTAAGTTTATTTAGGAAGATTGTGTGTTGTGTGTATGTGAGTAATTGTACATACATACAGTATGTCTGTGAGCAATGATGTCCAAATTTTGTTTTATTAAGGATAAAAGACAAATAAATGTTTTAAAGCTACAGGAAACTTGATTTAAATGTACAATTTTAGTACACAGTACATGATGTGCTGTACCAATCATCTAAGGTTACACAAAACAACTGTAAAAAGGAATGTGTCTATTTTGCTGTCACGAAGATGTTTTCTTCCTTTCTCATAAGTAGCTTGGAATGTCGAAAATCAAGTGGAAAGACAGGTTTCTCCTGTCAAAATCACTATTTGGCATTACACAGGAGTCTACGAGTCACCATTCTCACAAGGCTGACTGGCTAATTAATAACTTTTGACGAACAATGGCCAAAGAAAAGCAGTATTTTACCTATGAGACAAAATACCAATTTACACAATAGTTACTATCTTTATATACAGTAGCTTTGTTGCTTAAAGATGACCTCCAGAAACATTTAAACTCTGCTTTGAATGATAATTTATGTCTGATATTGTTTTTCTACAAAGAAGTCCAAAGACCTACTTAGAAAATCTTGAAATTATATCTACTCCTTTTCCCTCTTGGATAAATCCATAGTCTGTGAAAATACAAATATCGGTCATTTCAAAATCATGTTTGTAGATTAACATCTTAACCTGAGTTTGAAGGTGAGCACAAAAAACATGTCTCCCTTCAGCACATGAATGCTAAAATTGCCTTCTAGTGTCAAACTCTCCACATACATGGATAATTCTGCACAGTGAAGCTGAAACTTCCAAATAAGGTGAAAATAAGCAAAACACATGTTAGGGGCAATTTCAAATACTGACTTTGTATCATAACCATTTCATTCCACAAACAAACGGGTTAAGGCAACATGATGTATTCCCATCTAATCTCCTCCTATCCCCTATGTGCATGTACTTGTTTTGTAGCCACGTCTATCACCTTCTCTCCCTCTTCTATTTCCTAATTTTCTCTCATTTTCCTTTCCTCTCTACTCCTCAGATATATCCCATGAGAGAGAGAAATTTAGTGTAATGTGGAGGGAAGAGCTTTGAAAATGGAGCAATGGCAATGGTTGTAAAGGAAATTAGTAAAAGTATTCAATTCTCCTGAATAGAGGATGCAGGAGTTCTTTCATGACTTGCTCTTTTGCAGCAACATTTACAGTGAAACAGCACTTATTGTACATTACTTAAAGTATTTAATCAAAAGTTCACAATTCTCTAAACAGAAGTAATGTTGCCTTTTGAGTAAGTGATGCGGTTATCACTTTTCTCTATACTGGACCAACATCTCTCTTGCTGATGCCGTGACTACTCGTATTCCGCCTACAAGTCCAAGCAGTTGTTGGGGAGTTCTGAGAAATGTAGGTTACTGTACACTAATCACAGGTTGCTAATATAAATCGGTATCTCAGGGTGGATTTGTCTGTACTATTTTACCATGTGAGCTAGCTGTTTGGTATTTTCTCTGTTCTATGTTATTGACTCCTCCTGGCAATGTTTTTCTCTGGATTGGCCATCATTTCATTTACTGAAGAGGGAAAAAGCTCTCAGAACAATCTAGCTTACTAACTGTCAGTTAAACAGCGTCAACTCAGCAAGGATAGGTTCACATATTTTATTCAAAAAACCTATTCACACCATAGGCTCTTGTCTTATTACTGCCTGTATCTGTATCATTCTTCTTTTGGAGCAGGGCACAGTTAAATAAAATTTGATAAAGTAACACAGCTAATTAGCTATGATAGCATCCTCCATTTTGGACTCTCTGGCTGTCTGTTCCCTCAAAGATCAGCACAAGCCCAATAGATTTGACCTTGATGAGTAAATTGTGAATCCACTATTCACTGTGATTCCATTCAAATGAATTGATTTCACCAAAACATTTTGCCATTTTAAATATTGAAATGACAAGGCATTAGGGCAACTACAACTTCAGAAAAGCCACTTGACCAAAATGTCGGTCATTTCTAAATGAGAAAATGAATAGTCAGTGGTAAGGAAAAATAATTTTGACCCATAGACCACATACCTATGCAAGGACTTGGTGCTCTCTCAAATTTGGGAGACATGTAGCCTAACAACAGCAGCTAGTAGGTTTGTTCGGTCATCTTGAAACTGACACTGGCAAAACCCCTGGCTGGTGTAGGTAGAGTTATGAATAATAGACAAGACAGTATGTCACTACTAAAAATCCTGCTGCCACTAGCAATTTAAAATAGAGGAGGAATTTAAGAAATAGGGAGGAAATGAAGAAGGGAAAGAGATACGAAGGCAATAGAAAGTAAACAACAAAAAGAGTGAAATGATAATGAATAAGTAGTAAATGAAGGAGGCGTAGAAATAATTTAGTGACTGGTGGATTTTTCCATCAAAATATGGACACATAATAATCAGGGTAAGTGAAACAATGGAGAATTCCTCAGAAATTGCCATCAATTATTTGACTAAATGTTGTGGCAATATTACTTCCCTGCAAACATAAATGAAGTTCATTACTGACTGAAATGTGTAGAGCTGAGTAAATGAATGAGAATAAAGCAAGAGTACAGCACTGGTGGTGCAAACAATCTATTCTGTTCTTCTGTCAGGCTGCTCATCTATACGTGTCAGCTTTGTAATTTCAGAGGAGTGTTTCATGTTTTCACTTTGTTTGGATAGATAATCACATTATGTTTAGAACCTCTCTCTCACACACACACACACACACACACACACACACACACACACACACACACACACACACACACACACACACACACACACACACACACACACACACACACACACACACACACACACACACACACACACACACACACACACACACAAACACACGCATATTGCTATATTGTAGAGATATGTTTCAGATGACAACAACAGATGATGAAGTCAGTTAGCTTCTGCTGAGGTATTGTGGCAACTCTGCTAAGGCCCTCCAGTTCTCGCACATTCCTTATAGATAGATAGATATACTTTATTGATCCCAAGCTGGGAAATTACAGTAATTATTTGGCTGCAATGATTTCATAACGTTTTTATGGTGTGAAAAAACTAAGATGTCATTGTCTTTTTCCTATCTTTCGGTTACTGCTTCTGAAAGAGCAATTAAACATATCAGTTTTTCCCTCTTTGCTCTGTCTGCTATAGCTGAGAGTTGCTGTTGCATTTTTATTAATTATGTCAAAATTCAGAAGTCCAGGTATAAGACCCTTACACACTCTTCCTATCTTACGGTTGCTACAGTGATGTAGCAAGTTGTTATGGATAAACCTCTCTTGCCGTACAAAAGTCAACTATCTGTATATTAAGGCTGCACCTGAATTTTTCAAGTCCACTCTGAGTTGAAAGTTTAAGCCAACTATTAGTAATAACTTATTTTGAAGGATTGTCTATATGTTAATAGATGCATGTACGAATGTGATTCATGCTATTAGTATGCAGCACACACAGATGCTGTCTGACAGCGCAACATGAAAGCCAGTTTATAAAGCGACGTGTGAATAAAGAGGAAATGACTCTATGAAGTAATTTTTCTTTCCAATTCATAAGATAAACAGCAGTCCAGCTGCTCACATGGTTTTGTATTCACATTCTTCAGGCTATGTCTTCTCTCCCCCACAGTACAACCTTCCTCAGTCCTTTGTCTCCATCTATTATTTTCTCTGCAGTAGGTAATGAGAATGGCAGTAAAATATGTAAAGCATGAGATTAAAAACTGTGATGAAATATTTTAGTGAGCAATAACGCACTGTCTGCAGCATGCAAGCTGTCCACGTGCTGTGTGAGTGTTGGACATAGACAAACTGCAGGGGTATATACATTGATTGTAGCAGGTAGAAAACCTGTGATCTAGAAAACCTTTGCAGTCAGGAGAGTCTCTCTAACCACCACATCATCTTGTTGTCAATGGTAACACAATCACACTGTCTTACAGATATTAATGACACCAAAACAATTGGAAGTTTCACTGCAATCAATTGAAATTGAAGAATTTTCTGAGAAAGTGGAGGAAAATCAATGGTCCTTTCAGCCATATCTATCCTCCTCTGGCTCAACAGACAGCAACTTTGATATTTTACGCTACAATAGATAGATAGATGTAAACTCAATAAACTTAACATCCAGTCCTGGATAACACTGGATCTATATTGCCAGGGCAATTGTGCTAGCTGATAACATTTAGAGCATCAACATAGATTTAAATCAAATCCAGGTTTGCGATAATTTTTATAATGCTTGTAGATTTCCCACCAAGCCATCAGTCTTTCTCTCTTTGGAACTGGTTTGCTACAGCTTAACTATCTAATGGCGCTTTTCCACTATAGAAATCTAGCACTACCCGTTTTTATATGCTTTTCCATTAGGGATAGTACCTGTTACTTTTTTAGTACCTGCTCTGCCGAAGTTCCAAGCGAGCCGAGCCGATACTTAAATGTGACGTCAACAGACTGCCGGTCACTGATTGGTCAGAGAGTCGTCACTGGAAGAGTCATGAGCCGCCCCACACAAGAATCAAACCAGACATTTTTAAATACCGGCAACAGCGTTACAGCGATTCGGCTCTCTTCTCTTGCTTTGTGTGTGACAAAAGGCTGAGCGGTAAGTACACCACTCCCTCAATGTCCTCCATTGTTTATGTGTTTGTGTCACGTATAAAACTAAGTCACGGCAGTTTCGCGCAGCCGTGCTATGATGACCCTGCCCATGTTGAAGAGGTACTATGAAGTAATGGAAAAGGTCGTTCCTGGTACCAAACCGAGTCGAGTCGAGTCAAGTCGAGTAGTGCTAGAACTGTATAGTGGCAAAGTGCCGTAACTATCTTCCTAATGAACATGTTATTCGGGCTGAGTGATTTGGCCAAAAAAGAACATGTTGATAGACAGGTCTGACAGGTCTGCTCACTAATCAATCTGCTCCTATTGTTTGTGTTTCTTAACATCAGCCTGATATCTGCTAACATATAGAGCTGCTGTCTGTCAGAGTCATCCAGACAAGTGGTCATGCTTGAGCTTATTATCTTGTGGGAAGACTGAATGGAGGAGGTGCTTGAAAGGAAGACAGCCAAGTATCGAGATTTCTTTGAGGAGTGCCGCAGGAGTGGGTGGCCTGCACAGAGTTTCTCTACAAGGCTGTTAGTTGTTTGGGCATCACTGGTGCCAAAAGTAAGACAGCCATCAGAAACACCATGGAGGATGCAGAGCAGGTGTCAAGATGACTGTGGATCAAATGTGCTGATGTTGGATAGATCCGAAACTCCCTTAACTGGAAGAATGTAACCCCTGAAACACTAATGACCTTTAGCTTAGTACAGAGACTTGTGTTGTGCCAAATATTGTTTCCAAGTTGATATGTGTTCCCCTTACCTGAGTCTAACCTTATGCTTAACCTTAACCAGTTATCTCTACTAAGACCAGACCATGACCTAAACTAAAGCCCTAACAACTCTGGAGTGCACCACTACAGTAAACACTATTCAAAGACAGAACAGACTTTGACACTGGTTTGCAGAAAGCACACAAACCTGCAACAGCAAGGA
Source organism: Scomber scombrus (assembly GCF_963691925.1). Lineage (NCBI taxonomy): Eukaryota > Metazoa > Chordata > Actinopteri > Scombriformes > Scombridae > Scomber > Scomber scombrus. The sequence goes on from NC_084978.1 coordinate 17,876,794, forward strand.
TTTAACTTTGTCTTTTTAACCGTTTAAAGCAACAGTCAGTGCCAGCTAAAATGAGAAGCTGCAGACAATTTTGTGAATTGCCTTTTGCTAATAAGAAAGAGGGAGGGTAGACAGATTTTTTAGCTTTGAAGACTAGCAAATCAGTGTATTTTGCCAATACAGGTGTCACAACTCTAAAAACTAATTTTTCAAATTCCGACACTATTTTCATTTGCATGTGCAGTGAAATTAGTGAGTAAAATGAGTGAAATGCATGCGAGTGCCCCACTGTCACTAAAAGGCTGAGGTGGAAAAAAAAGTAGAGTACAGTTGAGTAAAAAAAGGTTCACCATTTCATTAGGTCTAATTTGGCTGGTACCCATCCATTAAAAATATGCATTTTCCACAGATATGGTGACGGATCCTGGGCTCTCCAGGCTTAGAGAAGACCTTGAGAGATTGATCAACCTATAACCGGCAAGCTAAACTGCACTTCTGCCTTTCTGAGCTGAAGACTGATGGAAAAACCCCAAAATGTGTAAATGGACTACATGATTACTGTAAGTGAATTATTTAAACAGCATTTGTATAGGAATGATTCTGTCCCAAGCTTTTTGATCCATATAAGCAATAGATGACTGTAACTGTGATCACTATAAATGGTTTCCACTGTATATATATTGCCCAGCCCTAACTGTTATTATTGATGAATAAATCAGTAAGTATAAATCAGTATAAATCAGAATCAGTAAGTTTATGTCATTTAGAAACACTCCATGGTTGTTACAACATTTCTGATGACTTTGCTTCCTGTAAATCTAATACAAGTAAAAATAATGGAGAAGACATTAAAGTTTTATTGGAAAGTATAGAACGACTTGACACAAATGGAACAATGGAGCATCTCTGCTTTGTGTGTGTATGTGCACTTGAGCCCCTGTGAATGTTTAATGCTTCCAGGAAGTAAAGTCTATGGGATCACCAGTGAGGTCTGTGGCTTTATAGTATAGTATATTTAGTATAAGTCCAGCAGGCTGGTGTGAGCCAGTCAGCTCTTTTACAGCAAACCCTCTGGAGATGATTCCTACTCTCTGGCCCTCGATGAATTATCAGTAATCTACCAGACAGAGGGGGAAAGGGGGGGGGGGGGTGCTCTCTACAGACTGCAGGAGGATAAAAGGACATTTGATTATTACAAACAGGCCATCTTTTGGAGATCAAAGGAAAAAACAAGACAAGGAAAACTAGCTGCTATGGTAAAAGCTTATTAACACGAGTACAGTTCTGCTGTATGCTTTCCTCTGCTTGTGATTTGACTCCATTTGTAATGGGATTTGAGCTGGAGGAAGAGATGTGATCTGTGGATTTTGACAGGGATCAGAGCTGCTTAGAAAAGGTCAGACATTATCAGGGATCAGAGATAACATATTATCCTAAAAGACATGCCTGTAGTCTAGTTCACACATCCGAATGCAAACTCACTGAATACAGATAAATGAGGGAACATCTGGGTCAGATTAAAATGGATGACTTTTTTTCCTCAATCTCTTAAGCAAATAGGACAAACAAAGCTTCAAGCACCTTCAAATACATTCCAAAGAATGTGTAGATTTCCCATTACATCTGGAGATAGGTTTAGGGTTTAAACTTTAATTATACCAGAAGAAATCATCACATTTTACATAATATTAACACATTGAACATGAATAGGAAGAGAGAGCAGAGGACAATAAAGAGGAAGAACACTAAATTGGCTTTAAGTAAATCAGGAAAACGAGGTGACATCTTTTTCATCAATTATGACGAATAAGGAGAAAATTCTGAAACACCACACTGACCACATGTGCCATGCATTTTTAGTGTTAGTGTGACCAATTGGTTTGCCTTTGGATCGCAGATTGTGTTTGAAATATTATCATTGAACAGTGAATAATTCACTGTTTGTTTTTTTGTATTTTAACACATTTGTGCGGTTTGTATTGACATTATTTGGGAAATTAATAATGTTGTACCAAGTCAAGAGGTTGTGATATGTAGCACGAGACACAAGAAACGTCTGTCCTTAGAGTTACGATCTTATTGTTGATTTTACTCTTTGGAGACGTTTCTCAACACACTATTGTAATAACTCTCCTCTGGGGTGAGGGAACATATCACACAGTGCAGAGGTGTGACTCATTGGTCTTGTTAACAGTTTTGGACAACTGTCAACGACACAGACATACACAATATATCTGACTTCGGCTACAGGGGCAATACTTGTAAGTAAGATGAGTTCATTGTTGATTTAGATCTGTACATGAGATTTGTTAACAATAAGAAAAATATAGATAATCACCAACCAGATCCTTTAAGCAAATACTGTATAGTGAGACATTACTATAACTAAAATTAACACATGCACATATCTTTCATTAAAACAGCTTCTTCCGCAATAAATGCAACAGAAATTATATGATGGAAACGTTCCCACATCCCACTGGCTCAGAAGCAAAAATTTACCAGTGACATTCAGGCTGCAGGCCAAACAGCTAATAGGCTCTAGCCTGCTTATCAGTATAGAGCACTGTCTGCCAGCCCACACGCACATACTCACACACCAACAGACCTCATCACCCTGAGTGTTTCTGCTTCCCTCCTTCTCTGACTCCCAGCTCTCTATGCCACCTCACTCTCCTGTTAGAGTTAAGAGCTTTACAATTTAAGCCAGTTAAGTACTGCATTGTTGCCGGTAAGGAAGAAGCTGAGGGTCTGGGAGGAAAAACTTTGCCATATATTAAGAGAAGGACTCAGTCGTGAATTTGTAAGTGCATGTGTGTTTATTCTAAGTAAGAAACTGAATGCTTGGATAACCTGCAAGCCTGAGTTAAAAAATGCAATTAATTCAAATCTCCACCTGTGCATCTGCATGAATGCATAAAGTACCTACCTGTATGCATGTGTGTGAGTCTGTGCCTACTATGCATGAAGAAGAGCATGGAAAACATAGCTGTTTATGTTTCTTTGTACATAAGTGTTTATACCAGTGGTTCTCAAACTCTTTCTGTCATTCCCCACTTTGGACAAGGGGAAATTTTCAAGCACCACCTGCCCCCATCGCCCCAACAAAATGCCAACAAAATACCACTGAGTTGTAAACCTCAGCCTCAAGGTGGAGTCAGAGGTCATCTCAGTAAACTGGTCCTCTTCAGCAGAACTAAAATCAGTAGGTGCTTCAGATAAAATATAAATAAATAGGAAGCCGGAGAATCGCATGGTAAAAGCACAAATGGCTTCATACAGAGTTGCATACAGAATTGCCCAATGCAAAAAAACAATCTACACATGATAAATGAGCAGGCACTAATGAGGGGGGTGGACGCACTGTCATACATAGGGAAGCGCTAGCATCAATGCAGCTCAGCCTCAAACTAAACAAGGTTTTGACAGAGGTTGTGAGAGTGGTAAATTTGATCTAAACTGTTCTACGCACTTTGGGCCTGATTTACTAAAGGTGCAAAGCTGATCTACTAACGCAGCGCACTGAGGCTTGCTTCTTTCAACTGTTCCAAGATAATTTGCGCTGTCCATTTAGTACGTTTGCAATAACAAATATGCAAAAGGGGCGTTTTAACCCCAGTGTGCAAAATACAGTGTAAATCAGGCTCTTTGTGAAGAAATGGGAGCTGATTATACATCTGTGTTGTTTTCACAGTGAAGCAAGGTGGCTCTCCAGGGGCAAAGTGATGTCGCGTGTCTTTGAGCTCAGAGCGGACTTTCGGATCTTTTTGGAGGATGAGCACATGTATGAGGCTGAAAGCAACTTCAGTGATGAACTGTATTGTGTTTCTCCGCTGGCGCTGGATTGCCAACTTTTGTGGTCAAATGTATCCATTTTGTAACGTTAACATTATTGCCCACACTAGCCTCCTACCTCTCTGTGTGGAAGTTTGTGTTGTTCCGCTGCAATTAACATACCAACGTTAATCATTATTTTCGCACTATGGTTCAAGGTTACATTTTTCTCCCGGTCTCCTATCTAATGTTCATTTAATTTAGGCTACATGTAGGCTAGTAATGATTCCTTTGTTTGTGTGTGGGTGTTTTGTTTTGAGTGTCAATAAAGGCATTAACAAAGATAGGCATAAAAAAAGGCGCCCCACCTGTCATGTCTCTATTCCCCACCAGTGGGGCGCCCCCACACTTTGAGAACCTAGGGTTTATACTATGAAATGTACTTCCTGAAGACATACCCACTAGAAAGCAGGAGCATATCAATCAAACAATTAATCAATCTTTATTTATATAGCACCAAATCACAACACAGGTCATCTCAAGGCACTTTACACATAGAGCAGGTCTAAACTGTACTCTTTATTTTAATTTAAAGAGACCCAACATTCCCACATGAGCAAGCATTTGGCGACAGTGGCAAGGAAAAACTCTCTTTTAAGAATAAGGAAGAAACTGCATTTGTGCAGTGCATATATCAGAGGATGCTAATTTCATGATATTATCAACTCGCTGCCATTACCTCTGTGAACACAATAACTTGCTGCTGTAAACTGTATTGATATCTGTGGAAGCCAAAAATGCTTATTCTGTATGAAGAGAGACAAAGAATTTACAAACTCACTAATAACACTGAGAGCAATCTCAGATTTGAGGCATTTATTAGTGAATATCAGAATCAAATTATGCATACAACCCAAAACAGCTTTCATGCAATACAGACAGACTACTCGGCCGAAGTAGGGTGCAGCTCTCACAGTCTCAAGACTTATGAGAAGACTGGACATCGTGAGTAGAAATCTCCCAGCTTTAATAGTAGATTGATGACATAAGGATCCGGCATCTAGTCACATACACAGTCCAATGTTCGTTTGCACAGACAGTTCAACTCGTTCACTGTCTGGGTTTCAGCTTGCTGACTGGGTTCAAGATATTTACTTAACCAGTTCATTCAAACATACTTTGTACTAGCTGTCTCAATTACACAGTTGATAAGAAAAACATGTACACAGTAATACAGATATAAAGTAATTAATTTTCCTTCACAATATCATTTTGCTACTTGAATTAAACAGGTAGCTACTCATAATTAATAAAGATCTATCTCTTCTGTCCTCTTCCACATGCATGAATTCTCTCTCTTACTTAATCTCCACCTCCATTATTTCCTATGTTGTGTAGTCCATTACATAAATTACACATAATCAAATGAATATGTCAGTAACATTCAGCAAAACTGCATTATTGCCACAATATTAAAATGATAACAATCATAACAAACAGCCTGCTTCCACACAGACTGACATGAATATATAATCACAGTTATTTTTTAAATTGCTGTTAATACTGTAGCAGAGTATGGAGTGTCTCACCACAAGTCTTTGAGATGATGATTTTAACTGTTTTAATTGAAAATCTGAACAAAACAGAATGATAATCAGTCACTACATAATTGTGTTTTTTGTATTTCAAATATTGGAGAGGCTCACCAGAGTACTGATTACCCAATGATTATAGGCGATGCTGTGCCATAACATCATTTTAGGTTTACTTTTCAAATCAATTTTCATGTTCTTATTACAGTTTGGAAAAACATATATTTGCCTACAAAATCAAGGCCTTTCCCCTGAATGTTGCTGTCCCCCGTCATGTTGAGTGTGAGAAAATCTGTTATCAGTATATACAGATGCCATGTATGAGCCCTTCTATATAGTTTTAATCTTGAGGTAGGAGGTAGGGAATGAGAGAAAACTTGAAGAACAAGAAGTGCACTCTATAAAGGTGAGATAGGGGACACCAGAAACAGGCTTTCTCTTTCTCTATGAAATTTAATTAATTGAATCTGCTGCAATAATGATGAAGTGAGACCATGCGTAGGACCGACCACAGACATCCCTCTCTCTTCCCCTGTCCATCTCACAATTTAATTAGCACTCATCATAAACACACGACTGTTGATTGGCATTCTGTTTTATACTCGAGATCAGCACTGGGTTTGTTTGTCTCTGTGCAGTAGGACTCATTTTCAGCACTAATGACTTAGCTGGCTCCTAATGGATGACAGAAATAATCAAACTGTCACTGCCCACACTCAAATAAAGTCGTTGAACAGACAGCAGAAATAACTTTTGTATTGTCTTGATGTTTATCTGTGCTACTCTGTAAATCCTGATATCCTTTGTAGAGATTGAGATGCATTAGCCTGGGAGTTCATTCTTGGCCTCAATAACAATGTAATCTCAAACCAACAGTCTACTTAGATCCTTTGGCAGAGCTTTTAACAGCATGTACTGGTCTCTATCAGCCAATGCAGTGGGCTAAAGTGTCATTAAGTGATCCAAGTGTTCCCTGAAATGACTTTTTGCAGGTTGGGATGTCTGTACTATAGTCAGCTAACAAACTTGATTTTACATGTATTTGTGAAACAGTTAGTAAGACAGCTGTATGCTTGCAGTTTACCTGTTGCTAAATGAGTTCCCAGTTAGCCTTAAAGGTAGCTAATGTCATGGCTTGTCAGTAGAGTGGAAGATAGCTAATGAGTTTTTCATGTATAGTTTCATACTAATTCTGCTGTGGAATTGGAAAACACACACACACGCACGCACGCAAGCAAACATACACGCACGCACGCACGAACGCACGCACGCACACACACACACACACACACACACACACACACACACACACACACACACACACACACGCACGCACGCACGCACGCACGCACACACGCACACACACACATTCTGTATTTCAGTCCAGGAAAGATACATACAACCCTAACCAATTTTTGCAAACAAATCCATCTTGTCCTTGGCAAAAAATAAACCCTTAATCAATCTGCCAGATAGGAGCAACTCTGACCCACCGCTGTCTATCAATCTAACCACTGACTAGCTGTCCAATAAAAGGCAGAGTAACATTGATGACCCCGCCCACCTGGTCAGCTAGCTGACCTTCTAGTCGTCATGACAAGGTGATAGATATCCTGTGCCGCAGGAAGTGCAACATTTACCCTCCATGCTGATGGTGGGATGACAGGATTACTGTTCTGATAAATACAACAGTTCAACAACATCTATAGAAACACATGTGAATAGCCTACGAGCATACTTTCAGTGTATTTAAAGTCCTATTAGAAAATGAACATTAAACAGAGCTGTAAACTACCCACAGGACATACAAAATAACACTTCTCTGAGCCAAACAGCCAAATCTATAGGTACCCATACTATAAAGATGCTCAGAAACACACACACACACACACACACACACACACACACACACACACACACACACACACACACACACACACACACACACACACACACACACACACACACACACACACACACACACACACACACACACACACACACACACACCACATTGTTGAGGTTATTTCAAGTCCCTTCTTGTAAGGGTTGGCAGGCTGAATGGATGGATCATCATGTTATAGCTCCAAGCAGGGCCACAGATTTGATGACCTTTCAATGGTGGTTTCACCTTGATACATTTCTATATGAGTGATATGTGATATCAAACAGTTTAAAGGACCAGGGGATAAAACACCATCTGTTTCAGGTCCAGATCAGTCATCAGCAACTCTCTCTCTCTCTCTCTCTCTCTCTCTCTCTCTCTCTCTCTCTCTCTCTCTCTCTCTCTCTCTCTCTCTCTCTCTCTCTCTCTCTCTCTCTCTCTCTCTCTCTCTCTCTCTCTCTCTCTCTCTCTCTCTCTCTCTCTCTCTCTCACACACACACACACACAGAGGTAAAAGCATAGAGGGCTGGAAGGTCAGCCAGGAACATGACATCCAACCAGCTGTTATCACATCACAGAGTGCCATCTAACTAGGAAAGGGGCCATTTACTCTGATTAAAAAGGTTAGGGTGAGAAGTGACGAAATTGGTTATTAATTCTAAAATCAACAGTTGATGTGTTTTGTTGAGAGGTGTCTAACAGGTTAATAGTACAAATGAAAGGTGTGCCATCACATAAGCATGCTTTGAATTGTCTTTGGATGTGTTAAATCGAGGCAACAGACTAATTGAATGTCTACATGCAGACTGAAGAAGTGAAACTGTCCATGGTATGACAATAGAATAGTTCCAAAACAATATTGTTTTTCAGTACTTTTGCTTATGTCTTGAGTTAACTGCTTTTTAAAATATTTTATTGCTTGATACGTCTGAAGAAAGTCTCATCTTGGGTTGCCAGTAAGTACATAACAGAGCCTGACTGATATTAAAGATTACCTCCTCAATATCCTAAAAATTGCATCTACTTTTTCTCCCTCAATACAAATTCCAGAATCTCTGAAAATGGAAATTTATATGAAATTTGAACTGGACTCCTACTTCACTACTAGTTTGTTTTCAGTGTATGAGAACTGAAGGCTTTAAGTTTCTATATCACATTTTATATCACAAGTGATATATTTGACTACCATTAGCTCCAAATTAGTTGCAATATTACAAATCCTGGAAATCCTAAACTAAGCACCTGAATAAGGTGAACTGAAAAAGGTGCTAAATTTAATGTGAAACACATTAATTGATGTGAATAAACCATGCCCCCTCAATTCTCCTTTTTGTATAATCTTCACAAGTCTGATTGCAGTCACGTCAGCCACTCCTGCTTTTGCTACAACAAACTAGCCACTGTGATAAGTCACCTCCTCATTGGACGTGACTTCTGACTTTGTAAGATAATTCCTTGATAACTTTACTTTATTAACTTTTAAAGTAAGAGACCGAGAACAGAAGTAGTTGAACAGCCGACTGGGATCTTTTATTGGAGATGCGGTAAACACAGCATAAACAACGAAGATTATCGAAAACAGCTCACGCCTCAGCCCCTCTCCAGGCTATTTATACTACTGGTTTGGCACGTAGGCGTCCTTTTGGCAGTTTGTGTCTGCCAGGTCAAGCTGACCTGGCGTGTCCAACTAAGATCGGGTTTCCTGGAAGCCTAACACTTCCTTTCAATGATGACTTCCTAACCTCCTTTTAGGGATATGGATAAGATATATGGAATTTTAATTTGTCAGGTGCTTGAGATTCATGCTTTTTCTTATATATAATATAAATATATTTACTACCTCTGCCTAGTCACAGTACAATACTGCACACAATAAACAGCCTACAGTCTGTACAAGTCCCATGTTTTACCTGCAGGACCCATGTTTCAAAGTCTTTGTCACTTGTGATATGAAAACACCATCACACACTGAAAGATATAAAAAGTGTTTGTCCTGTTCATACAGTAGTTCAGTTATATGACCCAGGGACCTCTAAACATCAATCTCTCTTGATTGGCTATGGACAGAGCTCTCAGCTGAGAAGTCAATCCCACTGGATGACAGTAGAATTTGTATCTGCACCTGATTCCAAGATTTAAGCTGACTTTGCTAGCATTCAGCACCAGAGCTGTTATTACTCTGTGTACAATGATGCAGCTAAAATAAGCAGTGATGTGACTGACAAAATCAGCGCTTAGGCACAGCGCCTTTTCAGAATTATTGACCCCCTTAGCTAATGTCTGATGATCACATTGAAAAACAACTGGCTAGAATTGGTAATACTGGAGGCATTATTAGACTAGCATAAAAACACTATAATTAGGTGTCCAACGTGAGACAAGTAAATGACTATGAAAGCTGATTCAGATCAGATCTATTCATCAGTTTACTCCTCATCAATGATGGTTAGTTTTTAAATAGCATGTTCATTCTGTTGACAGAAATAGTGGTTGGAAGATGTAGCGTGCATCATATAGCAATACATGGATATGTATTGCTATATGATGCAATACATATCCATGTAATGCATGGATAAATTAATGCAAAGTGACAAGCTTAAAATAAAAAATGCATTTATCCCAATACCTATTTTATAGCGTGCATTTGTCTATAGAGATCCCTTGCTGATAAGCCCATTAACCGTTAACAACAACAATAATAATATTGATTCAAGTGAAGTTTGCTGTTCTTTATGAAAAATGTTTTTGTTATATATTTGTATTAATAAAATGAATGGCTGATATACTATTATCATATTTTTTTAAGTTCTCAAATATTGAAGTTGGCTTAAGTACAGACACACATACACACAAAGACACAGGCACACACATGCAGATTAAATCAAAGCCCTAATCAAGATCTGAGGTCATTTTTCTCATTACTTATGCATGACTATAACATTTTTCACCCCAGTAACCTCATGGGAGTTAACCTGTGTGGAGACCGCTGGACTCAATGTATGTGTGTGTGTGTGTGTGTGTGTGTTTGTATGTGCATATTACCACAGCAGAACACTAACATGAATCTTCCTTGAAACACTAGTTTCCTCCCATTTCCATCTCTCCTTCAACGTACCCAAGAACTGTTGGCAGAGTAGTGAAAAAGGACAAATAAAATACAGGAAACATACCAAAAAAGGGGGCATGTAACAAGAATAATGAGGTGGGGAGATTTTTTGACAACAGAAAAAGAGAAAAACAGATGGATAACAGAGTAGGAGAGACAGAGAGAGAGTGAGAGAGAGAGAGAGAGAGAGAGAGATCAGGAGAGAAGAAGCAAGGATATATAATATGGTAGCATTTCATCAGTGATTAGTGAACCATGAAACTAGTATAGGAAGAGCTGTGAGATTGGGAGGATGAAAGAGGAGAGGAAAAAAGAGTTAAGGAGGAAAACGATAATGACTGATATAGCAGAAGCTGAACCACTGCTGTCCTTACTAACACCTTAAGATCTACACAGGAAGTGTGTGTATTTTCTGCCTGGCTGGTGAGGTCCAGAAAGATGATCAAGTAACCTGATTTTTAGATGTGTCTTTTACTGACACTGAAAATCAGGAGAGGAGACTGCATTTGGACCAAAACTGGTTTCTAAGAGGTGCACATTCAAAGACAGCAACTGTATAGTAATCACACCCACAACACAGTATCTCCTTTCTATTATAAACATTCTTTTCTCACAGAGGAACGTTTATAATTAAATCGGCCAAATAAAGCATAGCTGAATGCAGTATCAGCTGCTCTGAGTGGGGACATGCTATCTATTTTTAGTCATACATGAGTTCATCCATTTTCTCTCCCCTTAACGTTCCTTTGGCGTTCACCTCAACCAGTCTTAACACAATCATCACAGTTATGACTCCCAGACAACAAAATCAAATCAGAATCTGATAAAAGCACAGTGTCCTGCTATCTGTGTACAAAATGCAGACAGCTCAAACAAATCTGTTGTGTCCAGGCTGCAAGGCTGATGTTACTTATGAGTCCTTCCAGGACAAGCCAGTTTACCTGTCCTGATAGGTAATCAATAAATAATTTTAAAAGCATTTTTGAAGTTGTTTTTAACTTACTGCTATTTTGTACCAAAGTGAATACTGCTGATTTCAGGAGTAAAAGGTTTCACATTCCACATTCACTTTCACAAGCAAAAGAGCACTTAGATTTGCATGTAATGTGAGGAAAAACTATTTTATTCTTCTTACATCGGTCACACAATACAGTAAAATACGGAAAATAGAAAAAAGGTGGAACATTTAGACAGTACTGCACAGAACAAAAACTGTGCAGTGCAAAAAGTATATGCAGTAGTATACTATAGTAACAAAATAAAGCTACAGTGCTAGGAATCACTGGACATTCTGTCATTCAAATCTGGCCACATATTCTCATCGACCTCACACCTAATGCTCTCCCTCTCAATGCAACGGGGCAAAAATCATCTTGTATGCCATAAACATCCTCTGCATGCTTCTACTGTTATATCATCACAAGCAGCATCCATTGCAGCAAGCAAGACATTTTGTGGTTAATGATCGCATACTTTCCATCTCCATGCAGAAAAAAATTCCTTGAGGGAACTCCATTCCCATTCTTGGGTTGGCCCCAAATAATTGTCTGTTGTCTTGTCTTGTTGGAAGCTGACATTACCAAATACACTGGAAAACGCTGGCAAGCCATTTCTCACCCAACTTCTGCCATTGTCAGGGATGGGACCCATGTAGAAGGTTTCCAGGAAAGTCAGCAGGTGCTGGGTATTGCATAACCCAATGATAGAAATATGTGTACTAACACCATTTTCAGAAATTGCGGCAAACATCGTAATATACCCGCCACACTGGGCTGGCACATCCACACATCTGCCTTTTGCAAGATTGGAATCGGCGTCATTGACAAATACAAGAGCGTAAGGGATTTCATTTCCTTCCAGGTGTGTTATTCTCTACAATAAACAGGATCAGCAAAACAACAAAAACAAATATACTGTGGAATCCTACAATTACAGCAAAGTACACATGCATGTGTTCTTTTCTACAACTACAGTAAGCATAGGCCATAATGAAAGGAAAAACTGTGACACTATACAATATATAGTATGTGTGTAAAGCACAACAATGCTTCACCTGTACACAATCTCAGCTCCTTCACTCTGTCACAGTTCCTACAAATGGTACTTTGTAGAGTTGCTTCATTGTCACTTGATGTCTCTTCAGCACCTTATCTATCGTAGACAGGCTGACAGGGTGGATAACTGCAAAGATGCCTTGAAGGTGTCTCTAAAATTGCAGACTGGATCTCTCTGAGTCTTATGCCATTATTTGAAATGACTGTGTTGTAGGTGCTTTGTTCTTGCTGAGGCGTAAAGAGTGCTCTTTTGCCACCACCACCATGAGGTTATTGTGTAGTCCTATACACCGAAATTCACAAATATAGAAAACTACATATATTGTACTGCACTGTAGCATTATTGTAATTGGAATAACATACAGTATTTAATGATTACATCCTGTTTTCCCTGTGAAATGTTTGGATGATTGATGAAACTGTGGGCCAGCCTACTTTGGCTGCACCCAGTAACCAGCCTCTGCCATTGCAAGGACATAGTGGATTACATGGTCCACAAGTGTGGCCTGTATTTCATCTGAGACATGTCTGTGTCTTTGCACTCTTCTGCATCTTCCTCTATTCTGCTGTCTTCCTCTTGCTACATTGCCACGCATGGTTACTCCTCTTCCTCTTCCATCGGCAGGCTGCTGCCCCTGTCCAATGTTTATCTGAGCAGGGTCTTCCATATTCACAAATGTAGTATTTCTGTCAACCTCAAGCTCTATAAATGTTTTATAATACTCATAATCATAGCTTACACCTGTAAGCTAACCGGATAGCATGGGCCATTGGTTGACCTAAGATGTGATAAACTCCCCATTAGTTCATGAAGTTCAAGTTCTACAACAAACTTATCAATTTAGCAGACCTTACAGACACTCCATGTCTAATGTCATTTATGAAATGTGAGCTCGGTAGATTTTGACAGTTAGACTGTTCTGCTAGTGATGACTAACACAATGAAATACCTAATTACATAAATAACATAAAGCATAGCATTAATCATCATAACATGAAATTATTCAGTTCAACTGTCATTCAGGAACTGAGCCAAAGCAACTGAGAAAAACTATAAACTGAACGAGGAATGGCTCACACAGTTCCAGTAGCTTCTCCACTAATGGCGGCTGATAAATTTAATTGCAACTTCTAAATGCGCAGTCAGGTGAAGCAAAACAAAATTAGAATTAGTTTATAATTACTCCTACAGGCTATCTTTACCTGTGTTGCATTCCTTTACTCATTCCTGTGGTTGTGGTTTTTCATGGTTAGACCTATGCTGTCCCTAATTTTACAGTTGATACTTAAATTATATATTTTTTAGTTGTCTATTTCCAATTAGCCTTTCTTTTTAAACTCTGAGCATAATTTAAAAATGATGTAACAACATTTTCAGTCTTTTGCTGTCAAAAATATGTAAAAAAAATAGCTGGTTTGGGATTGGGCATAAAATCACTCCACTGTATCTGCTGAGCAACTAAAAAAGTCAACTTGAGAGGAACAGAATCAAAGTTTAACTTATGTAGAAGGTCACTTGCTGAAGTTCAGAGGGCACAGACACCTAACTCTTGTACAAACAACCCTAATTAAGTTTTGATATCCTTTCTGGCTGTCAGCCGCCTCTGCTGCTGTTGCCTTTATGTGTCTCCTTTTTCAAAGCCAAGAGATAAGAGCATTTTCTAAAGTTTCCCTTTATGCATGTCTCTAAAGAGGGATGCAACTTGGCCAAGATTTAGATGAGGTCAAAGTCAATGATAAGATTTCTATGTATTATAGACAGTCTTGAGACATAATAGCATTAAAGCAGGCTATGATATGACATTTTCATAATAATGCCACTAATAGCAAGATTAATTATGACGGGCAGCATTAAGAAATACTGAAAGGGTCGCTTCACTTGCAGATTTGAAAATAGGTCTTTACTGTTACAAGTCTAAGTCAAGTCTTTAGAGTTTGGAGGCTGAATTTTGTACAGTAAACTTAAAGATCCCATTAAATGACTTTTAGATAATATTTCTCGATGATTTAATGTGTCTCCACAGGTGTGGTGAGGTGAGGATTAAAACAGGAGATGAGTAAGGACACAAAGGAGGTAAGTGTTTTTATCCTGGAAATCAAGTTGTGTGAATCAAATGATCTTCTCTTTGCAATGAAATTAGGGAGATTTTTCTCGACTTCTTAAAGCCACAAACTTCAGTCACACCCTCAGTGAACACTGATTACGAGTCTTTTAATACTCATGTTGTTGTTCATCTAATCATCTCAAACCCCATGTACACTCCGTCTTTGTTGGTGTAGGAGTTGTGTCTCAGAGAGAGTGCACTTGTGTTACTGTGATGTTCCTACAGATTTCAATATTAAAGAGAGACTCTGCAGGCTGTCTGCAGCAGCTGAGATTAAACAGACAGAGAGAAGACAATCACACAGCAGTCCAACTCGATCAAAGTGCAAACGCTGAAAGACAGTCAGACAAATGGGAGCCAATGTAGCTGCAAACAACAACAAAGGCAAACCGTACCATCTTGAGCTGTGCACAGGGGAACAGAAGAGAGGGGTTCTTCTTACCATATTTATCCACACACCAACAATGACCTGTGCTGCTAAAAAGAGAGAGAAGACAAAGGAGGAAAACACAGAGAAAAGAAGCAAGGGAGGTCTAATTTAAGAATTTAAGACGGTAACAGAAAAAGTAAAAGAAGAGACAAAAACACAGTGGGACAAAATTAAAAGCCATTATGTGTTAGATGTACTAAAAGTCACATCTGGTCCTCTATACTTCTGACTATAGCTCCTGTGTATTCACAGACTGATTTCAACAATCAATTACTACTATGAAGGCTGCAAGACAACAGCCATGCATCTGTCTAGAGAGGCCCAGTCATTTTCAGGGGCACGTCCCCACACACGCACGCTCGTGCACAGAAGAATAATAAAGGGGTGTACACTGCACAGAATGAACAAAATATGAGATACTTTTGTTTTTCTGTATTTTTTGTATCTGATACATAGTTCCTTTGGCCTCTTTAAATGCATAAAAGATAGAAATGCCAATTAAGTCTGGGTGTCAGTGAAAAGGGGTAAATGTGTGACAGCTGTCAGTCAAGCTGATTGACCAATGATGCTTTTCCGATGACCCCGTCTGACTCTTCCTGTCTAACTCCCACTCATCTAATTCTGACAGGGCAAACCAAGATCAAAGAGCGCTCAAGGTTAGTTGATTTATTCTTTATACATCTGTTACAACAACCTGTGCAGTGTTCTTCATACCTCCATCAATCTTTGCCTGACTACCCACCCTCTCTCCATCCCTCTTTCCTTCTCTTATTCCCTTGTTTTTCCACACCCTCACATATCTCTGTCACTCCCATCTTTCCTTCCTGTTCTCCTAGGGTTACCACCTCCACTCCTACTCTGTCTTTCCCCCTTTCCATCAATTTTATTTCAACTCTCCACGTCATTATTCTGATACTGGAGTGCAACTTGCATTTCGATCAGTATGACCTCAACTCTACAGCCTTAATTTCTCATTTTACTCTCCCTCGCTTTTCAGCTGCTGGAGGCAATAACCCAGCTCTGATTTTTGGTTATCTCCCTTTTCTTAACTTAACATTTCCTCCCTTGATCTCCCCTTTCCTCCCTCACCCTTGACTGGGACACACCACCTGGGATTCAGGCTTCTGGAAGCAGTTGCACCACTGGTTAATGAGTGCAGGGATGAAAAACAAAAAAGTAATCATTCTGTACTAACCACTGTTGAATTGGTAAAGTGTACAGACATGTGTAATTTTACACCTGCTATGTCTGGGTCTCCACCAACAACTTATGGAAATATTTGGCACTTCAGCAGCTAAATGCTTAGTAGGTAGACACCAACTTTGTCTGTATGCTGTTATATGCAGACCAGGTAAAGTTGTTCAATTTAAAGTTACATTTTTTTCCCTTTTTGGCGGTTTTCTGGGACCAATACAATGAATTAATTTATGCTAGAGCAATTTGCAGAACTGAGGGGAGTCAGGTAACAATTCTCTTTGTTTTGTCACCACTATTTACTTTTGTTATGTGATCCACTGTTGATATAATAATGAATAATAATACTTGATAAGATATTGATTAAAATAGCTTCAAAGGACAAGTTCAGTATTTTTCAAGTCTGTCGTAAAACAAGAGTCTGGTACCAAAGAAGTTTTCTTTACTGTAATCATTCTTCCTGTTCATACTGGCTGCTAAAATATACCCTTTAAATGTGCTTTCAATGTAAGTGATGGAGGACTAAATCCACAGTGTTTATACACAGTTATTTTGTGCATAAATGCATTTAACAGTTTATCTGAAGCTTGAATGGGGACTCAGCAGTCTGAGTTTGTCATATCAAGTGGATATCTGATACAATTACAGTCTTTGTGTTTCCTAAGAGAGTGTTACCCTTTGAGCTGTAGTGGAAGAATAGTAACAAAAAGAGGGATTTTGGTACTGGACTGTAATGTTGAACAACATCTACTTGATTTAACTCATTTGGTTGACTGACGCTTCATAGTAGCTTCAGATAAATGTTTAAATACATTTTTGTCCAGATGGAGAATTGTGGATTTTGGGCCCCATTACTTACAGTGTAAGTGTATTTGAAAGGAGCAGGATGAATGATTATGGCGAGAAAAACTTATGTCAATGTTCATTTGGACACTGTTGTTTTAAGACAGGTCTTAGACTTGGGCAATACTCCTACATGAATTGTGTGAGCCTTTTGTGGCTCCAGAGGGAGCAGTGTGAAATCTAATACATCTCCATTTTACTTTAGGCAGTGTCAGTTGGGGATGAAGACTACAAGTTTGAAAGTAAAAAAAAATCTTGGGTTATGGAGTGAGACGCAAGTGAGGTTACCAGACCTCTTTAACATGCTCCTCATATCCGCTCCAGGCTAGCTGCTCAAGGCTATATTTACTTCTACAAGAGTAACACAGCCACATTTCCAACCAAACTGTCATAGTGGGAAATGTAGAGGCCAGGTTTTGAAGAAGAAGAAAACAGACAATACCTCTGGCTCTGCTGCATTGATTATTTTATTCCTTTTTTTAAACTGTACAACATGAGTCCCCTGAGTACAATGGTAAACTGGTGATGTACTCTTTTAATAATAGTTGGATTGATTGTGTGTGAGTGTGTTTGAGTGTGGTGGTAGAGCTGGGTGGCGTGGGAGCGTAGTGGCATTTGAGAAAACAGAGTGGGGTCACTATTGACATCACCAGCTCTCATGAGGATTGCAAAAAAATATCAGAGGAGTGTCAAACACACACATAGGTCAGTCTGTCACTCTTCAGGCTGATGGGCTCTGTGTCACTATAGACCACACATACACACACATGCTGGAAAGAGAAAAAGTCACTCACACTGTCACTGAAAATGTGTGATAAACAGCCAGAAACACAAAGGAGGGAAGAAAATGACACAATGTACAAAGAGAAATAAAAGACAAAGAGAGGAGGGTGAGATATTGTGCCTCTGTTATGATGGATTGGAAAACATCCAAGAGTCTTCAGCTGGAGTCCACCAGGTGAAATGAAAAAACAAAGAATGTGTCAATGTCATGGACTGGGAGGCATCCTGGGGATTAAAGGCAAATTGTGGTGACAGGTAGAACATAGCATGCATTTCCATTCTGTTCAAAAGTGTAACTGTAGTGAGCGCTGGTTAAATATTGTGTATCAAGTAAATGTTTGTACAGTAAAAGAGTCAAACAGATATGCCAAAATTCTCTCTTTCTCTCTCCACTCCACAAGGATGTGACCGACAAGGTCACAACCTACAAAATTCAATCTACAACTAATTATTTCTTCCTATCAGGTATTTAAGCAAAAAAACAACAACCCTGAAACTGCACACAAAGAAACTGTGGCTATGCACAGAATCATGCACAGTCACACAAACGCCAACAGATATGCACAATCAGACACATGCTGGAATGAATCAACAGGGTTTCATGATTATTGTTGGAGAACGCAATGTAGTTTCTGTCATTGTAAAATAATAGTGTCAAGGTAAAAAAGGAACTGGAACTGAGGAAGAGACAAATAACAACATTATCTGGCTGGCTGGCTATCCGAGCTGACATTTCTGCTTAAATCATAAGGCGGTGTGTTGAGTATGTGTGTGTGTGTGTAACAACCCTTTTGGCAAGCGTAGACAGATAACATGTCAGAGTGTTCTTCATTTCCGCAGGTCTGGCACACAGGAAGAAAGAGCAGGATCCCAACAGCTGAACATTATCTGCCTTCACCTCCTAAATATCATTCTTCCTAAGGCTGAAGTGGATCTGTAGCATGTTGCCCTTTTCCAAACACAAACCTCAAAAAAACTCCAGCCCTTTCTACATTTATCTGACTCTGCTTCATCTTCACATCCACTGTTTCTTCCCTCTCTATACAATCCCATTCTCTGTCATTTAAGTCCCTCTTTCCCTTTGTCATTCCACTGTTGCCTCTGAGGACTTATTCATTTCTCTTTATATTGCCTGTCCGTTCTCCATTTCTCCGTCCTCTAACTGTCAGTCTCCTGCTAGTCAATAGAGACTACTTATCCCACCTCTGCCTATCCCAGTTTCTCTTAGATCATTACACTATATCTTGAGCTTTCTCTATTTCTTTTATTTGTTCTTTTGATGGTCCAGGGTTGTTGAGAGTGCTTCCTTTCTCATTTCTCTCTTCACTCTTTCTACAGCTTTAAAGCATTGAATTACATCTCCTGTTACTTTTGATACTCACTGTCTCTACAATCCAATTTCTCTTCTACTGACTCCCACTCATCTCTCTTTGGATTTTGCTGTGAGGCCCAAAGTGAGGCTAGAGTGACTATCTCTCTTTTACTTCTATGACCCAAACTGTTCAAAAACTACTCCAGGCCTGGTTTATCCATCTGAGATACCAGCCAAATGCCCATCAGCTTAACTATGAATTCTGAACATAAATCATAATTAAATAAAATGAGAGATTAATAATGTTTTGCTGTAATAATATCAGAAACTAGAAACAAAGGCAAGCAAGTCAGCATATCACATTTCTGTTATACTTTTTTTGAGGTTCACTTCGAAGCCACTCTGACCCTGTATGAAGGTTTTAACCCAGACATCTGTAGCTGGAAACATTCATGTATTGTGAGACACAGACAGATACACATAACACATAGACAAAACTGTCTACAGTCTCTCTCTTTCACTTTCAGCAACGAAGCAGGGTCAAGAATGCTTACAAAATGTCTGATGTCTGAAATCCAGTGAAGGTCTTTCGTGAAGGAGTGGAGAAGAGGACTATTATGGTAGAGTTGGATTTGATAAGGAACCCAACAAATGATGCTGCTGTTGCACAACTAGTGGAAAATCAGCAGGAAATAACTATTATGGTGTTTAAAAAGAAAGAAAATTCCTGAACAAACATGTAAATATTGACAATGTTATGACACTTAAGGAGAAAATAAGACAGAAGCGTCAAACAGAATACACGTCATGTTATATGTTGTGAATCTCTGGTGTGTTATTCAGATTTAGAGGCAGTCATACCTACTCTACCTCGGGTACTGAGGTGAGTTTTCTCTACATGTATGCATACAAATATGCACAGAGAGGAGCTTTCAACAAAGGGATTACCCACAAAGACTTTAAGTTACGCAGATACAAATAAACACATGGACAGGAGAAAATAAGAAATCAATAGGTAATCTTCTGGAGAGATACAGAGGAGGAGCGTTTTCGTTAGATCTTATTTGACATTTTTCTTTCCTAAAGTCTTTATGTTAATCTCACTATCCGCCCTCTGGTCAGCAGAATATAAAATCCCTACCTCATAACCATATTATTTTAGTGAGAAGAGGAGAAAAAGGAAAAAAGAAAAAGATAATTAAATGAAAAAGAGGTTAACAAAAAAAAAACACATGCTATTACTGAATGATACATCTCAGAGTGGAGGAACTGTTAGAGTGACACTCATTTGTTAAAGTTATGTGTGTAAGATTAATACACAAAGGTTATTTTGCTACCACACAGGTGTTTGATGCTCTAAGCATAGAGACAGAAGTCGTAGCTGTACTGTTTATTTATCACATGTTTAGTTTACAAGAACATGATGAGTTCTCTCCTAAATAAGTCTAAAGCCTTGCTACTAGTCCCTATTGTGTAGGCTGGAGTGAGTCTTACTAACAGTATGGGGTTGTCCTTAGTGCAGTGTTTGAAATCTTTTAAATCAGTTCATAACCAAAAAAGTGCTCCACTAATTCTTTGCTAATTTACCTACAGTACACAGTATGTCAGACCATTCTTTTTTTTTGGTCTGAAAAATGACATTTTGGCCAGACTGTGACACAAGGGGAAATTAAATTATGTGTAAAGGGCACATCCTCTAGCAAGCATGAATTTACTGCATACTAAGGTACTAGTACATTTTAAGATCCCCTCCAGACATGTTTGAAGATGTGTAAAAATTTCCTGTTTGAACAATTAGTCTCTATGTGGGTTTTCCACATTAAAGTTTAGTTAACTATTTAAATATTACTAAACTTATATTGATGTATTCTACCTCATTAAAAATAGAAAAAGTAAAAGCCCAGAATCAATGAAAAACATGCCAATTCGATTTTGATATTTTTTGTGGACATGTGGAAATTTTGGTCTGAGAGTGGTGCCAAAGAAAAGGTCAAGGATGAACTAAAGGCTTGTGAAAAGGTTTAGAAGCAGTAAAGACATCCACCAGAGATGTCGGTCGCTTATGCAGACTTCTCCAAAGCAAAAGTTTTTGGATTTTTAAACATGGTACTTCCTGGTCTAAATGAGGAGATTGATTAAACACCTTTTCTATGAAATGCAGAATATTATTACAAAGAAAACTGATATTTCATCTTTAGGCATTAAAACCTCTCGATACTAAAGAACATTAGTTTTACATTGGTACATTTTTTGTAATTGATTGAATAATTTTTGGAAATGTGTGATGTATGTCATTTCTTTGTGGGTTTGGTCATTTATTTCCCATTTATGTGCAGGATGCTTTTTGTGTGTTTGGGAAGGTGTGTCATTTTAAAATGGCTTCTCATTGTGATCCATTGCTGTCACATACCTGAATTCAGTTAATCAGGATTGCGGATATCAACTGCCAGGTTTATAAAATGTTTGTTCACTCTTTTTTTGCCCTGATAAAGACCTCTGAGGTTGAAACCAGTCAGGATTTTATTGTAAATAGCCATGTTTTGAATAAATTGGATTTAACTTAATGCTAAGGTTCTTTTTCCTGCTCCATGTGATGAACCAAATACATTTGAATTCTTTTTTAATCATTGCCTGACTGAAAAACATTGTCACCCTTGGACTTTATGGTTTAGTCTATAGCTTACTGTAAGTCAGAACTGTCCAGTTAATTTAAGGCCAATGATGATTATGAATTATTTATTTTCTTCCATAGTGTTGATCTGTAATTGTAACTTCAGATTGTATCAGAAATGTATATCTTAACCAATTTGATTCATATTCAGTTTGTTTTAGGGGCATACTGTATGTCTCCACAGTAGGAAGTGATGGTAAGCAGCTGGGCAGACAGTCTGTGCTTCTCACTGGAGAAACTATTGATCAGGTCAAAAATTACCTTCTTCTTCTTTTTCTGCTTCCTGTCTCTCTCCACTGGTCCCTCCCTTGCTCCTCATGTCTTTTATGTCTGAGATCGATGGAGACTCCCGGGGCACAGACCAGACAAAATCCAGCAGCCCTCAGTCAGTAGACCTGCACACTGCACATTCATGCATGTACACACAAACACACATGCATTGTTTCATTGACTGCTTCCTTCTAGAAAATTGGTGAATGCAGCAGATAACGTATGTGTAGACATCAGTAAAAGATACCACAGAAGGGCAACTTTCCTCTTTAATACATCCACTCATTTCTTACCATTCAGCTGATCTGCTTTTCCTCCGCCCCTCAGTTCCTCAAACTCAAAACACAATTTCTCTTCCCTTAACCATTAGTTCAAAAAAAGTCAACTCCAATCTTCTGATATATCCGCCTCTATGAAACTGGTAACTTTGAGCTGAACTATATAAAAGACAGGGAAGAACAGAGAAAGAAAAAAGTAAAGAAGAATGGGAGCACACCTTTAAACAGTAACAACATTCACAGTTTAGAGTCATTCAGATTTCTGCATTAACAGACTTTTCTTAATTTATATTCCCCTCTCACTTTAGACTTTGGAGGTTATTTGAGAGTGCAGAAAAGGGGCTTGAGGTTTCATTAATCAAATTCAACTACATGGAAACTGAACCAACTGTTACAACATAGACTACACTCAAAGTTGGTTGATGTAACACAAAGATGAGTCTGATTAAAGAGGCTCCTTTGAAATTAGATTGACATTTGACATTTGAATTAGCTCCAAGAAAGAAAACGATGATACGGGGGTGGAATTTAGTGGAATGATGAACATCAGTCCAATATCTCTGGCGAGACCTGGCTTAGCTTTTTGGCTGTGAAATGCTCCACTATTTCACCAGCTAGTCTCTAACTTTGTCTGTCTGCTGTTTGATGCCTAACAGGTAACAATACACTTTTTCACTAAAAACAACTGCCTGCTGTGACTGGAAATGACACTATGAGAGCAGTGAGACTGAACCAAAACAGCAGTGTCTGTGACCTGGAAAACAAGCAACAAACAATCAGCTGGCAAAAAGCTTCATAAATCTGAGGGACATTGACGAGATGGTGGACCATTTTTCTTTGTCTCTGTGCCATCATTGCAAATGACCTTTTTCACATACAAGTAGTGATGTGATTCACTGTTAATTCTAAAATAAAGATTATAGCAGCTTTTGAGTACACACTCTTTTGTAGCTTCTCAAAGTAGATTTAAGTACACATTTGAACAAAGACTTTAATTTAACAACAGCAAAACAATATCACGCTGTCTTTAAAAATTATATATAGGATTTTCCAAACTAATCTTGTATAATCCTTATTATAGGTATTAACTATACACAGTAAATGCAAAAATCCAAACTTTTCTTTCCCTGTCATTACTACATTAGTAACCACTGACACATTCAGAAAAAAGCAGTCTGCATGGCAAAATAGGTTTGTAACACAACACAAACTTTACAAAGTACAAAAATGTATTTTTGGTAAATAAACTATGCCTTCTTCAAAAGTAAAAACAGTATTAAACAAATTGTTGCAATGAATTTGTTGCAGTTTAATGATGAGATCTTTGGTGCATATGTGTGTATGTGTGCCTGCACGATGGGCATGTCTCTTCAGCAGTCGAGACAAATGTTTAATTACATGGGTTCAAAGACACTCCATCATAAGAGAGCAGACAGAATGGGATAGAGGAAAAAGGGTTAGCAGGAACATAATCTGTCCTCCTGTGAGCTCTGTGCGGCTGTCAAACAATGTTGCAAGGACAAATTTAATTTAGTCTGGGGATTTAGCCCATTCAGTGGCTGACTTTACTTTGGCTGCTGTGAGCAGATGAAAAAGAAGAGCTAAAGGATCCAACACATTCACCTTCGCAGCTCAATTTGAACATCTAATTAACTTTAAAAATGAAAGAAGTCTTTCGTGGCCTAATGAGTTCATATCAGCCCCAGTGATAATTTGGAGGATTGAACAATGCTTACTGCAGCAATTACACTTATATTGGTAATGCTGAAACACAAATATCATTTGGTAAGTGGGCAGACGAGAAAAGCTTATACAAATGTGGCAAAAGAGATTAGTGTGAACTAATATATTTGTGCATCCAGTGCAGTAAACTAATAGACCATATTAATGGCCTAAGAGAGAGAAAATACAGGAGCTAGCCAGCATCTCAAGATTTCCACTTTGTAGAAAAAACTGTGAGCTTCTCACAGGTTTGAATCTATGACCTTCTGGGAAAAAAACTTCAAAATACATCTTTGGAAAATCTGTGAGGACGGAAACCTGAAGATACCATATATTCTGTAAGCACTGAGATATCCCTTGTGTGTGAGGAGATTTGCTGGTGACGAGGGCATGCCTTCATAACAAGACTGCCTGTCTCTCTCTGCCCACTCTAACCACAGAGCAGGTCCCATTGCATTGAGCTGACAAGTGCAAAGGTCTAAGTGAGTTTAACTGCTGCGCTGTTATCCCAGCGTGCTCCGTTCTGTCCCCATATGTGCAGGGAGATATAGAGAGAATAGATAAGAAAAACTGAAGAAAGTTGCCTGGACTGAAAAAGGGATACAGCAAGTAAGTTAGTTCTGCTGCACTACATACAAGCTGTAATTGCCTGGCTGCAATTCATTCCAGATGATATGTCAAAGTTGAAACAGTGGCCACAGTGAGTAAAAAAAGAGCCAAATATATATATATTTTTTTAAACTTTTCAATCCATCCCATTAGTGTATGATGGTGTAAAATTACAAAGACTCAGAGACAGACAGGTGTGAAGAAAAAGAGAGTTAGCAATTAAATGTCAAAGTAGATTACCAAAAATGTGAAAAATTAAGCTCTTTGTCTGTAAAGTTTAGTCCACACAGCAGAGATGGAGTGAGGAGAGAGCGAATGGATACTAAAACTAATTAGTGAGAATGTTGAGACTACTGAATGGATATTAAAGACAGCTGCCAGAAAGAAAAAAAGAAAAGAAAGATTAGAGACTGGTATGAGAGAAGGAGAGGAGCAGACTTGTGACTTAATGAGTTTAGTTGGGCTCATAGAGCTCATCCGTCCTGATTATGAACTTGTGGAATTCCTTTTACATCTGAAATTAATATCTTAAGTAATGACTGTGCTATTTTAAGTGTGAGATTTAACAGAAAGCCCAGAGATAAAGTGAAAGCAGACAGCCAAACAATATAAAGCAGTGTGATATTGTTGACACAGTCCAAGACCTTAAAGTAAAACTTCTTTGACTTCACACATACATCCACTTCCTTAATTCCCACAGCCATGCTCATAACACATACTGTACTGTAATTGTAGTTTCCACAGATCAAACATGAAGACAAATTAATTAGATACAACACTCTCTGTTCCCTCCATCATTTGGATTTTTATTTTTTAATGTTTTGAGTTTTCTGCAACCTGGGTTTAATGGTTTTGTAAGAAATTCTGTTGTTTAAAATTTCACAAAAAATCAAAAAAACAAAACCCTTTGTTGCTGAGATCTGCGAAATACAGTCAAAGCAGTTCATTAGAGAGAAGCAACTCAAGCTTTCAGATGATGAGAAAAGTTTGAAACACATTCCTGTTTTAACCCACTTATCAAAACCAATTATTCAGAAGTTAAAAAAAGTGAACTTATCTGAACCCAACTTATTACAATCATCCCTTGCACTCTTAAACTGCATGCAGTAGTCAACTACAGTAGGCACTAAATAGCTGTTTCCCAAATCTATACGACACATTCATTTAAAGCAAAAAACATTTTCCTCTCTCTTTGATAAGTTTAATAGGCAGTAGCATTCTAAATTTGTATTTTGATTGCAGCTCACTGTGCAGGTGTTGTATAATTTTATTTTAGTACAAAATGATAAAGCATATTGTTTCCTGTATACTAACTGCAAACACAGTATACTATAACATACTTACTACATAAAGTTAATATGCAGTAAGGAATAAAAGATAAGTGTGTAGAATTTAGTGGCATCTAGGCCACTATGTTGCACTGTCATGTTTCTACAGTAGTCCAGAACGGACAAACTCTAGAGAGGGCCTTTCACATTTTTCGCAAGTCTTGCAGCCACCTTTGGTTCTCCTACATGCTTGGAAGGGGAGGAGGAGGGGTATTCACTTGCTTGCAATCTGCAACCTCGCCACTAGATGTCATTAAACCTTACACACTGGTGCTTTAATACAGAGCAAATTATCCAATTAGTGAGATGTTTTCAAGTGGTTCACATTTCTATAAGCATCTCTAACAAAAGAAGGTTTAGGTGTTTAATTAAAAATCTCCTCCTCCTCCATGTTTGAAAATGTATGAAAAAAGTAATGTGATGTGATTTCTCCATAAAACAAATCCATTACCAAAAAACAATTTATTAAAATGACCTCATAAAAAATATATAATTGATGAATAAGCAAATATTTGAAATTATTTTCAAATTATTTTAATTTCAAAAGTTGAACTGCTGAACACAATATGTCTCCCACTGCACTGTAAAGTCCATTCTCAGTGTATGTGCGCTGCTGGCTTCAAGTTTCCACATCACATGTGCTATGCTTGTATGTACACATGTTAATCTGTGATTTTCGGTGAGCACAGAAGCACTACTTTCAGCAGATAAATGTGAAAACAGCTTCATAGAGTCAAACACTGCACATGCATCATTCTGTACAGTAAAGCTCAAATTTTCAAAGAAGAAAAACACATGTTTGCCTGGAGGGAGACTTTAAAGAGAGAATCCAATGCATGGACAGCACTGAACTCTTACTGGCATTAGTGGATTAGCATCACTGGTGTCATTCTTGCTTTACATCAGCTGCTGCGTGGCTACCAGCTGACTAGTAATATATTGTTAAATGAAGACTTAATGTTCATGGAAGTGTTTATTAAGGAGGGATTCATTCCCCTAGCAGAATCCTTGTTGCTGCTTGGATTCCTTGATTGTGTTATCTGCCAAATCTAATTATATAACAATTTGGCCAGTTCCTTAATGTGTTTCTGACTATACTGGAAATTTTACAAACGGGATTCTATTATTGTACATCCTTATCTGTCATAATATTTATAGTTCACTTACCAAATTTGGTCTGCTTTTCAGGCTCCTCATATATACAGAAGCAAAACTATACACATAAAACTTCTGTAAAGGGCAGAATATTTCTTTACTGCAGGACCTCTCAGTAATTAGCTGTCAATTTTTTGCTCTTTTATATGCACCCATTGTGGGAAAGTATGTGTGTGAGTAAATATGTACTCTACGTGATTTTATTAATACTAGCCTGATAATCGTACTATATTGCCATTTCTTTTTCACTCTTGCAGCACAAAAAGAAAATGGGCAGAGAATCATTAGGTCTGGAACCAGGTAAGACCAATGAGTCTGAATTAGAGGTGTGACAAGATCTCGTGGCGTGAGATTCAATCGTGATGATATTTCTCGTCGTGTGGATTATTAACCATGTCACAGCTTCTACCTGCAGAGATCTCACAGTCAGCAGTAGGAGAAGAGGAGTTGAGCAGTGGTAGGTTGACCTCAGGTCTCTACACTGAAAGCCTGAGGTAGGAGGAGCAGCTATGGTAGCCTAAAGCTGCGTTCAGACCAAAAGCGTCTGACACGAAAAAATCGCTTGAATCGCTTCTATCGCGCCGCTTGATCATAAATATACATGTTTGGATCATCGCTTCATTCGCACTTGTGACGTCGGGAGAAACTCGCCGCTGATTGGATGTCGCGGCACAATGTCCCCTGAAAAGTTACATTTTTCCAACTTTATTTGCGTCGCTTCAGACGCTTGATTCATTCATTCATTCGCTTCAGACGCTTCATTCGCACCGCCTGATATAAAATCGCGTGTTATCGCGCCATTTACATTCATTTTCTATGTAGATTTGCTGCTCAATTCACGTCAGACGCTTTTGGTCTGAACGCAGCTTAATAATGCAAAAAGTAAAATGAGTCACACTAACAAATTATAACACAATTTGTATGTTGTTCTACTTGTGTATGTGTGTGATATATGATTTTTGCAATTTACTTTTATTTCTGTGTTTTTTTATTAGAATGAATATTAAAATGTTTCAGAAACATGCACAGTGCAGACAGTTGTGCATCTTCCCAGACAATCAAAAGTTTAAACAAAACAAACAACCAACAAAAAAAAAAAAAACACTCATCTTGCCTAGCATGTCTTTGTATATTTGTGTGATGTTCCATTCATTTTAACAGCCACATTAGAGTTGAATAAAAACAAAGAATAAAATCTCATTAAATTTTGAGTAATAAAGTGGTTATAATTCAAAAGAATAACACAATTTGTGACTATCTCACCACCTGCTGTGAGACTGGGTTGGTCTAAACTTTGTAATCCAGGTTTACATGAATGAATATGTAGTTTCAATGTAGACACTCGTGGGATCGCTAGTGTGCCTGGCTTGTGGAGCGATGAAGAAGACAAAGTGATGTATTTCCTGTCCCAGATTTTCTCATGAAATATAAAAGAGTGGGAGGGGGCGGAGGGGGTTCCCTTCTGGGAGCGCATGACGTCACTGGGAATCCCCCCTGATGTAAACTCTTGTTTCACAGCCCTATTATTATCCTCATAGTTTGTATCTGAGCTGCATAGGCTGTAGACAACTATGAGCAGAAGATTTGAGACATGAACGTTTTTTTCTCTTTTTATTCTTCACAACAAGTAACGTTCGCTGAGGATCATGGGTAAGCTAATGTAGCCACTCCGAAACAGCAGAAACAAAACGTATTTCTCACAATCGAAGGTGAAATAATTAAAACTGATGGTCATAACATTCACCCAGCATTTCGTTGAGTTATCCAGGACACTTTCTTGTTTTTGTGTTAAAAAATGATGAGGATATAAATAAAATTGTCAATGAATTATCTGGTCTTCCCGGTACTGATAAAGACACAACAGGGGTAAAATCCCCTAGTTAAATGTTGAATAATATAGCGGTTATATTTTTAAAGTACTATAGAATATTTGTGGATTACTGGACATGAATCAATTTTGGGGCTATTGTAAGAACTGCCGTGAGACTTGGTTGTACAGGCGCACTGATCACTCGCCTTACTGCATGTATTTAAATTCATATGATATCATACGAAAAGTAGTGCACAACTTTTCTTGTGATATCATACAAATAGAGGATGATAATACGTTGCTTTGAGTGACAAGAGATTTGAGATCACTTTTTTGTTTGTTTTTGACTCATTGTCAGCCTGAGAAAAAGACACAGCATCAAATAATTTTGACATTTGTGAATCTTAAAATGAGATTAAGATAGATCTTCCTTCTATTTGCTTATTTTGTCCAACTTTGATTTGATACTAATTTTAAAATCCAAATCTGTCTGATACAGTATAAAGTCAACTTAGAAGCAAATGCTAATAAAAACAGGTCAAACATGCATTTCTGTATGTTGCTGGATAAAGTCATCTGTCAATACCAAATTGTATGTAGTGTGTGTAGAAGTATGAAAGTTGAAAATTCATCCCACTATTCCCCTTCAGGGACAGAGGAAGTCTGGAACCACAACAGTCCATCCATCCATTCTGTGCTGCTCCCTTTGGATTACATTTTTCCTCCAGAATCTCTCAATCCATCTGCTGAAATCCTATTTTCATGACAAACAATAAGACACTCACACACTCGATCACTGATCTCTGTAGCTACCAAAGAATGGGACAAAGGAAAGTATGGAGATACAACACTAGTTTTAATGCAGCTCACCAAGTGTAAATTATTTTTGGATACCTAAAATGTGTTAACATTTGTATTATTTATTATAAGGGTGGGCTATTAAAATCCGATTTAGAGGGCTACGAATCGATTCTAAAACGATTATTGATGCATCTCAATGCATCTCGATGCATCACATCCTCATTTTTTCTTTCTTACTGCGCGGCTAATTTTTCATCAATTGATACAAGAAGTCAGATAAATATGAACTCTGTTTTTTATTTAGAAAGTACTTCATCAAAAATCATTCAACATGCATGTTAAACATAGATGTCTTCACATTAAAATAAGTAGACCAAAATAAGTCAACAGTATAGACGTGATAGTGGTGAATCTCACCTGCCTGTATGAGAGTTACAAACTGAGGGTGGAGTGCAGTGCTGTTTGTTATCATGTCTCCAGCAGTGGAGAGCAGCCTCTCTGCTGTACTGTTAGCTCAGGGACAGACGTCACTGTCCAACACGCTGAGCAGCTGCAGGGTTGTTGTGGTGAGACAGACTGAGCACTGAGTTATTTTCTTCACGTCAGAATTTACATTGTTTAGTGCTGCAGTGTGTGTTGGTCAGCTGCTCTTGTTAGCTGCGCTGCTCTGCTAATGTTAGCGTTAGCTGAGTGACCGCGTTGAAAGTTAACAGTAAACTTCACGATCTTCTCACAAAAGGTAATTATTTAGTCATTCAAACAACAAATACAGCAGTCGCTTCTTTTTTTTAAAATGAACTACAGATAAACTGTTGCGAGTGCGCCCTTTAAGACTGTCCAGCTGCTGCGCTACTCTCACTGTTTAGTTCCGCCTTTGTAGTACGTCAACATCAAATTATTGATACTAACGTTTGACTTATCGATTCTTAACTTAACTAGAATCAAGAAATGTTCCCACCCCTGACTTATTATTTATTTTTTATTATTGTTTTATTATTTATTTTACATTTAATTATTCCATTTTTCATTTTAAAGATTTCAACAAATTTACAATAAACAGAATTACTGTATATAATTATAATTTAAATGACATTTATTCAAAAAGAACAAACATAAATAGTTTATTCATAATTTTTCTCTTTATTATGATCCTATTTTTTGTATCCCTCACTAATACTCATTTATGTCTATGCCTTTATGTGATTAAAAATCAACTACAGTTAATTGATTTTTATTATTGGGATAAAACAAATGTACCAATCTTTATCTTCAACCCAAGGGTATATTTTTAGTGAGTTATTTATTTATTTTCATTATGTTAATGAATAATGAAAAACAAACATTACTGCAGTTATTTTCTGAAAATCTGTCTGACATGATAAACAGTTTGATCTATAAGAATGTTTTTAATGAAAGGGGCAGCTATGCCTGAAGATTAATTTAGAGATAGAAAAAAAGGCTTAAACTTTGATTAAACCTGCGACTTTGAAGAGTTCAGCTGCTGCTCTGGTAACACGATAGACCAAAGCTTGCTTCAGGGAATGGAAATCCTGGGTGTATTCCAAACTGTCAACAAACTCAACTGTAACTCAGTTATCCACATACGAAGAACGGGACCCAGATGTTAAGTCAGCATGTGCTGTCACAATACCACTGCCCTCAAACATCAAAGTAAGCTGCAGCGGATGCTGAGGGAGCAATCATTTGCCAATCAGTACTATTGCTCACAGCAACGACTTACTCGGGAATAAACCTTCTCATCATAACTCTGATTGACCTACTCTACACTGTATCAGTCGCTTCAGTCGCACTGCAGAGCGTGGGGAAGCAGCTGGGCTGCTTTGCTTAGTCTGCTATGCAGATGTCCTTCTCCCGAGCCACTTCCTCCACATCTTGCTGGTTGATCCTGAGGCATTCCCAGGGCGGGTTGTATTTGTACTCATACCATGGTCTGGGTCCGTGCCTGGATTATCTATATATTGCATTGGGTGAGTGCCTTGGGGGACAAGCCAATTGGGAATCACCAAATGATTAAGACAGTGAGACCTTTAAAATATTTTCTATGTAGCTCTATATATTATTTACTGAAAGAAGGTACAAAGTACAAAAAAGAAAAAGACTTCAGATCCAAACCATAACCCTAACCCTTTCGATTCAGGTACAAGTCTTCATACAGGCCATTTATGCTGGAAATAATGATATTTAGCATGATGTGTTGCATTGGGGTGTGAGTTACATTCAGATTTGAGCATCAGTGTAAGGGCTTGTATGGCATTTGTTGTGGTTGGATCTTAACCTTTTCTGTAGTATGTAAGCCTGTACTTTAGTTATACGTTCTTGTACATCTATGGTGTTCATGCCATAGTAAATGTCTCTTTTTTACGTGTGAAGTCAGAGGAGGGGGCACTTCGAGAGTAGTCACCCTTGGGCACCCTAGGGTGTTAATCTGGGCCTGTCTGGGTCTCCCTCTGGTTCCCAAACAGGGAGGTAACTTTCAGTGCAAATGAGTGCAATTCCAAGCAACACTACAAGCTCCTCTCAGGCCACTGAGCCACAAAAAGCTATAAAGCTACCTTCAGACAGTGAGTGGTTGCTTGGCAGCTGTGAGGTTGGTGTCAGCAGCAAGCAGTGTCCTCCAGAGAGATAAGGCTGCAGCCACTATCATGAACCTGCACCACTACTGGCTGCTGACATCTGGGCTGATGGTTAAACTTTTTTTCAACTTGCCACTATGGATCTCCCTGTGACCATGGCAATCCCAAAAACCACACTGAGTGAAACACTGCAAAAAGTAAATATTACTGAGTTTGCTAAATTATCTTCACCATCAGTGAACAAATATATAAATTAACTAAAACAACAACAGCTGGGCCAAAACACCATGTTAATGATATTAGTAAGCTAAATTGACAAGCTTAATTGATATAAATGATGTTATATTACCAAACTGTTTTCTGTACTTTAAGGATGCTGGGTGGCAGTATTTGCTTGTTATTTTAAAGCACCTAAAGGCTGAGCCCATCCATAGTGGTAAGTTGAAAAAAGTTTAACCAAGTACCTAAAGGCTGAGCTGACAAGAAAACTCAATGTTGTTCTTTTGGTCAATACCCAGGAATCATGGCCATGGGAGTGTTGGAACTAATCATTAACTCTTCTGGCTCAGCTCCCTCTTCACCACTGCATTCTGGTGGCACAGCACCAATCCAACTGTCCATCATGCTCTTCCGAACCTCAATCATGAAGAGGACCCAGGGAAACTTAAACCTTGAACTCTATCAACTGGGGCAGCAACTCACTCCCAACACAAAAGAGGTAATCATCTTTTATTTGGCATATAACCATGACCTCATACTTCAAGGTCATGGTCTCTCATCTTAACGGCTTCACACTTGGCTGCAAACAATCCCGGTGCAGTCTGACAGTCTCATGCCACGAAAAAAAAAAAGTCAAAATTGACAAAAAGCAGAACGCTTAGAATGCTCATGTCCAAACATCCTGTCTTACAGAGCCATGGTCAGCACTAGGGGGTGTGACGATACACTCAGCTCACGAGACGAGACGAGATATTGGGTTCACAAGATCGAGACGAGATTTTAACTATATTTTTAAGAAAACTTCAATGAGGAAATACTTGACTGTTCTTCTATTTAAAATTCACAAAATGGAAATTGAATTGAAATGTTTGAACTAATCAGCTTGTAATGAATCACTTTTTCTACTTTCTAAATATATAATTATCATATGCAGTATGCAGCACTGTAAAAGGTTTCCCCATATAGATATTTTATAGATGGATCATTTTGGTATTTATTGAAATAACAACCATAAATACAAAAGTTAGATACAATCACAAACACTAAAAAGTAAATTGTAAAGAGTAGAATCAATTCTAATATATACATATAAATTAAATATATAATCCAATTATCACAAATTATAACATATTGCTAATGAAAAAACACAGAAATGAAAGTAAATTGCACAAATCCTGTATCACATAAATACACAAGTAGAACAACACATAAATTGTGTTATAATTTGGTAGTGTTACTCATTTTACTTTTTGCATCATTAAGCTGCGTTCACACCAAAAGCGTCTGACGCAAATTGAGCAGCAAGACTACATAGAAAATGAATGTAAATAGCGCGCTAACACGCAATTTTATATCAGGCGGCGCAAATGAAGCGTCTGGAGCGAAAGAATGAATGAATGAATGAATCAAGCGTCTGAAGCGTCCGAAGCGCCGCGTATAAAGTTGGAAAAACTGAACTTTTCAGGCGACATGTGTAGTATCTAAATCATTCTGAGTACTTCGTCTTCGGAGAATGTCAGAAGTTCCAAAAAATACTCAATCAAAAAGTCACCAGGAGTCGTCCAGCTGAATGCAGTTAGAGTTTTATTGTCGACAGCAAAACCCGGAGCCAACATACAGTACACAGACAGAATCTATGCATAAATGACACAAAGAGCTAAAACTTGGGGCCTTTTTTATACTGCTGAAAAGTTTCGACCCCCTCCCTCGGTGGAGTGAGTTTCAACCAATCCGCTTCTTTCTGCCCCCAACATGTACTCACGTTCTTCGCACCCTCTTTCACCTCAACTTGAACTCACGTTCTTGGCGCCTATCCTAAAGACGCCCTGAAACACCTTTTATGGCTCTTCCTTCCGTTTTTATGCTAGCAGGTGTTTCGCTATAGGAGATTTCGGATTACATCATTCTCAGCCTCCAGTTCTGTACTTTTCCATTTACTAGGTGCTGCCCCCTATCTTCCACAGCTGGTATTAGCCGTGTGGGCAATGTTTATCACAGATTTCTTTGAGTACAATATTACACAATAACTCTTATTACTGCATTCTTTTCTATAGTACTAATGCTACTAATATAAAAGTGTGGTATATATAATCACATATATTGTGGTTTTCATGCTTATTTGATTATATGGTACTTATTCACTCACTAAATGCAGAATCACCCACTTCTTCTACAACTGCATTGGTTTTGATTATCACAAGCACTTAATACACAAATACACTTCTATCAACTACATCCTTATACATTTTCAATGACTACTCGTAAAATTATACTACACATGCTAGACAGGCTAGATTCCCTGCTCCTCCTACTTCAGGCTTTCAGCGTAGAGACCTGAGGTTAACGTACCACTGCTCCTTTCCTCATCTCCTACTGCTGACTGAGATCTTCTCAGCAGGTAGAAGCTGCAACAAGGTTAATGATCCACACGTGACATTATAAAAAGAAGACATGACGTGCGAATGAGCGCTGGAAAAACGATCGTCTTTTTTTTTTTGGTGCGCCCCTTAATTATAGCTTCACGAGACAAAATTCACGTCGATGAGAAATATCGCCGCGTTTTTTCTCGCGTCTCTTGTCACACCCCTAGTCAGCACACCAGTCTTTGGCTTTCTCTGCCACTGAATTAGTAACATATCAGATCACTCATGATTAAACCAACATTAACCTGCACATGTTGATGTGCAAAGATACACAATGAACACAACCAATTTCCTGCTATATGGGATATGTGAGACAAAGCAAATTTAACTATTTGAAAACCAACTCTTATAGCATCACTTCCTTCTAAAATGTGGTAAAAATAAATAAATAATTTAAAAAAAAATGTGGTTTGAAAAAAAACAACAACAAACAAACAAACAATAATCTGCTCACAAAGTGCCCCTGAGAGAAAAAAATCAAACTTAGTAGGCTATGTAAATCCTGCCTTTGAGGGACCGAGGTCAAGTGTTTTTAGTAGGACACATTGCAGCACACACAGCCTCACCTTTATCCCGCTGATGCGTTCTTTTATCCTGTTCTAATTCAAATCCATTTCCTTCCTGTCACCTCTTTGATAGCACTGCTAATGTTGCTTAATAAAATTATGCAAAGGAACAGCACTCTGTTCTGTTCTGAGCATATTGAATTATCTGTCTGAGGAAAGAGAAGAGGGGGAGACAGAGAGAAAGGGGGAAAAACCCAGGTGATGGATGACCTCTTCCAGTCACTGGCACATCTCTTTCTTTCTCTCTCTGAGGGTTAATATGTTATTAATAAAACCTGCTCTTACAAAGTTTTATGTCATAGTACAAAATGAGTGAGAAGTGATTGAGCGGTTCGGTGTGAAAAAGTTTTATTTACTAATAGTGAAGAAAGGAGCAAATAACCAGCAAAGATATAGAGCCACAAGTGAGCCAAAGAGTATAGAACAGGGGGATTCATCACTTTGCCAGTTAGCCAAATCCTTCCAAATGATATATAGTTTTCTGGAGTAGCTGTGGGTCTGTTTCTGAGGGTTAATATGGTTTTGATACACCGTTTTAATGCTGCATGAACAGAAAATTGAAGGGAGAGCAAGCGAGAGATGACAGTTGCTTTGGGGTTCAATCTGAAGCTGCTCCACTTAGCTAGAGGATGAACAGAAAAGAGCAGAGGAGAGATGATGATTTAGGAGAGCCGAGGAGTAATATGCTACACTCAGTGGGCTGCAGTCTCTCTCGGTGTGGGAGCATTGTCTTAGTAATAGGATCCTGTATATGTGTGTGTATGTGTGTATGTGTAAAGATAAGTGGATATATAGTAAATATGGAGAAAAAAGCATTGCTGGCTGGTACAGCTCCACTGAAGTCAGCACAACAGAGAAGGACAGGGGTCGATATCCGTATAGATAATAGATAAAATAGAAAAGGAGGGAAGACATTAGAGATAAGAAGGAGAGACATGGTGAAATTAAATAAAGAAAAAAGAAGGGAAAGAAAAGTTTGGTTAAGATGACACAAATTACTTGACATAAAAAAAGTTAAACATACAGTATATGACCTCCATTATCATTCAAGAGCTGTGAATTGAGGATAATAAGGTGACAGAAGAGTCAGAGTGAAAGAAGATGGTCTAACTGTATACTGACTCTAGACTGAAAAATCTCACCTTGGATGTATGGCCAGAGGTGTAGACAGGGGCATCAATGTTGCATTTGTGGCATATAGACTTTACTGTAATTAATATCATTCACCAAAATCTAATTATAATTCGTACAATATTTCGGACATAAGTGCCTTGATAGCAAACAAATATGGATGCCTCGAGGCTAAATCGTGGAAAGAGCAGTTGCCGCCCAACAATATCAGCTTATGTCCGACCATGACCTCAATGAATCCCTTCAATCTGGCTTTGGAGCACAACAAAGAATGAAGACTGCCCTCATCAAAATCATCAACGACATCCTCATCACTGGACATCTTGGACCTTTCTGCAGCTTTCAACATAATCTCAACTGCTTATCTGACTACCTAGTACCACTGCAGCTCTGCCCTGGTTCCAGTCATATCTATCCAACATTAAACAATTTATTACCATCAGAGACTCCAGTTCTATGCTGGCTCCAGTGAACCAAGGTGTGCCGCAAGGCTCTGTACATGGACCTCTCCTCTTTACCATCTACATGTACATGTGTGTGTGTGTTTGCCTCTCTCTCTCTCACTCCGACTGAGAGCGAGACAGAGCAGCCATCACAGTGGTGTGTGTGTGTGTTTGCCTCTCTCTCTCTCTCTCACTCCGACAGAGTGAGACAGAGCAGCCATCACAGCGGTGTGTGTGTGTGTTTGCCTCTCTCTCTCTCTCTCACTCCGACAGAGCGAGACAGAGCAGCCATCACAGCGGTGTGTGTGTGCGCTGTTCCCCCTCAAGAACAGCTTTTAGAAGTATGATGGGAGAAATGGTTTATGCGTGATGTCAAAAAATCGGTATCGGCATCGGCCATAAAAAATCTGTATTGGTCGACCTCTAGTCTTGAATGGCACACAGCTGTATCTTAAGACTAAACCATCCTAGCTCCTCCAACAGTCTCTTGTCAACTGCCTGCATGAAAAAAACTCCTCCTCCTCACCTACAAATCCCTTGGAAACTGTGGTCCTCAGACATGGGTCTGATCTCCAATCCCCACACCAGCCTGCAAACTTTTGGGGACTGAGCCTTCAGTGTGTCAGTCCCCACCCTCTGGGATGTTGCATCGTTGGACGTTGGATTGAAAAAAAACTTCCTGAAAACCAACCTGTTCACCAAGGACTATGACCCCTAATTAATGCTGTCATTCTCTGCAATCACTGCTATTATTCTTTTATGTTTTATATGTTTTGTCTGCCTCACTGTGTACAGCGTCCTTGGGTGTCTCAGAAGGTGCTATATAAATCTAAGTTAGTATTATATATAATGCTACAACTTGGGATTTTATTATTAAATGTGGCGAAAATTATGAGGTAAACGTATGTACAGGGAATCCATGAAAAAGGTCTGAACTGGGGCAGATCAGGGCAGTCATAGATTGAATGATCCAGTAACATCAATTAGGTAGCATGAACTCAGATATTATTATCCCTCTCAACCTAGAGAACATTTATTTATTGACCTCAAACCTGTTTATATACTGTATGTGTGTAGTGCATGTACCTAAAACACAGTCATACCCAACAACAAGGGTCCACGAAACTGTGCTTTGTTACAATGCTACACTGATGCCTGTGTTATACACTGTTGTTATACACTGTTGATTACTTGAACACTGGACACTACAACAGATGTTTTGTACACTTCACTATGGGCTTTACCAGATGAAACATTCTGAAAAATTGAACGTTGAAATCTAATAAGAGAGAAAAAGAGAAACATGTGCAGCATGAGAATGATAAGAAATGTTCATGATATTTGAAAGATCAAACTTTTTCTCTCTTTATGTAGTACAGTAGGTGCCTTTTTACAGAATAAGTAGAAATGAAGGAAAGTTTCCCTCTGTGTCAGGGTCAGTTAGAGCAGAGAACCCACATTAGTCCATTGAGATCTTTTCAATAATGAATGTAATTATATCTGAAAGTCGCACAGCAATCTTTGACTAAGTGCTCTCTGCCTCCTAATTGACCAGCACTACAATAAGAGCCAGACACACTCCTTACAGAGAAATTAATGTCACTACAACAAAAGGTGGAAAGTGAGAATCACATATTGATATGGAATGATTCCACAGTCATACAACCTCTTCCACATCCACACTCTGTATAACTGCAACATTAAGAGAGCACTGCGGTAGCCAAAATGGTTACAGTGCATGGCACAACATCCCTGGCTTGAATCCACTTGGGGAAGCTTTGTTGCAAGTCATGTCCCTCTCTCCCCTTTGTGTCCTGTTTGTTTCTCCACTGTTAACTGTCACATGAAGGCAAACAAGCCCAAAAACATATATATATATATAAAAAAAACTACAGCATTAAAATCCTAGGCAGCATGTCAGTCACCTCCTTGGTTCTTTAGATGCGTTACACTTACCAACAAAGCCAAAATCACTGCCACGACAGATTAGACATGCATACTACACAAATAAATAAACAGTCAAAGGAGGTATGACTTTCTTTCTCCCTCTCTTCCTCCTTCCTGTTCATCTTGAGCCTTGTAAACCCAACAGAGCAGAAGCAATGTGTGTGCTGAGCTGTCAGATTTCCTTGCACAGGATATTCCTGTCAGCATGCATATAAGTGTGTGTATGTGCCACATTTTAGTAGGCATTTCTGACTATTTATATACTCATTGTGAATAAAAAATGTATATACAAAGCCTTTTACTTTTATTTGATATGTTTGTTGATTTTTGCATATTGTATATTTATTTTGTTATCACCTGTCAATATTGGTAATCTTCTGTACTGCTTTGGCAATATACATTTCTGATATGTCGTGCCAATAAACCTTATTTGAAAGAGAGAGAGAGAGAGAGAGAGAGAGAGAGAGAGAGAGAGAGAGAGAGAGAGAGAGAGAGAGAGAGAGAGAGAGAGAGAGAGGACTATGTTGGTCCAGTTTGTATCTGGAAAAAGAACAAGGTTGTTAATTCCAAAGCCGTCCATTTCCTTTCATGTCTGGTGGGAAAGGCTGGCTTTTTAGTTCTGTTCATGTTCGTCTTGATATGTTATGCCTTGAGGTCAGAGGTCATTGTATGTGTGTGAGCTCTTTTACACACTCATACATAAAAATACCATAAGGTTTCTAAAGAAATCTAACTTTGTGCTACTTTCCTCGATTCATCCATTACAGTTGCACTAACACTGTTGTGTTAGGGCACACTCACACTAGGCAATCGTACCGTGCCCAAGCACGTTTGCCCCTTAAAGTCCGGATTATTTGGCTAGTGTTAGTGCAAGTGTACCGTGCTTGAGTACGGTACACTTCCCTGGCACGGTACGGTTGGAAGAGGTGTGCTTGAGCACGGTATACTTGGTCACGCATGCGCACTAAGGATGAATATTTTTCCCGAAAATAAGACATTTTAAATGCCGGGAAA
This sequence comes from Scomber scombrus, assembly GCF_963691925.1. Classification (NCBI taxonomy): domain Eukaryota; kingdom Metazoa; phylum Chordata; class Actinopteri; order Scombriformes; family Scombridae; genus Scomber; species Scomber scombrus. The sequence continues at coordinate 17,916,832 of NC_084978.1, forward strand.
AGAAGCCAATTTTCTAGGGAATCCCAGGAAATCAACAATTGTTAAAAGGCAACATTAGCTGAGCCCTGGTCATTTCAAGCAACACTAAATGCAACGAGGAGACATTATGCATATATGGGTTCCCAATCCGACCATTTTTTGTGTATTATTGAATCATTATTAAGGCAAAAGAACTCAATTTATGTCCATCGACATTATAATGAATAGGCTATAGGCTTAATATTAGTTTGCATCCAGCGTGCTGCGTGGACTTCATTACATCTGCTGCACCGCTGCTACCACAATTATGAAATGGTAAGTTTATTGTCAGTGACTCTGTGACCCTCATAAAGGTAATATTTTACAAATCTGCATTATATAAACTAACGAAATACGTTAAAGTAAGTCATTTGGCGACTTCTAAGTCATTAAACTAAGTCTTACTTTTTGCACAATGTGTCGGAGGCAACCGTGCTTGAGTACACTTGGGTTTGAGATAATGTGAGTGCGGGCCAGAGGGGGACAGGGGAGGGGGGACATCCGTGCTTCAGCACGGTACAGAACAACTGGCCCTGGAGTCTTTTTTACACAAGTATCTAGTACTGCATACTACACAGGCATGACTCAGAAGAACAAGCTTGCACTTTTTAATCATAATGCGTTGTGTTAATTGATCGGCTGTGTTTTGTTTTACCGGCGCACAGCACGCGAAAACACACCTGTGCATGTTTTATGAGAGTAAACTGTCTATATGTTTTTGCGCAACGCATGTGTCGGAGGCAACAGTGCTTGAGTACACTTGGGTTAATGTGAGTGCGGGCCAGCGGGGGACAGGGGAGGGGGGAAATCCGTGCTTCATCACGGTACGGAACAACTGGCCCTAGTGGGAGTGTGCCCTTAATTACTGCTCAGTTAAACCTGAAGTGTGTAATTTTTACATATAAATGAATGCTGTTACATTTAAAGCCTTGCCAAATTAGATCATACAATGCTGTCACCAACAGATAAATCTCTCTATATTAGTATACGGTATACAGGATTTACAAAAAAAAATCTGTTGTGAGGTTTGATTTTTCGGCAATACCAAGCTGGCTAACTTCTGGTTAGCTCTTTGCAAATCTGAATAGGGATAAAATAATTCAATCATGCAGCTCTTTTAGACTTTCCAAATGTTACTGGACTGAATGGATTAAATTCTGATAGTGAAACACACAGGTTGCGTGACATGAAAACAATTTATCTACCATTTTACAGCTGATGGACTAGGCTACAGCAGAGCTGCTTCCATCAAGCACGTGTCAACAGTGTTTATAAATAATGTTACTGCCAGAGGGGGGAGACAAAAGGCCCTCACTTTAAATTAAATGAGATGAAATGATTGCATGGCTCAAATCCTCAATGAGTGATGCTCTCAACAAAATAGCGATATCATACTGGTGATTTGTTGATTAATTAATTAGTAATTAATTCAAATATATCTAACCCATTAATTCCTCGTACATACCTACTGAACTGCAGCAAAACGTGTAACAGAAACCTTTCAGTGGAAAGTAGACACAACGAAGATTAGCGCCATAAAAGACTGGATATAAAGTGTCATGAATATTTTTTAAAGGCATACTTACTTTTTTCCTACAACTTCTGACACTGAGAGGAAGAACGAGAATAACGATAATGATAATAATGAGATAACAAAAACATCCTTTATTTGCATCAGCTGTTGGTGCTCAGTGAATCAGAGTTTTTGATATTCAGCAGCATAAGTGAATAATTTCATAATTGATTTAATGTTGTTAAGAGGAAGACAAGAGAGCAGAGAGGCGGAGGAGCTACAACAGTGCAATTTTATTTCCTTCTTTGTCTTCTTGGACTGTTGAGGTCATAATATGTAAAAAGGTCTGGGAGAGACAGATTATTATGTTGATTATAGGTGTTGTAATAATAACTGAAACTACAGGGCACAGCATGTGGGTGGCATCAATTTATATTCCTAAATAACAGAGCAATTGTAGATGCATAATGAGGAAAATGACAAAAGAGAAATTACATAAATGATGTTGTTGAAACTTTCTAAACTCTTCTTAAAGGGAAATTATCATGCATATTTCCAGGTCTATATTTATATTCAGGGGCTCTACTGGAATAGTTTGGAATAGTTAAAAATTCATTAATTTTCTCATTCTCAAAATGGAATCTTCGTGAGTATATCTGTTCATGTTTGAGCCCAAATCTGATCCAAAATATTCAAGTGGACAACACAAACAACCCTTGGACAAATCTAACTTTATTATTGTGCAGAGTTTGTATACAAGCAGTATAACAGAACAAAACATTTATTTTTCTTTCGGCATTTGATCTCCTATTGGACAGCGTTAATTGAAAACACAAAGAAGCCACACAGACACAGCATGCAAAATGTCATTCAAATGAAAGAAGAAGTAGAGTAGGTTTAATTAAACTATGAAATAGACAACATTGGAGTATGAAGAGCTTAATAAGTACCAAACTGTCTGGTGTCCATGCTGAGAGAGATCAAAGACCCATTGACTTTGAGCCATTGTTCATTAATTTTCCACCATAAACCCCTACACACATGCACACACACATATTCATACTGTAAAAAGGGCTGCTGATGATTTCAAAGCTGGTTAATCATCAGTTAATTATGATTAGTATTTAGATCAAAGTGCCACATGTAGATGATAATGTCCATTAGGGGACTGATGGAACGGGTTTTAAGCACAGCTGGTGCCTGTTTGTTATGAACACCAACTTGTCTCTGACCAGATCACACACTGTTTACATAACAGTAATGTTGAATCAGCCAGACACAATATTTTCTCACTTGTCTGATCCGTGGAATAAACATCCTACAGATGTGTGGAAGCATAAATTAATGGGAGGGGGGCTAAATAGAGAAGAGTGGACAGATTCCTTCATCTGTTATCGCCCAAGGGAACACTTCTCATATCTCTTAATGTTTGATTCACATGTCAGCTGTCTTGTTGTCTTTCACTTGTTCCATGAATGAATAGATTTAGTCTTGTCTCATTCTTCATTGCCTTACATTTAAGAAACTAATTTATGAATTATGAGCCGAGTGACAAGTAGGTTTCGGCTCCACAAGGAATCAAGTATGCTGCACCCAGATGTGTCCTCAACATATCCATGTTCTCCCAAGTTGCCCTACTTGCTACTATTGGCTTCTTTTGTCTCTCTAAATTTCAAAAATGTGATTCTCGGCACATAGGAGCTGCACCTGTGCACCTCTACAGTATGTCATGGTAAAGTCATAGGTTTCAACACACTGTTTGTAATCCATTGTGACACCACAATGCTCTGACAATGCTGAATATTTACAACCTTTGAATGACTAGCATCTGTGACATCTTGAAACTCTCACACTTTCTCGTTCTAAATCAAATGGGGAGATGATGAAGAAGTGTTTGTGAGGCATGCCTGTTGTTGAAAGGACAGTAATTGTCGGCACTGAATGGTTTTTTAATCAACATTAATTGTTTGATATGAAAGGGTGTTTTAAGGAGAAGATTAAAAATGGAGACTTTAAAAATCTGTCTCAATGAAGCAGGATTGTGTGCTACTTAAAATGAGCTTAAGTTTTGTGTTTAATGCACCAATAAAGCTGTTTGTCCTCACATATTTGAGGGAAAAGGGAAAGAGCCTTTGCTATTTAAAAAACATTCCCCAGAGCGTGACTCTGTTTGGCCATTGAGTGGCACTGGAGAGTGGGATAACAGTGAGGAGGGAAGAGGGGAGAGGAATGATAGAGGGCCAACAAAGCAGACAAAGCCTGTGGAGGGATGACAGGAAAGGACAGAATTAATGTGGAAGAAATATGGATGTATATTGTGGAAGTAACTGAGAGGATTTGTTATGTAACACACTACTTTGAGAGAGAAAGCAGACTTGGCTGCATCATCACACTGTGAACGGACTCACTGTCTTAAAGTCAGGGAAGATTTCACACAAATAAACACAAAAGCTGCAGAAATCCCTCCATACATTCCAGCACAACACAATTAAAGAAAAATGAGTTTCAGTGACTCCTAGGACAAAGAAAAGTCTGACATTTAGCCAGAGGACCTTGCAGGACTGGCACATCTGCTCAATGACATTCCACAAATTGGATGTTGACTTAACCACTTTATAAAAATAACAGAAACATAGGTTTAAATCCTCAACTTGGTGGCTGACCTTCAAGCGGAGCGGTTACATTTGTATCTGAGCAGGGGACTTTTCTCCTATGCTTTCTTCTTTCAATTATATTAACAATGGCATGTTTGATGTGGCCTCTGTTCTTCAGTGTTCTCCAAATCCCACAGTTTTTTCTGCAGAGACTATTTCACCTTAAAAAAAACCCCACAAAAACACTGAAAATCATTCGGAAGGATTTACTTTTTATGTTTTGGTTGAACAGCACAGAAAATATGCTTTGACGCTAATATGCACATATAAACAAGAAGTAATTTCCTTATGAGCCATGAGTTGATATTCATAGCTCATGCATCTTTTCTGGTGTGCACTCCTCTCCTCTGTACAGTAAACATCCACCTCTCACCCTGCTCCTCTTCAGTGCATCCTAAAGTAGGGAAACACTAATAAGCTGCAGCCAGACATGTTGCCAGAGGGACAGTGGACAGATGCCAAAGGGTGACCAGTCCAGTGTAGTCACAGCTAGTGTCTACTGTGCTCTCATGTTAATGAAGGAACCGCGGAGCGAATGTAAGGCCACTGTGCCTTAAGGCTAAAAGATGCCACTGCTGATTGGGATCAATTACAGTCAATAGAGCTGAAAATAAATACTGAAACTCAATGACCCTGTTTAAAGAAGTTTTCTCAACCTATTCCCCACACTCATTTTTGCACTGCGGCTCTGCATGGACTGCTTTGACTGGTAGAAGCCTCTTTCACTAATTGTATTTCGGTGAGGTGATATTTCTGTGGCCTAAAACATGGACAAATATTTATGTGAAATCTATTATGTCACTGTGCCCACAATGTAAAAGCTTTCGTTTTTTGTATCTGCTCCTCTGAGCTAACACAACATCCATTGCCCTTATGATATTATGTTGGAATATCATTGTATAATCTATAAAAAACCTCCTTATTCATGTTATAATGATCCTTTACACTGCCTCTCAGTTCAGCCAGTGTATGAAATAAGCCTTTTTAGCTTCTGTCTCTTTAAGGACCCCCTGATGAGCCCACTCTGTTCTAATTGGCTAGCTTCTAAAGGCTACAAAAACACACAGTTGTAGACACATTTTCCTTCCTTTTGTGTTTCTTTACTTGAAATGGGAATTTCTTTAATAAATCTAAACATTTTGCCTGAATCCCATCCAAAATATGTGAGTGGACAACATGAACACTGCATGGGTGTTAGCTACAAAGGCAATGAAACGCACAGCTGTTTGTGGGAATGCATGACCAATCTGATGTCATCATCAGTATGTATTGGAACTAACATTGCAAACAAAGCATTCAGAGCAAACTGAAGCCTGTGCTTTTGACTTGCAGGGAGGATTCACCTCAGGTTTTGGATCATTGACCATGTTTAACATAGACATTCAACATCATAACAGTATATAGATGACTGAAAATCACAAAAAGCTTATATCCCCTTTAAACTGAATATGCTTGGAAACAATGTGTGTTACCAATTAGAATCACACATGCTGAGATGATCAATGACCACCCTTATCCACATGTAGCAAGTATACATCTGGTAATCACTTCTCCAAGTGGGAAACGTGTCTCTCTATACATGCAGGCAGTAGAAGACCAAAGAAAAGCTGAGACCACTTGTGCAGAATGAGCAACCTCTCCTAGTGCTGACTGAACATTAATGACTTGTGCATGAGTATCAACTGAATGATTTATGAGATGTGGTCTAGACAGGTAAAAGCCAGTAACTACATACTTTACTTTTGTATTGTAAGTACGTTTTTGTTCCTTCTTTGTTCAGGTATAATGTGACTTAATGCTTCAAGGTAACCACATAAGCCCCTACTTCAAAGATCAGCACTCATCAATAGGATTTTTCACACATTCAAGTGCACTTGTTCCAAAATAGTAACAAAATGGACCCTGTATCAAATGCAGGGTTTTGACCATTATGGGGTGCATACATTATTCAGTAGAACTGTTTGTTGCTGCCGAGTAATGTATCCCCTATTTTTTCAGCTTAGGTCATTACTGAATGTAGGAAATTCACACTGTCAAGCCAAAATGGCCCAAAATGTGTGCTGGTAAAACCATTTGATTCATAGATTTCCAAACATAAAGTCACAGCGTGGATACATTACTCAGCATAGTCATGAATTTTACGGTATTTTCAGAAAATAGACTGACAGTTTGCAACCTAGGATTTCAAGAATGAACATGTTTCAATGTCGATACACGTGGGGTCACTATTCTGTGTGGTTCATGGAGCCATGCAGTGTCTGGTTAATGACCAACAAGGAAGACAATGTAAAGTGATGTAATTCCTGTTTCACAGTATGAAAATATTTTTCAGTTTTTATGAACCAATAGCGGTGAAAGTTTCATTCCTTTCCATGTTATTAATAATCACCACCAATAATTATAACAATAATAATAATTTATTTAGTGTAGCTGATGGTGATCGAACATTTCTTAAATTGGACCGTACAGCTGAGGAAAGGGACCTCAATACTCTTAGCTAGTTTCGGAAGGTATATTGTCTGAAACTATGATAAGAACCTCCATGTTGTCTGTATTAAGCTGTAAGAGGTTGTTAGACATACAGTTCTTAATGTTAGTCTGACAGATGTGCAACATAGACAGTTTGACTGTCAGGCTTAAAAGAGACAGAGTGTAATATCGTCAGCGTTTGCTAATAATATTAGCTAAGGAAGAAGGACAGAAGGTATGAAGCACCCTTTTGGAAACTTAACCGTTTCAAATTCTCATTTATGCCAACCGCATTTCAGCTTATGAATGGTGCTTAGTGAGGCTGGGGGTTCGCGCAATGGTGTTTTTATTTGTTTATCTTTCCACTGAGATATATGGGAGATATGCAATCTGTGGGTTGTGCAATATGTCATATGTGGGTACATGCAATGCGTGGTGTGTGCATTTATGTGGCGTGTGCAATATGTGGATGTTCTGTGTTGTTTTTGTTTTGTTGTTTATGTTAGAGGTAATTTATTTATGTATCAGCTTGAGTCCCAGACAAATTTCCCAGAGGGGACAATAAAGTATATTGTATCGTATCGTAAGGAAGGCATGTCCAAACTATTCTGTAAAGTGCTGTGTGCCTGCTGGTTTTTGTTCCAACTAATCAAGAGCACACAATTCGACCGATCAAGTGTCTGAGGACTGAGTTCAGTTGATTAAATGAGTCGAGCCTGGTGTGCTCCTGCTTGGTTGGAAAGAAAACCTGCAGCCTCATGACCCTTTATGGAATAGTTTGAACATCTGACCTTAGGGAAGCATATATAAAGCAAATAGAATAGGACCCAAGACAGAGCCTTGAGGCACACCACAGGAAAGATCAATAGTTTCAGTCATGTAAGGACCCACCAACACAGAAAAACTCCTGTCCAAGAGATAAGAGGAAAACCAGAGACACCCACCCACCCACTGCCTAAGCCTTTCAATCATTATTCTGTGATCCACCAAGTCAAACGGTGCGCTAAGATCCAGTAGCACCAAAACACTCACTCACATCAGAAGACAATATGTCATTGGAGACTCTGAGAATAGCAGTTTACTGACAGAAACACAACTGGAACTTATCAAGACAATTGTAAGCTGTTTGGCAACAACTTTTTCTAATTTATATATTTATTTTTAATAAAAAGGCAACTTGTGGAGCACACACGGCAGCGTCCCTGGTTCAATTCTGGCAAGGGACCTATGCTGCAGGCCACTGCCCTCTCTCTCTCCCTGATTCCTATCGGCATCTCTGCCACCCACTATCAAAAATAAAGGCAAAAAGCCCAAAAATGTATCTTAAAAAAAGGTTTAAAAAAGTTTTTAAAAAAGGCAGCTTGAATATAGGCCTGTAGTTATTGGGAACGTGCAGATTAAGGTTCTTTTTTTTTTAGGAGAGACTTAATAACTGCATGTACAAAATAAGCTGGGACACAGTCAGATTGCAGGGAGTTTTTATAACAGGCACCAGGCATGGACAACTAAACTCAAGTACAGATGTGGGGAAAATATCAACAGGACTAGAGGAGGGTTTCAAACTGCTCAAAAGATCAGTGAGGTCTTGTTAGGAAATGGGAGAGAAACAGTCCAAAATTGATGACCGAATAGCATAAGTGGGGTAATGCTAGGCCTGGCATCTTTAAGCATATCTACAGAGAAGGAGAGAAAATAATGCAATCCTTATGTGACAAAACAGGCACATCAGGAGGTGCAGGGGTGACAGTGTTGTTAATAGTGTTATACAGTGTTATGAGTTTAGTGGTGGGAATAAGGTTGGCAAAATAACCATGTTGTTTAAAAAAAATGTTGTTTAACTCAGTTAAAAGGTTTTTGTAGTAAAGATGGTGAACCTGGAGCTAAGGGGATTCCCACAATTGATCTCCCCTCTGACATTTATGCCAGATCTAACCAGGGGGATGCATTTACAGAGGGGACAAATTGCATTTTACAAGGAGCCACTTTATCCAAAATAGAGGCACAATGTGTGTTGAAGGGTTGAACTAGACAATCTAAATCTGCATAAGAAAACAAGACTGTGTTTGGGTCAAAAGCTGCAGAGAACTATTCAGCAGTGAGATGATTTAAAAGGCAGGTTGAACAAAAAAAACAATATTGTAAGTAACAGGCAGCACCTTAAAGAAAATAGTCAATAATTAATCCATGTGTAAAAACAAGGTCCAGGGTATTACCACTAAAATATGGGACCAGACATGTATTGAATAAAGACTCAGTTATGTTAAGAAAATCAGCAGCAAAGCTGCAAGAAACGTAATCATAATGAACATTAAAATCACCAAACACAATAACTCTGTCCAACCCTATGGTGGATGATTAAAAAGAAAGAAAAAAAAAATCACTTAATTCAGATATAAAGACCTGTTAAAACCAGGGGGTCTGCAGGGATTTAATGAACTAATGGAGCTTTTTTATACAGTAGAAAGCTGCTGTGGACAGCAAATAAACAATTGATACATAATATATTGATCATTTTATTTAAATGTTAGAGGCTAGTGTCTACGAATTGTTTTAAAAATCTGATTTTGGAGCTTATATTTTTATCATTTTATGTCAGACCAGCAACGCAGGGAATTGCATCTGCTTGAACGTGTGACAGGTTGAACCTAATCTAATCTAAAATAAAGGAAAGGCCAAGCGGGCACCAGCAGCCATTAATCATAGCATGTAGGTGGGTGTGAGCATTCAGGATCAGTTGCAGACAGCCTGTTTCTAGCTATCATCTACATTGTGATACAAATGTGAAATATGTAAGAGGTTAAGAGAGCAGGAAAACCTTTTCTTACACTGTATAACCTCCACATTCACGTTAGTGTGTGTGTTAAAATAGGTTTACTCCTGATGTGAAAATAAATGCTATACAGCAAGTACCATTTTTGCAAATTAAATGCAAATCACACACACACACACACACACACACACACACACACACACACACACACACACACACACACACACACACACACACACACACACACACACACACACACACACACACACACATACACACACACACACACACACTCACACACACACACACACACACACACACACACACACACACACACACACACACACACACACACACACATATTAATACATGTATGTATGTATACTGCATGCCTAAAGTATATTTCTAATATGTCAAATGTACATAAAAGGTCAACGGTAAATAGTAAACAGAGTCATGAACATGGTGCAAGCTCATTGTGAGGAAGCAAACTTAAGCCACTTTCAACCAATTTTATGCCTACATGACAATCTCTCATAGTCTAATCTGATTTTCCCTTATCACTTTAATCACTTATCGCTGTAATCAATCCAAACCTTAATCTTTAGGAGCTGAATGAATTACAATACAAATAGAAGTTTTTGTGATTATTTAAAGGTAGGTGTGAGCATCCCTGTTGTGTTGCCCAAATCCACCAACTGAATAAAGGACAGACTCTCAGACAGACTGATCTGATACATCAGAACAGCCCTGCTCTTTTATACTGGAGAGGAGAAAGATAACAGATTATCTCAAGTGTATCACTCCTAAGGTTTGTATTTTATTTATGTTCTGATTCACCATCTAGTTAATTATCAATAACTAGATAATAGTTAAGTGTCAAGTATAGGTCTGAACAACAAAAAAGCAAAATAACCACAAACATCATTAATTAATTAATTAGAAAGTTGTTGTTTTTTTCTTTTCATGATCTGTTATTTTCCCCATACATCAGGGATAGTCTGTCATCACAAACATCACCAACAGAAAATTACAATCCACCCCGCTGAGACCTGGCTGACAGACATTTCAACAGGTCATCAGATTGTGATGGAGTATGTAAGGCAGCTGAATAGCTGAATGATTGTGATTGTTGTAAGGACATTTCCTATGATATAGTGTTTCCCCAGGTCATTCTTGGGTCATCTGCAAAGCTTGGAGCAGTAGGTCATGGCATGTCTCTTTCAGGGCAGTTCATCTCTCTGTCTGCTAAGGATGACTGAGCAAGGCAGCTGTCCTGATAAGGCTGGCCGCCTCCTATGGAAACCAAGGTCGTAGAAGATATGCTGTGCACTGTTTCAGATGGTCAGACTGTCTCCTGTTAGAATGTATCACATGGGACCTGTATGTAAAAAACGTGACTTTGACTAACTTGAATAAGCATTTCTTGTCATTACACATGTATAGATGAGTAAACATTATTCATATTTGCATGTATTTAGTCAATCTTGTGGGGCTAGTTAAGGGCAAGGATGCATTACAGTGTCTTCACTTGTACTGCTTATCTTATTTGACTCTGTCTGCTCCAGGATCACTGTGATGCATGATTCAGCAACTAAAAGTTTGCTTTGGCTTCCCTCAGAAAATAATTTTAAACTCAGAATAACATGATGCATGTAAAGGCACACATTAAAGGGACCTATAAAGTTTATTACCAGCTACTTATTTTTATTCTGGGACTCCCCTGGAGTAACTTTACATGATTGACAGTTTAAAAAACTCTTTATTTATCGAATACTGGCCATTTATGCAGCCCCTCAGTTCAGCCTCTGTCTCTTTTAACAGGAAGCATTAGCTTCTGTCTCCCAATGTGCCCACTCTGTTCTGATTGGCCAGCATTGCGGAAGCCGTTAAGTGCAAAGCTGTTAAGTTACTACTGATGAAAACCCAACATTTCCTGCTTTAAAAGCTTTTAAATTTCTAAATAAAGGGAGATTTTTATTGTGATAAACTTACAGGAAATGAAATGTGTTCCTCACCAAATTGACAGAGCTTCATTAGCTAAAATTCACAACAACTTAAGAAAATATTTGAGCTCTTTGTTCAGTGGATCACTTAATGTTGCAGGGAGGAATAGTTCAAGCAGAAACAGCCACAGTGATGATGATGTTCGATGAAGAGCAGTGGATAACCAGCACACCTTTAAAAGATAAACTACTTATTTTGCTGCTGTGAAATGGAAAAACAAGCTTGACTCAAGTCATGGCTCAGCATGACTTCACCCAAAAAACCTGTGCGCTTTGAATGGACCAGATGACCATATGAAGAAATCCTCCATGAGCTGACATCAGTTCAGACTAAAAGTGAGTTCAGAGCAGTCAAAAACTGGTGCTTTTTGCTCACAAGGATTACGTACATTTACCTCATTATTTGACACTTTGACAACATTTAATATGAACATCATGCATTGTAACATTATATATATATATATAGACATAATAAGGAAAAGCATAATAGGTCCCCCTTCAAATTCTGACTTTGATAATTCTGAAATTACAATATTTTTGGCATGTTGTGAAGACAGCATAGAAGAGAGCGTAGGATGTTTTGGCGGTAGCACTATGCAAATTAAGAGGTTAAAAAAGCTTAAAAATACAAGTGACAACCTTTGTGTGACTAAAATGGGAATTTTTTTACTCCATTACATAAGTCTGACTACAGCACAGTTACCCCCTAGAGTTAATGGCTCTAGGAAAGACTCTGCATTAACAGATTAAGATAAAAGATGTTTTGAATATTGGATGAGTGACCTTTTCACCCTCCTCCGTTCTGTGTCACATTCATTCCCTTGTGGGATTCCATCCTGGCACAACGTGGATCATTGAGATGCATATCTGAGCAGTTTGCTTGCTACTGTGCTCTGTACTAATTGTCTTTATTCTAATGTCTTGTAATACAGACTGACCACTGGAAAATGTGTATGGACAGTTTAAATAGCATTTCTAGTAGAGAACTCTAGCCAAGAGATGCTACTAAATGTTGAATTTAAGAGTTTGGAGGATTGTGGGGCTATTCTGTGCTTCAGTATGAGTGACTGTGAGTACGGTATTTCTGGCCAAAAGAGCAGGAAGAAAAACACTCTCTCATATTCTTTGTTTAATGTAGTTTGCATTAGAGTCTGTCTGCCTGTGTGCTTTGTATCTCTGTAGCACAGCAAACACTAGTCCAAATAAAGACAGATATTCACATATTCAACACATAAGAAGCCAGAGGGATGGTTCATTTCATTCGTCCCCCACTGGTCTATAACACACACACAATCCCACATACAGACACAGAGTTTGCAGATAGAGGTGGCGAGCATTCATCTCATTTGTATCTCATCTATTCGCTGAATCGTAATAACCATAGAGAAACAGGTGCGTGGCAGAATCAACCAACCATTTGGTCAAATTTAATACGGTGGATGCAGAGAAGGACAACTTTTGTTTTCTCATGATCTTTTTTTGTTCCAGGCACCAGCAGGTGGAACTAAAATATATTAGTTTGATAAATATTCACTTACTACACGATGCAGAAAACACACATCTCAAGGTTTTACTTTTAGTAAAACACATTTCTTATGAAACTTGCTGTGTTATTGTATCATTTCAGATACCTGCAGCTGAAGGATTTGAGGCATCATCTGGATCTACTGAGGCCATTCAGGTTGGATATTACTGTACATATCGGTCAGTGAAACATTTATTATACTGACTTCACAACATATCTGTTAACTGCGTACAAGCCTGTGTGAAACAGCCACATATGCCACAACTGAGGCCTTTATAATTAGCCTACATGCTCCTCTAAATACCCTCATGTTGTTCTGTGGGGGATGATTTTTAATCTACTGCCCCCGCATTAACAATGTTGTTAAGTCCTTCCCACAGCTTTCATGTGAGCATGCACTAACAGACCATGATGTTAAAATTGAAGCTAGCCCTGGAAATAGCTTCATGTTACTGAAGGGGCTAGCTTTGATCATCCTGTGTACATTAGCCATGCTCTATCTGGTACAGATGACTGTAGGCTCGGTTATCTCTCTCAGCCATGCTGACATCTTGCCACACTTCTGACGCAGGGTGGAGCGCTAATTACAATGAACACTACTGTATACCAAAACTAAAAGTATCACTCCTTACAGCAGTAGGAACTGGGAAAGACAAAAACAACTAGAGTTGCCTTTAATTTGTTTAATTTACGTCAACCAATCATTAAATACTAAGGCATCCAACAATAAAGAAAACATGTTTTCTTAGGGAATCAATATGATATGTGTTTTTCACATTTTTATGAGTGGACAAAGAAACAGCAAACAAAGCCATACAACGGACAGTGGGGATGAAAAACAGGCAGACTTTCCTCCGTGTTATACTCTAGTGGGAAGTGTGTTTGTGTGTTCAGCTGAGACAATCTAAGAAAATCGTTTGGTTGTTTCTTAAATGTAGCTTTAGCAAGGCTAACAAGAAAGATAATTTGTGTATCAACCGTGTAATCACACTTAAAACCCTATGGAGCTTTCAATCACATCACACAGTCATCCTTGGCAGATGAGAGTTTGCCTTGTTGTCATGCTTAAATTTAAAAACATTTGTCCATAAAGGGAATAAGAAGAAATCTTCCATCTGCTGGGTACTACTTTGTGATAATATCTAAAGCTTTAGAACAGCCACTAAATGGATGTTGTGTTGTGGTTTTATGTTATCTACATGTGATACAATTTCCTATGCATGTCACCAAAATAACTCAAACCTGCATTAACTGATTTTTGGCCACTTGGGGACAGCGAAAACATGTTTTGAACACAATTCTGATATATCATCATCTTTTGAGTTGATATGCACTTGTTAACAAACATTTGTGCATTTACACATCCAGCAGTTACGGAGCAACGTTATCATGCATTTAGAGTAATGTTTCTGTCCAACATTCATTCTTCTTGACTTCTGTTTTTGGTTTCTATCAACACTAGTGGAAATATATGTCTCTTTAGCTCGTCACTTCAGTGTCTTTTTGCCATTTGGTAGTGGACAAGTAGTGTACAGTGAGCTGTTAGAGCCTTTTCTCTGAAAACAGATTCCCACTGCAACCGGAAATGACAAAATTAGAGAGGTGAGAGTAAACCAAAAGGAGGGGAGCTGAAGAGTCGGGAGGGTTCATCACAACGCATTTGATATTATACATCGTTATTTCAAACATTGCTATGATGAAAAATATCTATGTAACCACTTTAAAGGAACCATTGTTTTCATGGTAACATAAAGGGCTACATAAATATATTAAGAGCAAGAAACAGGCTAGTCATCGACACCACCAAATTTATCATAATGCATACTCCAAAATACAAAATATGTAGTCATGCACCTTTCATAACCTTCCTTGCACAAGTCATGTTCTGACACCCCATCATGTGGTGATGGTGACAGAGCCTGAGTAAGGGAGCAGAGCAGCCAAACACTGAGAGGTACAGGGAGTATTTCATAGCTGTCTGCAGGCTGTGACATTAACAACCAAAGGTGATTTAACTTCCTAATTCATCTGCCCTCTTTATTTATGAGCCAGCAAGGCTTTTTAGCAAGCACTGATGGATCTCTTTTGCTCTTTATTCTACACCCCTAAGGATTTGGTATAGCGGCATAAAGACTGAGATGGAGGGAGAAAGGAGGTGGGGAAAAGTGGGGAACGAAATAGTGTTGCAGAAGTGTGACAGGGTCATGGTTTGATGCAAAGCCACCCAGGACAATAAATTTCATTTTAGAGAAGCTCTCTTTTTTCACATATTGCCATCCTTTCTGTCATTCTTTTGCTGTGTCCATTCTCGAAAATCCCTTTTCTCATCACGAAGTGTCTTCCTTATCTGAAAGTTATCCTCTCCACAAGTAATCTGTCTTCCTACAAGGCTTTTCTAGGCCTGTGTATACCATCCATTCTCCTCACACACACACGCACACACACACGCACACACACACGCACACGCACACGCACACACACACACACACACACAGACACACACACACACACACACACACACACACAGTCTAGGGATGTCTTGTCTCTTCCCCTAGTGTCGCTTAACTTCCTGACGTTTGGCCCGAAGGCTGCTGTGATCTTCACTTCAGACTCTTTGCTCATCATATTGCCTGGAGAGGAGAAGTGTCAGGATCCAACAGGCGCTGCGTACACACATGAACACACATATACAGGCACATACACCATGACTCATCTACTCCATCTAGATTGTGTGCTGTGTTTACCTATTGTAAAACAACCAGTCTGGTAACATTTAGTTTCTACAGCACCACCAATTCAAAGTTGTGTTATGGTCTATGGTCACATTGAACAGCTCTGTTTGCATTCTGCCCCTTACTATTGGATCTGGCACACATACCAATTTTTTAGGCTTTTCTTCCAAGAAAAACAACACCACTTCTTTCAGAAATTGCTAAAATGACAAATGTTTGGATTTAAGTGACAAAGAAATAATGATTGTTGCCTGTCAGGGGTTAGGGGGAAGTAGTATGACAATATGATGGAGTCACATAATCCACAGGAGGAGGTGGGGTGATTAGATATGTCAACCAAATGTTGGGTTGTGAGACTGCTCTTTGCTTCCCTTTTCACAACGACAGTCAAAATGACAAATCATCCAACACTGACTAATTAGTTATCTGCACTCAGACCACAATCTTTTCCTACAGTACCACTAAACAAGTTGTTTTGATTCCTAAACCTAACCCATCCTTCACTGTCCTGCCAATAGGGACATCAGATCAGCAGGCCACTTTATTTTATGGGCCCATAAATTCCTAATAACAAAAACAAAAATATAATATCACTATTTGAACAATTTTTCACTGGTATGGTATGAATGTGTGCAGCAAATAGCACTATTGTATGTGTTGTGTGGGCGTGTTAGTGTTTTTCTTTATTTCTTTCTCAGCAGTTTCCACATCAGTGATTACTGTGACTAGATAATGTGCTATGTTTTTACATAAAATGTGTTGTTGTGGTGAAACTGTGAGATGACATAAAAACATCACTATACGCAGTCTTTTAGACAAACAAAGATAGCAACTCAGCTTGAGGTCACAGGTGTTTCTTTGGAGTCACTCTTTCGTGATATAACCAACAAGCCATTAAAATCTGAGTGGTAAACAATGAGTAGAGAACACCTAGAGACCCCCAGCATGTTAAATGTGATGAGATTTGTTCTTGCTGTGATTCTCGCTCCATTTAATACAACTACATTTGACTTCCCCAAATACAGACTTGAGGCACTCGCTATTGCTTTGCTGTTTTGACTTCTTTGCCACTTTTTATTGTTAGACTCTTGTTATTGCTCATTAGTTGAAACACTGTTTAATTATGCCTACAGTAATAGTTTGAGCTTTAAAATCAGGTATGACACTCCTTACACCCACTGCCAGAGCCATGGCATTTCAATATTTAATTTTCCCCAAACACATTTAAAATAACTTTAGCAATAAACTCCTGTCTTTTTAAAAGCATACCTTAGTCGATTTTCATATTGCCAATTTTTAATGAAACCCATTTATTATCACACTGTGTGCTGTAATGCAATTTTTATTTCAGATCTCAGCCAAAATAACTCATTTTTTTTAAGTATACATGGGGACACAATTTGGCTCACTAGCAGGGAGACGGTTTATGGGTTATGATATGCATTACAAATTACACAGGCATGGGCCTAGGTCTCCTTTAAAAATGCATTTAATAATACTTTAAATACACCAATTACTGACATTTTCTTATAATCAGGACAACAATATTTCTCTAACCTTGACACTGTAAGTTGCCTCAAAATTCACTGATCATTGAACATTTTTCTGATACATACAGTATGAACATGTTGCAAAATCGCAATTGTTTAACATTATTGGAACAACATTCTCTTTCTTTAAAAACATATTTGCTGTTGCTACTTAGATGCATATAAAGATTTTTTCCTATAAACCAAGCTGTGATTTGATTTTTATGCAATGTGTGGGGCTTTTTTTGTTGTTGACTAGAGTATTAAGTATATTGAAGTGTTATTCGGCTTCTTCTGCTTGCAGGTCATAGATACCCTTTAGCAATTCTAAAAGAGAAGCTCTCTGCATGCCTTAGGGTTGTCTAAATTTCCCCAAGCAGACAGTAAAATATCAGTTTACTTTGGTTGAAACACTTTTGCAAATATCATGTAAACCTTTTGTGAATGTGGCAAATACTGCAAAGCAAAACCAATTTGGCAGGCCTGGATAGATATCCAAATATACCAGACATGAGCTCTACATGTCTGTTTCAGTTGGTTATTATTATCCAGAAATTGTTGCTTAAACCTCACCAATGGACTGTAATCCTTTCCACTGGTTGAGTCTCTGTGCCAGCCTGACTATCCTGTGCTTCTCTGGACCGGCTATGATAATGGGACACTGCCTTCTATTTGTAATCCTCCAGTTGACTCCCTTCACCAGATAATGCATTAGAAAAACACAGCTACAAAATCCTCTTGTGCCTACCCGAATAAGATAATTAAAGTCTGTGTAAAGTAAGAATAAATATGTGTTCTGAGTTTGACATATACCACAGAAAAGTGTGTTGTTAACCACCCTGCCAAATTTGAATGATTAAAAAAATTGCCAAATATATGAAATTAGGCTTCAAAGTTTTGTAAAAATCAACCTCTTTCTCGGCTCCCAAACACTGTGGGAGTGGCTGCCGAGTTCGCTGAAACCCCGCCCCCTACAAAGTGTCACCTGTCAATCAAAGTCACCACCTCTACCAGAAACATGGACGCTACATCTGAGAGCTTTCTGCTGCTAACTCAGCTGCTAGCTCGGCGGCTAACTCAGAAGCTTGCTCCGCGGCTAACTCAGCGGCTAGCTCGGCGGCTAACTCGGCGGCTAACTTGTTACCTAGTTCGGCAGCTAACTCAGCTAACTGGCTATCAGTAGACTGTTGTAGTAGTAGTGTGCGCTGAATGTATTTATACATCTACAGCAGCAGAGGCGGGTTTATGCTAATCACCGGCGTGTTACGTAACGTGGTGGTGATTTTCAGACCCGCCCACTAAATCCTGAACACAGAAATCTTGAAACACAGTTTGTGAAGCTTAGCTCCACAATTCAAATCTAAATGGTTGAAATGCCTTTTACACATTTTTTAGAAATACATTCATGACCTATTTAATGTGTTTAGAAGAAAATGTCTGAATTCACTTTACACGGTCTTTAAATGAAAAGCCCAGAGTTAAATTACAAGTACAACAAGTCTTTAGTATACTTTGTGAACAAAACTGTTTAAGGACTCTTCACTGCACTTGTTTATCTACTTATGCTTACAAGTGTACAGGCAACTACAGACAAAACAGAAGATAGGTTTAGGGGGAACTTTCATGAGTAACGACACATTTTTACAGGCATGTGTTTGAACTGTGCATTATTAAAACTAATCAAAGAAAAGGTTCTGGTACCAAAGTTTTTGGTTTAGTTAGTTATGTTACTGTAAGTTTATTTCCAGAAGAATTTCCTTGAAAGATGAATTTAAATATTTAATTCAATTAAATGAAATATATGAATTAAATATTCATTCACTGTTCATTCATTACAACTTCTATTCTTCAATTCCTTCTACGACTTCACCCTCCATATATTTGTGTTTGTGCCTGTTAACAAATTTTACATTTTACATGTTGAGCTGACTTGCTGTGCACTGAAGACTCTATGCTATGCTCACAGTTCATCTGAACTAATTAAATTGGACATGTACCAGTATAATTAGAACTAAATGACATAGTCCTTTCTACTAAACTCCAAGAAACTTTGGGGCCCATGACATCAAGTGTTATCCTTTATTGTACCAAAACAAATGCCATTTGCTAAGATTGTAATGCAATGTAGTGTACCTTGTAAACTAAGCTGTATGGAACTAGTTAAATATAGAGCAGAACCAGTTTAACAGGGCACAATTACCAACATACAGTACCAGTCAAAAGTCACACATTTCCTATTTACTTGAATGAGAAAGTGGGTCCAAACCTTTGACTGGTACTGTATATCAGCATGTATCACCAAAGATCAATCACTGAGACTGTCATGTCCATAAACACTACACAAGTTTAATTTGAATGTGGATTTTTCTCATTTTTAAATTAAACGTGGCAGTGAGACTTCGTGTGTGGAATATGAAGTGTAGATCTAGAGGCAAAAGTTCACCTTTAATCCTCCACCTGAAAATCAAATCTGTTTGAAATGCTGTTGCCCGTATCATTTTCCCCAAGACCCCCATCTCCGGTGACTGAGACAATATCATCTTGAAACCTCTAGGCCTGATCTGATATCAGCCTCTGGCACAAAAGCTACACTTCTTATCCAATCATGCATTATGTAAATCCTCACTTGCTGATCAGAGGTCAGTTGAGGGGAGTGGCGGCAGACAGATGAAGCCTTGCAGGATCTGATGTGAGTTCAGCAGATGTCTGGTTAAACCACCCACAGGGCAAGCCAGCCAAGATACAGCCACAATGACCTCAGAGCTGCCTGTCACCTTATCTCTCACCACAGGGACACACACACACACACATGCACACACATGTATCCTATTTCCAGCCGTGTCTCCATGTATTTCTCTGCATTCAGTAGGAGCTTCTCCTTTAAAACTTTATATTTCATGCATTTAACCAATGCCTGTAACAGTAGAAAGAGCATCAGCTGCTACAACACAAACATCTCAAACAACCAGAGAACAACTGTGCAAGAGTCTGCGAGCTGTAACATTGAATGATTTGGAAAAGCAGTACATCACATCAAAGACAGGAAGAGTCTAAGAGAGGATATAAGTGATGTAAGAGAGGTTGGCGTACTGTACTGGTTCTAAAAATGAGTTTTGGTTGTTAGCTTGTATGTAGCATGGAGGTTAAAAAAAACAATTTCAGCAAACACATGACATGAATGAGGCAGCCAGACAACAGCATTGCATTAAAAAAATGAAGCTTTTTTCATCCATTAAATGAAACCATTGTGCTGGCATGGCTGGGATGCTGCAACACAACACAAAGTCACCCAGTATTGGCAAATCATTGCTGTCAGGCAGTAACTGTGTATTTCGTCATTTATATATATTTTTTCATAAATCAATGCTATTGGTCACACTTTACGTCTGTCTGTGGGTTTAACCAATGAAAAATATTAAAAAAGAGCTTGTGACTAAATCTTGCTACTCTGCTGGATCCAAACTGTACAGATATTTATGATCCCTACACTATAAACCCTAACTTTTCCTATAATGCGGCTATAAGGCTGATCATTTTTGTTTTTTAGTGACATGTCTTTACAATTGCATGGAGATGTTCTTGTCTCTGTCAGGATCAACTGTAGTAACTTTGAAGATCCCTAAACCTTTTCTCTAACAACATCATCAGATCAAAGTTTTAATTTTTCAAGTATTTTGGTTTATGATCAATAAAACAAATCACTTTCCCATCAGCCTCTGTTGCATGTTGTGGTTATTGCTAGTTAGCAATTTTTAGGATGCTAAATGCTTAACTAAGAGAGTAAACATGGTACACATTAGGGATGTCCCGATCCAGCTTTTTGCACTTCCGATCCGATACCGATATTGTAGCTTTTAGCATAGGCCGATACCGATACCGGCCGATCCAAGCATGTATTAAAGATTAAAGATATTTACTTATTTTGTTGTTATACTCATGTTGAAAAGGGTTTTACTCTTAAGAACAACTGGCCAACTTAATTAGGTTAGTTTGAATAATCCACAATGGTTGGTAATGAGAAGCTGACCTGTTTATTCTTAACAGGGTTAAATAAACACAAAATAGACAAAATAATAAATAGTCAATTAACCACACAAACTGAATTGGCATCAATGCTCTGCTCTTGAACAACAAGAGTGTAAACCAAGGCTTAAAAAGCCATCAGTGCAAACAATATTGTAAACTGTATAAAAAAAGCAAAACACACAAAAAAGCTGAGTAGAAAATAAATAGTGGGATGCTGGACAGGTCGCTAGGTGTGCTGAAAAACGCGGACCGGATTTGGGGGGAAAAGCTGAAAAAAACCTACATCGGTGCGCTGGAAAACACGGGCCGGAGTTTTGAAAACAAACTGGATCGGGAGTCCGGATCGGGATTTTCCCGTGCAGGCCGATCCGATATTGATATGCATTTTCTGCTAATATCGGCGGCCGATCCGATCCAAATATCGGATCGGGACATCCCTAGTACACATTAAACCTGGTAATATTGTCATTGGTAATATATTAACATATGTTAGGGCGTAAGTCAATATAATAATTCTCTCATGCAGAAAAGTACTGTCAGGTTGCTGGGGAGCGGTAGGATGAAGAAAAAAATACGCACTCTGTGTGTGGGTTTTGTTTCTATGACAACAACATCTTGACAATTTCTATGACTACATAATCTGCTCTGCTCCCACAAATGGGCTTTTTCTGTCTTTGTTATGATAGTTTCTGTGTGACATATCATAAAGCTCAGGATAGACAGACATGGACAGAACAAGCTTCTCCTCCATTTTCTTGGTTACCAGGGTGGCAAGTCCCACCCCATCTAATATATGATTGGTTGCCTGAAAAGAGGTGACAGCGCCGACACCAGTGGATTTCTAAAAAGTTCATAGATTTTCAACTAGAAGCACTCAGAGTGGCAACACAAAAAAGTAGCAAAAAGATGCTGGGTGCAGTGCTTTTTCTGTAGGTGGCCGTATACTGCTGCATACACTCTCTCCTCAGTGGGAACAACTGAAAAAAGACACTGGAGCTCAGAAAAAACACTGTATAGACATAAGCCCTTAGAATGCTGATATATAATTTAGCTCAAAGAGATGGTAATATGGTTGTATTCTCTGAGTCTTGTTATAATGATAAATAAATCATGCAGAGGAAGAAACATCACGTTTCAAATAATATCAGTGCATATGAGAAGCCTAGTTCAAATGAGCTTTTAATTCTGGATGCCAAATTTAAAATGAAAAATGCAGAAACAGAGAAGAGGCAGAAATGCTTATATTTACTGCTAGACAATAAAGCTGATGGAAGAAGGGACTGAAGTTATTAGAAAACAATCAGGAAGATAATATGACAATAATAACCACACCTCCTCAATAATAACGTATACAAATGGTTAACAGCTTATTCATACAGGTTTCCATTATGTGTGTTTCTGCATACAGTATATCATATCAAACATAGTACATGTTTATCCACTCCTTCCACTGTTCACACAAGAACATCATCATGATGTAATTTTTATCTGATGAACTCAATATGTCAGAAAGCTCTGCAGGAACATGTAACTAGAGAGGGAGGACAGCTGGTGAATTGGAAAAAACACACAAATGAGGGAGGAAACTGGAAAAAAGAGAAAATCCAGAGAGAAAGGGGAGTCGCAGTCAGGTATAGAAAATGTAAAAGAACAAAGGAAGAAAGACTATAATGAAAAAAAACAATAAAAAAACAGATGAGTGAGGCCACAGGCTTAATGTGGTGTCCACTCTCTGCAACAAAGCAACCTAAACAGATAAGCTCTCGTAACCAAGGTACTGCCCGTTTAATAAATTACCCGCCCTGAAATGAATACTGTACAATACCAACAACGCTATTCATATTAACAAAACACCGGTGGGGAAGAAAAGTAATTAAACTGGCTACACAAAAAAGAGGGAAACGGATTCTTCAAAACAACAAACAAACAGAACAGGTCCTTACATAAACTGAGGTGTTCCAGTTCAAAATGCTTTAATGTCTGGCCTAGATCCTCTTGCACACTGCACAGCCAGCACAGAGTCAAGGTAAAATAGACAAGAATAAAACAGACCAACAGACTTTAGCAACAGTTCTGACATAATAATAACAGAGAGACATTAGTGATAACAGATTATAACGCAGCATTACCAGTAAACTGTAAAACGTACGCACCATTAAGTTGAGGTAAGTCTCTGGAAAACTCAATTTTATACAATAAAACATTCTTTATCACACCCACTAATTTCTCTTTGTCTCATGCTACAGTAAAGCTGATCATTCGACAGGACATGATATAAATGACAATTATTCCATTCATGGAAGTGCTGCATAACAATCATCCCCAGTATGGTGTGCGAGCCTGTTATGTGAGGTCAAGAGAAGTTGGAGGAGCCATTGTGTAATTGCAGCTGACATAAAGAACCTTTCACTGTTGCCATAGTGAGCAGTTGCTCATGTACATACTGTACATGCATTCAATACCTAGGAGGGGGATATTCGCTAAGCTCTCTTAGTGAGTGTGTGTAACAATCTAGTAATCGTCAACAAGAGATCTAACCAATCAAGAGGTTATCAGACAAGAAGTGGTCATTTAAAAAGCACCTCTGCCCTCGGATGTAAACAGAGACATGACCTCATGTCCTTATTCACTTAGATGATGTGGCTTAAAGACAAACATCCAATCTCTGTCTCTGTTTTCACCCCAGCAGATACTTTTGCATGTTTTACATGCTGTTCACTAACACATCATACAAGATATGATGCAAATATGGACATCAAGACAAGCATTTTGCAATTGGTCGTACATGTTATAATAAATGTGAATAAAACTGATGCAATAGCAAGAACAGAACTAAAATATTGCAACTTCAAAAACATCTTCACTCACATCCATAACATCAAACTTTCCATGTTATAATAAAATAATAATCATCTATTAATAAGTTTTACATTGCACCATCTTTCCAGTAAGGCAAGGCGAGACTACCTGATTTGTACAGCATGTCTCATACACTGGGTAAGTCATAAAAGGGCAGTAAGACATTGAGATGATCTGCTGAAGTAGTAATCCTGAGAGGGAAAGAGTTGAAGAAAGAGCTTGGAAGAAAGAGCAAGAAATAATTACCAGTAACACTGAGAGGACGTATTGGGCCATTTATCTCATCTTTACACCACAAACTAAATATTTTAGGTTCTGAACAGAGGAACAAACTTAAGTGGCTGTGTTGGTCGCTTTCATCATCATTTTCTGTAATACAGCATATGAAAAGGACACACTATATTAATAAAACCTTGGGCTGATTTACAAAGGTGCTATACACACATAGCCACAATTATTTATTTTTCCTTCTTTTTTTTGAAAAAGAAAACATTGAACTTTACACAATCCCTGCTTCTTTCTCTTTCAATCCTCACTTCCCTCCTTTTTTCTAACATTTATTTTCTTCAATTTTCCTCATTATTTCCTCTGTCTTGAGCTTGCTGTTGTGCATGCCCTAAATTTCATGGAAGAAAAAAAAAAGCCATACTACTTTATACCAAAAGAAAAAAAACCACAAGGGAGTCAATACATTCTGTCCCCATTTATTTTCTTGCACTTCTCTTTTACTCTTTCACTCACTGTGCTCAGGAGAGAGAATACAACAGAATAGTATCATTTATTCAGCGAAGGATGGACACAAAGCAACAGAAACAGATCTAAAGAAAAAGATACAATGACCTGGACGTCAAGGTTGACTAAGCAGAAACTTCTGACAGAACGGGCCGAGAGGAACAGACAACGCTCTCTCTTTTTCTCAAACACACATACATATGCACAGAAACACAAACCTCAACTCTTCCACTCAGGAAACTAAATTGTCCAACAGAATTATCCCCATAGGTGCTTACTTTACTCTGTGCCTCTATTCTTTCTCATTGTATCTTCATCTCTGGATTTTACTTTTTTTCCCGCTCTGCTACTCTCTATCTCATTTCACTCCCCTCTGACTGAGTTAGACTTAATTAACCTTTATGAAAGTGGGAAGCAAAATATTATAAAGACATTATAGTCTGATTCAATGAGAGTTCTGACTGAAAGAAAGCCAATTACCTTTTGAAACCTTCTGGATTACCAGGCGCTTTTGAAAGTTGTGCAAGTCTGCGAGTTGTTTTTGAACATTTACAGACACACAACTCAAACATAATGGGTCATCTGTTTCAGAGCTTATGTTTGAAGTTTGTTCATGTCATATGTAATAGTGTTATGGTAATTATGAGATTCTGACATGTAAAGAGAGTAAAGATTTCACAGTCGACCAACATTATCTCAAAAGTGAAGAAATAGACTCAGTGATAAACCATAATTAATTTGTGATATATCATAGGTAATTATGACTGAGAGTTACAGGAGATTATAAATAGATTATCATTTGAGATACTAGACTTTACTAAAACAGTATATTGTTTGAAGCTATAAGATAAATTGAAAGGTGAACACACATTTATTACTAGCCAAGCAGCTTATCAGGGATATGAGGGTGATCCTTGTATTTATGCTTTAATGAATTCACTGGCATTTTAATCAATGACTGGATCATTTGGGCAAATTCTCCAAAATAGTGTAACTTTGCTAACCACAGGCAGAAGAAAAGCTATTATCTCTCAAACTGTGAATTAATTCATTTAAAGTCTAAAGTATAATTTAGATGAAAAACCAGTGGTGAGTGCTGATGAGGGAGCATTTAACTGTAACTTATCATAGAAGTGTTTGTGCCATACTGTAGTATGCTATTAAATACCTTTCATAATGTAAATCTGGATTCTAAAATACTTCCCAGTATTAAAGTTTGTGCTGCTGTGACCATCATGTATGTCATACATGCAAACATGGACAAAATCACCCTAGACTCAAAAAAAGGGTTACCCTTCTGAGTATAACTAACCAATCACATACCAAGACACCTTAAGAATAATGATTTTTATATGTGTTTGATGTTTTAATACTATGTAATAGAAATAACCATTTTCATAACATTAAGCTTATCCAGCCATCCAACCTACTGTGAATTCAAATCAGCTACAACTCTGCAGCTGTGCAGCAAAGCCTTATGACAGCATCCCCACTATGAGAGAAACATTAGATTTGGCAGGATCCTGCAGTGAATTTCAATATACTTATCAAAGTATAACAACAGCAGATTAATAACTTAAATGCACTGAGTTTAAATAATTGCCAAAGACAGAGTGATAAAAAGAACTAGAGGGAGGAATATAGGGGAAGATCATTAATTAATGCATATATGTGATGTACATCAGATCTGATTAAGGTGCTGCACTTCTTGTTCTGAATACAGAACTGAAGCAGAAAATTAATTTAACATGAAGCTCATTTTAAGATAATCTACTGTCGGGCCTCATACGCTCCACAAGACAAATACTGGCCTGCACCCAGCCTGACTGAGGCCTATAGGGACCCCTTCAGTCAAAGAAACTGCGCCAATTCGAACAAAATTAGTTAAAACCAGACTTCAGTTCCCATTATGCTTTGCTCAACTCACACCCATGTGCGAAATCCGTCAGTTTCAAACTCTTTGGATGAGACCTGTTGAACCCATGAGGGTCCCACTCCTCAACCGTGACGTCACTGAGGTTATAAACACCTGAGATGGGTGACAGGAGGGCTGGAGCCAATCCCAGCTGTCACTGGGCAAGAGACGGGGTAGATCCTGGACAGGTCGCCAGTCCAATACAGGGCTAACATATAGAGACAAACAACTATTCACCCTCACATTCACACCTTCGGGTAACTTAGGGTCTCCAATTAACCTAAGCTGCATGTTTTTGGTCTACCCACACAGGCATGAGGAGAACATGCAAACTCCACACAGAAACACTTCTAGTGTTTACATATAATCACTTTCTGTCCTTCATTTGGCTGGTAGTCAGCAAAGGCTTATCGATTAGCACCGCAGCAGTGCAAGATGACTTTGCTGAGTGACTACTGGACTGATAAAGCCTACAGCTGTTTGTCTGCTTGTCGTTTGCCAAGAACAGTGGAACTATGATGAGAAACACAAACAACACAACTTGAACAAGATCATCTTCGACAAACATCATTCGGGTTAGCTGCTCGTGAGGTCTGTGCTTGAGCTCACTGCTGATTCCTCAAACAACTGACTGCCAGCCAGTTTACAATTAATTTCACACATATGCATGCACTTTATGATAGGTGATGAAAGAGCTGATTTCCAGTCATTGTTGTATCAGGAACCAAACCAAATGTTGCGGGCGAAAGGATATATTTACTGTAATGCAGGCAGCAGTGGATGATTACCATCATTATCTCAGTGTGACCACAAGATGAAATTTCATATCTGAAAATATTCAAGGCTGTTATTTTGGGGGCTTAATCATCAGTGCAAATGCTCTGCCTTCCAGTAAACCATTTGCTGCAAATAAACTTCGGCGTCAGTTTAATTTGCCTCTCTCACTCGCCCACTCGCACCTTGTTTGGTGTATAGGTCACATAGATTGTGTTGACAAATTAGCAAGCAACTGGTTTGCATCTGTTGCAGAGAAAAAGGAACACCATTCATAAAGTTTTTATCTGCTTTTAGTTGCCTCAAGGTGCAGCTGTTTCAACATTTATACTTTTAATAAGCTTTACTTTCACTTCATGTCTTGTGAAGGTTATTACATAGTTGAGCAGTTGTATTAGCATTTCTTTAGATTACAAAAATTATTTTTTTCTGTGAGATGGGGCAGACAGATCTTCAATAGATTAACAGTGTTGCAGATGGGAGTGATCAGAATCTTAGTAGTACCTTGTCGGAGTGGGCAGGCAGTAATGGTTGGAAATCCTTCAAGAGCAGGCGGAAGCAGTACTGAAAGATCTTCTAAAATAAATTGCAGGGAATAAAGCAAAAAAAAAAAAAAATATGTAAGTATGTTTGTGTATATATACTGTATATACATATATGTGTGTGTGTGGGTACATTGAGAAATGTATTTATAAGTCATATTCTCCATCTCCAAACATGTTACTTACTTGATGCCTGCTAAACAAACACTATGTAAAATTATACACACATAACTATTGCTGCTGTTGTCTAATGAAGCCATCAAGTCTAAACATTCTAGACCAATAGTGTTTTAGTAGCCCTTATGCTGATGCTCAAATCATGTCAGATACAAGTTTTTTTTTGTTTTGTTTTTTTGTTGTTTTTTTCCACTAATATTTAGTAATGTATGAACCGTAGCACTCCGGAACACACATACGCATTTGTTGTACATTAAAGGGTGGATTAGTATCACTATGTTAACCTGTTTTCACTGATTGGACAATCAACAACAATAATACAATTCTTACCGCTGTTATTTGTTGTGTGAAATTCCAGTGTTTGATCTGTCACTCAGGACTATTAGGTAAGATAAGTCGAGCAATGCTCTGTGTTTAAACATTCAGTGCTGGTCTGTATCACACACACTGTAAACAAGAACATCTGGTTAGATGCAGCTCTCAATGTTTTTTTTGTTTTTTACATCAAAGTCAAAAACAAGATGGAAAATAAATGGGAAGTTATCGCTCTCTCTTTCTCACATCCAAACCTCCCCACCCCCTTTTATTTCTCCCCCTATTTACACTGATCTCATAAAAGACTTCTGTGGACTCCAAATGAGAGAAATCTGTTGTTGAGATGGATAATTTTAATCACTTCAGATGTAAACTGTTTGGTAATCACCACATGTTCATAGAATATCTGCCATGCCAGTATGGAGGCATCATCTGTTTGTCCTTAATAATTCAGGAAAAACACAACCTTAACAGAATGCAATCTCAATAAAATCAGCTCTGATATTTGCATGTATCTGCTTGTGTGTCTTTATATTTGTGTGTGTGCAGGTTTCTCTGCTGACCATCAAAGCACAGGGCAGCTTTTAGTAAGAATCCATTAGTCCAGCAGCAACTACATCAAGCCCAAACAGTCTGTCAGCTGAGAGTAAAGAGAGACTTAGCTGAGAGTTCAAAGATAAAAAAAAACAGTGAACAGACTCACATCTGTAATGTCATGATGAAAAGCTAACTGGACCGGTTCCAATCGATAATAACATGCTGACTCGAAGTCAGAATGTTGCTTTGGGCTTGTGCATTACAGGCTTACATCATGAAAGAGTATCTTTGGAAGAGACTTTTTCAATACTCTAAATTTACTTGATGTAAGACTTTACTCTTCAAGATTATAAAGATTATTATGATTAATATGAGGCTTCCAATGATGGACATTCCCTTTAAATTATAGAGCATAGGTGATATGATGCTTAACCAGCAACAAAGACAAAGAAAAAAAAAAGTTTTTCTTTTTTTTGGATGGAAAATACAGTAGACTGTTTAAAACGTTATAAAACCCTCAAAATGTACAACAAGAGATGTCAGAGACTGTTTTCTCAAGAGAAATGATACAATAGGACGTAATGTCTGTCACCCAAAAAAAAAAATAGTAGTTATGTTTGAGTGACAGATGCCATTTAGCTGCCATAATCATTATGATCCGGAGCATTGGTGCAGTGCAGATGACTTATACAGTATGTCGACAAATGTCCACATTCAGAGTTGGTGGGTGGATGGAGGCATTACGCTTCTCTGACCTTAACCAAATTATCATTTTAACCCAAACAGTGATCTTTCCCTTAACTTTTTTTTATGTGTAAACCTAACCAGACCTTAACCACAGCATTGTCACATTATAAAACATTTTTATATTTTAACCGTGACTCATACAATATTTGGAAAGCACACATAAACGCTGGTGTTTTGTTAATATCTGTCGACAGGGGCACCAGATTAGAAAACATGAATGGTCAAACAACATAGTTGGTCATTTAAGTAAGAGCACTTGTTGTCATCTAATGATTATTATTAATTGAATAAAAGTTTGTTTTTGTTACTTTCAGAATGTATTTCTCCTCTACAACTTTATCAAGGACAATCTAGTAACCCCATTTGAAATTCAGTGATACAACACAGGGTGGTGAAAATGAAAGTGCAAGGAAATATGTGAAAAAAGCAAGGGGGAGGAATGAATATATGATAGAAGGGAAGATAACTTAGGTGAAAAAGATGAGAGGAGACGGTTTGAACGATTAGGAGCAAAAGAGAAAATGAAATAGACACAGAGAAGACACAGAGCCTGACAGGGGAGAGATGTTCGGAGAGGTGTCCCTCTCTCTCATTGAGATGGGAGGAGGAGGACAGAAGAGCCATGGAGAGGGAGTGAATAAGAGATGGGGTTTGCTTCTCCTGTAGTGGAACTCATCTGGATTCTATCCAGTATTCATGTCTACAGCTTTGGGATTGACAGGCAGCATCTCATTCATATGAACAGACAGGTTGCACTAAATATTGCAATGGAGATGAAGCAACACACACACACACACACACACACACACACACACACACACACACACACACACACACACACACACACACACACACACACACACACACACACACACACACACACACACACACTTGCATCTGGTTTCACAGATAGGTACACTCCTACAATAATCAATACTTCATTAGTAGATACCCAAATACACACGCACATAATCAACTGCACTTGTTTTGGCTGACAGGCACATCCTCATTCTAATAAATAGTTTATTAATATATACCAAGACACACACACGAGCGTGCACACACACACCTTAATTTATGAAACAAGATTAGGAAATTCATCCTTGCGGCTACATTTAAAATGTAAGTAAACTGCAAATCACTCACCCCCTCCCCAACAGAAAATAACAAAAATCAACACCTAATTTCCCTCTCTTGGCGTTTTCTTAAAGGAAAAAAGTGACTAGTGCATCAGTTGGTGGTATAAGTAGAAACTGGCGCTGATAAAGAAGCTGCATTTGCTGTAATTGAATCCATATATTTGCATTGATGAGCTGAGAGGAGGCCCTAATGAAGGGAAATAAATGAAAGCACAAGAAGAGAGAAAAGAGAAAGCAGTTAACGGGGGTGGGGGGGCGGGGGGGGGTTAGGGTGTAATATGTTGATAACACCCTTTCTCTCTATTCCACAACTCTGAATCTATCCCATGGGGATAGTGCAGCTGTGGTGATTGTCTGTTATCTGTCTGTTCCTATGGGGAAACAAGGGATAAGTTCAGGGGGTAGAAGAGATGGATGTCTTTTCTTCACTCCAAGTGCATTGCTCTTAGATTACTTGACATCTATTAAATTAATAATCAACTATTTAGTTTTAAATCATTGCTTAAGACTCACTTCTTTGCATTTGCTTTTAATCCTAGTTGAGCTTGACATCCTGAATTTTATTGTGTAACTGTCTTTGCTTTTATCTAATGTGTTTTTATAGTTTTAATTATTGTATTTTTGGGATGGGGGAAAGGAAGCATGCACACAACTTAACAACTTTTGTTTCCACGTGGAACCAAAAAACTGCAGCTCACATGTGTAAATGGGGCAGTGGTTTGAATGGTGACTGCATCCCTAATGTATATTTACTGATAACAGAGTGTATGTTTGCATGTGTGGGACCAAACTGAGTTAATATGTGACTTTGTGAGGAAAAAAGAACAGAAAATAAAAGAGTTTTATATGTGGCCTGGAGAAATTCAATGAAGTACAAACACTAGCTAATGTACCTTTACATTCCAAATAGATTCCTTTGTGTATGTGTCTTTATCCTCGCTTGCTTTTAAACCACAACTGCAACAAACAAATCAAGGAGTTTGCTTTCCGTTGTCCCCAGTAGACCCAGGGGGTAGAGCAGTGAGTCATACAGTACAGGAACAGACAAAAAAACAAACCGTGTGGACCATGTTAACCTCCATGAATGATGCAGGGCCTCGGGCAATTACTAATAAGTTGAATCATCATTCCATGGTAGTTTCATCAAAGCCACATTGATGTTATTAGTTTCCCAGTTTGAAAGTTTAACCAAAGTGCCTTTACAGGGCAAAGTATTGATTTCAAACAATACAACCAAGGTATAAGTTTGGACAAATCATCTGGCTCCAAATATCTAATTAGCCAGACTTTTCAACCAAATTCACCCAAAATGGTGGGTTAGAGTCATGCTCCTGCTGCTAAACAAAGAAGATGCTGTTTGTTGTCGACTGCATATTTTCTGAATGTCAACGCAGCAGAAGCATAAGCATAGCACCCCGCATTATCATTGATCAAAGAGTAAAGATTTCAAAGACTAATTCCTCATGAACACATGCAGCTCTCAAACACACGACAGCTGTGATCTCATTTCACACCATCTTAGAGGAAGCAGGAAGTCTTACTTGGGAACAAAGTTAGGGAACACAAGAGGGATAGGAAGGATATAGGATAGGAGAGGGAACAAAATAGAAAAGAGCAGAGTGGTACAATTAAAGATGGAATAGCTCTCCCATTTAAAAAGAGGGGGGGGGGAAATAAAAACTTGTGTTCTACCCCACACAGGCTGGAGTGAATGGAGTCGCTGCTTCCAGAAGCTTGTCACTGCCGGATGTGTTCCGGCCTCATCGCTGGCACAAACCTTTGTGAATTCTGCTTCCAGTGCCTCAGACAAGACCACGCAGATAGGCGTGTTCCATTCTGCGTGGACTGCCAAAATATGCCTGACATTAGACACCGGTAGCTGTGGCATCACTTCCTGCTTTACAATGTGATGCTTTGCTGTGATGACAGCGAGCTGGAGCTTATGATTGGTGATGCCTCCACTCCAACAACATGCCACTGCCACTGCTCATCGTCGCTGAGCCGATGGCTTCGTTTGCAGATAATGAGCACAACATCTCATTGGCATCTGGCCCCCCTGCTTCCAGCCAAGCCAGTGAGCTGTCTCCATGAGTGTTGTTAAGCCCATCTCACTCAGTTGAGGTGGCTTTTCTCCTGCCTCACCGCCATGACATCTGGTGGTGTTTGAGGCATCCTGGCAGAAGCTATTATAATCAATAGCCCCAGTTGCAGGACTGGTGGATTTTTTTCAGGGTGCAGGGCTGCACGGAAGGTACTCACCTCGATGTGCGCCCCATTTACAAAACCCTCGCTGCTGACCTGATTCCACAGTCAGCTGGCTGGTCAACGAGCAAGAAGCTGCTACTAGCTGTTGGAATAATTTTATCTTAAGATTTTCCAGCTAGTCATGCAGCTAGCTGCGGCACGTTTGGCTGGGATTTACTCCCATTCCCAAGAAGGACTGGAATGAGCTCCTGGGAGCTCCTAACACCTCTGAGGGACTCTCCAGATCCATTTCATCAGCTACTCAGAGCTTTAATTGGCTGGAATAGAAGAACTCACAGTTTAGCCATCATCTGCCACTCACCGACCCTCAGAGAGGGGATGTGGTGAGGTGTAAAATCTTGACGGCAAGGTGACACCGGTACAGAGCATCCGTAGCACCAGTCGCCTCTACTTCTTAGGCTGCTTCAACAGAAACAATGCAACACCACCCCCCTCATGACGGAGAAATGCGGATTCAGAGCACCTATAGCTTAATAGCCTTATAGATTGTGGGCTCCACACATATTCAGGTCGGCATGTCCGGACTAGCTGGCTAAGTTTATGTTTATTTAGCGGCTGTGCATGTGATTACCCACAAAGTCCAGTGGATGGCTCTGGCTGTGCTAACAGAACTAGGGTTACAACATTGTAACCGTTAGTGATATTTCTTTGTCAATAAGCATAATACACCGAAATGACTGTCAGAGAAACATAGTTCCAGCTCCATACCAGCAAAGATGTCTTAGTGACATCTCAGTTTGTTCAGTCTTTTTGAGACATGCAATACTAAGCTCAGTTTAGATCAATGTTGGATGCAACTCTGATTCTAAACATTCTAAAACTGGATTGTTCACATCAAAGCAAGCGCACAGACACAGATGACCATTTCCATACACACTTGCATACCCCACTACTTCTGCGTTGACGCATTAGGGTGGTTTTCTGTGTTTTTACCTGGCAAGGCAAAAAGAAGGAATTGGATGACAGTGACACTGAGTTGCTAGAGTATTTACACTTATCAATAAAAAGTGAAGACAGTGAGCTGGTCTAAATCTGTTCAATATGTCACAGACATGAAAAAAATAAGTATCATCTCTACTGGTCAGTCTGCACAGTGTATGCCAGGTCAGGTAGCATGGAGAATCGGTGACACACAGAGCTTCTTTTTTTGACTCTTCATTTCTGTCTGTGATATTAGTTCAAACCATGACTCCTTCCTGTTGTTCTACCTGTTTCCAGACAGATATTTGGTGTTGTTATTTTCTTTATTTGTTGTCAGTTTCCCTCCTGACAGTTAGTTTGGAGTGTGTTTGGCTCGTTTGGGGAACTTTGTTTTGTCTGGAGGGATTTTGTTCACTCGGAGCGGTGACAGCAGGGGTTTAACTGGCAGAATAATCAATATAAACAATAAAAAAAACATCCTGTGTGAAGTAGCCCCAACCAGACACATTTTTGTCAGAAAGAAAGATGCTTTCACCTCACATATTATTTATTCTTCACAATTGAGCACACACTATTTAACCTGATTCCATCTAAATTATATGAAACATAATATTATTGATGGCCATCATCAAAGTCAAACTCTAAGTACAAGGACATAGGCTGGCAGCTGCAGTAGCACTGCAGCAGTGATGCTGTCTGTTTGAACACTGCAAGTGTGCGAGCCACAGCAGTTCAGCAAAACACACTCCCTGCTGAGGTAGAGGCAGGGAGGGTAGACCAAACAGTACACCAATCTGTGTAAGGAGTTGGAAGCTGGGGATATACCAGATTTTTACCAATTTTGCTTACTTATTTCCTGAACAGTTTTACCAACTGTCGTGCTCTGTGCCGTTTCCTGATTGGCTGAAGAGAAATAGCTACTTTCTCATGTTCTAAAACTGCACTTGATGATTTGGCAAGACCCCAGACAGCGACTTTAGATGGACGCTCTGAAACTAACCAGTTCACACGGCTGCAACTTTTTCTGCGACGTTCTGAAATGGTTTTATCTCGTTGTGAATCATTGATCTGAACTGGGTCTCAATAAGTCACATTTGATGCAGCCATTGATATCTGAGCAGTAAAAATAACTGCAAAATATCAATGGAGTGACTGCTAACACAGTACCATGGGAAATGACATATTGAAAAGATGGAAACAGAATTACCAAAAAGAAAGATAGATGTCTTCCTCTAATAAAAAAAAAAAACAACATAAAAACAAAGTTTGAAAAAACACTGATTAGTCGATCAACAACTGTACTGATAACTGAATAATTGTTTCAGGCATTTTCGAGCAAAAATTGGTTTTACTATCTCAAATTCCTTAGTTTTCGTTGTCATATGTGACAGGAAATTCAAAATCTTAAGGGCTACACAAAAAAAGCTAAATAAAGACATCACCAAGGGCTCTAAAAAATTGTCAATACATTTTTTTTTTTTTTACAATTTTATCACATTTTATAGATAATGATTAATCAGTGCACTGGTTAAAAAATAATCAGAATTTGCTTTAAATGGTCAAGTCGAAGACGGAAAAAACATTGACCGTGACCATGAACCATTGTTGAACAGTTTCAGAGCACGTTGTTGACAAATAATCACACTTTGTGTCAAGATGAGTTTAGTTTATGTCATACAACACTAACCAACTAAGTCAATATGTGTCTATTTCCATGTCAAGGAATATTGTAATGGGATAATGGAAAGGTGCTTTTACTACAACGTTTTAAATCAGTTTATGAAAGTTAAAAATCCTGTAAAAAAAAACCACTATATAATCTTCTGTGGTTGCGGACGATCTTTCTCATGCCTCACATTCTGTAATAACTCTGACGATGTTACCTGGGATATGTAAGCTTGGGTTTGTAGAATATTTGTAGTCTAAATTACAGACTGGGCAATGGAGATATGGTATTTACCTGGCAGGGAGGGTCAGACAAAGTGACACTATTGGTTGCATTTTTGGAAATGTAGGATTGAGTGTTTTTGAAACTATATCTGTACTACAAATCTGAGTTTCCCAACGTCTGTAGCTTCAAATTTGACCTCTCCATTTAAATATGTCTATTGTGAGCCTCCCAACTTTATGGAAGAACCCATTTAAATGGTGTGGTTCATATGATTGTGGTTACAGTCATGATTGTTAATTGTTTCATATCAGAATAGTGATGCTTCCCCAAAAACCCTCTTCAGCCATCCTATACAATCTATACCATCAAATCCTGCAGCTTATTTTTCTTTCTTTCTTTCTTTCTTTCTTTCTTTCTTTCTTTCTTTCTTTCTTTGTCTTTCAAAAAACACTATAAAGATTCTAATGAGCCCTCTTGGGGATATGACACTCCAATTATCTTCAGTCTGGTAGGCTGACAGAGGCCTGGTTCAACATCTCATGGTTGATGAGACAGAAGATGCCAGTAGTCTGTTGAATGCTGTTTTGTGGTGTCATAAGGAAAAGCTCTGTAAGCAAATCAGTTTGACATCAAATTAAAAAGACCTTCACCTTCTTAAAAAATGATTGCACAGTACAGCTGTGCAATCATTTGTGACATTTGAAGTGAAAACGTATTTTCCTTTTTCCTGCTCAGAAGTGAATCATAATGTCAGCCTGAGTCAGTTTTGCCTTACAACCATACTCCATAGAAGCCTTATTTTAGTGCACACATCATCAAAATGACACTCCTTAGCTGCTGTTTGGAAAGCAGAGTGGAGAGGCTTATTCAACATATTTCACTGAGCCACTGAGGTCATTCAGTCTTTAGCAGTTGGCCACATTTGATACTATATGTGAAGCAATCCACTCTTAAAATCACAGCAACGCGCTTGAGGCTTTTTAATGAATCTCCCTGGATTTAAATGTTGATGACTGCTGGAAGGACTTTCACGCCTCACACACTACAATGATCCTCTCAGGGCAACAGAGGAGCTTGATAACATTTCAGAAGCCATGCTGTAAATGCTCATTTATCTTGGATGAAGTTCTGGGAACCACAGGCCACTTCTGTTTTTTGAAAGATGATGTGAGTAACAACAGAACACACAAACAGAAACTGCCTTGACAGCCATCCAGTGGGCTGTTAAATTAAAAAAAACCCTCACAACTGTTGTTAACGGGCACCATAACCATAAAAAAAAACATGAAACAATCACAACAACAAGAGCTAGTTGCTCTTCCTCCAGAGCCACAGCTGAATAATCGGAAGATCGGCAAGTGTCCTTGGGCAAAATACCAAACCCGAGATTGTTCTCGATTGTCAACGTAAGTGCGTAAGTGTGTGTGTGTGTGTGTGTGTGTGTGTGTTAATTTGCATTAGATTAGATCTTGATGAGCACCTTGCATGTCAGCCTCTGCCATCAGTGTGTGAATGGGTGAATGATGACATGTATTATAAAACACTGAGTGGTCAGAAGACTAGAAAGCTGCAATATAATTACTATTAATAAACACTAGGGGTGGGAATCTCTTGGCACCTCACGATTCGATTACATTCCGATTCAAAGGGCTACGAATCGATTCTTAAACGATTATTGATGCATGAGCAGGGGTTAGGGCGCATGCCACATACGCAGCTGACCTCGGTTCGAATCCCAGCCGGAGGACCTTTGCTGCATTTCCCGTCTCTCAACTGTTAATAATCAAGTTATTAACTAATGTTTAAATAATCGATTCTTGATTTTTGTGAATCGATGCAGCAGTCCAAATCCGCATCGTGATGCATCGTATAATCATGAAATTTCCACACCCTTACTAAACACAGTGCATTACAGTTATGTAATTCCAATGCTATTGTGATGTGTCAAACAAATAAACTTAATTAAATATGTAGAGTAAATAGATCTTTCTTTTAAGTAGTCCTCCACACAAATCCAAAAACATCATTGCTGCTGCAGCAAATGTGAAAGCTTTCATGAGGTGTGAACAGTACGACTGTGACTAATACTAACACTATTGGTTACCTTTCAGTTATTTTTTCAATTAGTCATTGCATTTATAAAATGTCAGAGAATACAAAGACATTTCTGTCACAAATTCTTGATGCCTAAGGTGACATTTTCAAAATCCATACTTTGTTCAAACTCAGACCAAAGCCAGAAGATACTCACTTTACTATCACCCAAGAAAGAAATGCAGAACATTCTCACATCCTCACAACTAATGTATATTTGCTATGTTTGCATGATAAATGAATTGTGTCAAGCCACTAATTGATGGCATTTATGCTAATTTGTTTGTATGTAATCTGACATGTGACCCAGCTACAAAGCCTACTCTACAGGATTGAGCTAAATGGCTTCTGTATGGGTGCAATATGTATACTGGGATGCTATGAGCAGAATCAACAGTTACTAACAACTCGCCCGAGAATGAATCAAGGTTAGGGGTGGAACGGTTCACAAAATCCACGGTTCGGAATTTGCCTCACAATGCTAAAATACAACAGGATCCCAGGCTACATTATAAAGCCTATTTCAATAAGCACATTGCAGGATAAAAGAGAAAAACACAGAAGGAAACTGTTTGATTGATGCTGCTCAAATCCGCCTGTGGCACGTGGAATAATAATAATAATAATAATAATAATAATAATAATAATAATAATAATAATAATAACAATAACAATAATAATAATAATAATAATGATAATAATAATAATAATAATAATAATAATAATAATAATAATAATCTCGTTAAGAGATCAAGGTCACACGTCAACATAAAATGGCATCATTTATTCGTAACAGATTAACCACAGTGCTAATAATAAAAGGCTATAGATATTTACTTGTAGAGATATTTTGGGTCCATACATGTTTGTGTTATTGTGTAGTTTGGCTGCTTTGCTTTATGGTGAGGCTCTCTCAGGTCAGTAGCTGCCGGTGCTGGTACTGTAGGAAAGCTTGGCACGGAGCAAAAGCCTCCATCCTCCATAGGTCCCATGTATAATAATGTAACGCCTCTGCGTCTTGCCAAATGAAGAAAAAAAAAGAAAAAAACTTCACAGGGTTACTGGCAAGGTTTACGTTGTTTGTGTCATGAAGCGAACAAACTGAACAATACACACATGCCCCGAACCGTGACAAGCGTACCGAACGGGACAGATTTTTTTCATGAACCGTTCCACCCCTAATCAAGGTGCGACCTGGATTAATGCAATGAAGTACATTGCCCTCTTGATATTTGGGCAGATAACATTTTCTTCAGGAACTTCTTGGCTTTGTCACTTGAACATAACCATCTTGGGGCTGATTCAGTGATTCTGTTATTTTTGTCTAAGATCCTCAAACTAGCTCTGCTTATAACCTCTGACTAATAACAATAAAGAACAAACAATATCAAACTACAAGTGAATTTATTCTACATACACTTAAGACACACACACACACACACACACACACACACACACACACACACACACACACACACACACACACACACACACACACACAAGAAAAGAAAAGAATATTGTCTCTCCTTTTTTTCTTTCTTCAATCAACCAGATGTCAACTGTCAATGTCTTGTGAATAAGATCAACGCATATTCTCGTATTTGTATGTGTACACTGCCTCAGCTGTACAAATTCCTGTAGCCAGAAAAAGCCCTCTGATAAATAAAAAGTCACAAAGGTAAATAGGGAGAGAAGAGAGGATAAGATGATGCAAACACAGAGCCACCATTTACAAATATTAATGTCACCAAAACAAATTGAAGTCTCGTTGCACTTTAATGAATATAAGAGGCTTTCCAGGCAGAAAAGAAAAGAAAAGAAAAAAATCAATGTTCCCTTTGGCCATATCTATCGTGCTCTGACTTAACTGGCAGCGAGAGCACCTCTGGTATTTTACCCTGATCAATAATAAATAAACAAGGCCAGTCATTTCTGTTCTTCAGATTAACGGGAGGTGTGCTGAAGATGTATTGCCTGAGAGAGTTTGCTGCTGGAAAAATAATCCCTTCCCTCTCACTCTTATTGCCTCATTATAAAAAACTAATTTTGTCTTCATTTTTAATGATGCTTGTTATGATGCAGTGAGTCTAATCTCATATAAAGCAGACAATAGTTTGTATCATAACTGAATGTAAATCAGTAGGAGGCATTTTTTGTACTGTTAATTTCTATGTATGCTGCTGCCATATGGGTTTAGAAATACTCATTTAAAGTGGATTTATTATGTTCATCTTCATTTTTCATTTTGACACCCATTCAAGAGGCTTCATCAGCTCTGTCTGGTGTGAAGTTCTCAGGTATTAAAATCTTATGGGCTGCTCACACATCAATGTCGCACATTAACTGCCAATGTTACCTGTGATTCTTCTGCATCTCACTTCTGAGCTGAGAAATGCTCAGACTTGGTGACAGAGTTAGAGTAATGTGAAAAGGTTTCAGGCACTAAAAGTAAAGTGAGGATCCCTTCGACAAGATTTTACTGATCAATTAACTGCATACAAAGTAACTGCAGTAACAGAAGAAACCTGAATCAAATCAGCATTTGGTGTGACCATGCTTCGCTTTTCAAACAGCATCAGTTTTCCTCACTTGCACACAGTTTTTCAAGATATTTGGCAGGAAGGTTGTTCCAAGCATCTTAGAGAACTTGCCACGGTTCTTCTGTGGATTTAGGCTGTGTCAGTTGCTTGTCTCTTCATGTGATGACAGCTCTGTGGGGGGCAAAACCATCTGTTGCAGGGCTCCTTGTTCTCCTTGTAACTGAACATAGTTCTTCATGACTCTGTATGTTTGGGGTCACTGTCATGCTGCAGAAAAAAATTGGGACTGATCAGACAATCCTTGATGGTACTGCATAATGGATATGCCTAAAACGTTTGTACAGTAATGTATGTGCTGGGCAACATCAATACATTTTGGTAAATAAAGATGGGTAGTCATGCCATGACATTTTCTTGCTGCAATCTTTAATGTTTGAAAATCAGCCAATTTATCCAAAGTAAAAGACATTATACTTTGTTACCAAAACCCACGGAGCACACAGGATGGATTGTGATAGCTTTGGTCATACCCTGACATTTCATCTATTTCCACTGTGAGCTTGTTAGCATGCTAACTGCTGTGCCAACACCAAGTGTAGCCTCATAGAGATGCTAGCATGGTTGTAGACTATTGTCTTGTTATATTTGTGGTGTCTATTTGATATTCTCTGTGTCTCCCAAATCTGAGTCCACCTCCACCATTACAACAACATAGTATTTAGTTGTGTACTGTTTTGTAGGCGGTTTCCTATTTTGCATTCTAACACACACACACAGTCTCAGTGGAGCAGGTGCGGTCTTGTTAAAAGTTCATTCCCCTCTGCTTTGTATTCTATTGTTAATTGTGGACAGAATGAGTCCAGCAGAGAGAGAGCCGGCTGATAGAATGAAACCGAGATTGGTTTTGGTCAGTAAGCAGATTAATCAAAAGCACAACCATCATC
The DNA here is from genome assembly GCF_963691925.1 of Scomber scombrus. NCBI lineage: Eukaryota > Metazoa > Chordata > Actinopteri > Scombriformes > Scombridae > Scomber > Scomber scombrus. The sequence continues at coordinate 17,958,466 of NC_084978.1, forward strand.
ATCACAGCAGTTATGATCACCGTAATTATAGAGCTGACACAAGTGGTAATCAAAATGCTGACAGCAAAGTAATTGAATTTGACAGGATTTATTTTTCCTTTATTCTTTCCATTGTTCATGTTCATTGGGATAAATGAGTCTTTTTAGTAAGATACTGGCTGCATTTTAAAGATAATGAATGACAAACTTCAGTGACTGACATGTTTTCTAAAACAGATACAATAGAGGGCAAAATTACTATTCAACACACACCAGCTGCTGGTTTGGGTTGTTTTTGGCAGAAAAACAAAAAATAACTATTACTACAGAAACTTTGCAAGAGATTATTATATTTGTATGTTTATATTATAATACATCAACTATTTAGATGATTAACTGCCCTAATGTCAATTGAAAGATATTTGTACTGTAGTTGACTAATACATTATATTATGTATGTTAATCCCATGTAGCATACATGGTGGGTTTGAAGCAAAAAAGGTCCAATTATTAATTCAGACTTCTATTTCCAGGCATTTGCTGACAGTTATTGCACATAAACATGTTACTGATTAATTTCCTGTTTCCTGTGTGATCATTAGCTTCATATCCCTTACAATAGTGTCAGCTGTAATGAAGGAAAGAAGACAGAGATGTGTGACATACTTCTGAGAGAGGAAACGCATAAATAGTGCAAAAAAGACAATGGATGCTTGTGAATATTGGTAAGGTGATTAGACACTGGAAGATTAGAAAAATCATGAATTATCATGACTTTGACACAAGGAAGACCAGTTACATTTACAGCAGTCACTGCAAAGAGAAGAGACAAAGCTACAAGAAAAAATAAAAAAGCAACAAAAGCTAAAATGTCTCAGGAGATCTCTTGTAAAAATGTAGATTAAACAACGAATGCTGCTTTTCCTCTCTAGATGACGGTACTTTGCTGAAGACTGCAGCATGCTTGAGGAAAAACACAAATGTGCAGCAAGAGAGAGTTACAACTAAAGCAGGGTTGTGGCTATGGAGGCTGAGGTTAATGAATAAAGAAATAACAAGAATCATGTGATGGAAACCATCCCATGTTTCCTCTGGTTCTCAGATAAACAGTGGATGTGGTTTCTGACCAGAGACAGAAAATCACCAGCGACATTCAGGCTGCAGGCCAAACAGCTAATAGGCTACCCTGCTTATCAGTACACTGCACTGTCTGCCAGCCCAGAGGACACACACACACGAGCCTGCACACTGAGACACTGAAAAAGAAATGAATGACAGAACTGAATTTCTAATTTTGTGTGTGTGTGTGTGTGTGTGTGTGTGTGTGTGTGTGTATTTCCCAGCACAGCACAGGGCAGAGCTGCCATGCTATTTAAAGTCACAATTTCTGTTATGTAAAAACTTTGCTTTGTTTGTACAGTATGTGGTCAATCTGCAGTCCGTAGGGTGAGGTCTGCTCATTCAGATAAGGGCCCTGTTTCCCAAAAGCATCTTACAGCTAAGTTGATCTAAGTCCCATTGTAAGTCTGTAACTGAAAGTCATGTAGAGCAGCATCAGCAAGCAGTTTGCTTACCCTGTTATTTTTCTAGAGTTTGCTCTGTCACTGCAGCCCTTTACAAACTCACTTAACTTAATATATTCATGATGATTTTGTTACAGGGGACATATCATGCACATTCCCAGATCTTGATCTATATTCAGGGGCTCTACTGGAGTATCGTTGCATGATTTACAGTTTAAAAAAAACTCCTTATTTATCTTATACTAGTTGTTTATGCAGCCCCTCAATTCAGCCTGTGTCAGAAACTGGCCATTTTTGCTCCGGGCACCTTTAAAGATAAAGATAAAGATACATTTATTGATCCCACAGTGGGGAAAATTAATTGCTACAGAAGCCCAAAAAATAGTGATATACTGTAGAAAAAACAACAAACAAACAAAAACAAATATATACAACAATAAAATTAAAAACTAAATAAAAAGACCCTAAAGTACAACTATAGTGCAGCATTGTACAGTCTGACTGCAGTTGGAATTAAGGACCTGCAGAAGCGCTCCGTCTTACACTTGTGGTGTATTAATCTCTCGCTGAAGGAGCTACTTAAGACCTTCAAAATCAGATGCAGAGGGTGAGAGGTGTTGTCCATGATGGAGGACAGTTTGGCCAAAACCCTCCTCTCTCCCACCACCTCTATGGGGTCCAGGGGGCAGCCACAGAAGGGACCCCCCTCCTGATAAGCCCCATACATCCGTACATGTTTGAGACTGAATATGGACAACCTGAACAACACATGGAACAACAACCTTAGCAACGAAGGCTTTGGAACAGACTGCTGTCAGAAGTAGAGGTAACTTTCCAAAGCTCAAAGAGCAAGTTGAATCCTGGCTTTTGACTTTCAGAGAGCATTTTACATACATTCATGTCAAGTCTTGAAACCTTGACTGGGAGCACCGTGGCACGTTTCAGGAACGGCTCTCCGCACTGAAGCGCTATGAATCCGCAGCAGGTCTAATTTTGACTGAGCAGTTTCAAAGTCGCATCAAACTCAACAGAGCAGATCGCAGTAGACAGGAAGTCAGACACAGAATCAGCATAAAACTTCCAGCCAACTGTGAAAATAAAACAACCCGTGCAGCCTCCCGATCATATTTCAACAACAAACATGATTAAAACAGACAAATGTAGAGAGCATTTATCTACCTAGCCCACTGACCCACGATAGAAGCAGAAAAATCAAAGCAAATGACAAATCAATTAAATTTGAGCAACAAAATCGGACTGTTTAGTTGTGCTGCTACTGCAGTAATTACGGTAGCCTTAAGCCACTCGTTTGGATTTGATTGGGCTGCCGTTATTACTGTATTAACAGTGTAACTTAATTTAAAATGTAGATTGCTCTCCCAGTGCACACTCCACTCCGCTGCTGTAATGCTCCCAGTGGGGTAGGACGCTGGGCAGAGGACGGCGCAAAACCGTGGCGCAGCCCTACTGTGGCATAGTTGCTCCCGGTGGAAATCCCAGGTCAGAAGCATTTCAATTCCATATCTTCTCACTAAAACACTACCTGGGTGACACTGTTATTGACTTTGCACAAACAGGGCTCTAACATGGCGCTTCACAGTTATTTAAAAAAAAAAAATATTGTCACAGTTTTGAAAGAACTGTTACCGGATTAATGAGTCAGTGAGAGAGTGAAAGCAAGAGAGAACATGTGAAGGGGATGATAACATGAGAGAGAGAAAGGCAAAAACAAAGAAAAAGGAAAACGTGCATTAAAGGACCAGTTGTGTAAGAATTGGGGGGATCTAGTGGTGAGGTTGCAGATAGCAACCAACTGAATACCCCTCCTCCCAATCCTCATCCAAGCGTGTACGAGAACCTAACGTGGTCGCAAAACTCGTAAAAAAATGCGAAGGGCCCTCTCTGGAGTGAGTGCTTGTCTGTTCTAGGCTTCTGTAGAAACAAGGCAGGCTCTGTGGAATAGGACCCACTTCTTATCTAGACATAAAGGCTGCATTTTAAGGTAACAAAAACACAGTGATTCTTGTTTTCAGGTGATTATACCCTAATTAAAACATACTGATGAGTATTATATTCTATTGCAGCTATTGCCCTAGATGTCACCTTTAAAGAAAACATGGCTGTGAAATAAAAAGAGGCAAAAAAAGGAGAGGGAAAGGGGAACGGGGCACGAGCAGAGAGGCAAAACAGAAGACTGCAATGGTGATGCAATGGAAAGACAAGCAGGACAAACTACACACTTTCCTGCTTGTCTTGTCTTTCTGTATATTCTATCAGTCTTGTTTACTCTTTGCTCAGAGCCACACTCTTCCACTTTGTAGCAGCTGCCTTGTTTCCAGGCTTTCTCCTCATTATAAATGACTAAAATGGGATTTGTACATTTGTGAAGGCAATACAACATACAGCTCCTGTCAACTCCCACAATTAACCATGAATCATTATTGACACGAATTGAATCTGCCTGTTCTTTTATTTCTCAGTCTAGCCAAGAGAACACAGAAGCACATGCAAACTTTGAGTTCATTAACAAAATGAGATTAAGTCAAATGTGGAATAAAAACCAGGAGATTATTTTAAGGCAGAAAGTGATGGCAATAGAAATGGTTATATGTGCAAGAAACACATTTTCACCCAAATCACCAATATGCTTCTTTTGTTTACTAATACTGTCATTATTAACATGGTCTCCTGTAAGGACAGATCCCATCTTTACAGTATATTTATGTATATACTGGTCTAATGATGATGGTAAATAGAGTTATCACTGTCATGCATTAGTGTCTTTCCAGAGAATGAGCCAATAAGTCAGTGCAGTATCTCCCTTTCGTCATCCAAGCTCTATCTATCTTTCCACTTGCCTTAAGCAAGCAAGGAAATCTCAAACTCAAACTGGATTCTGTATTAAATATCTTTAAATAAGAGACTTGCATGGAATGAAAGATTTTCAGCTTATCAAGGTGCAAAGTCATATCTCACTGATTACTCTCCTAGCTTCTTATTCACACACCTAATAAAATTTAATATGTACTTTAATATCGACAGTGCATCAAAGATGTGTATAATAGTAGGATACTGTTACCCTGCAAGTACGTGTCTCTTAGAAAATGGAAATTATGTTTGAAGGCTAGAAATTAGTGCCTAAACGATTTGTCGGTCGGCCAATATTATCTGCTGATATGAGTCTTTCACATATTGGTATTGGCGTACATGTTTTCTGATATGAAAACTTTTTAACTTATATAATGCAGAAATTGATGCTGGGAGTGATTTAGACATGGTGTCATGTGTCATTGTTCACAATACTGTCAAGCTGCATAAGTCCATCACTGACAACATGTCACTGATGCTTTTCTCATGTTTGCTATGTTAGCTAGCTATAGTTTGTCAGTACAGTCAGTAATGTAGCAGACTGAAGGGTTAGCATCAGAGCAGCTTTCTCCAGCTCAGCAGACCTCAGCTGATAAGACGCAATGCTGGAAAGTAAATAAACAATGTCCCCATCTGTTACTGACAAGAGTTAATCATATTCGTTAGCCACATTAGCTAGCCAGCTAACCACGTAGCTACTTTCATACCGTTTCAGCTAAATGGAAGCCTATATGTGAACATGTGTTCACACCAAATGGTTTTGTTAAGGACTCACAGTTCAGTTTGTCTCCAAATGAACAATTACAGTCGTAACATTTACAAAAATTAAAATTTCAACGTCTGTTTTTTTCACCGTTAAAAGTTTCCTCAGAACATGTGTAATAGAATAAGGTTACGGTGTAACACTGCTGCCGCTCTTCGTCTATTCACTCTGTTTGTGAATAGTCTACATGAACAGTGAAATACTGATCATGACATTTATTGATAAACAAGAAAAAAAAGTGTTTCTGATTGGAGTTCAATTAATTGAAATAATGACTGATACGGTACAGTACGGATTTTTTAAATGTTTTATATTATATTTTGTTAGAGTTAATTTCTAGAAATGCTTAATAATGTTAAATATACCTCAATTAGTGACTTGTGTAATAAAGCAGCCTCATATCAGTACAAAATTAGTGAACAATTCACATAGAGAAGGTCTGTTTTCATTGTAGTTTAAAAAAATAATTATATCAGCCACCATATCGGTTATGAGGGAATTTTTCCACTCTAAAATTGGTATCAGTGTCGGTTTCAAAAATCCCATATCGGGCTCTACTAGAAATACATAAGAAAATCTGCACTATAACCTCATTCACATTTTTTTTGTTAAACGCAATAACTAGCCTGAGCAATACATAGCATAGCATAGTAACATAGAAGTTACTATAAAAAATGATAATGCATTGTAGAAGAGCTCTACTGATACTATCCGTCAGCCACAGCCGATGTAGCAGTATCAGTGTGTATGTTGTCCGCTAAGTCCTATGGAAAGTATTTTATGTACAGTATATTTGATCATTTTCTTAATTCAAGTTTAATATATACGTATATATTTATTTATACACATTTATTTATAGATAGTTATAATTATCAAATTCCAAGTGAATTTGACTGTTTCTGTACGCTCAGTAGACAACAAAAACTTTTGAAACACCATTATAATCTCTGTAAACACTGCATTAACATTAAAAAAAGATAGTTAAAAAGTATCAGTATTGAGGTATACTGCACTACCTGGTGGCTGAGCTAATAAATATGATATTGGTGAAAGAAAACTTACTCTGAGAACTGCAGAAACCTAAAAAGGAGAAACGAAAGAAAAGCTCAAACTCGACCAAACATCAGCCTGAACATCAGTAGGAGCCCAAATTCAATCTGCAAATGTACTGAAATGTGCCTCCAGAGTGACAGCTAAAAGGAAGAATCAGCAAAGATCTACAATCAGACAAACCAACTCACATATGTGTGTACCCCAAAATCTACAGTACATTTTGAACTAGCATGTCAAATACAAACATTAGTATCAAGAGTAAAATAAGGAATTGAGTTCATACTGTAAATACACTAAATACCTGAGTATACAGTGACTATACTGAAGTTAGATGAATCGTTGGACTTTTTCTACATCAAAACACACAGCCAAGAAATAAATGGCAGCAGTTTGTTTGATTTGTCTGAAACTAGCGGAGAACAAGGTGAACGTTTCATTGTACAGCTTTGCCTCATGACAGCATCAATTGGCTGCTCTACACAAAGTAGTTTAACCCTTTATTTACTGAAGGAGTGATATCTGCTCTGTATTATTAGGTAAATGAAAATGTCAGTCTTGAATGTAAGTTCATGACATGACATTTTATAACTGTTGACAGAGACAGTGTTTGAATACACACACCGTACAGAGAAAGAGAATAGACAGAGAGAAAAAGAAAAAGTGTTGTTGTCATTATTACAGATTTTCCAATGTTACTTTTTCAATTGATCTGCTTTTGGTCATGTTTCCCACTGGGCACTAGAAGTGGGTCCTTTCTTGTGTTATTATTTCCCAAAACTGTATCTATTTTTCCCCATTTCCCCGTTTGTTTGTTGGCTCTAGGAATGACAATATAGGGCAGTCTGTTGTCCCTCTACTTTTGTACAAAGTGTACTATCCAGCTATTGCACTGGATCACCTTGAAAGCTTATTCAGACATCCATGGACCTCAGACGATAAAGCCTACTGACGTTTCTTTTTGTGTCACTATGAGATTGAAAGTTTCATTTTTTTATTGAACTGTCTCAATGGGTATCGGATGGACTACATGAAATTTGGTATAGAAGGTATCCAGTGTATGTGAATGACCTCGGTGATCCCCTGACTTTACTCTAGACCCACCAAGAGTGAGTGAGTGAGTGAGTGACTGACTGAAATACCAACAATTTGATGGAACACACATTCATGTTCTCTTGACTTTTTACTAATTGCCATCATCACATAAACATTTTACCTTTCCAATACATTGGTTAATGACAAATTACCTGCCAAACTATTGATGTTCCCATTAACCCCCATTAATACATACTGTATGTGTTTATTGACAACTAACACATTTTAGAACACAATACACTAAACTAAGATGTGAACATAGTAACAATTCCAAAAATAAGCACATTGCCAATGTGGGGTGTACAGCCAGCAGAAACTAACCACTTTTTTGTTTTTGTTCTTTTGTCTTGCCTTCACCATCCATATTATGAGTGTTCTGTTTTTGGAAACATTAACTCTTGCTTGTTTGAAACCAGCAGAAGTGGGTAGTTACTGAAACTGTATCATTAAAATTGTGTCAAAGTTGTATACCATTTACACTATGGCACAGTGAAACAGAGTAAGGTGGAGTAAAGCTTTAATGTCCCTGGGGGTGATTTGGCTTACAGCAGCAGAAACAGCAATGTAAAAGTTGTCACTTACTTTGGTGATGTGTTGGATATATCTATATTTAATCAGTTCATTATGGCTGCGGCTTCTTAAAGTACCGTATATTTATGTAGAGATATGTGCAATGAGGAGTTAACAGACCCTTTAGTTAGTGTTAAAAGCTGTAGCTGCTTCACAGTAAAATCTTGACAAGATCAGGGTTTTCATTGTGAAGCAAACAAATTACAGTCATGAAATCCCCCTAAAATACAATGAAACTGAGACAATGTCGACAAAATGGCCTGAATCCACTGGTAATATGAGGTAAGAACGTCAAGGTGATATATTTAGACTCATAACAGGAAATGAAACATATCCCAATAAAACAGGTTGACAGTTCTGATAGATACAAACATGTGTGCAAGCACACTAGAATTACAGGTCAAACAAAAAAGGACACATGAAATACTGATTGGCCTTGAGGGACCTGAATCCTTTCTAGGGGAATGACATGTTGACTGTTTCAGTTTTGTGGTGTGTCCTTGTGCCGGAGAGGTGAGAGAAGGAGAGGAGAGGAGAGGAGAGGAGAGGAGAGAGGCTTATAAGAATTACATTTTGATTTACAACTTTAATTAGAGGCTTATTTGAGTCACAGGGAGAGGTGGTTGCGATGATAGAGTCAAAACTCCAATCAAAACCCTTGATTTCTCTGTTGGACTCTCACTGATGAAGAGATTCACGAGTCTGGCACAACCCTGAGATGGCTGGTCACTGTGTGTGTTCACTAATGTTTTGAAACTAGAATCATATTTTCCCTCACAGTGATGATTCAAGCAAACCCTCAGCCACAAACAAAGCAATACACCACTCACACAAAAGTGCACTTGTGCGTGTGCGCACACACAACAGGACAAGCTTTGAATATTTTATCTTCTGTGTGCTGCTTCCCACACCAAAGGGAGCTATAGCAATTTACCTCTGACACAGACGCAGTCTGCAGAGTCAGCAACACGCACGCACAAACACACACACACACACACCCACACCCTCGCCCATTGTTTACAGCCTGAGTTCTCTGGCGTACTTACAGAGTTTAAGGGCACAAAGTAGGAGAGATGTAACCTGACGCACCAGATGGTTTGTTGCACAGAACCATCTGAGGAGTCGTCCTTGGAAACTATTTGGAAAAGGACAGGAACTTTCAAAAAAAATACTTGGCAGGTGATTGGACAAACCATCCGTCTATCAGGCAGCTGGCTTCGCATGACAGCAAATCATGTAAGAGTCCCAACAAAATGCTAACTGGTCCGAGCCACTGGTGGTTTAGACGCATAACTTGAAGCCTGACAAAATGGATTCCTGCATGATCTTGTGATGTTGTGATCTTGCGAATCAAGCTGCCTCACAAAGTAAAAAGAGATGGTGAGCTTATGGAAAAATCCTGTAATAACTAGAGTACATCCGGGGAGGACAAGAGAGGAAACAAATTATACAAATAAGACCTCAATGGGTGGTTCAATTTGATTACAAATTACTTACACGTGACTTGCTTGATTGCATAATTATTTTTAAATGTATCTCTCAATTCTGATTGTAGAAATAAACAGACTTTGCTCTTAATCTATGGAGGGAATGAAGTAGAAACAACTTACTATATGTTACTTACTGTACTAAAAAATACAAACAAAACAACAACAACAACATGGAGTTGTCCATGGTGCTGAGGTGTACTGGCTACTGAACTTCACTTGGACTGGGGATTCCAACGTTAACAGATTTTGAAAAAAACTAAACATTTATGATACAATATAATATTCAACTACATTTTATTAAATCGGTAATATTGTTTATAATGTAATGATAAAAATTATGGTTTTGGTCCATAACCATATTGTTGTTGATTTAAGTGCATTTTTTGGATGACATTGATTTTCACACATTTTCAACCTCTGAGAATAGATTTTTAAAGTTGTATGTGAAGCTGACAAACTGACAGCCACTGACACACGTTGTATTTAAGAATTACAGAAATCGATGCTAGGCTCTATGACACGTCACATTGATTATAGAAACTGTTTGCTACATAAAACACAGGCCATTTAGCCCTTCACACTGAAACTTTTCAGACAAGAGGCATTGTCTTTGCAGTTCCTCCCCTAATTTAACCCTTTCATTTACATCACTGCAACAGGAGGTAACATCACCCTGGGAAAACTGAAAAATACAGTGAACATATTTGGCACATCTTTCTGTCAACCTCTTCTTTCTGTCCAACTCTCTTTTCTCCTCCCTCAACCTTTTCATCACCCTGATTCTTTTTCTCCTTCTTCACACGCAAGAGCAAAACAACACAACACGGAAATACTCTGAATAATTGAAGGAGACACAGGGTCTCTGTCTCTCTCTCTCACAGGCATACTAAAATAACTACCGTAAACTTGGATGCCTGGCCTCTGGGGATAAAAGCAGATAATGACCAATTCAATCTGACATGGTTGTAGAGAACATAAACATCAGAGAGAGAGAGAGACAGGGAGAGACAGTGGAGGAAAATGAGACCGATGAAAGAAAAAGTAAGATACTGTAAGAGACGAGAAGGGGGAAAAAAGATTTAATAGGATGAGAATACAGTTGAATTTCAAACAGACAAACACAACAAAGACACCTGATTATGTATCTACTATGGGGCAGACAACATTAGAAAGGCTACTTTAAAATGTGATCTGAAAAGGATTAATAATGATCTGCTTGAGTCAGATGTTAATGTGCATCCTCCTGTATTACTAATCTTTATATTGTTTTGCTGTAAAAATGCACATTTCCAGTCTGGATTGGAGTGGTTCCAATACACTGACAATCAGGCTTTGGTGTCAGTATTTGCACAATTAAGAATAGCAAGAAGATTAAAATAGTGAAGAATATATTGTGGCATGATTTATTTTAACATAAAAACTCAATGGAACAACACAAGTAGATAAAAATAGGTTAAATTAATTATAATATAACAAATTAATAACATATTATTATTGTGGTTAATAATAGGTACAACAATTACAATAAAATATACAATACAATAAAATTACACCCAGGAAATCAGCCAGGAACACCAACACTGATTGAATCTATGAACAACAGGGAACTGATGAAGTAAACTGATGAAAAACAGCAAGTGCGCAGCCATGATGGGATAAACTACACCACAGAAACCAGAAAGGAAAGGAACAGGACATGATGTTAATGTTGGGTGAATCTATTGACTAAAATAAAATCTAACAGACAGAGAATGTAGATGAGTTAGACACAGACACAGTCTTATCAGTGTATTGCCGCCTAACCTACTTTATCACACAGTATTGCAGGGAAAGAAATTGCCAACAATAGCTCAGTGGGATACATATCTACTTACTGTTAGTATGGACAGTATCATCAGTCTTGTGAATGATGAATATAGCAATACTTGTCTGTACTGCTATGGTTCATCTCCAGTCATAACACATTGCACTGGAGTCACAAGCTATAAAACATAGATTAGAACAAGACAGAGCTGACACTAGCAGATGGAGAGAAACAGGAAAGCCAGCAGGGAAAAAAGAGAAACAGACTTAAACACACACATGCATACTTTATCCATTTTTTTAGCACACGCACATGCAACCACACATGCTTCTATGCAAAAATGTAAAGCCTCGTGCACAAGCATGCACCCAAATGTATGAGTGTGTAGCCTATATCTGGTGAAATTAATCAATGTACACAATACTATACAACAGGAGCTGCTCTGCTCATTGCTGCAGACTGATTCCTCTGGATTTGTTTCTGGACCTGAATTTCTGTTTGATTACACTACTGAATTCATCAAAAATAAACTCACATTAGTCCAGCCACAATGACAGCAGGAATTCTATATACAGCAGTCACAGACGATATTACTGGCTGTCTGTCATTATTAGCATAATGTAGATTTTTTTTTTTTTTTTTTTACAATCACTTAATGCAGTCACCATGAAGATGAAATACGTTATTATGGAAATACAGTCAGGCAGCTAGAAGCTGTACATTATTCGTACTGCATGCAGGGTAATTATGATAAATGATTCAGGGAATCAAGCTCTATAAGGTTGTTTTCTTATAGTGTTTAATATTCCTCATTGTAAAGTATAGAAATGAATACAGTATGTGATAAAAAATACATTATGAAAAAGGTTTTAATGCATTTGTTTTTTTTAGTTATTTGCTTAGTGTATCACCATACATGATAGTCCTTCTGAGAAGCTATTCCGCAAAGCTGAAAGCTAAGTAATAAATAAAAGTAATAAATTGATCAATTTATGGCAAAATAAATGTGCATGCATTATTGTACATTTTTCTGATGAAATATACATGTCTAGATATATCCCAGCAAATCAGCCATGTAGTAATACACAGCATGTGCTGCGTTGACTCTTTCTGTGTGCAATGTGTTTACTGTTTAAATCTTCACTGCCAGGGATATTAATAGGTGAAAGAGAAAGCTGAAAGAAAACATGTTGAAACACTGGAGGAGAGTTTTGGGGTTGTGACCCTTGTGTGTGTGTGCTTAAATTAACTACATTTAGACACTTTATATCACATTTATGCAATTGTTTTAATAATTTGCCTCTCGTTCATTCACACAACAAAGGCAGGACAGTGAGCTTCAACAGAAACAATTTTCAATTCAGCGTCTTGCTCAAGGACACTTCACAGGAGGAGCCAGGGATTGAACTGCCAACCCTGCAATTATGTATGTGTGTGTGTGTGTGTGTGTGTGTGTGTGTGTGTGTGTGTGTGTGTGTGTGTGTGTGTGTGTGTGTGTGTTAGAGAATGTAGAACTGCAATATTGTAATTTTCTCCTTCACTGTCTTCTCTCTATCTCTTGATGTATACAGGAGTGCATGCACACAAAAAATACATGCTACAAAAAGAGGCAGAGAAAGTGAGCAGGGCTATATAGTGAGACTATATAGTATGCAACACTTCATCAGCAATTAATGAAGCATGAAACGAGAGAAAGAAGAGCCGAGGGATTGAGTACTAGTGACAATGAGAGAGAGAGAGAGAGAGAGAGAGAGAGAGAGAGAGAGAGAGAGAGGGGGGGGGGAGTGGGCAGGGGAAGGAAAGGAAAGGAAAAAATGATAAAAGAGAATGACAGATGTTACACAAACCTTTGACTTATTACACACTGATATTGGCTGAGAGGTGTGAACACTCAGTGAGTGAGGATGAAACAGAGTAAGTTTTATCATTTGAAAGGCCGGTTGTGCAGCCCAGTTGGAGGATCTGGATGAGCTTCATGAACAGCAAGACAAAACCTGGGAGTCACCTTCACTATGCATGTGCTGTAGCCTGAGGAATGGAACTTTTTTGTCCTGTATCTCCGAATTTGCAAAACAAATGATTATTGATTTAAAAAGTCCTATATTCATTCATCACATGGTTGTTAAAAGTAATAACGCTGTTTTTATTTTTCTTTCTCTGTGGTCCCTGTTAGAAACTGTCCCTTCACTTAGTGATGTGATATCAAATGTTTCTTCTTCTCCTCACTTCATACCCTCCCAGTCACATCATAGGAATTACATGATCTCTTCTGCAAACATCTATCCTCTGTTGTTCAGCATCAACTCATCGATTTACTTCGTTATACTCCACTGCAGCTTGACAGCAAAAATGTTAGTTTCTCCTCTCTCCCTTCTGTTGGTTAGTTAGCACGATAATTGATAGCTATCAACCTGATTGAAAAGACACATGCACAATGTGAACTGATGTACATTAAAGTTCATACTCCAGCTGTGCACCTTCTTGATATAATCCTTTATATTTGTCATTGTTTGTTACTGTCTAACACTTAAGCTTTTAAGTGTGTATGTCACTTGTAGGAGGGGTTATCTTCAAGATGTGTTAAAAAAAAAAAAAAAAAAATGATTTTTGGATAGAATCACAGTAAAGTCAGGACTGGGCGTAAAAACAATTGCAAAATCCCACATGGGGCTAAACACACACAAATACACACATGAGAAAGAAGCTACAGCAAATGGCAACCCCTGAGAGACTGTCAGAGCTCGGCAAAGAAATGACTGCTGATAAAAGATGACAATGTCTAATCCTCATCGAGGGACTCAGCTGAGACAGGCTCTCTGTTTCTTTTAAACATACAGAGAGCAGACAAAGCTTTGGAGCTGGTGGGTGCCACACAAGCATGCAATCGTGCATGCAATGCTTAGAAAGAGAGCATCATAACACACAGACACCGATAGAGATGTAGATGCAGAAGTACTTCTCACAAGTACGGCATCTGCTTTCCTAGACAGCATTTAGGCAGTAAGCAGCAGAACTCCTTGTCAGCACTTCAGAGAAAAGGGGGGAAACGAGAGAGAGATAGAAAAGGAGGAGGGGGACAAGCAAGAGGTAAAAAGCCTTTGAGAAAAAACAAACAATGAGCTTAGAGACAGACAGCAACTGTTGCACCTCTTTATGATCAAAGTAACTGTGTTTGATTGGAAACAGCAGGATTTCTGTCACTATTTCCATACAGACATTCTGACAAGAGACATTGAAGAGGTGAAGAGGAAAGTGGAGGAGAAAATGAAAAGAAATGAGAGGACAACATTAACTAAAGCTAAACAGGGATTTGCCTCTTAGACACAATGTCCATCCAACTGTCCTCCTATCCATATATTCAGCCTTCCATTGATTTTCTTCTGGTTATCCAGGTCTAAGCAGTAGCAGCAGGCTCCAGATGCCCTTGTGTCCCCAGTCACACCAGCTAGTTCCTCCTGAGGCAACCTAAGGCATTCCCAGGTGGGATGGGATATACTGTATAATCCCTTGGATTCCTTTTGACTCCTTTTCAATGGAGCACTGTAATGTCATTCTTCCAGACACCACCCAAAGCTCATGATGATGGGTGCAAGATGAACCACAGATCAACTAGTAAATCGCTCTCTTCGACATAACAGACTGGCATGATGACAGCATCACTGCAAACCTCACGCTTCATCTACTTGTGAACAACACATCCAGATAGATGAACAATTTGATTGCAGTGGGGCAGCAAATGACGATGTCCTCAGTGTAGAGGTGCCCCAGCTGCTAACCACCATTGTCTATGATATATATCACAACTATTACCATTAGTATTGCTAAAAAGGACATCATCACTGTAGATGATGCATAGTAGTTGTGTTAGTTTTCCTGGTTTGAAATACTGGCGACCACAGTAATCTTGGCACCAGAGGATTTACTTCTTTTACTTTCCATTGTATCCACAGGGAACCTGCAGCCGTCAATACACCCTTGCTTCCCTGCAGCGCTTGCCTGACACTTATTTTCTCAGTGCATTTCATCACTTGTCTTGCTAGAGGTATCTAAAAATGTCTAGATGGTGTGAGAGACTAACCTGTCTTCTTCTCTCCTCTTGTCTGAACTGCCACTCTGAAACAAACATCATTTATACTGAATGCATTTCCAACTGCTCGTGTCCTCCTTTGAAGGAAAACTTTTAGATATACTACAGAGGAAGGCCAATTCTCCAGAGTATATGAAACATTGGTGCCACCAGGGAAACTATTTGATGTTCAGAAATATTATATTATCATATTCATCTCTTAACGGTTTTTAGTTTAAAGTGCGCTTTATGAAAATGCTATGCTTCAGAGTGGCAAAAGACAACAAATCATAGGCCACTCTGCACTGTTGTCTGTTAATCATTGTTATACTATAAATTGTTTGTTTTCTGGCTTGAGTTTGATGAATTTGGTGGTGTGTGCCTGTATGAATTAGTCCTTGAAAGGCACAACCTTGATTTGTGTGTCCTTCTGCGACGTTCCCATAGACCATGACCATTAAGGTGAGCTGGGTTACCACTGATCAATACTTGGAGCGCATTGAAACTCAAATTGATGTGGATCTTTGATTTTTCTTGACTCCCTCATCACTTTGCCAGCGGGTCATCCCAGCCAACTGCCTGTGGACATAGATTTTCTTTGAAAGGCGCCTTCTTGACTGCTGCTAGAGGCAACCAATGCCCTTTACTGAATGCAGGTGTGGGGAATATTTGCATGTAAATGAATGCATAGAAACGGTAGAAAAGGTGCAGGTATCTTTAATCCAAATCAGGGTCAAGCTAATACTGTGTATGATAAAACACCTTCACGATATCTGTAATGTCATTATATTTACATTAAACAAAATTTGACCAATGGAAATATTTAATATATCTTGACCTATTGTTCCTTCCACTAGAGCCTGAACTGTACTTTCTTTTTTTAGGCCAATATTAAGATGATTTTGGTTACTTGACATCAATTAGGACCGTGGCATTTGAAGTTTTTAAAGGGTCAGGAAGCAAAGCTCTCTATGAGAACTGTTTAAATACCTCTGTTGGCATACGTTGGCAAGTACATACAGTAACTACTTTTAAAAACAAAACTGGTGACTTCAGCAGAATTTTGCTCTGCATGACTAAACACAGCAAAACTGTAGCTCCAACTGGACTTCCTGGATTGTAGTTAATTGTCTCACCTGTAGCTTAAACAACAAGCTGCCATCAATGCAGCCACTTGCATTAACTCAGGGCTGTTTCCAGTCTTAATGCAACCTTAGCTTCATTAGTATTTAGCTAAAACTATGTCTGCTACACACTTGTGTGAAGTTTGTGTTTTCTTTAAGTACAATGTATAATTTTCAATTATTCCATTGAATCCCAATATGAGCCAAACTGGGCCATTGTTAGCAGATCCCTGAGTCACATCAAGGAGCGCACCTGAATGAGTAGCTGCACCAACTCAATCCTGAGGTGCCTCCTGATTGAAGAACTTCTTATCCTGTCACGACAAGTTAGGTCTGTCACCATGCAGAGAAACCTCTTTTCAGCCACTTGTGTATGTGGTCTCACTTTTCCGGTCGCCACTCGGAGCCGTGTTTCATCACTCCAATCCTTCCTCATTCCCTCAGGATTACTCTCTGCCCTCTTACCCAGTTCCCATACTTAATGCAGAGAGACAGCAGAAAAGTGCTGGTCATAGCTCACAGCAGAGACCACTCACTGCATTTATCCGCTTCTCCACTTCAGTATCCTTCCATCTGTCACTCAAGGTGTCTGATACAATAGTGCAATGATGTGCTTATGTTTGAGTGTGCATGGCTGTTGCACTGAATAATAAACAGTTGTATAACAGTGAGACAAATGTTAATTAGACCTATTATTGTCTGATGTTTCAGGATTAAGTTGTCACTTTAATTAATCAAGTCAGTGGCATTAACTGAGCCTCTGACTAAGAGGCTCAGTTAATGCCACTCTCTGAATGTATCCGTCAGACAAATAGACATGATACGTGTTTCTCTGCAATACATTTTTAATTAAATGTAATAATAAGAAGAAGAAGAATGAGAAGAAGAAGAATGAGGAGGAGAAGAAGAAGAAGAAGAATGAGGAGGAGGAGGAGAAGAAGAAGAAGAAGAATTAGGAGGAGAAGAAGAAAAAGAAGAAGAAGAATGAGGAGGAGGAGGAGAAGAAGAAGAATGAGGAGGAGAACAAGAAGAAGAAGAATGAGGAGGAGGAGGAGAAGAAGAAGAATGAGGAGGAGGAGGAGAAGAAGAAGAAAAAGAAGAAGAATGAGGAGGAGGAGGAGGAGGAGGAGGAGGAGAAGAAGAAAAAGAAGAAGAAGAATGAGGAGGAGGAGAAGAAGAAGAAGAAGAAGAATGAGGAGGAGAAGAAGAAGAACAAGAAGAATGAGGAGGAGAAGAAGAAGAAGAAGAAGAAGAAGAAGAAGAAGAAGAAGAAGAAGAAGAAGAAGAAGAAGAAGAAGAAGAAGAAGAAGAAGAAGAAGAAGAAGAAGAAGAAGAAGAAGAAGAAGAAGAAGAAGAAGAAGAAGAAGAAGAAGAAGAAGAAAAAGAAGAAGAAGAAGAAGAAGCTGATCAGAGAGTGCAGACTGAAATCAAACCTTTATAGTTACAAAACCATGACATTTTAAAGTGCAGTGGAACAAAGCCTCTGCTTCACCTAACTAGCATACTCAAAAAATAGCCATTTCCTCCTTTATTTGCAGACCAGTAATATTGAAGGGAAAGGGAGGATTGACTGATTGTGTCAGAGAGTTGTAAAGGGAGAGAGTGTTTTTGTTGTTTGCAGCATTCATTAAAAAACACCCAAATGTTTTGAGGTAAGTCCGTTTTTGCAGGCGCAAATATTACTGGTCAGCTTTTTTTAAAGTCCTGCTCTTCCCATAATGAATGTATTAGGCAGGCCACAGAAGTATGCACATAACACAAACAGCTGACTACACACAACATATGCAAAAAAAAAAAAAAAGGACACAGCAATTTCCAGCAGAAATGAAGCTTAGCAGTGCTTAAGCTGCATGTGAGTAAAAAATCCATATTG
Source organism: Scomber scombrus (assembly GCF_963691925.1). Lineage (NCBI taxonomy): Eukaryota > Metazoa > Chordata > Actinopteri > Scombriformes > Scombridae > Scomber > Scomber scombrus. Next base: position 17,976,671 of record NC_084978.1, read on the forward strand.
ACTACTGTGTGTTGCTCATGAATCAAATGAATTGAGGTATTATTCAAAAGCTGTGTCTTCAGTGCACTGACAGTGACATTGGTGGCTTTGGTAGATAGATGGCTTATATTTGATAGACAAGCAAAACTGCAGTAAAGTAAGTAACCATTCAATCCTCAAATATCTGCTCTCCCTCTGACAAGACAATGAATGTTGTCTAGCTCCTATAATGTTGTTGTTCACAACGCTTTCTACAGGTTATCTACATTAACTCTCATTAGTTAATTAAATAAAGTGTCTGGACTAAAGGGCAAGTCTTAATTTCATCAGCTCGTAAAATGAGAGGTTTCAGTCACCTTTCACGGAGTGTGTGTATGTGTGTGTGTGTGTGTGTGTGTGTGTGTGTGTTTGTGTGTGTGTGTGTTTCTGGCATTACCTTTGTGAGTACCCCTCTACAGCTGAGAATGTGGCAGCTGAGATTTGTAACTGTAGCCCTCTTTTCCTCCTAGGCTCAGTCTCAGTTTCATTTCATCACTGTTTTATATTTACTTGGCCAGTCCCCAAAGAGCATAAACATTGATATAACACTTTAAAGCTAGTGTGGAGTTCAAAAGGCATGATGGTTCCCATAAAATGAACATTACCCAAAGCTGTATCTGGTGAATACACTGTATAGCTTTACTGTATTTTTGTCACAAACAAACCTATGGTCGATTACAGTATGAACTGACACGAAGTCTGTTCAACCAGCAAGGTATAGTTACATTTGTTTTGCTCTATTCTTATCCATTGTGCATTCCTCTTCCCTGCACATTTTTATGTCTGAAGAGTGTAGGATAACAACGTTTATATTAAAATTTTAACTCATTAAAATCAGGGCATCACTCTTTCTTTGAGGGGAAAAAATGTTTGTCTTTTAACCATAAGTTATTTCCAATAACACTGACCACTTCTCTTCTGCTCCCAAAGAACACAAACAACATCTTACTGATAAATGAAGGCATTTATTAATAGCTAAAAAGTAGGGTGCAAAATCAATTAAAAAAAAATAAAAATTATAATTTCACTCAACATCCACTCATGATCACAGCAAAGCCATGTGTTGTTATTTCTTGCTGAAAGACATAAGACTGCTTCGATTGGATTTGAAGTTGTTGTGCCTATACACTCTCTGGTGTGACCTACTTATGGGGTCCAGACCTGTTAGATGCAGGGCTGCCGTGAAAGTGTCTCTGGCCGCTGCAGTGTTGAGTCACCAGTGAGATACGGAAGTCTTCAATGTCGGCTAAGCTACCAGGCAACACCATGCATGCAGCGTGTTGTGAACAGATGAGGGCCTGACAGCGGCAGAGATCCTGGTTCTCTGAGGCTGTCAGACATGGCAAAAGTTCTAGCTGATGCATCGGTTTTTCTCTTTTTTGAGGGTGATGTGGCTGGCAGTCTTTCTGATGCTAGTTGAGTGTCAAATAAACTTTATCTCTGGCTACACTGGCTTCAGAATGAATACCATTCTTCAAGAGATCTTAGGCTAAGCAACATTATCTGGTTTACATACTGATTAGACAGCTTAATTCATATTAATTAAGACTTGGCTGATATCAGAGGTACACCAATGTTAAGTCAACTGAAGAATGAACTTCAGTGAGACAAGTTATGACAGTCTCTGGAGATAAGTGAAGCCCCAAAAGGAGTTTCTGTGTCCATGTTTAATGTGGAGTCATCTTGTCAGTTTGATCTTTCAGAAGGTCTGGCTAACCTCCTTTTTGTCAAACCCCCACTTGGGAGGAAAGTTGAGTTCAAAAGTCTGGAAGAAAACCTGCTTGCTTAGGAAATAAAGAAAAGTTTTGTTTTGCAAAATTCAAAAACATGTCCTCCTGCAACAGTCATCGTGAGATTTAGTCTTGGGAGACATTCTCCAACGCAGTATTTGTGTAACAGACACACAAAACCCCACAAAGAGAAACATATAGGAAGGGAGAAGCTGAGTCAGACTGATAGTGTTTGTGTTACAAACATTTGTGCCACAGATTCCTCCTCTCCCTTCACATCTCATTACATTGTCGCTCTTGTCACACAACAGAACGGCTGTCACCCTGACACAATGACTGCTGCTATGACAGGAGGACAGAAAAAAAAATACTCCTGAGGCTTTTCAGATGAATGAGAAAAAGTCATCAACCTGGAGCTGGAAGAAGGGTTAGGTTCTTCATGCATTTTTGTCCATTTAAGTCAAGGTTTAATGTGCCTCTTTTTTGTCGCAGATGAACAGAAAAATCATAAAACTGTGGGTGCAGTTAATGTAATTGTGGTCACTCGTTGAGGGGCTGTTGAATAACTCATTTGACAAGCTGCCTGTCGAAGTGGGCGCTGTTGATGTAATTGATTATTCACAGCACCAAGCTAAACCTCCCAAGTAAAACCCTCAGAGAGGCTTGCTGATCAGAGCTGCAACCAAAACAAATCTGCATTTACAGCAGGGCCTCTGGAAATGTTATCAAGCTCCTCTGTGACCCCAAATGAATCATTGTAGAGGATTTTCAACATCTGAATCTGGAGATTCCACAAAAAGCTTCGAGCACTGATTTAACATGACTGTAAAGGTCCCCTGAGTCCTCAACAGAAATTCACTGCTGCTGAGTTCAAGTCTCAGCATCTAAAAGGGTATAGAAGTACTGTATTTTCACTGTAAGTGCACTGAGCAAGGCAGAAAAAGAAAAGAGGAAGAATTTTAAATGGAAGCAACATGGCCAAATAAAATACGACTGACTGAAGCTTCAACTAAACTCAGCTAAACTCTGGTGAATACTGTATTCAATGCCATGCTCTGGTATATGAACACAAGGTTTTTTGGCTACCATCTGAAGTGTATCATTTTGATAACAGGTGTGACAGTTCCGTCACTCAGAGCAACAAAAAAATTAGACTGTCCTCCAAAGAAAAATGACAAAATAAGTTCTAATATCAGTCACCCAAAAACTATAAAAACAAGAAACGTTACGTTTAGTGGCAATTGTAATTATGACCCAGAGCAGTGGCACAGTTAAGATGATCATACTGTCATATTTTCACATTTGGGGAAGGGGGCGTAAATGGAGGATACAACCCAACCTACAACCTTTACCAAAGGAGACTGCTGTTCTTTTCCTGTTTCCCACCACTAGTGTGTAACATTTTCAACCATGAATTAGGGACAGTGTGTTTTTTTTGTTTTTGTTTGTTTGTTTAGAAAACATAACTATGATCATTCCCTAACCTTAAGCTTGTACTGACATTAACCACAGATTGGTCACATCATAAAACCTCATTATTTTTAACAGTGATTTGTAATATTTCTGGAAAGCACAGACACATGACGATGTCCTGCCTATTACTGCCAATAGTGGTGGTAGATTAGAAAACCGTCCCATGTGCTGTTCTAGAGTTTATGTGGTCAAAAAGTGAAACTGGTTGTTTAATTTGGAGGGCCTGTTGAAAAAAATACTTACATAGAGCTACATAAATTAATTCTAGATCACTTAAAGGCAGAACAAACATAAAACCCCACGATGTAAGTCCAATATTAACTTCCCAAAACAATAGACTAAAAGAGACCAAAAAGCTGCAGAGCTGGTTGTTCATTGTTGGTCGTTTTTAGCACTACAAGTGACTCCTTTGATATTGTACATCTGACTTAACTTAAACTGAATGTTAAAACACAATATATTGAATGCAATTTTAAAACCTTATGATAACATGAGGGGACAAAAGGAATTGTAACTAGAAAAATGCTGATTGTTGTGTTGTGTCTCCAAACAGGCAATAAATCAGCCTGCCCTTTAAAGCCTGGAGCAAGATGTTCGGCAAAGCTTCAGAACAATAAAGCAGACAATCAACAACAGGACAAAATCTGTGTTCAGTGTACAAATGGGACATTTTTAAAAAAAGATAATATTCAACATTACAAACATTTCAGCTCTAAAAGCCAATAAGAGTCCAGATGATCCATTGAATTTGGGTGGAGTCTTTTCCCAGAATGGGTCACTGGAGTTCCATTGGTGTTGAGCTTAGAGTAAGGGTCAATGTGCCTGTGATAATGGATGGCAGAGATTGTGGAAAAGAGTATGAATATAGTGTAGGTATATACATCGGTAGGTCAAACTGTGGTCTGTCCCTTCTTTCTTTCTCCTTTTATCTCGGTGCTCATGGCTTGAGCAAATTTAATGTGGATGCCTTTAGTAAACTGCTATGACCTCACATTACTAAAGTGTGCATGAACCACTGTGTGTATTGCACTGTGTGAGTGTTAACTTTGTCTTGGACAGTCAATTTGGATCACCTGTGAGAGACCTAACAGTCAGCTGTTTTATGAGTCTAATTCCAGCAGGCTGGTGTGAGGCCAGTCAGCTCTTTTACAGCAACCTATTTAAGACCGGTTCCTTTTCTAGCTGAATCACCACTAATCTATCAGACACCATCTAAGAACCACAATGTTTCACATGAACACAGTCAGAAGAAGGAGGATGGTTGAAAGTGACAGAAGAAAGAAGAAATGGGACACAGCATAAGACTAAGTGGTGAAATCCCAGCATGTGCAATCCTTTCCCTTTATTCTGTCTGGTTTCACTTTAGACAAAAAGAAACAATGCTGCTTTTCTGCAGGGTTTGGGACTGTGGTGATCTGTGAGAGACTGACATGTGGAGTGTGATCAGAAGGGATGAGCTGCTAAAATATGATAACATGATTAAAAAACTCTGACAATTACTCTTCCCTTTTGTTGCCTGGTGCTCCTGTCTGACCAACAAACTTTGCTATACCACCTCAAACCAGTCATATGTTACCAAAATCTGCACTATATCCTGAACTGTCGCTATTACATTACTTTGAATACAAACGTAATACTATTCTACTATCAGCAGATATCTGATCTAGTCTCTTTCAGACTATAAGACACAAGTCACACTGCTGCTCTGAGTCAAACACCAGAGGTCGTACTCTAGAAGACAACATATTGTAATGTTGGGGATCATTTTAATGTATAGTAAAGGGAATGCATTCACACACATGAGGTCAGCCAGGACACCTTTGGAAAATAGATTGTTAATCACCATAGAGGGTTTTCCTGTTAAATAAAGGTACTATAATATCTCTTCTAGAGAATAAGTGAAAACCAGCACTAGTACACATTGTGTTAATGCTAATAAAACTGAAAAATAAGCTTTGATTGATAAGACATAACCCAGTTCTTCACCAGTAAATGAGGACGAATGTGCCATCATAATTAACAATGCAGTTGATTAAGAAACTGGACCTGAAATATACTTCAATTGTAGTGGCTGAAATGTTGATCACTGTTATACTGTAGCTAAATTTGGTCAATTAACATGTTTTATTTAACAAAACAAAACAGTGGTCACATGGGGCAGTAACCTCTCTCTGTCCTCCAGTGTGTGTGTCTGTGTGTATGTGTGTGTGCACACTTTCTCAAGCACTTATTGATTATATCAGGTTTCCAATCAAGGCTGTCATTCTGTACAGATTAAGTAATTGATCACTCCATGGATCAATGGGAATGTAGATAAGTGTGTGTGTGTGTGTGTGTGTGTGTGTGTGTGTGTGTGTGTGTGTGTGTGTGTGTGTGTGTGTGTGTGTGTGTGTGTGTGCGTGCGTGCGTGTGTGTGTGTGCGTGCGTGTGTGTAGGGGGTGGATCAGTTTTTTGGGGGGTTTTTTAGTGCATTTGTTAGTCGGTGACTTTCTTTCTTCCTTTCCTCATGCAGTAGCTTTTCACCTTTTATTCTATTTCTATTCCCTTATTTATACTGAATGCTGCAATGACAATGCACACACCCTAACCCACACACACATACTGAGATCCTATTTCATGGGGAAATGTATATTAGCTTCTGTTTGTGCTTGAATTGATTTTCTGTCATCCAATTTGCAGACCTAAGAGAGGCCTAATCTTTCTCTGTCCCTCTTTGTATAAATGACCATGTTTCCTTCCTCAGCAAGGGTGACAATTGTGTGTGTGTGTGTGTGTGTGTGTGTGTGTGTGTGTGTGTGTGTGTGTGTGTGTGTGTGTGTGTGTGTGTGTGTGTGTGTGTGTGTGTGCGCGCGTGTGTGTGTGTGTGTGTGTGTGTGCGTGTGTGTGTCTAAGCGTTGGAAACATGCAGTTAAATAATCACAAACCAGCTCTGATAAAATCAGCAGAGTAAACACGCACTGATCAGATAGACTGATCAGAATCAGCCGCAGGTCATTTCATCTGATGAGCTGTAAATATCGGTGATGATCTTTCAGGCTACTGTGTGGTCGCAGAGAGAAATATGCTGATATACAAAACTGTAATTAATGAATGACGCTAATGAATGTATAACCCTAAAAAGCATCCCTGTACTTGGCTTCACAAACACATACATCAATATGATATATAATTGCTAAAGGGAAATGACCAGTCTGGATAATTTCTGGATTCAGATTTTACTGTAAATACCGAAATACAGTAACTGCAGCCTCTAGAAGAGTTCAAACAGTGAAAAAAGTTTTTTTTCTACAATAAAGTGAGCATAAAATCAGTTTTTTCCTTGAACTAGAAAGATGTACTTCATCCACTAGCTACCAACTATCACATTTGAGAGTTGTAGTGTGTCTTTCTGACTAAGACATTTTGACACAACAATGTAAAATTAATCATTCCAGCTGACTCAAAATGGTAACTATGATATCATGTTCAAGATTCAAGGAAAAGTGATTATCTTAATGTAACCCTAATTAAAATCACCATCAATTTAATTCATGAATTAAAAAATGATTGATAGGAAGACATTTCTAGGCTGAGAAAGATGTTCTTTGTTCATCAAACCCTAATTTGATTTAGTTTGGAAAAGCCTGAAAGCCATGAATTAGCGTACGTGCGTGCGCGCTCTCACACACACACATACACACACACACACACACACACACACACACACACACACACACACACACACACACACACACACACACACACACACACACACACACACACACTCAGACTAGTTTTGAACTTTCGTTCTGTTTGTACACACATTTGCTCTCTGTGGCCAAAAAGTCAGAGACACGAAAGAGTAGAGGATTGTTAAAGGAGTTTTAATGAGCTGATGAAAAATAACTTGTAGACAGAATTGTAATAGTAATTAAAACTGCAAGCAGTGTCGAAGGGCCCTCGCACCCCCCCGTTTACCCCCCCAATTGTAACGCTGTACGTGCACGTCGATGCGTGCGGCGGTCGCAGGGCTGTAAAAACTGGCATGTAGATGTCTTTGTTCCTGTGCCTTTAAGTGAACATTGTGTGATGGGGTTAATGTCTCCACTACATGGCAAACTAAGACCACAAATGAGTCTGGGTGACTTCTCAGCACAAAGGAATGTGGGTGAAGGGTCAAAAAATCATTAAGATTGAGCATTTTTGCCTGGATGGCAGACTTCCTGTTGGACTTAGGCTATGGGTCCAATGCGTCTTTACACGATACATGTGTTTCCCGAATTTGGTTTATCTACGTCAATCTGAGTGGAGGGGCTTGATTTTTTAAATTTTCTAGGGGGCGCTATTAATCCATTTTTGCGTTGGCCATTTCCGCGATCCTTAAAATATCAAATTTGTCGCCGGATCGGACATGATTGCAAGTTTTGGTGAGTTTTGGGGCATGTTTAGGCTGTCAAAAAGGCGTACAACTATAATAATAATAAAAATCATCCAGATTGAACATTTTAGCCTGGATGGCCGACTTCCTGTTGGACTTAGGGTATGGGTCCAAGAGGCTTTTTTGTGCGTCTGGACATGATACATAGGCCTTGTGGATTTCATTTTTCTATGTCAATGTGGAAGGCGGGGCTTAAACTTTGAAATCTTCCAGGGGGCGCTGTGGAGTCATCTTCTCACTTAAAAATCCCAAACTTTGTCAGTAGTCAATATGTGTGACTGTTGACGTATGTGTACAATTTGGTGAGTGTAGGAGTATGTGAAAATGTACAAAATGGATAAAGGCGTTAGGGGGCGCTATTGAGCTCTTGTGCCACGCCCAGGGGCAGTTATGGTCTCAAATCAAAGTGCGCCTGAGTGTAAACCTATGTGTACAATTTGGTGATTCTGTGAAGACGGGAAAGTCCTCTAAACGCAGAGGGAAAAACGGAAAATTGACGCAGGAAATGCACAATAACTCACTTCCTGTTAGAGCGAAAAATTTGAAAAAATAATTTGGGGGTTTACCCATGAGTGCTATGAGTCCTGTAAATTTCACGAAGATCAGACAAAGTTTGTGGTCACATGACCTGCTGTTAGGGGGCGCTATGGAGACCCCTTGCCCCACCCACCCCCAATGATGTTGAAATTGAAACGGCTTCAACAGGTGTGACATTTTACGCGCTGCATGTATAAACATCCGACAATGTATTGAGGAGTTATAAGGAGTTGTTTGTCTATACAAACAAACAACTGCCACGCCCACCTGGTATAACGTAGGAAAAATCTGTCGTCAAGTTTACATCATCAAGGTCTGAGGATGATACAGTTCCAATCTGAAGTCTGTGGAGTCAAAACTGCAGGAGGAGTTTGTTAAAGTACGAGGCCTGGAAATGGGGAAAATGGCGCAAAAATGCACCTGTGATCCAAGATGGCCGACTTCCTTTTGGACTTAGGGTATGGGTCCAAGAGGCTTTTTTGTGCGTCTGGTCATGATATATATGAATCCTAAATTCAAATTTCGAAACTTTTAATGTTCTAGGGGGCGCTGTAGAGTCATTGTAGCACTTAAAAGGTTGCGCTTATACCAAAAAATAATATTCGTGAGTCTTGACGAGTGTGTCCAATTTGGTGAGTTTTAGAGTTTGTCAGTACATGCTAAGTGGGAAAAGGCATTAGGGGGCGCTACTGAGCTGTTGGGGCAAAATGTTGGGCAAATGTGGTATCAGACGAAAGAGCTTATGATTTGAAACCTACGTGGCAGGTTTCATGATTCTGTGAACATCATAAAGTCCTCAAAGCGGTGTTCGAAAAATGAAAATCGGTGCACGCCACGCCGCGTGGTCAACTTCCTGTTTGGTAAAAAAATTCCACAAAATTAATTTCCCCATAATCCGATGAGAGCTGTAACATATTTAAATTTCATGGCGATCCGAGAGGATTTGTGGTCAGATGACCCGACGTTAGGGGGCGCTAGCGAGTCCCCTTACCACGCTTGCGTCCAATCACATTGAATTATATAAATTTTCACCAGATGTGACGAGTGTGCAGAATTTCATGAGTTTTCATGCATGTTCAAGCCGCCAAAAATGCGATTCATTTGGCGGCACTTGATTAATAATAATGATAAGAATCTTGGCAAAAGCAATAGGTCCCTCACTGACTTGTCAGTGCTCGGGCCCTAATTAAAGCCGCAAGCGGCGATGGCGGGCCCTCGCTCACCCATGCCACCGCAGGGCCTGAGGCATGGCGGGGCTGTGGCGTGAAGCAGAAAGTGAGAAAAAACCTGGAAGGAGGCCAAAAATGCAATGTTTCGTTCATCCAGTAGGGGGCAGTCACAGGTAGTTACACATATGGTCTGGTGTGGTCTGGTGTGTTCAGGGCGGCCACTCATCAGTCATGTGAAGTTTGGAGTGAATTGGACAAAGCATGAAGGAGTTATGAGAGGTTGATGGTTCATCCACCAGGGGGCAGTAGAGTGTAACAAAACACAAGCGGTTGCGTTCAGGGTGGGACAGTGATTACACATGTGAAGTTTTGTGGAAATCGCACAATGATGATGTAAAATATGGCACTTCCTGTTTCCACTAGGGGGCGACACGAGTGAGATCGCCTATGAGCGAATGGAGACGTTGAGGTCGGCACCCTGGACCTGTGTACCAATTTTCATGATGATACGAGTTCAATAAAGCCATCAAAAAGCCAAACGTATTTTCATGGCGAGGAATTGATGGTCGCCGTGTCGCCACATGGACGCCATTACTCGTAGCTTCACAGTCTTCATAATGTAGCTTCACCAACTGGTTCTGAATGAAGTTGATGGGGCAAAGTATGTAATTTTAATGAATCTTAGTTAACTTCCTGTTACCACCGGGGGGCACTATGAGTTACGTGGGAAGTTAATATATCGGGACGTTCAGGGCGGAGCCATCATCATGTCCAGCAAGTTTGAAGCTGATTGGATGAAGTATGTGGGCGTGAGAGCCACTCGTATGTACATGGCGAGCACGCCAAAGTTAGTTGAGCCCTGGCAGACACGCCCTTTGACCTACGGATGCGCAGAGCACAACTTAAACTCAGCTAGGTCTGGAGATGTTGCGTACCTAATTTGAACTTGATCGGGCGAACGCTGTGGGAGGAGTTCATTTTAGGCGGGAAAAATCAAAACCAAAATGGCCGACTTCCTGTTGGGTTGAGGTCATGAGGTCAAGAGGCTTTTTTGCATATGTGGGTATAATACATATGTGTACCGAATTTTGTGAGCATAGGACAAAGTTAGCAAAATTCCCTATGGGCATTTTTGGACTTTGTAGGGGGCGCTATTCCGCCATTCTGTGTCGACCATGTGCGACCACCCAAAAATATCGAATTTCGGATGAAGCCGGACATCCGTGCAAAAGTATAAGCATTTTCGCATTTGGGAAAGGTGCGAAATTGGGGCACGAAATGTCGGAATAATAATAATAATAATAACAATAATAATAATAATAATAATAATAATAATAATAATAATAATAAACATTACAATTTCAATAGGGCTTTCGCCAGGCGACTTGCAGTTGCCGCTCGGGCCCTGATAAACATTACAATTTCAATAGGGCTTTCGCCAGGCGACTTGCAGTTGCCGCTCGGGCCCTAATAAACATTACAATTTCAATAGGGCTTTCGCCAGGCGACTTGCAGTCGCCGCTCGGGCCCTAAAAAATACTGAGGGTAAGTTGTTAGGACAAAGAAGATATATTTGTTTCTTACCTACCTGCCTACCTATAATATATCTTTATAAATGTCACACACTGATCAAGGGAGGTAAAGAATCCTGAAACTTGTTGTAAATACATTCAAAATGAAGCTTATGAGCTTGACTATTGAAAACTACATTTAAAAAAAGAACAACAGTACAAAAATGGTTGCATTAACATTGCAGCACAAACTGTAGTTTAACTGTGTTTTGCTTTTTTCCCCCAACTTTAATTGAACATTGTGCATAATCAGCAGCTCATTTACATTTTCTTCCCATTTTCCTTTTTCACTTTCTATAAAAGGAAGCAGGGTTTTTTGAGCTGTGAGGACATTGTTTACTGAAAACTGCAGGGAATCGCATCCTCCAGGATCAGGAAACACAACAGTCTTATAATATGTGGAAGCATAAAATCTACTCATTTTGAAAAATCTGGTTAAAAAAAACAATAAAAAAAACAAAAATAATGATGCTTCAGTGGACTCAGCCTGTCATCTTTTGCAACACACCAATCAATCAAATTGACTAAATATGGCCCTGTCAAGGACTAACGCTGACTCAAATCACATACATTTTCTCCTCTCCTATAAACTGAATGATGGTAAATTCATTTATCCATCTCTCTGAAACTTTCATTAGTGTCACATAGCTAATCAATACAAATGTATGGATTAGTTACCATCTATCCCCTAACCAAACTGATTAACCATTTGCAGTTGAGTAAGGACAAAGGTAAGACTCTCCATATAAACTGGAGAGGAGAGGAGAGGAAGTGGATGTGATTGAAATGCACCAGGAGGACAGATCGTGTAGCATGTTTCTCTGAAAGCGGTTTTCACTACTCCTAGCCTCTTAACTTATTAATAGCTGCAGGTACTCACACAAACACACTCGCAAAGCCACAGTACAGAAACAGGTGAGCCATTAACAGTTCATAATGTGGGCTCAATTCAACAATGTTCTGCTCGGTGCTGATGGGATGTAAACACAAAAGTCTGGCAGCTAGAGGGACTGAGAGACAAGAACTGGAAAGGAAGCGCTGGGAACAACAACCAGGCTGAGACAAAGTGCTTTGTTCGCCACATCAGTGGCTGTGGGAAGACAACAGTTACAAGACAGTGAAGGCTTCCATTTGATTCAGGAAAGCTGGACTCACCAAGCTGATGCAGCAATCACTCGGCAGCTAAAGCTGCTTTCCTCTTGTTTCTTTTATTTCTAACCAGCTTTCTTTCCTCACTGCTACCTCTCATCTTTTGTTCTTCACTTACTTGAAATGTTGCACAATTCTTCATATAAACCTATTATGTGTTTTCCAGACATGTATTCGTGGAATAGTATAGTTCCAATAAGAAAGAGTGTCTATGTTTATACATATTTAGATGTAGATGATGGATCTATATTTAGATCAAACATTTCTAAAATGATTTATTATCAAAATGAATTTAGGTGATTGCATGTGTGATGATGAAAGGAAAACCTCCCAATGGATGGCTGGTGGTATTAGTGGGTGATATGGCGATGACAAGATGATTTACTTTTGCTGACAGCTAAAGATTTTGCTGAAACTTTTATACTGTGATCAATATCAATATAAAACTGTGACAAAAAAGAAAATGGTTGACATTAAAATAAAATGTAATTAATCAGCTTAAATGTGCAAAATCACTACTATGGTCAATTAAACAAACAAGTTTTATATCACTATTGTTCCTACTATGTCTTTCACCCTGTCCTCTTATCACTCCTCCTTTTTTTCTGTCTCTTGTCTGACAGCACACCATCTTTTTTATTTTCTATCAAAACTGTTTGTTTCCGCTCACGATTTCTGACACTTACAGTAACTTATCTCATTGTCTTCTACTCTCTCCACTTGATTCTTGTCTTTCCTCCTCTCTTCTCCTGTGTTTCTCCATCTAAACAACATCCTTCTTCTTCTCATCACAGTAATTTTGAACAGATTTACCTTGAACAATATTTTCCTAGAGGACAGCTGCCTCCTATTAATGTATATCTGTTTTTTGTTTGGGCTGTCTATGTGCAGATACACTGTAGAGTATGCATGTACTGCTTACACCACTTTCCAGTTTGACTCATGCAGCTTCCTTGCCTTGCGAAGCAGCTGAATTCGCAGATCACAACATTGTGGAATCAAGCAAGAATCCATCTTGTAGTAATGTGCCTTTATCTGAAGGACTCAACTTACCAGAATGTGGACTGGTAATGGAGAGAGCCCTTTAGCAATATAAACGACAAAATTAGCAAAGAGCTAACTGGAAGTTAGCCGCCTACACCAGACACCAGATTAACAACTCAGGTATACTGTGAGAGTTTTATCTGGTGATGATAGCATTGTGTGGATTTGTTTGGCAAGGGCTTAAATGTAATGGACGTTTATTCATCATACTTAGACTGACCTCAGAAGGATTTTATTGTTCTATACAGTATAACGGTTCTATATGTTCGCTTGCAAAAGAGGTTTTAATCTCAATGTGATGTCCTGGTTAAATAAAGGCTAAATAAATAAATAAAAATATGTAACTATTACAAAGCTATTTCTATATAATTACAGGTTTGGTGGTGTGGATTTGCTCTCACCAGTAAGCAGCCACGGTGCAACAGGAGCCTCTGTATGTGTATTTGTATGTGAGCGTACAACAGCGGAGGGGAAGAGGCATCACCTGCAATGGTTAATGTAGCTTAATGTCCACAGGTGTCAATGTTGAGAAGGAATTTCTGATTTCTACAAACAGAACCTTTAAGAAGTCAAATTATTTCCATGTTGGTATTTTTAATTTTGGGGGGGGGGGGGGTAATGCCCATTTGCCATCTCATCCACAGTCAAATGAAAAGTCAGACCAGAACAGATTTCATTTCTGACTCCAGTAAGCATTTCTGTCTACAACAGTGAACAAGTGCATTTGCCAAAAGGTCAGTTTTCTGTAGTTATTCCAATATGTTTTGATGAGAGTGTTCCATAATGTGCTTTCGTTTCGAACACTGCTGTTTTTTTTCTGCAAACAACAACTTCCAGTGCAGCTACAAACATTTCCAGCTACAGTGCATAAAAGTTGACTGGATAGGATAACTCCCATCCAACTTTCAGAGGCTGGATTGAAGCTTTTCCAGATGCAACATGATTACTGTAACTGGTAAAGACAGTTTACAGGATTACTGATGAAGGAGAACTCTCCACTTTCACTCATGTACTCACTCATCCTTTTTCTTTGTTTTTGCCTTTTTAGCCCATTAAGATGCCCTCTCTCTTGTTTTTGCAGTCTCATCTTCTACACCCTACTATTCTCATGTAAATCACATTTTTGGTTTCAAGCCGACTGGCAGAGATGCAGATCCGTCCAGCTTTTTATGTTGCTCAAAAGACTTTGGAAAACAGCACAACTTCTCAAGAGAGAAAAAACGGAATACATGGGTTGCTATTTTGATAAGTGTGAAAAAAGCTAGTTGTTCTGACTGACACCATGCAGTTTGTAGCTGACTTGAGGGTTTTCCTCTAATTACTTTGAATGAGGAATGAGAGACAGTGAAGTCAGAGATGAGAAACAAGCAGAGAGAACAAGGCCAAAAGAGGAAAGGACAGAGAGAAGTGGGATGATGATGACGATTCCAATATTTTTAAAGGAATCAGAGGAGAACAGTAGGCGACTGAATAGGTCTTCTTATATTGAGTGTAGGCCAATTAAGTGAGTTATAAATAATGCAGTGATGAGTATTGAATGAACAACCAAGAGCAAATCTAGAGATTATTATATGCTGTGTTGAGAGGTAGATGGTTGGTTTTGGATGCAATTTGAGTCAAACAATGGTCAAATAAGTTGTGAGGCAAGTTTCTTACAGACACTAAGTGCGAAACAGTTTCTGGATCGAAATAAAACGCTGGTTCCAAAATGTATTTTGCAGAGAATATAATCAATATTAATATTAATAACTTAAGAGGCAGAGAATCATTTCTACATTTGATCTCCCAAATAAAACCAAACAGACTACCCTTTACACTTTGAACTCCTCTCATGATTTTGTTACCCATCCTGTTTTTCATACTGTCCTTTTTTCATTCTCTTGTAGATACTTGTTACTCTTACATCATCAACATCTGTTTCTGTTCTATTGCTTTCCTCCCCTCCGTTTTTTCTATATTATCCATCTTTTACAGATTTGATATAACAGAGACAAAGAAGAGCAAGAGGAAAGAGCCTGTGTGTCCAGTTAAGAAAGAAGGAAGTCCTCCCTAAGGCAGTGGTGTTTACTAATATTTTCTGTTCCTATTATACTACAGAAGTCATGTCAGTATACTATATGATGAAATCTATCCAGATATGAATCCTAATAATAAGCCTCCTGCTCTTACAAAATGACTGCGGAAAGCAAAATCCTCCTTGAATTGTTACTCCAGTTATAGGCTGATTAAAAGCTGACTGTCCTTAAGCAGTCCTCCTCTGCTTTTCTGTATGGAAGTGTGTACGGACACGTACACAAATAACACTAAATTATTTGCATCAATAATAAAATTGGCAGAGTCATGCTTGAAGTGCTAACTGATGATGTCACAGTCAAGGTCCCATGTTGAGGCTTAGCAGCATTAAATATTTACTGGCAGCTTTATTCATTTTATTCATGGGCCTGGAGAGTTGCCCATCTCCAAACATACTGTAGCTTTGCCCACTTTTAATATTAATGCAAATATTTGTTGTGTGGCGTCTCTCTCTCTCTCTCACACACACACACACACACATAACACACACACACACACACACACACACATAGAAAAAAAGTCTCTATTATTCAGTTCCTCTGAGAGTGGCCATTCAAACTTAAAAGATTGCTACTTTAGAGCCACTGAGAATCCATTTTATTCTGTCTGTCACTGATTAACGGTCTCTCAGTACTGAGGCTGCAACAAACGATTATTTTTTGTTCATATTTTCTCAGTAAACTGATTAATCATTTTATCTATAAAATGTCAGAAAATTGTGGAAAATGCCAGTTATAATTTCTTAGAACTCAAGGTAACATCTCCGAGGTACAACCAACAGTCCAAAACCTAAAGATACTCAGTTTACTATTAAATATGATTCAGAAAAGTAACAAATCATCAAATTTGAGTAGCAGCAACCAGCAAATTTGGTGAATTTTTGCTTAAATATGACTAAAATTATTATTCAGTTATCAGAATTGTTAATGAATCATTTTCTGTTGATTGACTGATCTATGAATTCACTACACTACTCTGGTTAGAAAATGCTCTATTCAGCCCTGTGCTCATTACTTATTTATTGTTTAATCATTTACAGTAAAGAGTAGATTAAATATATCCAATCACATTTCTCTTTCTTATTTTAGTTCAGATGTTGGATGGACCTGATGATGAATTTTGAAATAGTATCTTCCAAAGTTAAGAGGTGATGTTTGCTGCCACACAGCTGTTCTGCTGATGGTTAATAAGTGTATAAATCAATAATAAAACGTTGATTGAATATGAGGTATTCCATGTGTGCTGATATAGAGTACAATAGCACAGAGGTATCACTCAGCTTTACAAGTGTAATAATTGTTAAAAACAGGTTGTTATCCATCTTAGATTGTAACAAACTTTGCACCGCAAAGATGAATATTTTCCATAAATAACATCAGAGTTAAATTATGAATTATTGTCAGAAGGGAAGGAGTAAAGCAATCCAAAAGGTTTACTAAATAAAGTCTGGTATGATATTTAGTTGTACTTTGGAAGTGCATCCCATTTTGAATTTGTGAATTTTGAAGCCATGCTGATATCCAGTACAACAGCACTTCCTCTCATGTGATATTGCTTAAATATTAACAAAACACCCAAACTGTTCATTTACAACTTAATATAATTAAATTAAAAGTTAAGGTGTTTTTTTTATATATTAGAGCTGCAATGATAAGTCAGTGAGTCACTAAATGATTAATCGATTAATTGAGAAAGTAATCAACTGATTAAATCATCATGAAAGTCATTGCTACTTGCAGTTCTAATTTATATTTTACTGGTCATTAATAGTTATAGTGCGCTGCATGCACTATTATGCAACAGAATCTTTCCTAAACATACATTTTACAGTATAACCATCTGATTCTACCTCTGTGTGTGTAAGTAGTGAACAGGTCTATTTTCTAGAGATGCACAGTTATGGAATTTCAGATAACAATAATGATGCACGGGTTATTAGGTTCAGTGTATTTATTATTTGAATTAGCATTGATTTTTAGTTTGTTCATAACAATTCACTTTCAGCATAACAAACGTCTTATGGCTGTGCAAATCATCCCAGCAATGCAGCAGCGGACTGACTGTGTGGAGAACAGTGTGCAGAACAGTCCATTTCTGCAAGTTTATCTTCTACTGTTCATCAGATGTTTGATAATTGCTCTTACAGTATTATTGGCTAAAACCCCATCATCGGAATAATAACAATAATTCAATTTTCTTATCTATTGGCCGATAATATATCAGTCACCATTGTATCACTCATCCCTAGTACGTGTGTGCATATGACTGACTTCAAAAAGAAAATAACTTTGTAAAGATACGTATGATATTCAGTCTCCTAATGCCTGGATGTTATTATTATACCATTCTACAGCTTTGTGTGAACAGTATACCCTCCTCCTTACAGTTTAAACAGAGATGGGCTAACATTAGTCTGAATGCTGTTAGCTTCAATCAGAATTAAATTAAATTCAGCAGTTTAACTCTTGGTATCATCCCATTTCATATTATCATTCCCATAAAGGTTAAATGAGTCCAGGCGTTGGAGCCAGTGGATAGAGAGTAAATGAGAGTAAAGCAGAAGACTATGAGAGCGATGAAGAGAGTCTGGGAAATAAAGACCAGCAGGTAGAGACCAATAGGAAGGGAAAGATAAGAAAGAAATGGGAGGGGGGGAGATGCAGGAAGGGTACCAAAGGGAGTATCTAATTGGGTTTTGTCACCTCGTGTCAAACTAATGGATTTGTTAGCAGAGACTTTAGAAGCAATTTGCAGAACAAGGATTACAGAGGTGAATAGTTCAATGTTTGCACTTTTTGGAGAAGTAAAAAGTTAAAGCCATCTAATATAAATCATCTGTGGATACACAAAAACAGAAATATAGCATGTGTACAAAATCTGTCTTTATTATACATTCTTAAAATTACTTGTTGGGATGACAAACACCAATTTTATAAAATGTTTTTTAATAAGTGAGGACGCATATTTTAGGGGTTGTGAAATTGACTGGTTTCTAGTCAGTTCTCGTCATTTGGGATTAATGAAACTTTCCCATGAAGTCACCCAGTTAATAGGTCTCATAGGTGTAAGACATAATCATAAAATCAAAGAAGAAGTATTACTTTTTCACAGCACACTGGTTTTCCCTCTTACTTCTTCACCTTTTCGTGTACTTGAGTCAATACCTATATTCTCCCCATGATCGATACTGAAGGGGGTTGATATCCTGCTGGGAAGCCCATCATATTATGCTGTCACTGACACAGCCTGCTGACACACTAGGGATGTCCTGATCAAGTTTTTTCAGCTCCAAACCCAATCAGAGTACTTCAATAATGGTCCGATAATTAGCTTATAACAAGCCACAACCTGAAAATTAAACATTATACAATTTAATTAATCCTAAAAATTGTGTGAATTGAAGAAAATGTGTAAAGATGCTCACTATACAGGGTAGAAATTAGGATATTACATACATAGCGGCAAAAATTCAGTATGTAAAGTTGATTAAATAAGTATCTGGCAAATTAAAATAAATTAAAATTTAGCACACCTTATTTTCAACAACTTACTTAACCCAAATTCATAGTTGTTTCAAAATTATTATGTTTTAAACTTAAATTATTGATATGAATGCATGTTTGAATGAAAGCAACTTCTCAAATGAGCCATCATCTATGAAGAAAGCACATCTCTCTGTTGGAGTTGTTGAGACTACAAAAAGGCTCAGTCCACTCACAACTGTAGTAACGTTAAAGAGTGAAGTTTCTTCCCTCACACGTGATCTTGGTTTGAGCGCACACAAACCCCACAACAGCCAAGTTTCATTTTTAACATTTATTTAACCTTTATTTAAAGGTTAAGGGCAAGCCCTCATTTTCAATGATGTCGAGAGCACAGAGGAACAAAGAGACAAACATTGTTAAAAACAGTTACATTCAAAAACAGAGTAGCTGGAAATCATAGTTTTAAATTGGTCCAAGGTAATGATTGTGTTAAGTATTCCAGGGTTATACAGCAGAGTAAATGAAAGCAGTTTTACCAAATTCAACATTCAAAACATGTTGTTAAGTCACTCATTCAGAATTAACGTTAATGAGTGACAGCTCAGAACTCAGATCTCAGAGTCACTTAAACCATTACATCATGCCCAGCAGTTGAGAAAAGCTGTACAGCAGGCTGAGGTGGAGTACAGTAGAGTAAAATGGAAAAAAAAAGGGAGAAAAAAAAAGATTTATTTTAGCTGATGCGATCCATAAAAATATGCTTGAATCTGCCCTTCTACACTCCGGACATCCCTATGGCACACATATGACTTACTCTAGGTGCTACTTGAGAACATCCCAACACCACTGCTGTGAATATGTCTTCTGCAATTGGTTAATGTAGAATCCGGTTTTATTCAAAAGAAAAAAAAAACGTTTTTATATGCAGAACAATAGAGTCAAGTCATTCAGTTTGACAGACAAGTCAGAAAACAATCAGATGTGGACTGAATCTAAAAGTAACTGAACAGCCAAGTGACCGATGTTAGACACTCCTCAGCCTTAATCTGCCTCTTTCTCCCAGCCGCAGTCACACACTCTGCTGGTCAGCCGCTAATCATAGATTCAAACTATCTTCCCCCTTTGCAGCTTCATCTCCAAGTCACATTTTCATCATTATCAGGAAATATTGGGTTGATTGTAGTTTTGTTTCCCTGCTTCTTGTTTCTTTTTTTGTTTTCTGTAAGATTCTCTCAATCTTTTATCCTCTTTCAATAAATGAAGGTGTTCCTCCTTACTTTTGGCTTTATCTATTCTTATATTATTATAACTTCTTTTGACCAAATGACACAGAACTGAATGTAGGTGAGAAAAAATGGGGGCAGGATTTGTCAGTATTGCCTTGATATTCATCCTGTGTGTTTGGTTTAAATACTAGAATGCCACAGAGGGAGAGGAGGGTGGATACAGTGCATGTAGGTAGAACAAAGGATTGATAAGCACTTGGAAGAAGGAATGAAGATAATGGAAGGTCTAATAGTAGGAGGAATAACAAAGAGAAACAGAGGGGCGTACATGTTTCTACTGAACCGCTGAATCTCGATCACAAAAATGTTTATATGAATAATGAATAAGGTCCATTCGCTTTGCTCAGATTAGAGAAATAAAACAGACTATAAAAAATATATTCTTGAACTTAATATACACAAATGTGCTTCTATCAGGCAACTCTGGACAGTAGAATATGTGGTTGAAGTTCAATAAACGTTGCGAGAAATATCCCAAATAATCTAACAGGCACTGTTACAGTTTTTCTCAGTTTCTTGAATCCTCAAAACAGTAAACATCTCAACATTTCTTATTGTTTTCACACAGAATCCCAATGTAATTATATGCACATCAAGGATACACATCATGCATATTTGTTGTTTACAATTTAAATCCACAGTTAACCTTTAATTTAACAAAATCCAAAAGTAAAACAAAGGATTAACAGATCACTACACAGATTAAACTAAGAGCCAAACAGGCAATTTAAGCAGGATTCCCCTATTGGACTTTGATCTCAGGTTATTCTGACTTTACATTAACACAGCATTATCTATGGTATGTGTGTAAATGCAGTGATGTTAAATCTATCCTAAATTCAAAAGAATGAAGTATTAACAGTTTGTTGAGCACCAATTTTGACACACAGAGTATATGGTCTGGGAATAAAGTGCAAAGCTTGCACAGCATTTATCAAGAACATTACAGACAGTACAGAAGGAACTGGCCACACCGCTGTCACCAGTTTGTCATATAAATGTAAACCCTAAAATACAACATGAGAAAACTTTTTCCTTTGGTCTTGAAACCCAGTGCCTTCAAAGAGAGGGGTGAATAACTGAATGAATCTTATTAGTGGAATAATCTTATGTTACATCATTATGTCTTTATTCAAAACAAGTGTTTATTCTCACTGAAGTGAAAAACACTACTGGGCAGGTGCTTACATGTGTCAGTTTAATTGTGTTACTGATAGAGCCACTGTGTTCAGCAAACCTGCCCTTTGTCAATAAAAGTTAATTATTAAACTGCTGAATTGCTCAATACAGCCAGGAGCTATTCTGACTTGGCTGCATTTCTACTTGTCTACAGCAACCGCAAAGTAAGTTTTTACATTCAACTTTAATTTTAATATTATATGTAATTGTTTTACAGTTTTAGAGTAACAAGTAACATGATTAACTATTTAGACTAAATGATAATGCCAAAAATGATTGTTAACCAGTTGTATATTGCAATATCAATTTATTACATGTCTGATATATTTAGCAATATTTAGCTCTTTTGTGTGTGTGTGTGTGTGTGTTTGGTTCATTAGGCGATTACAACAAAAATGGGACAAGAACAGAGCACACTTGAGAAGAACGGCTACAAAATAGAAAGTGAAACAGACAATGGTGTTGTAGCCACAAAGAACAGTGACAGATATCTCATAAGAAAACTCAAAGTAAGTGAGACACAAACATATGAGTATAACCAGGTTTGCCCATTCAGCATAAAACCAAATCAAAGCCTAAATCAGATTCTCCCAATTAGCACATTTTGTTCAAAATAAATGAAAAATGCATGAAATAAATTATTCTGTTTTGTGTAAGCAAAAGTGGAACTTGCCCATTACCAGAATGCACTAAATAAGCATCAAAACAAAGCCATAAGAGGAGTTTTTGGTATACCAAGTTACTCACTGATGAGAGTGACTGGGAGATAAACAGAATGCTAAAGTAAAATATACCATGAATGCCTAAGATGAAAATAATGCTTATGAAAAATAAATTATACTGATGGAAAAGTAAATCCTACTGAAAAAACAAACTAACAGGTACCTCTGCCAGACCGTTCTTACTCACTGCTATTTTTTTCTACAGATTTCCACAGATGCGGAATTCATCGCAGAGATAGAAATCCTCAAGACAATAACACATCCTCATATTATGAACACCAAGAATTCTTTTGAAGGTAAGTCTTGCGATATCTGCTTTACGTTTAATGGTCTTCTGAAATTGTTGCAAAATGTAATATGATTGTGTTGTGATGGCCCCAGGGCCTCTGCCAGAGCATATGTGTGTTGTGGTGTTATGAGTGGTGTTATGTGTTGTCCCATATGAAACAAAAGAAAGGGATTTTATTTAACAAAGATTCATTTTGTGTAACAAAGGTAACAAAAATGTTGACCTCAAAGGAAACAGGAAAAACATACTACCAGGCTATCTAAGAACAACGTATACAGAAAATAAAAACTCTAACATTACTAGTGCATAAGCTAAGGGAGAGGGAGCTGCCTGGCTACCACACACACACACACACACACACACACACACACACACACACACACACACACACACACACACACACACACACACACACAGACTTTGACTATAGACAAAGTGATGAGGGACGTTGAGGTATAAGCTGAAAAAGATGATGTGGAAATGTCAGATTTTTAACTGAATATGAAAGATTGTCCTGCTATTTACAGATAATGGGGGCCAAAGACATACAGTCCTCTCTGACAAGTCTTTTACATTAGATTTGTTGTTTTAGCAATGCTATAATGACCATTTAAACTTATTTATCAGTCTCTTTATTAGAATACAACCAAAAAATATGTATGCAGTATTAAAAAACAGAAAAGAAAACAGCTTCTATAGGCAAAAGTGTGTAAGTATTCAGACCTCCCTTTACACTTGAACAATATGCTCTCTTAAGTGTAAATGAAATGGAGCCTCAATTAATAATAATATTTAATAATTAATGTTAAATTTGTGTACATATTTCCTATATTTTCTGTTTGTATGATGGTGGTGGCCTCAGACTTTTGCACAGTACTGTATATGATTACTTTGAAAATACTAACATATTTAATTTTCCTTTTTTCATAAAGATGAAGATCAGAACACTTACTATGTAGTGATGGACTACTGTCAGGGAGGGAGCCTTGCAGAAAAGCTCAAAGAAAAGGGTGAATTTCTGCAAGAGTTTGAGGTACTCAAATGCACCATGTCCACAGAATCCAGCTGTGTCGCACACCAGCTCTGTCACAGCTGTTGGAGACAATCCACTGTCATGACCTGGTTCCCTGAGCCACACATGACATGGCTGTTTTCCACATGCAAGGGGGTAGTGGGGTTGGGGGCTTGTTCTGATTATGATGTCAACAGTTACAGAAAGACAGAAGTCACTGTTGAGTCGGCTGCGCTTTGTCAACATGGATGATGATAGACTCCAAAAGTGAAGAACAGTGTTGTACGACCCAGAAACCCTGTTTCATAAAGACAACACCAACACCCAATAGAACGAATAGACAATGACAACTGATGTCTTTAGAGAAGAAGCTGAGTCTACTACTGTGGCTGCTAAAAATAAAGTGCAAGATGACTCTCACCTTCTAATATGTATCAAGTGAACACTACAGACTGACGGGGGTGTGGCACAGCTGGATCCTATGGAAGGAGGGAGTAAGGACGAATTGTGCTTTTTTGTTTGTTTATTTGGGTTTTTTTAACATAGTACCTTGATTTGTTTTGCAGGCACTTAGCTGGACTGTAGAAATGTGTATGGCACTGAGAACCATTCATGAAAAGGGCTTGCTGCACAGAGCTCTGACACCAGAGGTACAGCACACATTAATAAATATTACATGACATTAAAAAACATAATATAGAGCACCAAACTGTTAATATTAAATCAACAAATAGGTAATTATTAAAAAAAGGATTCTTTATTAACATAAAAACACTGTCTTCAGTGACACTGTCTTCACTGACAGAACACACTGTCTTCAGTCAAAAATCACTGTATTGAGGCCAGTTACAGTTTTACTTTTTCTTCATTTACAGAACATTTTCTTTTCAAAATCTGGGACACTGCTGGTGAGTGGATTTGGAAAAATCCAGGGAAGGTACTGTATCCTCACACTTCAATAACACACACATATATACATATATATATATATACTTTGTATATATATACTGTATATAAACTACAAATGCATAATTAAATGCTGTATTGCATTCGTTGCTTACACAGTTCAAACAACACTCATTTGGATACTGTCGGAAATGAAGTAATTAACTATTCGGCACCAGAAGTCTTCACAGAGGAAACATATGATGCTAAAAGGTAAAGTGCTTCACACCAAATTACAACATTTACATAAGCTTCCAGCCCACTGTTAACTATCTGTGCCACCTCTGATCAATGACCTCTTCATCATTCATTGACAGCAGATTATCATCATCTATGATCAGAGAGAACTAACATCAAATGTTAAGAGTCCAGCTGGTCAACATCTAACTTTAAGCTAACTTTCAATACAGCCTGTACGGGAAAATCATGTCACCAGCTGATAATTATATAATTTCTGTTCTTTAATAAGTTTTTTTACTACTTTCTCTGAAGTTGCGGTGTCCACATGTTTTAACAGTTTTCTGCCCCTTAGTGGCCAAAAATTGATTAATGTTATGCAATTCATAGGTTTATTTAATATTACTTACAGTTCCATCAAAGCCAACTAAATCTCAACATGCTTCACAATAGACAACTCAGTAGAACATATGATGTTTTCTTAATAATAATACTTTCTTCATTTATAGTGAAATTTGGTCAATGGGATGCATCCTTCATGAGCTTTGTACTCAACAATTTGCAGTAAGTAACCAAGAGATCTAAATGTCATCAGAAAAATGAATAGGTATCATGTTGACCATGTTCAGCATCTTACTTTAGCATGTTAACATGGTAACAGTGGCTAATTAGCACTCTTCAATATTTGTGATAACAAACTGCAATGACATGATATACAACAAAAATGTCCTTACTATTTAATGAACATACGTAATCTGTTACTGCTTTGCATTAAATGTTTTCCTATCAATAATTCATCTTCAGTTCTCTGCAGAGACCACCGGCAAGCTCATCTCCAAGATTATTAGTGGTCCTTACCCATCTCTCCCAGACCAGTACTCATCAGAGTTCTGTGAACTCTTGAGGGACATATTGAATAGAGACCCTCACTCAAGACCAACAGCCTGTGAGATTTTGGCGCATCCACTTACAATAACATGTCTGTCAAAAAAGGTTTGACACTTAAAGAATTACACAATTGAGCTAACCTCTTCCCCATGTATAAAAAAATCCTACAGAATACATATGTGACCTTACATATAAATTGTATGTTTCATGATCAACTGGAACTTATGTATCTGTCTCTGACACCGACTATGTTTTCTTGGACAGAGCAAAACAACTGCAGAGCACCTTCAGACTCAGTTGAACAAGCTAAGGGCTGTGGCAGATAATTTGGAACGTGTGCACCAGGGCACCACTATCGGAAGTCTGGCAGGAGGAGTGATCGGAGCAGTTGGAGGGATTACATCCATAGTGGGCCTTATTCTGGCCCCCTTCACTTTGGGAGCCTCTCTTGTTGTCACTGGGATTGGAGTAGGGGTGGGTGTGGCTGGTGGGGCCACTGCAGGTGTCTCAAATATCACAAATATGGTCAATCAGTCTTCTGATCGCAAAGCCATTGAAAGCATCATTAAAGAATTTGAAGAGCAAATTAATGCTGTAGCCGTGTGGCTCCAGGAGATTAGCAACAGCTTGCAGATGATCAGGGGTAGATGTTACTCACGTGACACGTCTAACAATGAGGACAGCAATTTCAATCAAGAAAACTGGGCAAGGTTTGGCCCAACAGTAGGTATGGGCTTAGGTAGCGTTACTGAACTGTTTCGACTGCTTCGAGTGGTAAATATTGGCAAAATTGCAGCACAAGCATCCAAGGCAGTGCGTGTGGCAGAGCTGGCAACAGGTGCAATTTCTACCTTATTTCTGGCAGTGGATATCTTCTTTATTGCAATGGACGCTAAAGAGATACACCACATTAGACAGAAACACACAGATGGTAAAACCCGTTCTGAGATCATGAAATTTGTCCAGTCTATCAGGCAGGCTGCAGACGAGTTGCAGGGAGTTTTGGATGAGCTCAAATGCATAATCTCAGCTATCCCTTTACTTGAGGATGAGAGAGAGTTGGAATGGCAACATATGGATTAATGTAACCTAGAGTCTCTCTTTGGTTACAAGTTTATATGTGACTGATACTGGAAGTTACCCAAACTAAGGGTTTAATGTCACCAATTTGAAGTGACTAACTATTTTGACATAACAAATGAGGAGCCAACATATTTACATGCTGTATAATAATGAACTAAATTATAATGATTTTTAACTTGTCATATGATTAAATGTATTGTTAATAACAATTATATTAAAGAAAGTACTCTAATGTTAATTGGTAAAACACATTTACTGATGTTTCATGTTGCTACAGTAGCAACCTGAAAAAGTGAAGATTTATTGTTCAAACTTCATGAATTACTCTGTACCATAAATTAAGTATATTGAGGATTGTTGTGTTGTTGCAGACATGGTGACACTTTGCTGCTGCCACTGTGTATGATATAAATAAACTGCTGCTGGGAGACAGTAGGTAAACAATAGAGGACCAGAGTAGAGAGCTTGTGAGATTGTGATGCAGATTTCTGAAAACTGCCACCATAATCCCTGTACCCAAAACCTCAGCCATCACAAGCCTGAATGATTACCCTCCCGTCGGTGATTATGAAAATGCTTCGAGAGACTGGTACTGCCCCACATTAAGGCATGCATCCCTCCTGACCTCAACCAACACCAATTCGCATACAGGACCAATAGATCCACTACACAGAAAACTGACTGACAAACTACAAACACTGGGTCTGGGAGACCTTCTCTGCAGGTGGATTAAGGACTTCCTCACCAACAGAACCCAGTGCGTCAGGATCAGCCACCACACCTCCTCCAGCATCACTCAGCATACACCGGCCTCCCCCAGGGCTTCGTCCTTAGTCCAGCAGGACACCTCGCACCCCGGACACTCCCCTCAGGCAGACTGAGAACCCCCAGCAGGACACCTCACACCTCAGGCAATAACTATGTGCAATAACTGCTGTGTTTTTATCTGTTTTTAGTCATTTATTACTGAGTAATCTATCTATCTATCTATCTATCTATCTATCTATCTATCTATCTATCTATCTATCTATCTATCTATCTATCTATCTATCTATCTATCTATCTATGTGGAAGGAGTGTCGCTCACCTTAGGAGGAGTGAAGGAGTTTCAACATTGATTCAGTTTTGTATTTAAACACTGTCTTTTAATTAGAAGAGATGGTTAATCTTTGTACAGTACCCACATGAAACATGTAGTAGCTCATACTGGGCCCAGAAAATAATTTCTGGGCCCAAATTGTATTTATTTAATTTCACTCTCCTTAAACTGACAGCTGCGGCCAACTTTTACTTTGAAGGCTGTTTGCGGCACTCAACTTCCTTTTTCAATTTTCATTGTACAAGTTGGATAAAGGAACAAGCGGACACTTTGTGGCGCTGAATTGCATTACACGTCTTACGACAATGAAATAGGAAATACCCCCAAAAATGGGATTTTTCATTATACAACGTAAACAATGCAGATGAATTATACTTCATGCACGGACCTTCCCCATGTGTATTGGCATGGTGTTTCATCAATACACACTGAAAAACATCAAATGTGTTTCAGTGTGTATTCTCTACAGAATGCATTCAACATTTTTAGAGAGTACTATCAGCCATTATGCTGCAGGACTTGGGAATAGGTCATGGTTTTCTGCTCTTGCAGTGACTTATGATTCAGAAAAAGTGATGACATACTTTTGTGGTCTGTAGGCGGTCTGGCATGCAGGTGTGGAGTCATGGGTGGAGCTGAGCAAGATAAGAAAACTAATCACTCTTCAAGGGTTCACGAAATAAAATAACTTCCATAAATAACTTAACCTAAAAGGCAAACCAGAAGTGAAAGTAATAACAACAATACAAGCTTGTACCCACACCCATGAGCTACTGTACACAGAGTGGGCGTGACATATATAGTCTACTTTGTAAATAATATGTCATACTTTCTGTTTCAGAACCAAAAAGGACGAGTTTCCTGCATCTCATCATTTAACATATATAAAGTTTGTTTGCTTTTTTACACAAAGAAAAAAGCCTAGTGGTACATTCTGACAGCCTGAGATATTAAAGAGAAAACATTGTGCTTTTTTATGATTTTCTGTCATTTATACAGATATTAAACATTGTCCAAGATTTATCAGGAGTGAAATACTGTAAACAGGCAACACCATTGTTGAGCATTTCCACTTTGAAACTGTTGTGTACCAAGTACAGTATCAAAAACAGTCAGGCAGGATTTTCTATGTCACACATCTAAGGAGCCAATTATCTTTATTAAAGATAATTATAGGCAGAGTCTACCTCCAGCAGTTTTCCCCAACAGCTGATTCTGATCTCCACAGAAGAGTAGCATCCCATTGAGCTGAAAAGCCGAATTCGGCATATTGTTGTCTGGCCTTGTTTCCGTCAGGAGAAAACACAACGGTTCCTTACGAACACTCAGTCTCAGGCGAATCAGATCCATTTTCTTATCCAACTGCAACTATTAGATTCCCACCAAAATGTATTTTAATGTATATCAGATAGTTGTCCTTCAGCTCCATCATTATTCACTTTGCCCAAAACTTGTCCACATACCTGCAAAATAACCTAACTGAACACTTAAAAATAACCACCGTTTAACCACCGTTTAAATATTTCCGAATTTAAAGAATAAATGTTGGATTATTCAAATAAAAATCACATTTACTCAGAAATCTCTTCTTTTACCAAGCTCTATCCAAATTCCAATGAGAAAAGTAAGAGATGAGAGTGTATGCATTTATAATACATTTGAATATTTTATGTATACTGTATATAGTGCAGGTTAGGTTAAATGTGAATTCTTCATTTTGTTAATCCAGTGATAGAGTTGAGTTTTAAAAAGTGATTTTTCATCTAAATATTACTGCAACAAAACTGTGCTGCTCTTGGTTGTAAATTGTCTTTTAAGTTCAGTAATTTGTTCATGGTAAAGATTTCCTATAATCTAGTGAAGATGGAACACACAAATCAATCAAATAAATCCACAAGTAGTTGTTGATGAGAGATGTTGGTACTATTTCCAAATCAAACTCCAATTAATGTATTTTTTTACTGCTGTTTCTATAATATAATTGGAATTGTACTATTGTAAATATGTCTACCAGTTAAAGAATGTGTAATCAAGGTGAAACAGACAACTATATCATATTTAAGGGTTTGTGTAATGCTTGAGGGACAAACAGACCGACGTGCCTCTGCCAAAAAAAGTAACTATTTTGCCAGTGACATTGGGCGAGAGGCAGGGACAGGTCACCACTCAATCACAGCCCTAACATAGAGAAAGACAATATTTAACTCACATTCATACCTACGAGCCATTTAGAGTGACCAGTTAACCTAACCTGCATGTTTTTGCTCTGTGGGAGGAAGCGGGAGAAACCCACACAGGCACAAGCAGAACATGCAAACTCCATACAGAAAGGCTGCAGTGGTACAACTCCGTAAAATACCAAATACATTCACTGTCACAGGAACCACTCACTTGAGCATGTAATGCACATGTGCACCACTGCAGAAACACATAAAGAAGCGAGGGCATATATATGCACTTGTTCACACACCAGTGTTTCCTGTTAAATCACTTTTCAGACAATTTTCTAAATATTTCTTTCAAATCTGTTATGAAATAAATGAGAATAAACTGTCTAAACTGTAGTATGAAAGAAGTGTACATTAAATAAATTAACTCGTACCTTCCACACACACACACTTTTAACACATTTAAGCCGGAGCAAAGGCAATGAACTACTGAAAGGAAACCTCATGTCTCAGTACTTGTGCATAAGAAAACACTTATACGTAGAAGCAACCTAAATGTTCAAATAACCAACAAACTATCCATACATAATGCACCAGTATTTAATTACAACTGAGAGGATTCACAATATCTTTTTCATTGTCTGAGAAGCACCACTACTGCATTTTGTTTATCAAGCCAAACGATCAGTCCTTGTACTTGAAGTGTACTCTGAAGTTTTCTTGACTTTACGAATAACTCATTGCCATCTGTGCCCGCCGACACTGCCATCACATCACCCCAGGCCTGTCAATCACCTAATCAATCTGGTAAAGCACAGTGGTCAGAAAAATGGTAGTGTGGGTGTGGGTGTGGGTGTGTGTGTGTGTGTCTGTGTGTGTGTGTGTGTGTGTGTGTGTGTGTGTGTGTGTGTGTGTGTGTGTGTGTGTGTGTGTGTGTGTGTGTGTGTGTGTGTGTGGTGTGTGTGTTTGTGTGTTTGTTAATACTTCTGTCCCAGCTGCCACTCACACCATCATGTGGTGATTAGGCGCACACGCACACACATCATTGACTTCTTCCAATCTGTTCCTTTCTTATCAGCTCAGACATTCTCAACAGTCTCTTTTCACAGCCTCTGATGAAGAATCATCACATTCATTACACATAGGCAACCACACAAATACGCAAATGCACTCCGCTGTTTATTTGGCAACCTCTCATCTCATTTATCAACAACAGAAGACCTTACTTCATTTCAACCCTCCTGATAGCGTAGTCAAGGCAACCACAATCAAGAACAGAAGGAGCGGTAAAATCACAGTGATGTAATGAAAATTTACTTCACTTCAAGTCAGTAACTGAATAGAGAAACCATGTGACTCAGAGATCAAATGGACTCTCAGATGAGTTTGAAAAATGGTAGATTGTGCATTACTCGGCATGAACTGTGAATTATAATTGATGCTCATCCCAATTAGTTTTATGGAGCTTTTGGACACATTTAGCGCTCTTAATGACCTGCTTTGATAAACAGCTCTCTCTGAAAAGTTTTCATTGTTAAGGGAACAATTGTGGCTTTTCATATAGTGAGAGGTTTTCATCTTCTGGATTATTGAGTCTGTAGTAATACTCACTACATTTTCTTTGGTAAAAGATGTGTGGTGAAAAATAAATTCCAAACTTTATCATTTCCAACAATATGGAGAAAAAAAAAACCCAACTTTCATGTGTTTCTGTGACTCTGCTGTTTGCGTTTCTTGTGCTTTTCTGTGCTCTTTGTGCCAGTTACAGTGTTGTATTGCGATTAAATGCCAGCAGTTATTCAACTACAAACAATAAGCCAAATTAAATTAGCTTACTTCTGATGATTACAGCAGGAGGTGACAGGGCTTGGTGTTGACCACTAAAAATACTTCATACAGTTCTTTTTCAAAGGAGAGCAGGGACAAAGAGTTCAGTCTGTGTGTCATCACTGATGACCTGATGCCAGTTTTTATCCAAACTGACAGTTGACAGAGTCTTTCAACAGCACAGCTTGTTGCTGCTGCTGATGGGGAAAGGGTTGAATTAGCAGCCCCATACATGTGGTTAATATTTGGCACTTGCTGAGGAGAAACTGGCGCAGGATGGCTGAACTTAAATTGAATACTCTTCCTCCTGCTCCTCACAACATCTTTTTGAGACAAACATGAGTAAACTGCTTTGGCTCACAAATCTGACCCATCAACATCACCCTCATATGGTAAACAAGATGCAAGAAACAAGAACTTTTATTTTTATTGAAGGCCAAGTCAGTGGCACAGATAATTGACTTCTATTCACTGGATGATCAAGTAAAAAAGACAGACTTCTGAATGGGTGGGCCTGAGCGCCAAGTGGGTGGACTTAGGCCACAGGTCAGCCATAAAAAAAAATTACAGTTTGATTAATAGTGGATGCGTCATAAGTGGTATTAATACATCATTTGTTGCGGTTTGAGTGTCACATTAACCTGTCACCTTCAGTACCCTGGACAGTGCCGCGGAGAGGCCGCACGCTGAGTGCGTCTGCGCTCAGAGCTTATTAGGACCTGATGTGCGTCACCTGGGAGACGCCACTGAGAGAAAGCCACTCTCGCCACGCAGAACTTTTCCCCCTACCCTTTCCCCTGATTTTATAGTTGTTAAAGTATAGAAAATAAAGTAACAAATTTTTTACCTGCAACTTCGACTCCTCCTATATCCGCACCTTACATTTTGGTGCCGAAACCCCGAGAGAAGAAACAAAAAGAACGCATGACAGCTGAAGACGCGGACAATAGGACAAAGCAACAATGTCGAACCTGCAAAGACAAAAGAAACTAAGGGCAGCAGTACGGGCCGCTACGACACGACTCTTGGACAAAATTGATCGGGAGGTTGGAAAAGAAGATCCCAGCATAGATTTGCTGGATGAATACTTGGAACATCTGACGGCGAGAGAAAGAGCTTTGTTGGATAGTGACCATGACATTGAAGCGGAGACAGCAGTGGATGATTTGGAAGATGAGGTCAATTCAACCTTTGAATACATGGATCGAATCATATCAAGAAAGACCAGGATAAAACGCATCCTGAGAAATACGGACGACAATCAGAGCGCAGCTTCAGTGGCTTCCCAATATTCAAACAATGAGGTGAGAAGATTTCCAGCAGTCAAGTTGCCAAAATTGGTCATGGAGAAGTTTTCCGGAGATGTCAGTAAGTGGCAGAGTTTTTGGAGCCAGTTTGAGACAGCAGTTGACAATAATGCAAGTCTAACCAAGTCTGATAAATTTACCTATTTGAAATCGTTTTTATATGGCACAGCAGCTAATGTAGTTATGGGACTTTCTTTATCAGACGAAAATTATGACAATGCAAAGAAAATGCTTATCAGCCGATTTGGGCGTAAAGATCTCATCATAAATGCACATATGAATAAGCTATTAAATCTGGCACCAGTAAAAAAGGCCTGGGATGTCGCAGCTTTATGCAGGCTATATGATGACATCGAGATACAAATGCGCAGTTTAGGCTCAATGGGAGTAGTCTCTGATAGTTATGGCAACTTGCTCTGCCCTATTCTCATGAAGATGATACCAGAAGAAATGGCTTTGCAGTTCACCCGTCAAAATGGTAGTGAAAGAGATGATGCAAATAATGACAACACTTTCAGTGTCCAAAGCCTGATGACGTTCTTCCAAAAAGAGGTTGAAAGTCGTGAAAGAACAGCTAATCTCACCCAGAATGTGCAACAACCAGATAAAGAGAAACAATGGGAAAGGCCCTATGCGGAGAAGAGAATACCGGAAAAAAGGAGATCTTACACAGCCTCTACATCCTTGTTCCACGCTGTCAGCGTCAGAGATGAGCCAAGGTGCGTATTCTGTGGAGGAAACAATCATAGATCTAAGAACTGTACAGAACTGACTCTTGAACTGAGGAGAGAAAAATTGAGAAAAGAAGGAAAGTGTTTTGTGTGTTTAGGTAGCAGACATATAGCGCGCAATTGTAAGACGCAGGGAATTACCTGTGAAGAATGTGGACGAAGACACCACAAAGTAGTCTGCCCTCAATTATCCAATCAACAAGAAAAACACACAGAAGAGAGACAAGAAAACACACAGCAACTTGCCCGAAACCTTACAACAGATGCAGTGATAGCAAGTGCAGCTCCCAGTAGTTCTATGAGTAGTACAGTTTTACTCCAAACAGCTACCGTTTGGATAGACGCACCCACTCAAAGTCAGGTGGCTAGATGTCTTTTGGATGGAGGTAGCTCACGTAGTTTTATTCGAGAAGACATATCCAGAGCACTTAACCTGCCAGTAATAGGTAAAGAAACACTGAATGTTTTTGTATTTGGCTCCAAAACACCTCAAAGACTGATGTGCAAGAAGGTGAAGGTGCGTTTAAGGAACATCAGAAATAATCAGAATATCGAAGTTCAGCTCCTGGAGACGCCCAAGGTGAGCTCTTCAATTATTAAAATGGCAAGTGAAACGATAAGAAATGATTTGGAGTCAAAAGGAATGCCTATGGCGGATGTTCCCGTGAGAGGAATGGAATCAGAAGAACTGGGAGTCCTAATTGGAGGAGACCAGTACTGGAGAATTGTCACTGGCAAAATGGAAAAGCTGGAAGACGGACTTGTTGCGCTGGAGAGTGTGTTTGGATGGCTTGTGCAAGGAGAAGTCACCACACTGAATATTGTCACCGAAGCTGTTGACGTTGAACTGCTACATGTCTGTGTGGAGCAAGACCAAGCGCTCTCCAACCAGTTGCGCAGTTTTTGGGAACTGGAGTCACTCGGAATAGGTAAGGAAAAGTTACATTCCGAGACAGATGAAACAGTTCTGAAAAGATTTGAAGAAACTTTGAAGTTTGTTGACGGCAGATACGAAGTCCGACTGCCCTGGAAAAATGAGCATGTAACTATGTCCTCAAATTATGTAACAGCTAAAAGCAGATTTGATAATCTAATGAGAAGGCTTAAAATTAATCCAACTCTTTTTGAAAGATATGACGCTGTTATTCAAAACTATTTAAAAGAAGATATAGTGGAAATAGTCACTGATAATGTGACAAATGACCCAGTGTACTATTTACCACAGCATCCAGTCATAAAAGAAGACAGAGCTACGACAAAATTAAGAGTTGTATTCGATGCCTCCTCTCATGAGAAATTTAGCTGCTCATTAAACGAATGTCTGCTTATAGGTCCAAATTTAAATCCTGACCTTTTGAACATTCTGATCAAATTCAGACAATATCCAGTAGCTGTAATGGCAGATATTAAGTCAGCCTTTCTGCAAATCTCCCTCGACAAAAGAGACAGAGACGCACTGCGATTTCTCTGGACAGATGACAAGCTGATGTTGCAAAAGGAGATAAAGGTGAAAACACTCAGGATGACCAGAGTCCCGTTTGGAGTGTCATCGAGTCCTTTTCTGTTGGCAGCTACTGTACGACACCATCTGAAACAACATGAAGAAGAAAATCCTGAAGTCGCACGGACAATAAAAGAATGTCTTTATGTGGATGATTTCATAAGTGGAGCCGACAACAGTGACGCAGCAGAAGAGCTGTGTGTAAAGGCCAGAGAAATCATGGCAAGTGCGGGGATGGATCTTTGTAAGTGGAAAACAAACAGTCCTGAACTTCAACAAAAATGGTCACAGGAACAACAGGAACAAGGGAACGATTCCACTCCATTAAAGGTCCTGGGCCTCGTCTGGAAAAGTGAAACGGATGAATTCGTCTTTGAAATGGCGGAGCCTGTCCAGGTCACAGACAACAGGAAGGTGGATGGAGAACAGCTGACGAAGCGCTGGAGTTACCGCCGCAAACTGGTGGGTGAGTTTTGGAACAGATGGAAAATAGAATATCTGATGGAGTTGCGTTCCGCTCACTGTACCAGAAGTGTGAAATCAACTTTATTCAAGGTTGGAGATTTTGTTCTTGTTCATGATGAAAGGCTGCCACGTCACATGTGGAGGATGGGTCGAGTGGAGGAAGTGTTTCAAGGCCGTGATGGAAAATTAAGATCATGTTCTATTCGTTAACCTTTCAACATTATTCTAAGAAGACCTATTCAACTGCTTGATCATCTGGAAGTGGAGTGATGAACGTGTTAAACGTCCATCGGCCCGGAGTTTGTTGCGGTTTGAGTGTCACATTAACCTGTCACCTTCAGTACCCTGGACAGTGCCGCGGAGAGGCCGCACGCTGAGTGCGTCTGCGCTCAGAGCTTATTAGGACCTGATGTGCGTCACCTGGGAGACGCCACTGAGAGAAAGCCACTCTCGCCACGCAGAACTTTTCCCCCTACCCTTTCCCCTGATTTTATAGTTGTTAAAGTATAGAAAATAAAGTAACAAATTTTTTACCTGCAACTTCGACTCCTCCTATATCCGCACCTTACATCATTAGTGAGGAAAATATGAATACCATTATCTAAAATGTGAACAGAGCAGAGAACAGAGCAGAACTGAAGAGCATCAGAAAGATGTCTAACTGACTCACCACTAAGCAAACTCACAACAGGGAATACCAAGAAATATATACAGTACAGACAATAATAACAATTATGTATACTATATAAGAGGGACTGCTGGAGAAATTGGTGCACTCACCATGCTACAATTTTTCCAGACCACATGGGTTATTGGGTGCAGAAATGGACCACAGCAGGCAGCATGAAAAGTAGTACATGAAAACTGTACTGTAAAGGCTCAGTTCACCATGGAAACACTTGCCTAGACTGCCCATATAGAGTCCACTGCCTGATGTCTGACAGTACGACTGCTTGATTGCCACCTTTCTTCTATGTCATCTGTACTTCTTCTGTACTGAAAGCTCAATTATCTTTCATTTATCACAGTTTCTTCTCTTTATGCTAGTTTTTCCCCATTTCCTATGCCAGCTGCATGTGAGTTTGAACTTTTTCTGTAGTGTGAAATGATATGACACAATGCTCAGAGTCAATAATGTGCTTTGAACTGTCGCATTGGACAATCCTTATTAAATTGTTCATACGTTTTTTTTTTTTTTTAAATTGGCATATCTTTTGTTATTCTTCTTTAGATCTTCACCCACTTTCCTTGATTTCCTGACATTCTTTTATTTCAGTCCTCTGTGTGTTTGATAGACAGAAGAATTGAATTCAGTGGGGAAATACAAAGAAGAATCGGCTTCATCTAAAAATGGAAACCTAAATTATAGGTTTGTCTTGTGTATGGAAGTTGACAGTTCTCCTCCAGAAGTGTGACATAACAACATCCTCTTCATCTTTCAGTATTTCTTTAGTTTAGCAGAAGAGACACATTTAAACGTCTATGTGAATAAGGTTGGTGGTCCACAAAATGACTGACATTAGAAAAAAGGATGAGGATGTAAAGATTGACATTGGGTAAAAGTAGTTTTCTGGAGATATCCAGGATGATTAGCTCAGTTTTTATATTTATCATTCAGTTCCACCCGGCTATTCAGTATAAAACTTGAAGGATATTGTTAAGTTAATTCCTGCTTTTTTCCCCTATATTTTATTTTGTAATATTTTATTGGTTTGTCAGGTGAGAGTTTTTAACATGGAAGTAGCAGCAGTCATTGCTCAGCTCCAGATATGCACTCATAAGGCTGCAAAATGTTAGATTTCAAACCACCTTAAAAAAAAAACAATCTCATATTTTAGGGAATTGGCAAAACATTGCTTGTGCTTTTCATTTTCTTTCCTATTCAGGTGTGTACTCGTTTACTTAATATAAATGCAACCAATTCAAAACACAGATCAAACATTTTAGCTCTTATCCTTTTGATTATTACAGTCATAGTTTAATGACTCTATGCTTTGTGTTTCATTTGGAGTCCTCTTTGGTGACAAATCTATCAAATAAATTATTCAATTGTAAACTTACTTTCCCACCTGCATCACTCACAGGGGCTTTAGAAATTAGAGTTGTATTGTTCTGCAAAATGATTATCAGTTGGTAAATTCAAACTGATTTAAACAGACATTCTTCACAGATCTGTGAAATATGCCAGACTGTATAAAAAGATTTTTGTATCAAATGCTGGAGCAAAAACGTGTTTTATTTGCTGAATGCCAGTGTTTCTGTTCCAAACACTTAACTAAGCCTTCTCAGCCACTTTGAATCACTTTAAGGAGAATGAAGAACAGTGCTCGATCATTTAAAACACTCAGCATCTACGGAACAACTGATCAGATAATTATGTTAGTGTTAAGAAATTTTGAGATTTACAAACTTTAAATTTAAAAAATATTTCAATCAAATCTGAAGCGGATATGAAGACAGTGAACTTTCCTATGTGCTGTGGTCCGTTTTTTCTCACCATTTTGGGAATTCTTGCTGTTTTTGACTTAACAAGAAAGCATAAAAGAAATCTAATTTACTGGTAATAAATAATGCACTACTTCCTCTCGGTCAGCCTGAGAAACTCCACACTGGATCAGTACACATTAAATGATTAAAACCATATCCGGATCATAGACTGTATGTAAAATGGACGTAACATCCGTGACGTCACCCATTGGTTTGTGGACTGCTGCTTGGAAGCAAATAGTTTCGGATCTGGGCAGCGCCATCTTGAAAATTTCCGGTGCATGCTGGGTAAAAAAAAAACCGCGGATTCTACTTATATGGGCATCAGGAGGAGCATGAGGCGCACTCCTGAACCTGTGAACCAATCAACCTGTCAATCACGACGTAGCCACGCCCTAATACATACCCTGTTTTATTGTCAAATATAAAATCAGGGAGGCCAAAATTTCACAAATGAACATCATACTGCATTGAAGAAGGCTTTAAACTAGCGATTGAGACCATAAACACATTTTGAAAACGTTTACTCCTCGCCTGATCCGGATACACTAGTGATATGAGATAAAAAATTAATAATAGGATGTCTTGAAACATAAAACAATGATGCCTTATTTACAGTCACTGTAAATCAAAGTTTCTATTGGATCTAACTCAAGGTGATAAGGAAACAATCTGTTTTTTTCCACTTTTCCACTGCAGCTTTTTTTCAATATTTTGACCAAATACCTCAGTATGGATGTTGCAACAATATTACAAGTTATTACTAGTGCATGTTCAAATTGTACCAGCCACTCAATAGACTAGCATTGTTTGTTGGTATTGGTTTTTTCCCCCGGCTGATTAGTTAAGCAAATCTACCAGCAACTTGCATATTTTACCTTTAATTTTACCAGTCATTTGCTAGTGGCTGGTGCTAATTTTGTGCCCTGATCGTAGGGATGACTATTGATACTTTCACAATATTAACATATTGCCCAGCAGTAATAAGAACCATTTTTATTTTTTGTTGGTTAGGATAGATCAGATTTTCTAATTGTATACAATAATGTAAAGAGAGAAGTGATTGTCTAAAACAACTGATTACTAAGTATACAATGTGGTTGCATGCACCACTGATGATGGGCTGCAGCTGGACAGTCTGTTTCGGTAAGAGGAGGTTGTGTTGCTCAGGTTCTATCAGCACCTGGAAGTTGTTCAGTGTCGTCATATTCTTCATACATGTTTACAGTCCATCTCTTATATTGTCATCCTTTGCTCTTTTTGGTCTATTCTGTACAAAACATCTATTTTCTGTCATCCTGGAAGGGTTTTCATTTTCCTCTTTCATGTTAGAAATGGGAAGTGAATTGAGGGTCTGAAGATAGCAGGTGTTGATATTTGTGATATTGGGCGATATGAATAAAACTGACTTGACTAACTCAGTTTTTAATATTAATACTGTAATATTGAATCACTCACATGATGAAACTTACGAATAACAAATGATTTCATAAAAACTAAGCTGAAATGTACACATGATGGCCACAACTGATAAAACTTACATTAGGAAAATATACTTCAATACAGAACCTGCAGCTTCGTCCAGTACAAAGTGTCTTTGTTTTGCTTTTTCCCTTTACTGTGATCCAGATGTGAGCTACATGTAAATGTTCTTGTCTCGGGGAAAGTGGCAGCTGGTTTTGACAGCCCCACAGTAGGATGGCATTTAACATATTACTGAAAGGGCAGTGAACATGCCTTCTGCAAACAGTGCAGTGCACAGTAAGTTTATTAATAAGACACAAGGGCAAATAATAATACACTCAGTGCTTCTTTACAGACAGCATGTGTGTTTTTCCACATGATAGAGTTCCCTGGATGCGATGTGTCAAACATGTTCCACCTATGTTGGTTTCAAGCTAAAAGAACATGAAGAAATAAGAGTTTGCATAAAGATACAGGAGGAGAAAAAAGAGCTGAAGCCATTTGTTTCAATCAATGACGATGTTTGAATGTCTATTGAGTTTGATAATAAAAACTAAGGAGGCATGAGACAGTCCCTGTTATCATATGTATTCATTTCTGTTGTCTTAAATGAGTTTTACACTACTATTTCATTGATAGGTGACAATACAACATGCTATCTGTTTAGGTACATTTTTACACTACAGTCAACCTAAATGCTGGCACTTTCTGTAAAATACAGACCAATTCAGAACAGTTACTGCTGTGCCTTGATGCACGCATGCACAGGAGTTAAATAACAATACAAATAATAACAATAATAACTTTGTATAGCACCTTTCATACAAGAAATTGCATGCACCAAGTGCTTCACAGGAAGAGGACATAAAAAGAACATGAAAATAAAATCTCACACTCATATTGTTGTCTTATATGTCTCTCATTTGTGCAAACCATTTTTCAACTTCTTTTATGAATGAAATACACTAAATAAATGTTATTCTGCACACGTCTTCCTATCCCATTGTGTGTTGTTACCTTGTCTTATTTTGCTTCCTGTGACTGCAGCTTTTATTTCTCTTTACCTTTAAAAACCTCCAGCCCCTTGTTTTATCGTTTATTGTTTGTCCGTTGCTTTCTGCCCCTTCATTTTGCATGGTGTCATTTTTATTATGATAAAATGATGGAGGAATCTCCGCCTAACAGTAAAAATGCCTCCTCTCTTACCAATAGATGCTCTCATGACCTCACTCATTGGATTGAAGACTGAAGTGTCAAAGGCCCTGGTGGTAGAAGGGAAAACAAGGAGCAGGAGGAGGATCACGATGGTGTCAACAGGAAGCAGAAGAATAAAGAGGACCACTTGGGTCAGAGAGTCTTCATGTGGTGTGAGGGATAACCAATGATGACAGTCCTCATCAGTGCATAAGCAATGGAGGGGTGCAGTTCACTGGTATACTAATGAGTCACCGCTGGCCCAGACTGAGATCACAAACAGGCTCAGTAGAAAAGACTCCAGAACCTATGATCGTGAACCCATCTCAGGAGTTTGCAGACCAAATCCAAAACCTTCAACTTCACTTTTAGCTATCACTCTCCTCTCCTCTTTTCTCATTTCTTTTTCCTGCAAAAATCATCTTTATTTCATGTCATGTTTTTCCAAACCATCCTCTCTCTGTCTGTCTCTGTCTCTGTCTCTCTGTCTCTCACTTTCCTCTCTCTCCTCCTCTTCCCTTGGTCACTCTCTCTCACATCCTGCCCTCATATTTCATTGTGACTATGGCTAGCATTAGGCCCTCTATCTTTCTTGTCCACTCGTCTCGTCTCTTTTTCCTTTCTTCAGCCCACCTTTCTCACTCCCTTTCTCTTCTACTTCATCCTCAGCTCTGTTTGTAATGTTTATCTCCTGCCTGTCGCCCCCAGTGCCAGTCTTTTTCTTAACCTCCTCTCACACCCTCTCTCTCTTCCTCTCCCCTTTTCACTCTTCTATTTTCATGCCGCATTAAGTCAGTGAGTAGTGTATAGAAACCATATTAACGCAGAGAGAGAGAGAGCAAGAGAGAGAGAGGGGGAACTGAATAGATTCTCAGAAGTTCTCTGTGTTGCTGACAGTGACTGGGGGAGGTCATCTATCTCCTGGGTTTTTCTCTCGCCTCCTCCCTCCTCAGACAGCTAATTCAATATGTTGAGAACAGGACAGAGCGCTGTTCCTTTGTCAACAAATTTCATTAAGCAACATTAGCGGCGCTATCAAAGAGGTGACAGGGAGGAAATGATGGATTCAGATTGGAGTATGGAAAATGAAAGTATTGGAGAAGCAAAATGGCTAATATGTTTGTGTGTGTGTGAGTGAGTGTGTGTGTGTGTGCATGTGCACAATCTCATACTTGCCACACTTGTCCCCAGCCACTTAACAGGCAGAATTTACATAACCCATTTGAATTTTCATTATTTCTCTTGGAAGGATTTTGTAATTGGATTTTCTTTCCAACAGAAGTTCTTAGCCAACACTTATCCAAGAGAAGAGGGATACTATTAAATTACTGTACCTTTTGAAGTAGTTAAAGCTGGGTGTGGTTTCCAAATGTTCTGTCTTGGTAGTTAATATCGTGTGAAGTAGAGGGTAGAGAAAATTGCATTCACATATTTGCTTTTGTAAATGAATTCATCTAACCAGTTTAAAATTGAAATCATTTGCTCTCACACTTGCCAAATTCTCACTTTCTAAAATGACAGTACAGTGCTAAATGTACAATCCA
The DNA here is from genome assembly GCF_963691925.1 of Scomber scombrus. Lineage (NCBI taxonomy): Eukaryota > Metazoa > Chordata > Actinopteri > Scombriformes > Scombridae > Scomber > Scomber scombrus. The sequence continues at coordinate 18,018,705 of NC_084978.1, forward strand.
TTAGACAGATTACTGCTGAAAGGGTGCAGAGGGATGGATGGCATTCATTTCTACTGTATTGTAGAGAAAATCATACCTCCCTGACTGAGATGATACGCTGACATACCCTTTTTTGGTTTATTCGTTTCTAAGTTAAGAGGTTGTAATCATCATAAGAATTATTTTTTTAATACATCACTGTATAATTGCACACACTGTACTCTGTTTTTTCCTCTATTCTTTTTTTATGGGTAAATGTACTGGTTGTACAGTAGCAACTTTAACTACTTTAGCTAAAATTGGCCAGCATTGCAGACATCATAAGCAAGTTACTTTTAAATCACTGAAATATTGTGACCATAAGTGCAAGTCCCAGAGCCAAACTGTAAATCACAGCTGTCAGTCAACTCCCACACAGCAGACATATAAATTCACTGTAAGTCTTCAAATCGTATTAATGAAGAAAAATCATTTCCAAAATGATCACTAACACTTATTAGATTACCTTAATTTAGCAATTGAGACCAGAATGACTAGTTGAAGAAAAATATTGACTTGGCATTTCTAGAGTGAGGTTGTGGCTTTATGAATGGGGTTCAACTGGAACCTGCATCTAGTAGCCGTCAGTACTTCTACGTTGACTTCAGCCTCAAGCCGTGGTAGTTGCCACTCAGTCTCTTCCAGGTAGTATTATTTCTTCCTACATTTTACATTGCTCACAAACCTGGGACAACTTGTCATTTAAAATAAGCTATGACATTTGTTTTATTCAATGTTGAAGTGTCCATTGTGTGTGGATTGCTTTTGCTTTTGATCTGGTTTTGAGATAACACAGACCTGTATTGAAAAAGCTTTCTGTTTGATGAATCTTGCCTGGTGCTAACTTTTATCACATCTGGCAGACCCAATTCATTTAGCTTTATAATCAGAGCCAAACAAAACAAAACAAGACTAAAAACACTCCATTGCTTTGCAGCAAAAAACTATTATTAGTCACTACAAAAACAGCATCACATGAGATTGTTAAGGAAAGCTGTGATGCAGACCGTTGATGCAGATCTTTTTAAAATATCTAAATTGGATTCTAAATTGGTCAGACCTTCAAAATTGAATTCAGACTGGGATTGGGTACAATAACATCTATCCCTGGCAAATAGTTTACAAAACTGACCTGATTGCCAAGATGAGTTTTTCTTAAGTGCATATTGAGACAGGCCTCACCTCCAAAAGCCCAGAACAGAAATAAGAGGAGAATGCAAAATGAATATAGGAATGAAACAAGCTGGATTTTGCTGTACTATACTTGCCTTTCTATAATAAATCTTATTCTTAGTATTTAATACAACGTTTTTACATACAGTAGTATGTCTTTACTTCCTATATGTCAACATTACTTGCAAACTGGACCACACTCAAACTGATGTACCGCTCAATATGTCACACATGTAAACTTGACCTTTAAGGAACTAAGTGCTGACGGTCTGCATCATAGGATTGCTTTACTGCAGCCGTGCCTCTGCTTAACTCTTTCAGCAGGTGAAAGGACAGTAAAGAAATGGGGTGTGCAATATGGCAAAAATATTATTTCTACAATCTTATCACAATTCTTTTTCATGTTGATTTTTTAAACTATTTTGCACAATACTTAACAGTACTCAAGTAAAAACTTTGTCTTAGGTTAGGGGCTCACAAACAAAATCAACACATAAATAAAGAAGAGCAGGTGTGCAAAGCTGCATCAAAAAGTCGTGGCAGTCTATTTGGATTTGTTTAAAATGGATATTGCAGTGTGAAACCAAACCAACTGTACAACCAAACTAATTTCACAGCTGTAAAACAAACAGTTGATGTTGTATAGAAGCATCAGTGTGTCATTTCTGATAACTAGCTCACACTAGGATGTGCACCATTAAAAAAGGCAACAAGACAGTACGCCTCAGCTGACATCACACCAGCTTACGGCATGACCAAAGTCAGTGCTACCAGTTAGCAGGTGAGCTAATCACTAAACAGCCGTGTTTACCTGCAGCCAAGCCAGTTTAACACGATGCGCAGCAAGTGAACCTCGTAGCAGGGAATGAAACTGCTGTAGATTTCACAAACATGATATCAAGCATCACATCTGCAACTAACTGGTGAGCTGGTGACGTAATGATGCTCAGACAGATGGCAGGCTAACAGTGAGGCCTGACACAAGCACCGCTGCTCACTGTTTTCGTAGCATTGACCGTTAGATAAGATTGAATCGTCCTGATGACGTAAAACAGTCTTGTCACTAAAGGGGACAAAACACACACATTCTGGACTCCACTGGAATATCTACTTCTTTTATAGTTTGGAGACCTACTTCCAGAGCAGGTTGAAGCGTGGACATGTTTGCATTCATCTCTGTACTGTACACTAGATACTGTAGATATCCCACATCATAACAGTACAAAATTCGCAGAAAATCAGTCCACTTTAAGTACACATACACATCAAAGTAAGACACAAAGTGAAGTTTTAACTATAACTATTACATTTGAACTAATATCTTGTCTATCCTTTCATGAAAGAGACAATCAGCCAGTTTAAAAAAGCAGTTATGTTCACAGTTACACAGCAATACCATGACAAATTATGAAATATTGACAAAAATTTCAAATCACCAGCTGTTTTGTGACACATGGCAACTGCACATGTCGAGTTATCATGTGTTAGTCAGGCACACACACACTCAAATATAGATAACAAAATTACAAGTAAATCATGCTGTTTTCACACACACTGTTGATACTCATTCAGTTACCTGCTTTTTGCAAAATTCCTGGTCATTTAACAGAGCTAAGCCTCGCATACAGCAGATTCACTGAGAAGTATCTGCAAAGTGAACATCACGAAATTTGTCACTTGGCTCGTTTTATGAAATGGAGGTGTTAAACGGGTTATTAAAAGTCACCACCTCAACTATATCATCATCACTCTCACAACACTGACAAAGGCTGTTGCCACTGAAGTTTTAAACATTAACGACGTTCACGCTTCCATCTCTGACAGATGTCTATGCACTGCAGAAAAACAGGTTTACACTTAGACCTACTAAACTATACACTGTGATTCAAAAGGTTTCCATCCCTTTTGTCACCTACCCCTCCTCTCTTTTTTTTTTCTTTTCTTTCCCTCCCTCGTCTGGCTCTCTGACAGCTACAGGCAGCAGTGATGGAGTGAGTGTGTGTGTCTTATTGTTTGTCATGAAAATTGGATTTCAGCAGATGGATGGAGAGATTCTGGAGGAAAAATACAATCTAAAAGAAAGTATACATGGAAAGAATGGATTGTTATGGTTACCGGCCTCCTCTCTCCCAGATGGGGGGGGGGGGGGGGGGTGGGGGGGTGGTGGTGATATATCAGCCTTGATTGTTCTTTGGGTTGAGTGCACGCCTGTGCGGTATCTGAGATATAAGCTGGCATGTGTACTCGTTATAATTTGAATTCATGTGTGTGCACTTAAATCGTGTGGGAGGTGAAATGGGGAAATAGCAGAAAATAATTCATGTACTGACTACAAAAGAACACAAGAGGAATGAACCTTAATCTGATATTTGCAATCAAAAGCACACATTGCCACCTACACATTGATATGGAGGGATTATCTTGTTTAGCAGATGCATAACTGATTGTTTGTACCCCCCTCTCAAATATGTAAGATGTTTTAACAGATTCTCAGTGGGCATGTTTCTGATGGAGTGACAGGAAGAGAATGAAACAGAGAATGTATTTCCCATATTAATGCTCCTCTCTCCTCCGCCTCCCTCTGAGCTGCTGAGTAATGCCGAGACAATGAGCCAAATTCCCCTGTAGGGATTATGAAGAATTCATGTTGTTTTATCTATATTCATATTATTTCAGTTTTTCTTATTTTTATCTTATGAGTTCATGAATATGGATTCTGTTTTGATTGGATGAACTGTATCACATTTCAAGATTGACAAAAATATAACAGCTACCCATTAACCACATTCCCATCACACAATCGGAGGGACAGAGACTGAATAATAAATACAGTACAGCACTGAATGGAGGCATGTTAATGTTAGGGTCTTTTCTAATCATTCACTGATAAGGAAGCACTTATATGGATCTTGAAGTTCATCGGGCACATTTAACACAAAAGCAAAGCGTCAGTCAGTTAATGGCAGCTCTCTTTATCTAATTCTCTCCTTCATTAGTTTACAGCTTAACAATGGTGGTAACAGACAGTGATGCTGTAATAGAGAGGTATCCACCAACCTGACTGCTGCCTAATTTATTCCTCCTCAACTTTGCTGTTAACTATAATTATGTGTAGCTGAGAGCTTGGCTGTGGGAGTTATGGGAGTGAATGAGTGTGTGTGAAGAGAAGCGAGATCCATTTCCACATCTTGCACAGTGTAAACGGTATTACACTTGTTTCCAGTCTTGGCTTCTTTTGTATTTGTGTTGAATTAGCCATAATACTAACTTTCTGTCTCTAATAAGGATTCAGGTGTGCAGGCACAGCAAAATGGAGTAAAACAAAACCATACTGAACAGAACAAAACTGAACAAAGTGTCCAACAAGACTAAACTGAAAACCAGGACTTAAATACAAACTAAACAAGGAGATGAGGTGCAGTTGGAATAGGAGAACAGGATAGGAGAATAGGATCTGATTGGCTAGGGCAGACACAAGGAGCAGGGCAGGGCTAACGAGGCCGATGCAGTTACGGAGAGAAGTGTGGAGAGAGAGGCCACCTGGGGATACTGGAGGAAAAACTCAGAGCTAACAGAAAAGGCAACAAAATCAAAATCCCAGAAAATGAGACAGATAATGGTGCTTCATTATATATGATGGTGATATATGTGTAGCAAGGCTGTAAGCACAGTCAGGGTATTTAAACAGAAGCATTCACTATACTTCTCCGAACAAAAACAAATTAAAGCCAAATAGCGAAAGCAAAATAATGCAGTTCTTCTCACATGGCTCACAGAGTCTGAAAATGCAAATTACTCAAATCTACAAAAACAAATGTTAAACTCACTTTTTCAATAATGTGTTAAGGATGAGGTAATGAGAGTTCAGCCATTAAACAAACACCTCAGTCTCTAGATAAGAACGTCTGCTAGATGCCCTGACTGTAAATATGGGCGACATGAGCAATTAACTGTTTGGTGCATAAACTGCTGATGTCTAACTAAGTGTGTCAAACTCCTCAGACACAGAAAGAAAATTTCAATTTCAACTTCAAAGGCCTACCGCCACTCAGTCCAGTAAGCAGGAAAAAAAGTCATCTGTTGGACTAGTGGAAGGACATAAAGCCAGACTGGGACAAAGCCACGACATTATCATTGTATCTGAAAACACTTCCCTAAGCAGAGCTGAGAGTGTATTCCTGTGTGCATCCGATGAATTCTCTTCCCAATCTTATGTCTCACTTCTTTTCTTTTCCCCGTTTTTAATTTAGCTTTGCTTGACCCATGTGATGTTGTAAGGCCACTTTCAATAAGAGGAAGTTTGAAAATGAAGCATAATATCCATACTGAGCACTTTCCATTCAACTAGGGTAGCTCCTCAAATCCTCTCAGCAGGGATGAGGGAGATGTGAGGATTTGAGGAGAAACGAGGTTGGGGAAATTTTAACCACCAAATGAGATACCCTCATTCACTACAGTGTCATATCAGACTGTAATTGCTCATGTCGCACAGCATCTCAACTGTCAAATGCAACAGCACAGCAACACCTAATGACTGCTGCTCTGATACCAACATAGCTCAATAGTGATGTCATGGCATCACAGAAAGTGACTGATAGAAAAAACACAAATAGACAATTTGTGCAGCGTCTCTGAAAAAACTAAAGACACATGTCAAATCTCTTTTCTCACCTCTGCACAGCTGGCCAATCACTGTGTGAAGAGGGTGTGGATGATGGATAGTAAGTTTTGAAAAAGTTACAGAAATCACAGTCATCAGAATGTCCTCAATGATGGTGGATCTAATCAATTTCCAGGTAACAGGCTGCAGGACGGAGGAGCGAGGACAGGAGAGTAATTAGCTGAATGGAAAGCACACACGCTCATACTTTTCCTCCCGTTTTTACCCCTCACTGCCGCCCACGCTTTTGACTGCATGTCTCAGTAAATCAACTTTTGTATAATGCATAGGGATGCAGGATCTCTCAGGGCAGAGTTGATGCTGTCAAATATGCAGATTAAGTATTTCTGCCTCATGCCTGCTGACAATACCTATTTTCTTACGGAGTGTGTGGGGGTTGATTGTCAGTCAAACCTCCCCATCTTATCTTTTACACTCCTTTTCGCTCTATCTTTCACTCATTTATGTGCTGTCAACAACTTTTATATCCATCATGTCTTAGTCCAACTATCCAACTTTCTGGCTCCTCTGGCCTTTTCCCATTGCCTTTGTTTTAGTTTTTTTGCCTTTGTCTGGCAGATCAGTAGCACAGACAGACTGGACACGTACACAGTTAAGGCTGAAATAATTACCAGTATAATGAAAATAGGGATGCAACAAACTGCTATTTACTCTTATCAACTAATGTGCTGCTTGTTTTTTTGACCAATAGTTTAATGGTTTTGTCTATAAAATGCCAGAACTATTGTCATTGCTTAAATCTCAAGGTGACGTCTTCAAATGTCTCATTTTATTTGATCAACAGTCCAAAATCCAAAGATGTATGACACAGGAAAGTTTCAAATTCTCACATTTGAGAAGCTACACTGGGTTGTTGACATGAGCATTTTCATTGTCACACAAAATCTAAATGAATATAATTAGATTTGTCATCATTTAAAAGTACGGAAATTATTTAACATTTCTTTGTTTTGCATGGACCTGTTGTTATAAAAACTTTTAATTTTCCAAATCTCAAAATGTTCTTATTGTTCGACTTGAGCATGGTTCAATAAATTACAACTTTTATAAATTAAAAAGAAAAGCTTAAAAATGTTGATAAATACCTCAGGCATACTTTGTCCATTTACTAAAAGTGTCTATTTTAGTAAATGGCCATCATTTTCTATCAATGGGGTCCTTCAACATTTATTTAGCTGAATGACCCCATTCAAGCTCATTCAGGCTGAATCTAAATGTCTGGACTTCACTGCACTTGCAGACTTGTGGATTTTGCTGAGGGCTGTCCAAACCCACAATTCATCATGTCCACAAGAGACCTAAAGCTGACCTTCTGCAGATTTTGAGAGTCTGCTTGGGGTGCGGACTTCACCAAATTTTGCTCAGAAAATTACACATAATCCTGCAGCAATCAGATATAAAGTATATATAATATCAAAATATTAAAAACACTAGTTATTGTAATCAATAATAAAAACATCAATGATTATCATAATAATATTAACAATAATAGGCTATGTAAAATTGCTACATTTGATTTTTTCACTTTTGATGGTATAAATTGTAGTGATGTATAATACAGAATAAGAGGTCTATAGCTGTAATAACTTGGATTTGAGTATCATAATATGCTAAACGAGATGGGCAAAAGTTATTTATTTTCCATTTTCAATGTTCCACAAGCTCTACAGTTAGGATTTAATGTGAAGTGACACTATCAGTTCCTGTGTTAAGCAGATCAAGTTAAGAGACAATCCCACTGAGCATTCTCATCAGATTTATTGACAGGAAATTATACATAAACCACTAAATTATACATTTTTAATTCAAAACTATGTTAGACTACATTATTGTGGAAAAGTATGCAGATGCAGTACTGCACAACTACTAATAACAGGTAAGCAAGAGGAATAGCAAGATCATTAACTGACACAAAAGACTAAAGTATCCTATAAAATGTGTGACACCTGTCCCACCAAAAGACAACAATGTCACACAAGAGGACAAGGTCTCTTTCAGAAACATTTTTAATTTTTAAATACGATTTGCTTAACTCTTTTTTGTTCTTTTTTGACATTTTTCATTGTTTTCAAATTGAATAATTTCATTAATAAAAATATGTTCTACTGTTTTGCAGAAATTTCTACTAATTGCAATGTATTGTTTATGAAATGTTCTAACAGGCATCATAAAAGAAGGCTGAGGGCAAAGTGGAAACCTTCAATATCAACATTCTGCCAGAAAGGAAGCAGAATGAACTGCACAAAAAGTGGAAAGAGTCCAAAAAAGATGCAGGGCAATAGAAAAGGCACTCAGTGGTATTCTAAACACGACCTTACAGTCTCCAGAAAGCTTACCGGAGGAGGCACTGGCTGAATTATCAGTGGATCCTCCAGTGGAGCCTCTTTAAGCAGTGTTACCCCTAAATGTAGAAAGACATACTCCTCCATCACCAGAGACCATACCAACAAGATGGAGGAACCAAACAAAAAGAGACTGCAGGGGGGGGAATCAAACCAGAAGAAAAATGCTTCACTCAAATCAAAATAAGGGGAAAAAAAAAACTGAGTGTGCGTGCCAACAGAGAAAAAAACACTGCCACTGAGAAGAGACAAGAAATCATGCTTTTCTTGTCCAGGGATGAAAACAGTACACTTCTGGCTAGAAAGAAAGACACTGTTTGCAAGGTGATCAGGAGGCAGCGACAAGTTCTCATGAAATCTCTACGGGACTTCTACGGGGACTACTGTAAAGATTCCAGTAGGAAACATTCAATGTCTGACAGATTGTGAGATACAGACCATTTAATATCACAGAGGCTAAAGCATCTGACCACAACAATGCTTGTTATCAGCATGAGAATATTCTGCTCCTCATTGATAGCATGGCACACATTCAAACACAAAGCTTGTCATTGCTGCTCAGAGGCATTACATGCATTACTGAAAACAAAAAGTGTACAGGGAATGCAAAATGTGCTGTTATGATGAGATTCAGCTCCCTTGATTTAGCGAGATGGGAACAGTGACAAAGAGAAGGTGTGACTGTTGGTGATGAAATGTACAAAAACTGGAACAAGACAACAAAGAGTGGCACTAATGAACAACTGGTGGAGCAGTTCACGCTGGACTCAACTGAAGGGTACAATTTGCCTTACAGCCACTGGTACAACTGGCTACACCAGGCCAGAAAATGTAGGGAAATTAAAGAAAAGGTTGCTGAAAAATCAAGTGGACCAACACATGGATGTTTTTTTGAGAACTGCAGTATGGATTCGAGCTTAATTCAGAAATCCAGGCCTTTCATTTTGGGGGAAATTGACATTAAGTTACTATCCATACTGCACTTACATATCACGGTCTCAGAGCAATGCAACTCATCATCACTAAGGCATGGCGAGAGAACTGTCTGGGCGCACATCAAACCTGTGTGTCATATTCAATGGACCAGTAACACAGTACTGAAATAAAACCAACTGTTCCCTGATGAGCACTGTTCCCTCTGCAATGGGATTCAAACTTGTAACCTGGAATTACTCGTTAAAGTCACACGGCAAGAGAGCACCGGATGGTGTTTGGGGTGTAGTCAAGCCAATGGCAGACAAGCACGTACAGAGCGGCAATGATTTGCAATCTCCCACAAGCTTCTGTACTCCAAAATGCAGACACGCATGAAATTCAAATGGATTGAGTTTGACATTGAAACTTATGACAAAAATGCTTCCCCCAATCTGTTCGACCAATCACAAGAAAGTGTTGTCGTCATCTCCAGGAGTGACTCTGCGATATGTACAGAAACAACTCATGTCTTTATCCAAATTGTGCTCTTCCCACCATCCAAAAACAATGGATTTTTTGAAATGCTCCACAGATTGGAGACAACATGCCCACTCAACACTCACTTGAATTGCATGACTCCTTTGAGAAAGAAGATAAGTGCCCAAAAGTGACAATTGTGATTGTGCAATATGATGTCAAGTCATATGTTGGCCAGATGATGGTGATTCATTGAGATGAGTTACAAATCAATTGCATGATCCAGAAAGCTGACTGTGTTTACCGTTCACAGCAGAAGATAACTGGCGTCATACCTGAACCATAGTCCGTGTACCATGCTGCTCTACTCGCACTTCTTGATTGGCTTAAGTTCAATCAGTAAAAGTAATGCTGCCATCTCAAAGATGGACTTATGAAACTGTGTCAAGCACATGAATAGAAGAAATTATTGAGATTGTCTTTTTAAATGGAATAGTTAATTTTGTAATGAAAAATGTTGTTTTGTTTTTTTTAATTTAATTGTGTTTGTATCAAAATTATCACGCAATGATTTTGTGGTGTTGAAGTTTCAAAAATATTCACTCTTTCAAAGAGTTATAGTTTATTTTGTTAATAAAGGTGATTATTTTTTGTTTTGTTTTTTAAAAATGTGGTTGACATGGTTTTTTAAAATCAAAATTAGTCTTTCTTCTTTGACAAATTCAAATTATATTATAAGTTACTCTTTAAAACTATAATTAAAGTTGGATTTACTACCCATTTCATTACTGGACAACTAAACATACTTGAATGAGTTTCAGTCCAATAATTAGATTCCGTTTAAAATATTCTAAAATGTTCTTAACGCTTTTCATTATTAAACTCGAACACATTTTGAAGACACCATTTTCAGAGAAGTACACTCTCTGAATTGCTATCAGTTTTCTGGAGGTTTTATGTGAGTTTGATAACACTGTCAAATGTGCGTCGACTGTCAAATACTGTACATCACTGCGAGCATTTTTTTGTTTTCACAATCACTGCTGCAGAACATGGAAAAAGAAAAAGGGATGAAATAAATCCACGTTGTTAAATCATTAGGGTGTGTTATTTAAACTCTCTATTACTCACTACTACAGTATGTAGTGTTGCCTCTTTTCTCTCTGGCTCCACACAGAAACAAATGAGAGTTGCAAAAATGTGGCTGTCAACACACACGGTTCAAGGAGATACAGATGCATGGGAGGGAGAAATGTAAGTTAGAGGCCAAAATGAAGAAAGTTAAAAAGGAAAAAAATATATATGAGGCTGTTAAGGACAGAGCAAATGAGGGGGAGTGGAGCAATAGACAGTAAGAAAAGCCTGGCATGATGAAGGACGATGAGGAACAACAAAGGTGACACAGCAAGTCAGTGGCTGGATAGTCACAGGCGGTTATAGAAGATTTACTCATAAATCTTGATTGACAGCTAAACTATGTTGATATGGGAAGTTGGCAGCTACAGTTACAGCTTATACTGAGAAACCTCTATGTACTTTAGCCATTGAGACAAGTCATGCTGAAAGAAAAGCCTGCAGACATTTATTGCCAAACATCTACAATTAAAGGAGAAAAATGAACTGACTGCATGTTAAAACAGTAGTTAAGACAAAATACATACAATTACAGCAGGGTATATAAGACCTATTTACCTGCTTCGTTTCCAATTAGTCCAAATAATTAAAATATGTTAAATATGTTCTGGCTGGTTATCAATTCTCTGTTTGACACACACAATTATAGTCATTTTGGCCTCATAGATTGCAAGGAAAAAAAGACAGGATTTTGTAGCTGTAAGACTTCACTATGGATAGATTTGTTCATATGCATCCACCCACACAGAGTCAATAACAGTTTAGTGGTAGTGACCTCTATAACCAAACACCATTGCATTATCACAACAATTACTTTATGCAAGGTGTAGAGGAGAAATGCTAGTATTAGTATTCCTTCACAGTCATCCAAAGCAGCATGACAAAGAAACATTGCTATCATATTGAATTCAAGAAGAAACAACACTGTCCTCTAAAGGCTCACGAGATCAACACATTAAAGACACATAGGAATCTAACTATGATTTGTCCCACCACAGGCTCAAACAAACACCAACATAAACAAACTGTTGAAGTTGAACAAGCAACTGTCTCGTTTTACACAGCAAGAAACCAAATTTATAAAATAGACACAGCATCAAGGTGTACTAACACATAAGCACTCAGTTTAAGGAAGACCATTTGCAACATGTAAAATATATTCAACAAACATATCAAAGGACTATTTAAATAGGCTACCTCTCACAAAAGTTAGTGACAGTGGCACGGCGGCCACACAACATAAATAACCCAAGATTTATGTGAAATGGGCAATGGCTTACTTACTGTCTGTAGGTCTACTTTAATGCCAGCGTCTCCCTTTGCTGAATTTCTGTCACGGTCGGAGCTCAGGAGTTGTTCCGGGTCAGTCTCATTTCAACTGCAAGGAAGAAAAAGGTCCTGTGCACTTGTGTATCCAGCTTTTGTCGACAGTTATTTTGGAGAAAAGCAGCAGCTCATCAATGTTAGCATGAACACTGTTTTGCTATCCTGGCAAAAGTTAGCACTACTTCAGATATAACATCATGTCTGAAATGTAGCCTGGGCCTACTTCTGTCTCCTCCTTTGCAAATTACTTAGGTCTCTCCAGAGCTTTCATTTACCTTTTGAAAACGTCCTGTACAATTTTTACCAATTCTTTTTCATTGTTGCCACCAGGACCACACATAACATCAGCTCACGTTCTTTAGTAAAGAAAGTTTGATTTTGAAGCGCAGACAGGGGGCAGCAAACAGACAATGAGGTGACAGCTCTTCTTTACAGTTTAGTGGAAATGTGGGAGCACACTCCCAGCATAGAGTAGCTACAATTAGCCTATGTACAGATTTTTTTTCTTCTTCTTAAGCAAACAGCTTTCTTTCAAATATTTTTTCAGTCAGATACTGTGGAGTGTGTCCCTTCTGATGAACAATAGAGGCATGCTGATGGCTTTTCCTGGGATCTTGGCAGACTACACAGTTCCTCAGTTTATGTAGTAAAAATCATCATGAGTGTTGGAGAACTGAACTTCTTTGGGACACATAAAACACACAGGTTAGATTTTTAAAATTCCATCAAAAATAAGAAGTAATAATTGTATACAATTCTGATGCATCCAGTTCCTCTTCACAATTTAGTCAATTTGCTTTAAACTAAATAACATATGGGCTTACAGTATTCGATCATAGAGGTACAGTTTGTTTTTTAATGAATCACACAATGATCAGAGTGCAGGAGGTCTGTTGGGGTCACCAATAGGGTCCAACAACAAATTTAGCGGTTGCAACGGTTGACATCTTTTCTAATCTTTCGAGACTTACCGGATGACATTGCCATCATTGTTATTCTGTCTCACCTCAATCATCCTAGAGAGTAAGTAGTAGCACACCACCTCTGTTTACAATATTATGCATGCTGTCTCTCAAGTATGTTGTGTGTTTCTGTGGAAAAAAATAGTTATTCACTGTTTGACATTTGGCCTATATGGCACTTATTCTCTTGGTACTGTTCTTTGTGAGAACACACGACAATACAGAGTAATCACACAGCATCAGACTTTAAGATTGAATGTTGCAGCTTTGTGCTCAGTCTAGCACATCAAAAGATAGAAAGAAAAAAAAACGGGCTGAAGATACCATATTGTATTTCGACCTCAATCCAAATCTATTTATGGTGACTTGTTCAATGTCAACTAATAGATCCACTTTCTATGGCTTACAATATATTCAAGCATGGCTTTGACCAGCTCAAGAGCACCAGCATCAAGCATCTGTAATAGGTTTAAAATAGATGAGCCTCTATTCACTATGTGTGACAAAGCCAAGAATACACAAACTGCACAGCTCAAGGACATCTCGATGGTAATTTTCAAGCATCATTGTCCAGACTTTCCCACCTTCTCTGTGAATCTGAGAAATCAACTTGTCAAAAAGTTTTTTAGGCTTCTGCAGCACTATCCGCTGAAATTATAGCTTGACCCCGTTCCACTTATACCCTGGTAAGTGTAGCAGTAACCTCACTGTGAACAAAATCTTGCTTTTTTGTCCTTCATGCCACCTGCTTTTTAATACCGGCTCTTGTGGTCTGTGCCTTTATGGGTTGAATCATTATTTCATTTTAGTTCCAGTAACACCGTCACTATAGATTGCTTCTCTCGAAAGGCACTGACTTTACTGATGATAGGAAATGGTGACCAAGTTTGAACTGTAGCTACTACACTGTTTTCTATAGCTGCTTCACAATCAGATGTATTCGTCAGCAGATTGTGTCTTTTTCCAGCCTCTGTTGTTTTGAAGTTACTAGATGTTGATAAGCTGCCAACCTCTGGCTATGTTTATTTTGTGTTCCTCTTTTATCCCCTCATATTCTCTCTTCTCCCTGCACCAGTGATTCACTTGCTTTTCTTCAGTAACAGTTGAGGGCAAGAGCAGGGAGTTTTCCAGGTGCCTGCAGTAGTAACAGAAGGTTGGGATTAGATTTCACACCCTGTGTATGTTTATACATGTGCAGAAAGTTATTTCTCAATGTGTGATAAGAGAATATGGAAGATTTAAGTCAGCGTCCCAGGTAGAGGTTATCACTACCTCTTAATCTGGCTAACATGCAGTATATTCATAATGCATAATACATCCTACCAGACTAGACCTCCCACCTGATCAATTCTTTATTCTTCTCTCTTTTCTCTCTCTTTGTGAAGCATTACTCCACTTGGTTTTTTACACTTTAACCTTTAACAGGCTTACACTTTCTAATGTTCCCATGAGATGAGATATGTGTTAATTTAATGATAATCTTAAAATGAGTTTAACTTATTATTATTAATGGATGTGTTCTACACTGACAGCGGCGGTATAATTTAAGCTCTTGACTGTGCAGCCCATGTAACCTCTCCGCTGCCCTTGGAAAAGCTTTGATGCTTTTTGTGTTTCTGACATCTAAAATACAAACCTGTCTGACCCTGCCGTGGAGCTCAAAGAGGAACATTTAACAGGCTGTGTTCTCTCTGTGTTGTATCTGTTTTATCTTCTATCTATGTCTCTCTCAGTACATGAATGTTTTCAACTATAGCTTTCTGAATCATTGCCCAACAAAACAGACCTCTGGCACACGCAGCCATGTCATGCCTGTCCAAAACAATTTGGGTCACACCCAGAGAAAAGGATAACAGGGAGCGCTCTGAGACTCATCCTGAGCCATGATGTAAAGTCTACAGAGACTTGTGGGGGGAGCGATTGAGAGAAGGCTGCAGAAACAGTAATAAAAGTCAGAGGATGAAAAAGTGCAGGGAATGAACTTGAGAGGTACTTCCGCATTTTAAAGCTGTAAGGGAAGTGAAGAGAGAGATGAGAGAGGAAACTCACATTCAGAACAATTTTAGGCTGTGGGAGCAGAAAAAAATGAGACACTCTGGCAAAGAGAAAAACAGCTGAAGAGAATGTTTAAAGTAAATGAAGAGAAAGAAGGATGATTATACTCTTTAAATAATTTAGAATAAGAGAAGTGGAGTGGTAAAAGGGAGAAATGTGCAAGGAAACATTTGTCGAGGGAAAGTGAGAAAATAAATCAATAACTCTGTAGAAGGGAAAAAGGGATGGAAAAGGCAGACACATTGCAGAGAGTATCGTCATTGTCCACTGAAATGTATCTGTTTTTATGTATGCTCCTATATGCTCATAAACACTTTTAAACTCACTGGAGTTCATCAAAATTTTGCATTTTGTATTTTTTCTCATTTAATGAAATATTGACATTTTGGGGATACATTGTTGTCCCAGGGATGAGTGTCTTATGCACTGTTTTATTTTCATTTTACACAAAAGAGGGCAACTGATAGTCACTAACTCTGTGAAAACAAGTTTGGAAGGTGAAAAGACTTTTGTTGTTGTGGTTGTTGTTGTTGTTGTTGTTGTTGTTGTTGTTGTTGTTGTTGTTGTTGTTGTTGTTGTTTTCCCCCCATAAATGTTTATTGTTGTAATTCTAATTTCAGCCACAAGAGGCTGAAGTGCACCACTATCCTATGTTCTAAATAGAACTAAAAACATTCATTTTTCTCCATGCATTCTAATCACAATGTGCATATATTGTGTGTTGGCAAGTTATCTAAAATTACTGTCACATCTTTAGTTTGTCTACAAATGTATTTAAATCAGTGCTAATCTGCTATTGGCTTTAATTATACAGACATTAACCATTAGCTTACGAGCTAGCAAGTGAAAATCATATTATTCATGGCTAACCAACATCTACAACCTAGGTCCAGTTGACTGCATAGCAAACGATAGTTTACTTTAGTCATGTTAACAGGGACACTTAACCCCTTATGAGTTGGATGTTTTACCAATAAAGATTTTTTAAAAACCTTATGTGTGGGACATTTGGACACTTGCTAAGGGAACAGGATCATTTTGTACATTTAATGATAGCAATAAACACTTTGGATTCATTTTGATTTTGTGTGTCATTCTATTATTCCTTGTTATGATATAAAATTGGATGATGTTTATTGAATATTGTAATAACTGTATAGTGGGATGCTTATTCTTGATCAGTTGACAGTTGAATCATTGTTACTTAGACAATTGGTTCTCAAACCTTTTCATGCCAAGGACCCCCAAATGTAACAAACCGTGGACACCCATTTGGTAAGATTTTTGCCCCACGGATCCCAATCTGAGAGGATAATTGTTAGATATGATTTAGTAAAGAATTCCGAGAAGGTCTATACTGTAGGTGGGGAGATAACCGTGGAGAGAGTGAAACCTCTGATAAGAATATTCATTCTCATACATTGTGCTAACCTCTAGTGAATAGATTATTAATTAAATTAATCACTCAGGGACACCTGGGAGTCCTGGACCCCACTTTGATAACCAATGATCTAAATCACCCTTGAGGCAAATCAGTTCATTTTGGTTTGTTTAATATTTCAGAAGGAAGTCCAACATTTGACTTGCGGGTCCAACAATTTCATTCTAGAAGTGTAAACCACATTGGTGAAGGAGGAGGCCATGTGAGGTCAATAAGCTTTGTTTATTTATTTGATGAATAAGATACCTACCAGCAACTATGATTCGGTATTATGTCTTATTTCACAGAGAGCAGAATGAGGCCTATACACTGTTGGGGGAAATTTAAACTGTATCAGCTATGTATTTGTAAGGTTTTATTAAGTATTACTCTATCTATCCAAGCATATTGGAGCAGTGAGCTAAACTTGATTTTGGTTGCAGATGAAACTGCTCAGAGAGAAATTAAGAATGTGTTGTTTGTCTTACCTCATGAAAATTTTAATGTGAAACAGTAATTATTGTACAATATGCAGTGCATTAAAACACCCGATTCAGCTCACTTTTTCAATACTTTTTTAACAATTCTTCTCACTTAAGTGGTGGTTTTCCCCCCTTCCTTTTGTTTTAGTTTTTTGTTTGTTTTTTTACTTCTAGACCATCCCTATCGTTTGCCATTATATACAATATAAGATTATAGCTGATTTGAGTCATTTTCATTTAAACAACACATTGAAATGTATTCAGCCTGTTGATAAGACATTCAGATTTAATTTAAAGTTTGTACAACTGTAAGTGTAAGTCGGTTCCATATTTGTAATGCCAGCCTGAAGACTTAAATCACAACTATCATCAGTAAATTATGTAAATTTGGTTACAAAGACATATCTCTGATCAGTTCGACTATCACACATGCACCACCCAATGGTTTCTGCCACAAGGTCTCTGGTTACCATGCATCCTCATAGTTGATTTTAGAGATGATTCAGAAATACCAATACATTATGTATTTACTGCTTCAGAATTAATGGCACCCTTGGCAAGTAAAATGTCAGGCAAGCATGCTTTATATACCAATTTACTAATCATTTCAGCCTAAACCATTGTCCTTTACTTGATCCATTTTTTAAACCTTTTCATTTTATGTTAAAGGGGCAGTTCACCCAAACATAAAACAAATTATGCCTTAACCGAAGTGCTATCTATCCATCTAGATAATTTTGGCATAATTCTGAACAGGCAGTGCAGGCAATTGAATTTCCTCTGTGGTTCAAATGTATGCGGCAGGACTCAGACGAGAATCGACAACACTAACGCCATCTCCTGCATCCTGAGTTTTACTTCTTAACTTTCTGGCTATTTCTGCAAAATGCAAATAGCAGCAAAAGATCCTGTCTACCTTGTACAGTTGGCCTCCTCAAAGGAACCACTGTGAGTGAGGTCTTTCTATATACAACTGTTTGCATTGTATATTATATTTGATACACTTCATCATACTTGGGATGAGAAGAAAGACAGATTTTTCTCTATCTTAGCCAAATACTTCATCTTTAACACAACAATCAGTCTTCTCTGCCATTTCTTTCCACTAAATAACCCACAATTGTGGCCTTTTTAACAGTTCAAGAGCCAATCATTTCAGGTATATAGAGTTATATTCGTATATATCCAGTATATTATTCTTTTACCCCACTTGTCTTGCCTAAACGATGAGTGTGTCAGGCTGCACTTGAACTTTGAGAAACTGTCAGTGGAATGTTAAACTCCTCCTCCTGGAATATTGATACATTTTCGATCAGGCGTGCCAAGAATTCATCTTTTAGACTGACTGTCTCCATATGCAGCAGGAGCCTTTGACTAGCACAAAAGAAAGTGAAGGAAAGACATATGGAGACAGACTGATAAACAGAGAGGGAGAAATATCTTCTTAATTGATAGTCACTCCCTGTCAATGTCAAATTTTTGACATTGAATTGATTTGTTCAGCAGTTAGAGAGACTGATTTAGACTGACAGTTTTCACAAATGACACAGGTTTGAAGGAGTTGTCATTAATTTGATGATATTGAACCAGCCAGATCATCTGTGGACATAAGTACCTTACTTTTCTTCTTTTTTACCTTTAGTTTCTTCCTCTACTGTCTCTCTGTTTTGATTTTGATTGTGAGATCACTAGCACCACTATAATGCCCTCAGCTCTTTTGCCTGTTGTATGATTTGCAAGCAACACAACTGTACATGCTATCAAGCACCACATGATATGATTACACACAGAACAGGACTGCCAGTAAGAATTTAGACACATATACCTGTCAGCAAAGTTCAGATATAATAAAATGTAAGGGATAAGTGGGGTTTATAGTTGTTCTCTGTGGATCCAGAGTGTAATTAGCTTTCCCTACTGCAATTTTCCTTTGAGAAAAACTTGATAAAGGTAATCTATTTCCTCCCACTCTGAGGTAGCCACGAGCCCACCGCTGGTCAGTAACAGAATTTCTTCTCCGTCGCCGTCGGTGGAGAGGGTTCTATATCTTATTCAACTGGGAAGCAGTAATAGCAGAGAATGTGTTAACACAATTTTATTTTAGTTTGCCCCTAAACCTAAAAATGACACTGTATCGTTTGTGGTCTTGTCAGTTGAAGGTTCACACTATCATATTGCAAACAAACCAAAAGTTGTGTAGATTGTTTCACATAGCCTGCACCTCATTTATGACTGAGCAGATCTGATTAAGGTCTGAATTCAAAATAGCATGTAGCGTTGTGACTTTCAGCAGGTTAGGTTATGCTGCAATTGACTGTGCTCAAATCCAGGCTCATGCTTAGACATAAGAACTCAGAAGTTATGTGATTGCTAGTAAAGACTGCAGACAAGAATCACTGGGAAAGCTTTTGTGGTCTATGGTGTGAATGCAGCTTTTTTCCAGACTGCATTCACACCATAGACCACAATATAGCGTAGTTTGTGGTTTTCTAGTAGGATTGTGGTTTAAAGCAATTTTAGCACTTCAACCAAAACACATTGATGAAGCAATCATTGCTACATTAATTTCAAACAAATCAAAGAAGCCAAACACTGCCCCTCACCTAAACCCAGAAACAAACTCATTCATTCTTCTGTTTTTTTTGTTTGTTTAAAGCACTCCATTAAGAAAATACAATTATATGGTAACACAATGAGGAGCATGCATCATGGCATGGCTGATACAGTGAAATAGAAAGAAGTATAATTAGCAAAAAATAAACTTCCCAATAGGAGAAAAGAGCTCTCAGAGGGGTGCATGTATGAAGACTGTGAAGATGAGACTGCTCTGCTTCATTGCAGATAATAGCACTGACATGATGTCAAACTTCCCTCCTTAGGTTACTGTTGTTTTTTGGTATCTCCGGTGAGAAACTCCTCCTGAGAGCACCTGAGTCAAGGAACCTTGGTGACCTTTCATGTTGCCTCTTCACTACAACCCTGGAGGGAGGTCCAGCATTTTGTGTTGCTATGCTGCATTGCAGTGCATCTCTCTTTGTGTTCTGTCCTCTCAAACACTGTGCTGCTCTGTGTGCTTCTAAATGAAGATAACCTCTCTGTGTCATTGCTGGTTTATAATGCTAAACTGTTTTTACCTCCTTTGTGTCCTCTGCTCTTCTGGAATATCGTCACAATCACTTTAGACCCTGAACACAACACAAGCCACAACAATTCTGCAAGAGCACCTAAAATGTTTTCTGATCTTTTTCATATTTTTACCTATTCAGTTCTAGCTATCTTTGGCCTGTCCTGTTCTTACTGACTGTGTCTTGTCTGTCTTGATAGAGGACAAGATGATGTAATACTGTTTGAAAAGTTATCAAACTTTTAGTTTTGCTGACTTTCTCTCTCCTGTGGTTTGTCTCTAATTAAGTTTGTCTTTTTCTTTTCTTATCTATGTCTGTGTGTCAACGTCAGCTGTCTATTGTCCTCTGTTCAATCCATTAGGCCAAAGCTTTGTTTGGTTTTGATATTTGTAAATCCTTTGTAAGTCCATGTCTTGTGTTATGTCCCCCATGTTCTTCCATCAGTGGTGCGATATCATATTGTGTGCTTGATTTCGGGGTATTTCCCAAATTTGTACAATGCCTCAAGGTGCTGTTATTTCCTAGAGGACTGTAAATGATTAACCTATAGATTTTTCATGAGCTCTTTGGTGTCACAAATTATTGTTGCATGCAAATTACAAATACATTTGCAAGTCCTACAGTCTTGGGCTCATGCCCTTGTTTCCAAGGGTGGCATTCATTTTAATGAATTTGGTGCAACAGGCCCCAGTATAGGATGTGGTGAGTGGCAGCTTTCAGCACCACGGACAGCTTCTCTGCCTGCAACACCAAAGACTAAAAACACTGGCAAAACTCTTACACCTTCATGTGATCTTGGAATTAAGGATTACAATTTACATAGCTAACTCAGGTGTCCCTTCACAGCTTCACTGACTCTACAATACAGTGAGTATGACTGTAAAGGACAAACAAAGCTCAGCTATCTGGAACTAAAATGTCACTGTGTCAACTTGTAGAAATAGTTCTATACAATTCAAAATATGTTGTGCTCTTATCTATAATTGGCTGTTGCAGTGTTGTCAGTGTCACATCCTGTAATGATGTCTCAGTGGAAAGAAAATCAAAACTACACTGACATACTTTTAAGTATAAATCTATCCTCTTTTATATCTATTTATTTTGATATCTTCATATAGTTTTCTTTTTTTAAATTTGGGCTCACTCATTTTTTAGAAAAATGTCTTTTTCAACTCAACTCAGAAATGCTGTGATCATTTAGGACTTTTCCAAAACCTTGAAAAATCTGTTTTTCAAATAGATACTAAGGGAAAGGACCAAAAAAGACTCCCATCTCTTTGCTTTGAGAAGCAGACATATAAATGCAGTAGTGCCCGACTGATGGAAGAAAACATCAAAGCCGATTGAGGGTTGTTTCTAAAAAAGTCAGATGTTTGTAGTGATTTAATGTGTTTTCATGCTAAACATTATCCCATTATTATTTGGATGCTAAATTAGTGTCTCTTTTTTAGATTGGGCATGTAAACAACATGTTCTGTTTACTGTCACCGAAGTCCATGATGAGGAACTGATTAGGATACGTATCAAATGTATAAACACATCTATCGGGATACTGAGACATTTATACTCTTTATCCAATTTACTGGTTGGTTTCATGCTCTATGAGTTTTCTCTTTTCATCCTACGTGGAACGTCAGATGTATGATTGGATTTACGAATGCCCCCAAGAGCACCGAGCAGAAATGTCAATTGTTGTGTGAAGCAAATGCTGTATTTTGCAACTCTCACAGTGGGACAACCCTGGCAGATATCATCTAGAAGGCTGATATGCTTTACGGTCATGGTCCATTCTCATTTTCTCTGGAGTCACTCAAGTGGAACTGAAGTTCTCATGCACAAATTAAGTTACAGACACAAAGCTCATTAAGAAACAGTCTATCACACCCCGCTGCTCACTTTCAAACATCTCCTCCACACTTCCCCTTCTCGTCTCTTTCTTGCTTGTCTCTAACACACCTATACACACACACATACACACACACACACATTCACACACACACACACACACACACACACACACACACACACACACACACACACACACACACACACACACACACACACACACACACACACACACACACACAAACACACACACACACGCTTTAATCTTGTTTCATCATTTTTGTTTTCTCTTCTTCTTTTTCCTTACACCATCTGCCCTTGCATTGTGGGGGATGTATGTCTGTAAAGTTACTGCTGGGACACTGCTCCCCTTTGCTTTGTTTCATATATTTATTATTCAAAATTGGCTCCCCTACAGCTGCTCTTATCCGTCATCTCCCAGAGCCCCTCCCCCCTGTGGATGCTGGGATTTAGAGAAAGGAGAGGAAATCAGAAACGCCTGACTGAAGTGGGCCTGGATTGAATCCTTTGAACTCAAAGAGTGGTGAGTCATTGACTAAGCCTCTGTAACAACATAATAACAGTGGTCAAAAATGATGAACAGTATGTAGAATTAGCTTTTCAATTCAAGTCCATAATACTTTCCTGTGGTTACATCTGATATGTCAGCATTTTTCCTCCTGTTTGAAAGCAGGGTCAGGTCATCCAACCATACACTCCTAAAACAGTCATTTCAAAGCTGATGAATTCAAAATTGTCTCAAAATGAGGATAAGTCATAGATACTACTATACACTGTGAGACAGGGACCATATCATGTAGCGAACTCTTTTAGCACTAACATCATTTTTTATAGTCCTTTCAAAACACAAACTTAAAGATGCATTTAAATTGTTGTATATACTGTAACCTTATATTGTATATAGCATCAAGTTATTGAATTAAGCTATTAATACTTATGATCTACAATGAATGCCTCCAATAAGTCTTAAGGGCATCCTGTTATATATGGTGTTGTGAACATTTTACAGTCCCTCTGGAACAGAGCTAAAAGACTAAAATATAAATGCAAATGTAATGTAAATAAGTCATTTGGCAGTAGCTAAAAGGACAAATACTCGATTTCATTTCCAAGACTGAACAAGTGTGCCAACTTTACCCAGATTTACTGTAAATGTCAGGGAAGCCATTTAGCACAGGCTACATAACTGTTAAAATATACTGCATATAAATGTCTTGTAAGAGCTTCAAAATGTCAAAATCAAATGCCTCATAATCATTCAGTTCATAAGCTGCTTATTGGACTTTCCAATTCCAGCCCTTATACAGTACTTCACAATGCAAAATTGCTCGGTGAGAAACTGATTTTAAATAGGAAAGACTCAATGTCGGCCTGTGCAAAACCATGCAAACCATTACTGTTACTTACCCTCAGTATAACTGTTGTTTGTTACCAAGACAAAATGAGAGTGTTTTTAATAATAAAGATGTATGACAATGTTAACAAGTTCTTGTGGATATCTGTCATGGTTTATCTTCAGTATGGATCTGGACACTAAAAAACAAAGTTTAAATGGAATCTTGTACAGTGTGAACTCAGTATAAAACTTACATTCCAGCATTTTTCTTCATAAAATAGAAAAGGTACATTTGTGGGATTCCATTCCACCTGTAAAATTGTGTATAAAAAGCTTGTGTTATCTGAGTCCCCTTAGTTCAAATTTGTTAATGGAGGTCAGGCAGCATTGATGCCAGTTATGAGTTTTCTGGATTTTTGAGTAAAAATAACAATGTCCTGCCTCTCTGCAAGGCAAGAACAAAGGCAGAACATGTGAAGTGATGTAGTATCAATATTTTGTGTACCATTATTGCAATGCCAATATTCATTTTAGTTTGTCACTAGACAGCATGACTTTTTCAAGTATCAGTCAAATCAGCCGTTGCCAAGCTTAAAAGTACCTGTGAGTTTTTTGTTTGCAATCATTGGTTATTTTTGATCCCAGATGGAGAATGTTAGTGCAGTAAATTCTTTTCATAAGTGTCCTTGGAACTGTTTGCTTCATTTAGTCACTCCCAGTCTCTGTACCAAAAGACTCAACAGAAGATTATTGCAGATTAGGAAAAGAAGTATCACCACTGGCCACATTCACTGAGATACAAACATCCTTCTAACATACACATAAACCAGCTAATTGTTGTAAAATACTTGGAAAACAGAGTGCCACACTTTACATTAATGTCCAGAATCTAATTATTCATTCCTAAATATTTGCAAATCTGCATATTGACATATTCTTGAATAAACTGAATTCCTGCTACTGTAACCAATAACTAGTAAATATGTTTATACATATTACTATTATTGTTCCCTCTGACATAAAGAAAGGTATTATATTGATTTTTAATGCATTTACACTTCATGATTATCTTATTCCTCCATTGATTGCAAGTATAGTTTAGTCAAACTACCCAACTAATAAATATCTGCTGAGGTTTTATTAGGAAAGTACTGTTACTCCATCCCCAGAGACAGCAAATTAGCAACACTTTCATTCAGCATATTTGCAGACAGAGCTCATTCACATCAGGCATCCTTTATCCAAGAAAACCATACTGTACATACTTGCACGTACATTGATTCAAAGTGGATTTACTGTATTACATTTTTATATTAGCCAGCTGCATTTATAGTCACATCAGTGAGGAAAAATAATATAGTGTCTGAGCGATTAGATGCTTTTAAAATGTGCAGCTTGAGTTACAACACTTTCAGCACCCTGGTCAGCTCTTCTGGTGTTTACCTGCTTCATTACAACTCACAGATCTGCTGCAACAATCCTGATTTGTGTATTTATAATGCACCATTAGACACCGAAACACAAGCTTTCATCAAACATACATGTTTTAAATGTTGCCTTTATATGCTGCGGACAAACTGGAAACATATACAGAGGTCACTTGGGGTTACACATTTCAGACTGTAGAAAACATAAGGGAAACTTAGTTTGTAAAGTTTGTTGTTGTGCTGAACATGTGTCACTTTTAATAAGTGTTTTACTCTGAACCCATGGCAGGTAATGATAAAAAATTTAAAAAAATGCAAAAGGCCTATAACTGATAGGGTCTTGTGTCCCTTGAGAAGAAAGGTCAAAACCCAGCACTAAACTTACACACAATAAAGTACACGAAAAAGAAAAGCAGAAACATTTTTTGCAAGGATGATTTTTCAGTTTTTCACTAGCAGTTCAAGAGGAATTCAAAATTACTAAAGAAAGTGAAAGTCTTTTCACTCTATTTCCGGCAATATTAATCCCTGTAATACTTTTCAAAAGTGCAAGCAATACAAAAGAGAATTGTGATGTCAGCCAATAGTTACAGTTGGAAAAAAGCTTTAATATGAAACTGAGTCCAATAAGAAGGTGTACAAAACTCCTCTGTGTCAAATCAGGCCAATAAAACAGACCACATAGGAAGGAGAGTGTTGTCATTACATACACACACAAATCAGGTCATGGTCACTTTGGAGGACATTATATAGATTTTGGCTACATTGAATTCCTGGAGACTTACCCTAACCCTAACCATCACTACTACTTGCATAACCCTAATCCCAATTTTAACCACTGACCCAAAAATCTGTTTTTCCCCAATTGGGGGCAGGGCTTTTATCCTCAATTGGACAAGCTGTCCCCAATTAACTGGTCCTAAGGCTGACATTTGTCCCCAAAAGTAGCCTATGACAGAACTCTACTCACACACGCATAAACACAAACACACACACTTATTATGCAGAGAGAGAGAGAGAGAGAGAGAGAGAGAGAGGAGAGAGAGAGAGAGAGAGAGAGAGAGAGAGAGAGAGAGAGAGAGAGAGATGAGTGTTACCAAAGCGAACAAAAAATACAGAGAGTTAGAGTCACAGATTAAATATTTAAACATATATCGTTATATTCTCCAATAAAAGCATGCTTTAGTTTTGTGTCCAATTTATGCATTCTAATTTCGTAAAGCTTCATGTGGCCAGCCAGTCTCTGTCCATGGTTCTGAGAAAGAAGGGACCACGGAGACGTTTCGGCCACCAAAACAACGATGATTACACGGTTTATGTAATTTAATTACATTTACTATGGTGGACACGAGCTCGAATTCCACAACAGAGGCGCATGACTAAAATGAAATATGTGTTTGTACACCCAGAACAGCGCTTTGACACGGCTCACCAAATCCTGCCTGCGCTCTGGTGTGAACACAGAATAAAAAAATCCCTCTGCTAAAAATCAATGACACGCTTACTGCGAACCAGAAAGAGAGAGAGAAAGAGAGGGAGAGAGAGAGAGAGAGAGAGAGAGAGAGAGAGAGAGAGAGAGAGAGAGAGAGAGAGAGAGAGAGAGAGAGAGAGAGAGAGGAGGCGGTGTCTGGTGACCGAGTAGGAGGAGGAGAAAGCTCCCGGTCCGCTTGTCCTCTCAGCTCCCTTTTGCCGTCAATTCTACAAGCAGTCGGGTGCTACCGGAGTGCCCGGGGCCGTGGACTTATTTTCCCCTGGGAATCGGAATTGGACACCAACGAACTATCCCAGGTACGTAAAGCACCTACCTACAAAAAAAAGCTTTATAAAAGAAAATATAAATTGGAGATGAAAGTGCACGGTCGCTCATTAGGCGACTTTGACGCTGATGCTGCTGCTGGATGGATGAGAAAGCGGATGAAAGCCAAGACAAAGCTCCACAGGGGTAACAATTGTGTTGATGCCGCTAATTGCTTTTAAATTGGCGGAGGGGCAGCTCTGGAGCTAATCGTGCCCCATCTGCCGCGGTGACAACTCTCTAATGTTTACAATCCGATTGAAAAAAAAAGATCAGCAATTTGATCAAATGAGCGCTCTCCACTCAACATAAACAGTGCCCCTTTCTATTTCCCATTGTGCCACTATTAATGCGTCACAATATGTGACTTCTGTGCAGCACTTTACAGAAGTGCTGTATTCTACTTCTCACACTTTGCAGCGCCTTCCTCTCCTCTTTATCAGTTGTGTCACTCTGAATGGCTTTACGCCGTCTTTTAATCCTCCCCTCCTGTTTTTCTCTCTTTCTTTCAGAAGATGCTCTTCTTTCTGCTACCTGTCGTGGCTCTCTTGCTGAGCGGAGAAACGGCAGTCTCCGGTAACAGTAACGACAAATGGCTGAGCACCGTGTCTCAGTACAGCAAGGACAGATCCTGGAACAGATTCAGAGATGTGAGTTCCACTGAGAAACACAACGTGTAGCCAAAGGGGCATTATAATTAGCTTCATTGTTTGTGTGTGTGTGTGTGTGTGTGTGAGAGAGAGAGAGAGAGAGAGAGAGAGAGAGAGAGAGAGAGAGAGAGAGAGAGAGAGAGAGAGAGAGAGAGAGAGAGCTCACTACGCCCTTGATACACCCTATGAGTACTTGAGCACTTGCCAGCAGGCATAATCCACCTTGTAGAGACTCAGCAGGTTCAGACCCTGGTTGAAAGAGAGAGTCATAGACAGAGAATATTAGACTTCAACGCATAATGATCAATTCTTTATTGCTTCTGATTTGACTGACTAAATGATTTCCCCACTGAATCTCTGTTTTTATGGTAATGTTGACATTAAGAAGAGTTATAACCATGGGATTTCATCACTAACAATCGGTCCCTTATCTCAGTCAGAATCAGTAGAAGTGTCTGCTGTTCATTATGCAACTATTAACCAGTCCAGAGGCATTTCATAACATACATAACAGCCTCTGTTATAGTACTTTATGTTCGGTAACTCTGCATTTCATATGTAGTTGACAGTTATGTAGTATGACAGCTTATTTTTATGGTTCGTCTGAAAAACAACGGATACAACATGTAAACTGTGTAGTCTACAGATGAGCTACTGTTGTACATTGTGTGTGTAGAAAGCTGTTTGTCATTCAGATGTACATGACTGTAGCTCACTCATTTCAAATCCAATGTGGAGTGTCATTGAGGCTAGTGTCTTTATGGATATCAGGCAGATGTTGCATGATATAGCCATGTTAGCTCCACAGACATGCAATGTGGCTGATATAAGTTGACTGTAGCCCAGCTGACTTGAGTCATGATGCTACTTTGCAGCATAAAGATCTTTTTATTCTTACAAAAATCATGGTTTCCTGAGATTTTGGTCATGATTTTAAACCAGGCTAAAAAAAAATCTACAAAATTCACATTGATGTCTTCCCAAAGTACCCTCCTTCCAGCACAGAATAGCACGTTGCCGGCCTTCAAAGGTCACGTGTCAAAGCTTCATTACACCATTCATCACAGGAGATGCAGAAGTGTTTACATTTCGAGTAGGATCTGTTTGTCATTTGTGTTTTCTTATTCACTATTGCTCTCACATCATCATACCATTACCATAATTATTTACCTTTTTGATTGTTTTTAGCCCCTTAGCAAACAGTGGCCCAGCATCGGCTCAGTCAATACAAACACATGCTGTGCAGCCACACACTGTTCAAACCCACAGTTAAGTATTTAAAATTCTCATGAAGATCCCAGAGTTTCCGAAGATACCAAATATATCAGACTGCATGATACACAAGACATTTATAGTATTTCCATTTGATGGAGCAGCATTAAACATGCAATGTTGAATTTGAACTGTTGTCTCAATGTAAACAACATATAGCTTCAATAAAGAGCTGGAACAGAATATGTGTGATGCTGCCAGACAGTCTGATATTGACAACCTTAAAGCCACTAAGGAAAACAATTTAAGGGGTTGGTTGAGTTCACACTAAATCATATACGTCATGAACACAATTATAGTATCTTTTATCAATGATTATCCATTTGCAAAACATCCTTTCATTGTACGATGAAGTACATGTCCTTCACCCCTATGGTTGACTCCCAAACAGGTTCGGAAACCAATTGAACTCTCTTAAATAATTAATGGACTGCAACTAGTTTGTCTAAGAATGAAAGAAAACCTCATCAAAATATTTTATTGCAGACCAAAATTTTGCTCTGAGCCCTGGTTGTGGCCTCTGGTCAACAAGCACATTAACAGGAACTGTGAGTTACATATTCTCAAGTCTATCAGTTGTCATTAGGCTGATTTTGTCAGTGATGGCCTTTAGTCTGATACTATACTTTTAGCAATATGGTCGCTGCCTGCTTACATGTTTCTCCAGAGAATTCCACACACAGGGCTTTGGCCTTATTAAAGCTTGCTTTCCCCATATACAGGAGCTGTGATGTGAGAGCTAGTATTAGTCATGTCTGTATACACTCTGCTACCTGCAGTATGTGTGTGTGGTCTATCATAGGCTACTTTTGGGGACAAATTTCAGCCTTAGGACCAGTTAATTAGGGACAGCTTGTCCAATTGGGGACAAAAGCCATGCCCCCGATTGTGAAAAAGCTGATTTCTGGGTCAGCGGTTAAGGTTAGGGTTAGGTTAAGCTTAAAAAAATCGTGACCATGGTCTGATTTTGTGTGTGTGTGTGTGTGTGTGTGGGTGTGTGTGTGTGTGTGTGTGTGTGTGTGTGTGTGTGTGTGTGTGTGTGTGTGTGTGTGTGTGTGTGTGTGTGTTTGCTGCCCACTCTTGATTTCTCGCTGTGGTCTCCTGTGCAAATGAAACTCATTAACAGCAAGCTGTCAGCGGAGGGCAGAGGACAGAAGTGGAGAGGAGGGAGGGGAGAGGAGGAGCAATAGATAGAGGGAAAAGGCTGTGACATTTATGTTTAATATTTCAAGCAATGCTGCTAACCAAATGCAGGAGCTGCTGTTGTGTTTGTGTGTGTGTGTGTGTGTGCGTGTGTGGTCTGCCCTATCACATAGAGAAAGCTGCTGGTCGTAATTTGTCTCCTGTAACATTGGCTGTCTTTTGTTATAATGTGTCTTCTCTCCTCCTCTATTCTTTCTCAGTCACTTCTCTCCTTCTCTTTCTGGCAAAAAACTTTAATATTACAGACAGCAAGACCATATGTCAAGAAAAAGGATTTCTGTGTGAAACAATTTCAAACTACAAAACAATTTCATCTTTGCAAGTATTTCAATTTGATGACAGAGGACAGAGAACACGAAAAGTACTCATGTTTTGATTGTAGTGTTTAAAGGCCTTTATCACTCAAATTGTTTTTTTTTTGGTTGGTTTTGTTTTTTTTCCAGGTGAAATTTGACATTCCTGAGAAAACTGTGGTGAAATCATTGGTTGTCATTTGTCTAAAATTGTACTTTGAGACATGTCCACTACGACTACCAAAGACACATGGCCATGACATGGTAAAATAGCCTATCTAACGCAAGGGCTCTGTGATATCTTGATTTAATTCAGTCAATTTACATAAGCATCTGGTACCGACAATCAATACCTGTATGGGTTAACCTGTATTTTATGTATAATGATGATAGCCTTGCAGGTGGTGCAATTGTTTTATTAAAACTATATTGTCTCAAACTTGCATTTTGTGTACAAACAAATATTGGTTAGAATCTTACTTTAAGTAGTCAAGCTACACCCATACGTTAGATGGTTGTTGCTGTCAGTGTTGGTGGCTTCTCACATAAATGTATATATGCTGACCAATATATGAAAAATACTGCACATATTTCATACAAACACAGCAATGTGGAAACACTGTGATCATTACAGTAGGTTGTCCTGTAGCAAATTATTAGTATGCTCTGCAGCAATTTTGTCTAAGCTGAACCGACGTCAAGTAAGAATTTGCCTCAAGTGGCAACCGTTGGGGCTGAAAAATGAAGCTAACGCGTAAGTGCCAAAAACTGCAGTTCCTTGAATGGCCACTTAAGGCCAGTTTAAAAAGTGAGTCATTCTCCATAGACCCCTATGTTAAAATGCACAAATTAAAGCAGAAATAAACATGTTTACAGCCAAAATGCAATTTTGGTCTCCCTGATTTCTCGGTTCATGACAACTGTACAGGGGGGGTAATGTTTTATATACCTATTTAAATTTAGCTTAAAGTTATGCATAATTAAGGGTGTTGCAGTTTTGAGTGACAGGTGGATGCTGTCAGGCAAGTCACTACCATGGTGACGATGGTTAGGTAATGTAACTATAGCGTAACCCCAGATTCACAGAGTATAGGTGTACTTGTCACGTTTTTAGTTCATGAAAGTTAATTGTAACATTTTGGTTGCCTAAAAAAGTCACTATTTGGTTGTACCAAAAGACTTTCTAAGGAGTTGAATGTTCAGTGTTTTCCAGTAAGTACCTTTTGTCTTAATGGTTTTAAGCCTGTTCTTTGCTAGCAAAAATGTGCATTGCAACCATAGACTGTAAATGCACTGTGATAACCAAGCTAGCAGCTATAGTGTTAAGGTGAGCTCCATCCTCTTGTCCAAATATGGTCACTTCTGGCTCCAGAAGTGGCGATGGTCGATTACTTTCACCAGTCCACGATTTGCCTCTATTTCATAATCGGAGAAATAAAACATTATTTTCTCATTGTGTCCCAGCAGTTATATCCTAAAGCAAAAATGAAGACCCACACATCCGCACAACTCTGCAAGAAGGTGCCACATTGCTGGTTTTTGTGTGAATGCAGAGAATCATCCTGTCTGCTGTGGCCTCGCTGCTCTGCCTATGTGTAGCTCAGTCCTGTCATCAGTCAAAAAGACACACAGATCTGCAGCTCTTTAAATCTTAAGTCCATGACATAGAGACAGAGAGCAGCCTTTATTTCCTACTGCATGTCAGACAAACATGTGAAGTAACTGTTCACAATGTTTCTCCATGTCTCTCTATCACTCAGTCTCTCTCACCCATCTCTTCTCAGCTCTGATTGAGTCATGAACTCCACATTTTTCTTCCAGGCTTCTCTCATTTTCTCATTTTCTCCCTCTGTCTCTGGAGTAGTGAATGACCCTGTGCTTTCTCAACCATAACCCTCTCCATCTCCTCTCTCCCTCTGTCTCTCTCTCTCCCCCTCTGCACTCACCCATTCCTCCTCCTCTGTGCTGTTCTCTGCCATGTTTCACTCTGCATCCCTGTTGATGAGCCACTTGCTCCCTCCTGCATAATGTATGAGTGTCCATTTGCTGGCACGGGAGCTGGTGCAATGGTTTAATAGTCAAAGTTTAGGTGGTTTATCTTGAAAACATAAGGAAAATTGGTTTTGATTTATACTTTTGGCCAGTCATATTGTACATAACTTGGCTGTTATGTATTGGAAAATAAGCATAATGCAGACAGACATTTTTATTCTAGACCACTTCTAGTCCATATAAAAAATGATCCATCATGTTTTTTCAAGTTAAAAACACTTTTCTTCATTAAAACAAAACAAGCCTCTTTGTTAACACAATTTTGGTTAGTAGAGACAAAATGACAAATTTCTTGAAAAAATGACACACCATATTGACTTAAACTGAAGTGTGTGGACTTTCTTAACTCACCTGCCACAATTATGTAACTGATTCATTGTGGATAGGTCTCATTTTGCTTTCCTAGTGCACTGCCTCTGTGTGGATGATTTGGAGCTTCTTAGAGGATATCTAAATGATTATGGCCAATTATATAGTTTCTTAATCCTTAAATTTGCTCAACCACCTTTGTTGCTCTTTTGCCAAATTCCCTTGCTGTTTCTGCCAACATTATTTCCATTTTCCTTAGGTTACAATCACTGCTTACATTTTCTTGAGTTTTTATGCAAATAAGGTATAGCTGCAGTGAATGTACACACATTTGTATGCAGCACTTATTTCGACTGTGTTTCTGTTTCAGGCAGGGTCATCTTTGCTGTAAGCCTGCAGCTGCCTGGTTGTTATTGGCTACATCAACGTATTCTGGTCAGGACAAACGTGAATATGAGGGGTCCAGCTGGAACAGTGTTAGAGGCGGCAGCAGTAACAAAAGACCATAATAAGCGATCCAAATCTGGTGTCAGCAGCATGCAGGGTTAGATCCATTGAATATGAATTTGTAGCCGATATCTAGTCTCTTTATGGTTTAGGGTGTTTGCTCATAATGTTTTAGACATCCATGCTTTCTGGCTCTCCATAGGAAAATATACAGTCAATGTATTTGGTAGTTGAGTGAATCTGGGAATGTGTTATTAGGCATAGTTGTAGCTGATAATTATTCTCCTTCACTATTTCTAAATGACATATGTGCATAATCACTTCACCATCTTACACCTCAAGACCAGACTTCAATTTCATGCTGTCTCTGCTTTGAAAAGAAAGAAAAATCAACTTTTAATATTAAGTTTAGTGAGAGGCACAGCTATTAGACTGGAGACCAGTAAAACTATATTATTTAACAGTTTGGTGTAATTGCTTGTTATAATGTAGTGAAGTCAGCTGACACACGTGATCTATGGATTGCTGAGCTTGCTAGTTCAAGCCTGTCTTGCTGTCCAGGCCTGGGCAAACCTATTATTGGTGGATTTATGTATTGTGAGGATATTATTAGGTAGGCTATGTTGAGGTAAATGTACAGTAAGTATTAGGGTATAGGAGAGTGTATAACATGACATGACATGACCAACGCTGAGAGAAATGATCGTCACTGCTGGAGATGTCAGGATGTCATTTGTCTCAGGCATGTGTGTATGTTGACACTCATAGTCGTCTCATCTAGTCTTGTCTAGGGCTGAGTATCAATCTTCAGTAATCTATCTGTTGTACAAAGTGTTGGAAATCAGAAGTTGGCATCAAATCCTAGATCAGTTTTGATGTTTAAAATATTAATTTTGACCAACTGAAATTTATGAGACATAGTTGCTATACCGCAGCTTGTGTTCAGACTGCATCCAACTCTGAGTTCTTTTGTTAAATGAAACAGGGTGTTCTAGAAAGCCCTTGAGTCATCTAAGGTCTCATCTCTCCTCTCCTCTCCTCTCCTCTCCTCTCCTCTCCTCTCCTCTCCTCTCCTCTCCTCTCCTCTCCTCTCCTCTCCTCTCCTCTCCTCTCCTCTCCTCTCCTCTCCTCTCCTCTCTTGTCAGAATCGCTTTTGGCAAATAGTGACAAAAAAGCTGTCATTGCCATTCAGACAGACCCACTTTTATCCTCTAGAGGTGGACAAGTTGTTTTCAGTCTTCTGAGCCTCTTGTTTGTTTTTTCCTAAAAGAGTCTTTTCTTGTCCCTGTCCTCCTTCCCCTACTTTCTTTATTTTCCTACTGAAATCAGATCTTTCCCCGCTGCATGTACGCTGTCAGCTGTACAGAAATGCATGAAATCTTATTTCTGAAGGAGACCCGATGTGTATGTACATCTGCTGCATATTTCCTCATACATTTGTTTATTCATTAGTCGTTGGACCTGGTGGCAGGTTGAATCTCGGCAAGTTACACACTGCTTTGTATGTGTTTGTGTGGTAGAGCATGCGACCTGTCACAGCTCAGACTCATGGTGAGAATTTAATGTTGTCATCTTTCATCAGCAGTATTCTTTTTTTCCAAGACGACAGTCTCTCTGGGGCTGCCAGTCAAATACCTCTGCTTCCTCTCTTTATTAAAACAGGCGTATGGTGTGTGTTTGTTTGCATGTGTGTGTGTTTAAGAACATTTTAGTGTTTTTCAGTGATGGAAACATGTGCAGTGACACCATTATTTTCAGTGTGTCTGCTAGCTTGTATCACATGTTTTCTCCCTTTGCATTTATGGAGGAAAGGGCTTTGCTGAGCAGGCAAAATGTTTTTCATCCCTGCTCTGCTAACACATTCACACCTGGGAGCTTCCTGCTGCAGCCATATTAACTGGTTGTCTGCTGTTATATATACTGTATGTTTCTGCCCTGGTGTGCACGTGTGTGTTCTGATTGGCTTTTTACAGCTGAGGGGGAGGGGCAGGGTGCGGTTTAGAGAAGCAGCTTAGACATGACGAACCCTGGAGTCACCTTCACCTTCTCTCACAAACACACACGCAGACATAAACCCTCTGAGTGAACGCTCCCCAGCAGGCACATAGTATTTCCGTCAATTAAGTGAAGACTTGGCTGAACACCTGTCATTCCTTCTTATCCCCCCGTCCTACTCTGTCCTCCATTTCTCTTTCTCCTCTTAAGCTGCCTCTATACTTTTGCTTTTTATACTGTTTTATCATCTCCAATCTCCCCTGGCTCTTCCTTCGCTCGTCTTATACCCTGCTAATTCCCAATGAAACAGTGCCCTTGAAAAATAAACCCTCTCTCTCTCATTTTCTCTCTTTCTGCTGCTTTCATCCCTTTCTATTTTCATGTGCTCCTTCTACATGTGCATTTCTCACCAAGCTATTGATTTCAAATGAGAAAATGCTGATTCTAATCTCTGCACTTTAGGACTTGAGTTGTGTGCGTAAAGAGGGACAAGTATTGCATAGTACCAGCTGCAAGTACATGTATCTGTGTCATGTTGTACCTCTTTAAACTCACTGGTGGAAATATTCACGCCTCTCTCCAGCTGGTGCCTCTGCATGTCTGTTAATATACACACATCCCATCCACCCTGAGGCTCTTGCAGAGATCGATCAGTAAATTTACAGGGCCTGGTAACCCTGATTGGAGCTTTGATATAATCAATAAGAGTGTGAAAAGACACACACATGCATGCACACACACATAAATACACTGGAGGACAGTTCGGTCACAGACTAGACAAAGGTCAGTGTCCTTTATGACCAGGAGAATTGGGTTGCGTGTGTGTGTGTGTGTGTGTGCGCGTGCGTGCGTGCGTGCGTGCGAGAGACACAGACAAAGGAAGGGAGCTAAAGGATTGCCAGTGCAATTTTGGCTGATGATAAAAAAGTGGAAATGGAAAAAAGAGAAATGGTAGCAGAAGAGAGCTTTAATGTGGAGCCCATCAACACTGTGGGCTGAACAGATGGACAGATGGAGGATGGAAGGATGGTAGAAATGTGGAATCCATCATCAATACAAGACGTATGCGTGTCTTTCGTAAGCTTTGTCATAGCCGCTCCTCCAAACTCCTCTCTCTCTCTGTTGGGAATGTCTTTCTGTTGGTCTATTTGGCACTGATATATAATGTCCCGCTAAGCTGTTGATTATTTTGATTGTGCGGTTCTGTCTGATATGGTTTGTTTCAAGATTTACCAAGACAGAGAAGACATATTTAGACTATTAGAAAAATACCATTCTGTATTTTTATCAGAGTAATGGTCTATTAGACCTCATTGTACCTCACTGCAGAACATCACAAAATCCTGTCATTATTTTCTCCTAAAAGGTATAATATTGAATCTCCTGTACTGCATATGTTGAACTAAAGTTCATGTCTAGGTACACATTATTACTGTAATACCTTAAGGGTTGGGTGATACAACAATACAGTGTGACAATCTGAAATTTGCCACTTTTTAACCGATTTTTCCATATTGCTTTGACAGTTCTGCTTGTGTTGGATTATTATGGACAATCTTACAAATCAAGCAGGGCTGTTTTTTTTTTACATTTTTATATGATCTTTGCATCAATGTGATTGTTATCATATCCATTAACAAATTTTGACGTTAACACACACTATACTGTTTTCACCATCTTGTCGGATGAATGCCTATTGCTCCTTTCTTCCTATAAGGACACCGTAATCATAGAGGCACGTAGAATACTGAAGGACTCATCACACACAGTATTATATATATATATATATATATTCTCTGAGTATGAACTTTTACCCTCAGGTGGACGTTAAATGCAAAACCAACCATTTCTTTTGTTTCTTCCTCCATAAGACAATATATACTATATACTTATCTGTCGTCACTATATTTACTACCATATTACATTTTCATGCATGTCCGCAGTTAGAAAATCAACATTATACTAAGGATTGACATTTAGCTTTATGTAAACATATGTCTGCAGTGTTTTAGGATTTTCACTCACACCCACAGCAGCTGGTTTGAATGGAAAGGGGAATATATCAGTGTGTGTCTTTATGTCTGTGAATGAACAGAATTGTGTAGTGTTTTATGCTTAATATATGCATAGCTTTTTGGATAATCATATTTTCATTTCAAACTGAATATATGGGCATATGTCAAGATGGTTTTGTATGTTTTTTTGTGAGTGCTTTGAGTGAGCATGTTGATGTTGCCATTAATGAAGCCGTCACCCCCACTGTGAGCTGGTTCTGGAGATGCTCAGATGTTTCCTCCCCGGGGTTTGGCTCCCTTTACATCTCTCCATATGCCAGTGTTTGATTTCTCTTCTTCTAATCTTATAACTTATAAATTGAATCCATGAGTGGAGATGAGCCACAGCAGCCTTATTTGCCTGGTTGTTACTGTGCCAAATAGTAAGCCCCTGTTGGCAGAGTGATTGTAGAGAGTGTTGTTTTTTTTGGCAGTGTAAGTCTTCATGGCTGCTCCCTATCATAAACCTATAAACCTTATGTTTTTGAAGATGACCCTGGAATATAATATAATATACATCTGAAATCAAACTTGATATTCTTTATAGGCCAATAAAGATTCAATCAGGATTATATTAAATAATCAGGATGTACTTTTTCTGCAAAACATGTTCAAAAGAGTGTACATTTCACTCAGAGGCTTGGCCTTTAATGGAGTATTTCTGTATCTAGATGATTTTTGACTGCAAAAAGAGACTATTTGTCGAGTGAAGTTTGGATTTTGAAGCACATAGAAGAGGGCGACCAACAGAATCCTGTTCTTGATCAGTCAGAATCCATTTTTTCTATATCTATATCACATCTTCACTTTCTTTGATATGTTGTCTCTTTATTCGACTCTTATGTGGAGCTGCAACAATTAGTGGATTAAATGATTAGCTGACTAAAAATTAACTGTGAGGTATTTCAAAAACTGATTAATTGCTTTGAGTATTTTTTTAAAGAACAAAAGTCCAAATTCTTTGATTTCAGCCTCTTTATTGTGTATATTTTCTGGTTTCTTTAGTTTTCTATGATAATGAACTAACAGTCTTTGAGTTGTGGACTGTTAGGACAAAAGAAGACATTTGGGGACATCACCTTGGGCTTTTGGAATCATTTTTCACCATAATAAAACTTCATAGACCAAACAACTAGTTGAGAAAATGATCTACAGATTAATCAGTAATGAAAATAATTCTTAGTTGCAATCCTACTCTTGTATGCATTATATATATATATATATATATATTTTGAAAGGTCTCAGATTACACTTAAAAGATAGTTGTTGTTTCTGCAACCTTTAGTCACAGCAGTGCAAGTGCACTTGAACAATTCTTTTGCCAAAAAGTGAATGAAGCAGCAACCGATTCTGCTATGTGATATAAACTAGCAGCATCATTAAACTGTAGGCGAGGATGAGTTATACACATTTATCATTGTTTTTTTGTCTCACAATAATCATTCTTTTCCCTTTTGTGTCTTGCAATCTGTTGCCACTGTGCTCTCGACCAACATTATCCTCTTTTCACTATCATGTAATCAGGTTGTATCTCATGATTTATAAAGCAGCTTCTCACTATGATTGATGGTATGTATCTGCCTCTGCTTGTTCCCAGCAGTTGTTATTGGGATGATGGACGCAATCATAGCTTTTGCCCATCGTGATAGGTGATGCGGATCATCATATAAATGGTACACAAATGACAAATCACTCCTTGGAATAAATTGATTGGCTACGTATTGTGTTTCAGAGGCAGTCTAATCAATTATGAAACGCTGTGGATTTTACAAGTGGACCGTCTTGCTTGGATTGCATCTAAAAGTAGCCGTCCCAACCCTGAGTGTCACAGTGTGAAATAAATCATGGTCAGTCTGTTTCTCTTTTTCACACTTCTCCAGCCCTCTTTTCGATCAGTGTCAGCATCTCTCACTCTCTCTCTCTCTCTCTCTCTCTCTCTCCCTCTCTCTCTCTCTCACACACACACACACACACACACACACACACACACACACACACACACACACACACACACACACACACACACACACACACACACACACACACACACACAAACTCTCCCTTTCTCTCCTTTTCTCACTCTGATGTTTATGGTCTCTAAAACCATGTCAGATTGAATTGGTCATTATCTCATTCCCCCCCTGAGGGCAGGGATACAGTTAGTTTGTGTGTGTGTGTGTGTGTGTGTGTGTGTGTGTGTGTGTGTGTGTGTGTGTGTGTGTGTGTGTGTGTGTGTGTGTGAGTGTGTGTGGGTTTGAGAGATGTCTTGTCTGCTTCAATAATTCAGGAGGTTTCTGCTAGTGCAGCTCCTATGGTGCTCCTGGGAGAGTGCGAGAGCGAGTGCGAGAGCGAGTGCGAGAGCGAGTGCGAGAGCGAGTGCGAGAGCGAGCACGAGCGCGAGAACGAGAGAGAGAGAGAGAGCGAGAGCTTTCAGTGTCTTTCCATTTCCCTCACTGCATCATTTTGTAGTTTTCTGCAGCTAAGTAACTCCCTGCTGCATTTTTGTTTATGATAGAAGGGCCCTGAAGGGTTGAATAAATAATGCATGTAAAGTCATTGACCCTGATTGTGTGTGTGTGTGTGTGTGTGTGTGTGTGTGTGTGTGTGTGTGTGTGTGTGTGTGTGTGTGTGTGTGTCTGTGTGTGTAGACAGTTTAGTTAGACAGTATTACACTACAGTACTACACTACTAAAGTACACTGAACAGCTGTTTACACTACACTTATAAGTGACACACACATGGCCAATGGTGTGAAACACATACCTGTTACTGATTCTGGCAGTTGCATGCCAACCCGCCTTTATGTCCTCCTTTACAGGGCTGCGAAGTGAGAGGGGCTGCTGGTTTTCCCCACTTTGTAGTCCCATTTGAAATTTTTCTTTTAATGATATCTTCAGTTACTCAACATAGAAATATGTTTTTTTTTTATCATTTGGCAGATGACTATAAATACTACAAAACCTATAACCTGTTGTACTTAGAAAAGAAAAGACAGCACATTATTTTGGCCCATAATCCAAAACTAATGTTTCTTTACATAATGCACCTAGAGAGTTATAGCTTGACTGCTTGATGTTGTACTGCATTGTACATTTCTCAAAGAACTTAAGTCAAGAGGTTGTGATATCTAGCACAACAAGCTAGTGAAGCACTGTAAATGGAACTGTGTCTCGTACATACACAACGGCGTCTGCCTTACAAGGAACTGCTCTCTGGAGACTGAAGATGTTTCTAAACAAACTACCCTGCCTAAAACTCTTTATGGCAAAGAACAATGTAACCCAGTGCAACAGTGTGGCTCATTGATGGGTTTTTAATAGTTTTTGGGCATGGGTAGGATGAGTTCATTGTTGGTGTGTCTCTGCATATGACATTTGTCGATACATTTATATATAGAAAATCAATTTTATGAACACAGGTTTGTACCTTTGACTTTTTGTAAACAATCAGATATTTTCTACAAGTTTTTTAAATTCTTTCATATGGATGATTTCACCATTTTCATGCCTATCCAAAAGATCAGATTTTTACAAATTTTCTGCAATAATGTAATCACAAATAATATGGATATGATCTACTGCTATTGTACATGAGTTCTCCATCTGTTATCCAGGCATTACAGTTCAGCACCATGGTCAGCACCATGTTGCTTTCCACTTTTAATACAGAAGAATCCAGTTTATTGTTGACCTCTTGGGTTTTGCAGTTAGAGTGGGTTATTCTTGATTGAGTGTCAAAAAAAAAAAAAAAGTACTGGACACAGTTTTCAACTTTCACCCTTCAGATAGAAGGACTACTGCAGGTCTGGGGAGGGGTGATGATATATATTATAGATTTATTATGATGTTTAAATATGAAACATAAAATTACATTACTCTGCTGTAACAGCTGCAGAATCAAAATCTGGATAAATTGGAGAATACCAACTTATTTGTTTAAATGATACACATATTTAAAAAAACAACAAAGAATAATGTTTTTTGCACCACCAGTTCCCAAAGCTTGATGTGCTTTTAATCTTACTTGAATGCCATGGTTATTGGGATCAAAAATAAATACAAATTATGTACAGGATTACATTTTTTTTTCTTCGGATCAGATGGACCCCGTTTACCTGGATGTATAATTGTACACTTGTTTCTTGTTAAATCATTACATTTACATCATATCTGTGTCACTGTTTGATGTTAAACAAGGCACTTTGATAACAAAACAGGTATAGGATAGGAATTATTGTAATTCACAAAGACTTAAAGGAAAGTAATTAAACATGGCAGAGCTGTTGATTGGTCCATGAACATAGTAATTAGAATGACATATATTATATGTTGTATGAAAAAATTTGCCAAGGTCTGGAGCTTGGTGTCTTCAGTGGTAGCTTTGCTCCTGCAAGTGTTTTCTGATGACTGGGAACCCTCCCACTTAATAACAACCAGAGTGATGGACTCACGTCCCTCATTGTCCTCACTCTGTCACTGAGCATCCTCTCTCTGTCTTCGTCTTTTATTCTTGTACCGTTGTGGTGATACAGGCACGTTGTATGTGTTGACAACGGCAGGCCCGGTGATCGAGCATTGGGCGGGGGGAAAGACATGGGAAGAATAATGAGGCCAAATGACCAGTCATGTCTTCGGGATGAATAAAGGGAGATTGATTATGCGAATGTCACACTTCAATTGATGAGCGAGAGAGACAGGAAGAGACAGAGTGAGATGGGTGTGGGTGTGAAAATGAATACATTTATGCATATGCATGTTTGAGGGTGACACACAAATTGTTTGACAGCTTTAATTAAACTCAGCTGAGTCAGCCCCAGTGCTGCAGCTTCAATCACATTTTAATGAGCCACACACCCTGCAGCCTACATGGAATAAGGTCCATCTCTTTAAACCTCCTCTCTCTTCTCTCAGTCTGCCTTTGGTTCATATGTATGACATGTGTATGTGTGTGCGTGTGTGTGTGTGTGTGTGTGTGTGTGTGTGTGTGTGTGTGTGTGTGTGTGTGTGTGTGTGTGTGTGTGTGTGTGTACATCTAACCTTGAAAGCACTGGCTGTTCCCATGTTCCCAGTGACTTTTTCATGGATTTTGAGTTGGATAATAAGGTGAGCTGGGATGCTGCTGATCAATACTGCGAGCTTCTTTTATCTGGAACTGACAGATAAAACTGGTCCATCCCTGCCAATACTGGCAGACAGAGCTTCACTTTGGATTGCGCCATTTTAACTGGTGCCATTAAGGGACTCATTTAGCTAGAGCCGTGCAATGAAATTGTAGGTTTAATTTTTGATACTCACATGCCAATATGTATGTTGAGTAATGTTGTCACTGTAATTATTCCTTTTGTCCCTACTGGTCATTAAAGGCCCTTCAAATATTTTCTCACTCAACTCCTTACTGTGAGTGTGAATCCTTCAAGCACACCAAGTTTTCTGCCAAAGTAATTCTTGTTATTTCACATGAGGAGATTTCAGTTTTGTTTCAGTAAGTTTTCCACTTAATGTACTGTTCAGAATCAGCTGTTGTTCTGCATTTACTTTTACTGTCAATTTTGATAACACATTTAATTGTTTATCTGCCAAAAGTTGTTTATGTTTTGTGATCATGTGTAAAGTGAATGTCGGCCAGTATGTCTTTTACTATGAAATATGCATATTGAATGAGAATGCAGTATTAATTGGGCTTTAATTTGAACACAAGCTGAATTTGAACTGAGGGTGCGTGCACACACAAACACAAACATAAACACACACACACACACACACACACACACACACACACACACACACACACACACACACACACACACACACACACACACACACACACAAACACAGATGCATTAACAAATCTAATACACAATATAATTAGGCTGACATTTCATATTCTTTAAATGGTTTGTTTAATGATCTTCAGTTGATTGCTTTTTAAGTAATCAACAACACTGTAAACAACTTGTATTTGCAGTAATATTAATCCAGCCTGGTGCACACATGCACACAGAAATGAAAATGTTCATGACCCCTTACTTGTATTTGTTCTTACTTTTATTACTGTAACTTTTCATTGTGAGAGCTCTGACATTTAGATGGAAACAGCCAATACCAACCCACTCCGACTTTCTCTATATGGCTTCTCTGATGAGAGAGTGGGTGAGAGTTTCTGTGGCTCACTTCCAGTTAAAGTACTTTTTTGTCATTATGTGTGGCTGTTTTGTGTGTTTTTGCCTTTTTGTGTCCATATGGCACCCAGCATGCTGTTTGCCAGAGCTGCGTTGTCTCACTTCCTGGGATACAGGAACTGCATTACCTTTCCATGATGACTGCAGGGTCCCTGGGGAGACCTGTGTGGTGAGGCTGGGACCTGAGATACTGCTTTTACTGGACTGTGGTAACTTATGTCTGCTGCACAGTATGGCAGAATAATGAGCACTGGTTCATTTACTATAAAACAGGAGTGTGGTGGCTGATTTTTATGTTAATACTATTCTACTGAGAACAAGAATGTCTCACCTGGACAAACTCAACTATTCTATTTTTTGGCGGGTTCTGCCTTAGATGTTCATTCACTTCATATGAGCGACGGTGGGAAGTTCTGCTTTGTATTATTACTGACTATGGGATCATTTTTTCCCCAGTTGCCACACTTAAGATCTTTCATTCACTGTGATGAAAATCAGCAATAGCGGTGAACAGAAGCAGTGGAAATGGCTTTGCTACATGTGTGTTACTACAATCTGTCTCCTAGAAATGTTGGACATTGACACTGTAGACTGAGTTTGGGCAGCAGAAGCACTTTGGTTAAGGTTAGCAAAAG
Organism: Scomber scombrus; assembly: GCF_963691925.1. NCBI lineage: Eukaryota > Metazoa > Chordata > Actinopteri > Scombriformes > Scombridae > Scomber > Scomber scombrus. The sequence continues at coordinate 18,062,327 of NC_084978.1, forward strand.
ATGGTGGTCATGTCATTTTTTTCTGTATTAAACCAAGACCATAATCTTTTCCTAACTTTAGTCAAATGCTGTGAGTTTGTAACCATAAACACGTTTGATAATGCTGTAGTTCAGTCAGGAACACTCTTGTCATGGATCAAACCATTTATTGCGACTAATGGAAAAACAGTTTTGCTTGGCGCTGGAGGCTCCACTCTAAGATGCTCCCTGATAGCCAGCAGCACGCTGAGCTAAAACAGGGAGCACAATGTGAAAACCCCGATACAGAGTGGGCCTAAAGCAAGGCATGAATTTCAGATTGACATTTGGGCCATGTTGGGACCCTGAACCAGAAAGGTGGAGGCTGGAGTCGTGGAGGCAAGCTTTACCAGCAGCAAAATGAGCAACAGTATTGGTGTAGCAAGGATCGGTGTAGGTGGGAGTCATATTTAAATGGAACACCTTGTTGTGGGAATGGCTGTGATTGGTGTGTGACAAATAAAGGATGCTGATTCAATCAGTAGATGTCAGCTGATTACAGCTAGGGCATTTGACTTCCATGTCCTGCATGAACTAACACAGCACTTATTATTAGTAGACAGTTTACTGTAGCTTGACACTGTTTCAAATTTCTTACACTTCCTCCTCCATTCTGGTTTAACAAGCACACTCAGCAAGGCAGGGAGAAAGGGCCAGAATTTCCAGACTGTGATTTTCCTGACTCAGATTTTAAAGCTGGCCTAGTTTCATCGTTTTGCAGCAAAGGTCAAAGACAACATTTTGTGAAGGTGCGTGTACATTGTGTGTGTACGTGCACGTTTCCAAAGTTTCAAACAAGGTGTAGGTCTGAAAAGTGAAGCCAATGTGGAAGTGCCGTATACCTGCATTTCTTCTAATGACCATCAGGGGGTGACTACACTGGTTGCAAAAAGAAATCTGCTTGTATAAAACTCTACATCTCACATGATTTATTACCCCAGTAAACACTTTCCTAATGTGTTTATGGTCTCAATCACTACTTTCATGTCTACTTCAATATAGCAGGATGTTCATTTTGTAAATAATGGTCCCATTAAGAGTAAAATAGCCAATAAATCCCTGTTGTCTTTAGGGCATGGCTACGTTGTGTTTACATTACATTGTGTTGTGATGTACATTTCAAATCATAATCTCAGATTACAATAGGAGTATCAGCATAGCTGTCGCTATTTCAGTGTGTTTTTAGTTTATGAAAGTATTGTAACATTTGGGACACCTAAAAAGTCAGTTCAGTGTTCAGTTGTACTAAGAGTCCCTCTAAGGAATCAACCAAGCTAGATTGTATTAGAGTCAGCTCCACCCTCTCATCCAAATATAAAATATCACTCCTAGATCCGATAATCCAAGATGACGAGGGTCAAAATCACAAACTCAAGGCTTTAAAACAGGAGTCCACAAACCAATGGATGATGTGATCAGGGTGGCTACGTCCATCATTTTTATACAGTCTATGGTTTCAACTAAACATAGATACTATATGAATATAGTGTTGTATGGGGACTCTTAAATATAGCGAGGTGTGGCGTGATCAAAGCAATTAACTTCACAACATATACATGGTCGGTCAGAGCACTCATGAAACGTGTGTGTGTGTGTGTGTGTGTGTGTGTGTGTGTGTGTGTGTGTGAGAACATTTGGCAAGTTTGCATTTTTTATGTTAGAATGAAGATCAAAGCAGTGATCTTTGTATCTTTATACCAGCTGGAGCTTTGATGGTAAAGCCAATTTTAGTTTCTCTTTATGTAGCCATGCTGTGATTTTGTGAACATTTGTACAAAATAGGCTATGCCCTAGTGTTTTTATATTTGGGTACTGTGATTTGAGACAAACATCACCAGGATGTCAGTTTATGACCTAACATATTATTTTGTCGTTTTCCTTTCATGTCTCACCTGATCCTTTTCTTTCACTGATGGTGCAATAGGTAAGTCTGTGTTTCCTATTTGTCTGTTGTGTTGTTGATTTTAGTGTGTTTGAAGCAGTACCAAAGTGACAAATGTTTGCTGAGCTTTAATTATGGAATCATTTGAAAAATGACTGTCAAACTGTAAATTGCAGTACAGGTGTGGCCACACAAGACATCAAAATTGCATTTTAATGAGTGTATGTGTGCTGTTGTGCATGTCTTCTGGTTGTCGTGTAATTGTGAATGCAGGGATTTGTGCTCTTCCTCTAAACCTTGGTTGCACATGCAAGCACAAATACAGACAGACGCACACATGCAGATCTGTGCTGCTGGCGAGATGGTTTCTCGACTTTGAGTGTGCAAGTGTGTTTGTGTGTGTTTTAGCAGGTACAGCCTTGGTTACTGCTGGCCTTCAGGCTTAAGTATGGCACCTGAGATTTGTAGCTCTAGTCTCCCTTGAGTCTCCGCACACAGTACAGTTTGATTTAACTTCGGCCATAAAAGTGCTGTAGCCTCAACTTTCATTTTTGACCTAGGCGGTTATGAAATCTCAGATTAGCACCTACATTACCACTTCATTGGGTGTGTGAATCCAGATATTCCACTGACAGTGTTCAACTCTAATTACAGTGTAACTACCTGCCAACTGGCAGACAAAGCGCTTCACCTTTATTTAGTGAACCTCTTGACAAAATACAGAATGAGCTAGCAAAAAAAAAAAAGCAACAAAAACCAGCAGGATACACTAGTATTGTAGTAGCATTATATTACAAATTACATAAAAGAATTTGAAATATGATAAGTTAACTCAAAATGTATTATCTAAATGGGGAATTGGTTATATCCAGAAAATGAAATGGTTCACACTAAAATAAATAACAGTAGACCAAGAAAAAGTCTTAAAAGTCTACTGACCTTTCACCAAAATAAACAAATTTGTATTCACAGAAATTAATCTAATCTGTCCATTTAACCTTCTTGTGTTATAATATTTTATTATAACACAATATTTATCCATAAAGCAATACCTAAGAATAAAAAATGAATTCATGTGGTACCTTTAACTGGCACTTAATAACTTGGGCCCACACACACTCCCACAAGCCAGCGACCAGAAAAAGGGAAATTAAAGAAAACCAACCCCCCCTTTCAGAGGTTGGCACTAAGGGTGACATGGTGACTCAAAACAGTTGAAGCAGTTGTGAGTATGCATAGCAAATTTGATTTAAGAGTGGTGGAATAAACTGGCGGGCTGATGGCTGACGGTAGCAGACTGACAGGAGAAATCTTCTTTTTCCCTGGTCGCCAGAGGAACTACCAGGCTTTATTTTGGTCACATGGAGCACTCTCTGGTTGCTCCCTGAGTAGTTCAGAAGATGGGCAGCTAGCTAGTTTAACTACTGCTAGTTAGCTAGGTTAACTACTGCATCATCATCAGCTACTGCATCAATATTTTACTGCACTGTCTATTTACAGCATACACATCCGGCTTTCCACTAGTTTTCTATTTTACGCTCTTATTTCTGTAACTTGAAAACCAGTTTACACCCTAAATCTTGTGTCACTGCATCTCACAGTCTTTTTTCTTCCTTCGCTTTTTTCTAAGCTCCTACATCATTGCTGCTCACTCACTTTTCTTGTTTTTTCAGCTGATGAAACGTGACATGCCTCAAAACCAACCAATTACATATAATCACACTGAATAACATAGGTTGTACTCTATTTACACCACATGCTCACCTAGTACACTGCAAGCAATTAGTTTAAAGTGGTAGAATATATAGTTTATATTGAACTGGACATGTAAATACTGATCAAAACATATTTAATCTGAGTAGAATATATTGAAAACTCATGGTAAACATAAAGCAACGGTGGTAATGAGATTTAGGGGCAGATTAAATTGCCCTAGGCTACATATTTAATTTTTTATTTATTTATGTTTTTAAGTTTCAGTACTTGTTAAAAATATCCCACCAGCTCAATGCTGAGCAGGAAAGTAAACCAGCAGGCTGTTAAGTTTATTTTTCAAGAGGAACCTTAGTGTGGAGTTGTTTTCTGTATTAAAAGAAAAATCGTTGTTATGTTCCTGATGGACGCTTCCTGAAAGTCACGATCAAGGCTGTGGGTGCATAATAAGGGTCCTGCTGTATTATATCACACACACCCCTGAATTTATGTCACAGAAATATAATAATCCATAACAAATGTATTTTTCCTTATGCCAAAGTAAATTAAATTGTTTAAATACTTGACTGAGGGAGGCTGTTAGTCATAGATTAGATTGGCCAATGATCATACAGTTTGTGGTTGGTATTAAAGTGTCATGAGTAAGACACATTGAGACAATTTGGCTATTTGTTCTTACTTTTATGATCATATTGGACAGTGTTTCACTCTGACTATACTGTATGTTTAAATGTGTAAATATGATTTGTTTACTTGACTCCTTTGAAATAGCATTACGTTAAGCTGTGAGAAAGGTTCATGTTTTTAGTATCTTATGACTGATATACAAACAAATGCCTGCATCTCATTATTTTTAACTAGCTCCACCATCTCAGTAATTTAACCTAAGCAATTCTGCTGCCTTGTGTCAATGACTATTAGTGCTGCAAATATTGTTTACAGCTACTACCGTCAAATGAGAGGCTATTGGCTTTTGATTCAACCCTTTTAAAGCTCATGCACATTTACAAAGGATTGACAGTGCTTTTTAAATCTAAGACAGATGGTCATAATGATGAGGACATAAATGTAAAGCTTTGATAGTCAAATGTACAAGTAGAAAGTCATGTTGCACACAATTTATGCATCGTTCATGCTGTTCAGACAGAAATAAAAGTCCTTCCAAACTAAAGCACAAAATAAGCATTTCCAACATAAATAGAGTGAAACATTGATGTGACTGTATACATTACTGTGTACAAAGGATTGGGGGAGATAGAAGCAAAGGAAATAGCAGAAAGTAGGGAGAAGGGAGAAAATGAAACGACGAGAAGAGTTTTGAAAGTGACAGCTCCATTTCTGCTATCATCCATTAATAATCAAACCAGGTCATTAGTGTGAGAAATGAATCCAGGCACTTGCAGAGACAAACAAACACAATACTAATTTTGTTCTCAAGCAGAGTGTCAACAGCCCCAGCATAAAGGAGGAGCATAAAAACTGAGCAGAGAGGTCACAATGGAGAGACCGAGGGAAGGAGATGGAGAAGGCGAAGGGGGAGGAGAGATCGTGCCAGACAAATAAAAAGCTGACAGGGATGAAAATGTTTGGTACATGTGATTAATCGATCTGAAATATATCATAATGAAGGAGTGAGGGTGAGAGGAGGAAGAGGGAAAGGAGAAGACGAAACGAAGTGGCTATGATTACTGTTAGAGTACCTTCTTTGAATTGGGACAATGACAGCTCGGTTATTTCCATCATCAGCCAGCTAAGTCATTAGTGCTAAAAATGTGTCCTGGTGGACAGAGACAAACAAACCCAGCGCCGATCTCGAGCCTCAAACTGAATGCCAATCAATAGGCATGTTTGGTGTTTGCGATGAATGGTAATTAAACTGTGAGGGGGACAGAAAGAAGAAAGAAGTGGTCCGTGGTCTGTATCTGCATCATTACCACTGTTGAGTCAACAAATGACATATCAGGGGGAAAAAAGTTTCCTCTCACTCCTTAACTCTCTCTTTCTACTTATTTGCCTTTGTTTCACTTATGGTTTCTTGTTTTACCCATCTCTTTTTATGGCTGCCTGTTATTAGAGATGTACTCAAATAGCTGGATCAGGTATCGCTGACAATTATTAATGATTAAAAATTAAACATGGTATCATATCGGTGCCTGGTATCGACTGATACCCAAAGCTCAGGTATCAGCCTGACAAAGTCTACCCGTCACTGCTTTTTCTATCACATTATTCTCTTTTTCTTAAGTATAACTCCTCTTATTATAGGCATACCCATGATTTACACACTTCCCACAGGTTTTTCTCTTTACCTGTCTGTCTCTGAAAGGGAGAATCATAATCATAAAATGGTACTTGATGTTTTCTGAGAAGCAATAGCAGATTTCCTGCTGATGGGCAAGGACAAAACCTACAAATGTGTCTGTGTCTGCCTGCAGGCAAGCTATTTCAATGAGTTTGTAAGTGTGTGTGTGTGTGTGTGTGTGTGTGTGTGTGTGTGTGTGTGTGTGTGTGTGTGTGTGTGTGTGTGTGTGTGTGTGTGTGTGTGTGCATGCCACTAGATGACAGTAAATTGGACAACTGCTCCAAACTAAGTCAGCAGATGTTGCCAACTTTATGAGATGAGATGAGGCTATATGAAACTTTATTGATCCTCATGGGGACACTGGATGTTTGCTGCGTCTAAAGTAATATACTGTAGGATTAGATTAAAATATATCGCAATAAATGCAACAGTACAATACTAAAAGGACGATAAAACATAGGAAATAATCAGGGCATAGAAGCAAAAACAACTGGCAATTTCAACACGTGTAAGTCAACTGTGCTACTTGTTTTTCGGGCTCACAACTTGCTGCTTGTTTTGATTGTCTAAAAAGCCTGATTTGTAAGCCTATAATTATTCTTTGTGTGTAAGAGATCCTTTAAATTCCCTGTCATGATGCAAATGCAGCAGTACAATAGTTTTCACCCTGTTACTGTGTTGACTCGTCTAACTAAAGAACAGAAGATGAATTTGCTTTGCTGATAGAGGCAGAATAATTAGAATTACAGATTTGAATATCTTAGTATCTCTCTCAGTGATTATGTCTTGAGGCAGCAAAGTGGTAACAAACTCACAGATGCGATGTTACAACTTAGTTAGCACACACTCACAAACACCTGCACAGACACACACATTTTCAGGAATGCTCACATCTGCACATTCAGGCACAGAACTGCTGTTTTGATCTGTTCGATTCTGCTTTGTGGTGCAGAGTCTGTATTGGATTTGTGTTTGGAGCCAGCCTGCTGCCTCGCCTTATCACTGTGTTGTTATCACAGACACACACACAAACACACACACACACACACACACACACACACACACACACACACACACACACACACACACACACACACACACACACACACACAGGAAGGTGTGACCAATTAATTTTTCCAATGTTGGTGACCCGAGGCAGAAGTGCAGTCCTGGCACTGAGCCGGGCAAAACACATTATTAGTAGGAGGAATACAGTATCAGGAGGTGGAGTCGGGGTGAGCTTCAATATAATGGCCAATCACATCAGCTCCTCCTCATCTCCTTTAATTGCAGCAGACAGTTTTCTAATGAACCAGGAGGAGAGTCCAGGTCACTTCTCCAGCAGGCAGTGAGCCTACAATTACAGTAACTTGTGTCACTGTATTGTGTATTTTGTTTTTGTTTGCTTCTTTTTGCTTAATTACGTATTACAATAAGGAAGTGTATGTTTTCAGTTCACTCCTCCCTGGCAATTAGTACATGTGCACAATAATGCCACTCCTGCAAATACTGAGATTAGAAGAAGGCATGCATACATGCCAGAAAATATTGCTTTTGCTTAAAAGAAGAGTCTGTTGTGTTGAACGGCATATAAAGACTTGGACCTATTTTCCTATATCTTGGTGCTCTGTAATTCATTGATTAAGGCACAAAAACAGTTTATTTTATTTTTTATTTTTTTTAAATTTTGTTCAAGTACATGCACTACATTGGATAAAAAATCTAAATCAAAGTGACAGTGACAAAGCTCATATCACATACATTAAAGAGCTATATTTTGGAGAGGTCTGTGTGCGCCCACACCAACAATAGCTGCAAAAATGGCTCTTTGTGCTTGCGTTTGCGATAAGAGGTGGTCTAAGCGGGCTGAATCACAACCGTAATTTCATGCCAAAAGGACGACTGAAACTGCACTGAGCCATCATTTGCATAAACACAATCTCCATCCACCTTAGTCAGAACAGCTTCATTTGGAGCCATGATTTTACCAAACAAAAGGGAGCACGTACGATGAAAAACAGAAACCAGATTTGTGCTGCTGTCGTCTTTGATAATAGAAGTCTAAATATGTTACTCTCCAGCCCCAATCCTTCTTGATGAGTTGTCTGCCCTTATCACAGTACTGCTTCTTTCCCCTTCATTTTTTAATACTACAGTATATTTATTAGACAGTTGTTTTTCCCATTTTTCCATTTTAAGATCTCTCTTGTCATCTATGTGTTCGCCTGCTTGCTGTGATGCTCCCAGATTGGACTGTGTGTCACTGGGGAGCCTGAGGTCCTGATGAAAAAATGATTTAATAGTGCTCTTTAACTGAGGCGTGTGTGTGTATGTATGTGTGTGTGTGTGTGTGTGTGTGTGTGTGTGTGTGTGTGTGTGTGTGTGTGTGTGTGTGTGTGTGTGTGTGTGTGTGTGTGTGTGTGTGTGTGGCGTCCTTTGCTGTCCTTCACTCTCTTCAAAGGAAATGGGTATTGCTTCAATCATAAATTTTAAAAAAAATGGAAATAGGTGGTTGGAAAAACTCCCTGCTGTTAATAAAGGAACCTTGAAATTACAGTAGTACACAGTAGATTTCCCAGTCAGCCCCTACAGGCATTGATCCTGAGTTGTTTTATTGGTGGCACTGCCTTTTAACTTTTTCTTGATCTCTGACCTTGTGACACTTGCCATGAGCCTCACTTTGATTTCAGTCAGTACCACTCAAAGAAAACTTTTACTGCTGTCTGCAGTCAGATGTATTTGGCAAAATGTTTCTGTACTGGGGCCTCCCTTCAGTGTGCATACATGGAAAGCCTTAGACAGGGAGAGCAGCAGCAAAGATCCCCCAGGTATTAAACAGAGCAGGCAACAATGACATCAAAATTGACATTAAGTCATTGACACACAAGGTGGCTTGCAGAGGAGGCAAAGGTAACAGACTAAAGCAGCTTAAATAAAATGGATGAGATTTATCAATTGAATGCATGGAAGGGAATCAGCTGAGCCATCAGCTGATGTGGGCTGGCTCTAAGACCAGCTGCTGTGTGCTGATGTAGGTTGGGTTTATGAGCTTAGCTTGACTTCATGGCCTACCTGAACTAACACTATGCTCAGTGTGTTTACTGTTTGTTTAGTGCAGTGTTCTCTGATGAGGCAAACTGCAGCAGTGAAACACATCGGTCCTACTAGAGAAAAATCATTCAGTTAGTGTAACCAAACAGCTGTCATGGGCGCAGAAGAAACATCAGTGCTACATTGTTCCTCAATGCTGCATATGTGTATCAAATTGGTATATTTCTGACACTGCACTTAGAAAAAAAATTACTTTTTTATATAACCCAAACAATTATCTTTTCCTTTAACCAAGTGTTTTTTTGTGCCTTAACATATTTAGTGACATTATAAAACTTATTTTTCAGCTGTTCAACTTTCAAGGGTTTAGTAAGGCACAGACAGATAATGTCCATGTATTGGATAAATTCACACCTTACAATTTACATCCAGTGCCAATACTGGACGTAGTGTGTAGTCTGTATACAGTAGTGTAGTAGTAGTGTGTGTATGTAGATTGGTGGTTTGTGATGGTGTGGAGGCTGGTGTGCTCGCTGTGTAGCATGTCCCAGTTTCATGCAGGAAAGCAGTTTTCTGTCTTGTCACAGATCTGCAATTAAAATCTATATTTTTAATAAGCGTTATTCCAACCCTGAACTTCAACATACTGTATTTGCCAGGTGGAGATTTTGCAGAAAGCATGACATTTTCAAAACACTGACATTGGAAATTCCAAAGAGAAAAGATATTGTCATTGAATCCTGAACACACCCAAAATGTATGTTTTTGTCTGTTGGCAAGAAACACATGCATGAAGCACTTAACATATAACGGTTTTAGTCAAGGTTGTAAAACAAATAACACCTAGCATTTTGTGTAAACTTGACCACAGGCGCCTACTGTACTTCAAGTGGGACTCTTGTTACTTGTTGTCCTAGCAACCACTCTTGAGCATAATAACTACTGATATTATTTTAGAAATAATAAAATAAAGTGTCTCTTGTGTGAATTCTTTCCAGGCTTATAATTAAAGTTACTGAGTACAACTAAGTGGAATTTCTGAGAGCTTTTGCACACAAACGTGGCAAAGCAAAGTTTCTCTAAATATGAGATCAGCTATGTAAGTCCTTTAAATCTGTATTTCTCTTCTAATCTTAATGTGTTATTTTTATTCTCACTGTTCAACTCTGCCCTCTCTGTTTTGCTCTTGAGGCCTTGGTCATTACAGTGTCCATTATACTAACACTAATCTGAAGTTTTCATGCCATATAAGAGGGAAGCAAAGGCACTTGTTTTAATAGGCTGTTTTCATATATATTCACAGTTGAAGAGTGGGTTGTCCTTGATGTAGCATTCAATTTGAAGGCTGATTTTATTTGAAAGTTAAAGGCTGTACTTCTATAACTAAAATATTAAAATAAATAGTTTCAGTTGCAAGTTAGTGTTTGTTGCTTTGTAAATATGATGGTTTGAAAGGTGTGTGTTACTGAACTTAATTTGGGGGTAGGGTTGCTGCAGATCAGGATTTAAAACAGGTCTCCAAACAGCCAATTCAGCCCACCGGTGCATGTTGCCTTCAGCTGGCAGCCGACTACTTAATGTGTTGTCATCCTGGGAGATAACAGAGCTCATTGACTTATCTACATTTTTTAACAACTGCACTCCAGAGAAATTATAAGCCCCCCTTCATCACTACACAAATCTCTCTTTCTCACAATGCACTCTTGGATTTCGGATTTTGGACATTTCAGATGGTTTTTGGCACATTCATTCTGGCATATTTATGTCTGTATTATTGCATAATTCATTATCTCAAATGTGCGCTTCTAACTAGCTGCTCTCTTTGTCCTGTGTTGTTAAGTCATTGCTCAGTTGCAGAAACTTTTCTTGCATTTGTCCTGTTTGATGATGTATTTTTGTTGTGCTACACATTGACAACTGGGGTTGTAAATTTGTTGAGACTTAAAGTAGAGGCATGCTGCAATGTTCACTTCTGCGTGGTTGATGTGAGGGCTTTTCCAGCCTAGCTCGAAGGGAGTTACAGTAGTCAAGATAGAATATGATAAGAGCTTGGATATGTCAGCTGTTTGTTGTGTAACATCACACCAAGGCACTTGGCAGTCTGACCAGGACTCATTGTCATGTTGTCAGGGGTGATGTAAAGGTCTTGATGATGAGAAGATTAGCTGGGGGGGAAAAGAGCAGCTGAGATTTGGCAGACCATACCAAACTTCAGTGGTGGTAAGCCTCGACTCAAAATGTCACCTGGGTGAGCAGAAATTCCAACTCATGGGCCAGAGAGTCAGATTAAACTCAGAATGGTCTTTTTCCCACACATTCTCATACACCTGGAGATTATGTGTGAAGTGATAAGTCGAGTTATCAATTAGTCGAGTAATTAATTAGTCAAGTGACAGAAAATTAACCCTTGTCAGCATTTCCATTTAACAGGGAAACTAATTATGGGGTATTTTTGGTATCATCTTTAGAGCAAATTCTGACCACAAGTCAACATCTCTCCTTCCTAACAGAAAGCCTGTATGACCACACTACTCTTGTAGCTCTACTTAGCATAATAGCTCCACAACTATCGCACACCCTATCATTGTAGCAATGATTCCCCTCCCACATCCAACCTTTGGCCTCCTATTGTATTTTCAATTGTGCACCCCCCTTTCTCTCATCCTAGTACAATAATTGACTCGCATCATCTTTATGTACATATATTATGTCTCCCTCTTTTCCCTCCCTGAAACCTTTCACTCATAGCAATTTCCAACATCTATCAACATTGACAATATATCTGTTTCTGCTGCACTGACACACATCTCTCTTGCCCCGCATGTTCTCTCTCTGCCCGCATGTTTACACACTCGTGCTCACATGTACAGTAATAAACATGGCAGCATGCAATCTCACAGACTCATAAAATGTAAAACAGACTCCCTCGCTTCAGTCCCATTTGTAAATCTTGAAGTCGGGAAAAAAAAACCTCCAGCTTTAAAATGGAGATAAATACCCTCACATCCATTTCAATTACTTTACCACTCGACTATCAGCTTTTTGATTAGCGTTCCTGTCAGCTTTATGATTATGATGCAGATTATGGCGATCATAACTGTTGTGATGATGGTGATGATGATTGTGTTGGTGATTACTCAGCTTATTGACTGTGGTCATGTCACTGGTGCGATCTTTCTTTGGCTCAACTCACAGTGTGTGGAATTTACAGTCTGGAGGAGAGAAGGAGGGTTTTAATTGGTCCAGACCTTTTCCAGAGAGAGAGGATACTATCTATGTGGGAAATGTAGAACCAAAGTGGCAGATAGATGTCAATGAGTCAAATGATACTTTTAAAACTTTTATAAAAATATGAAATACAAATTTCTCAGATGTAAGCAAGTGTGTGTTGTGGGGCAACTAAAATGCTAACATAGATATCCTTTATCAGGATCATGGTGAAGAAAAGAAAATAAATAATAAATATTAATTAAAAATTATTCTATGAGAGAAGAGACAGAGTTGGAGAGCAGCAGAATTGCCCTGGTAATGCATATTTTGTGTCATATACATAATCATGATCAGCCTCTCCTTAATCTCCACAAAGTTACTATTTTTGTCATTCTTTCATATGTCTCATAATTGGGCCCTCTTTTAAGTGAAACTACAGTATGTACATTTGCTTAAATGCAGAAATTAGAGACAATTATGAGATAACGAAGATAAATCATAGTGTAACAGTTGCACAATAGTCATGAAGTCAGTAAGCTGGCTCAATTATACAGCAATATCTACATACATTCGCTAACATTAGCTTCCATAACTGGTGTTTCTAAAAGATGTTAGGCTGTAGCAGCAAAACCCCTCAGTGTACTCAATTAAGCAAGGATGGGTTTTATTTCTTGTGAATTTCATTTGGGACTAATGTATATCACAACCTCTTTACAAAGTCTCATAGTAATGCTTTAATACCTGAATCTTTTAATCTTATAGCTTGCATAATTAAAAAGAAATTTGAGAAAGACAAATGTAGCACACCTGGGGTGGAGTTGTAAGAGAAAAGTTAGACCAAAACAGAGAAAGAAATAATCAGAAATCAGGAATCCATCAGCCTCTCAATGTGGTCTTTGCATGCAGATGTTCAAATCTTATTTAACAGCTTTTAAGAAGAAGAGATGAAAAATATCTGTCTAATTACTGTGACTGTGTCGTCCTTCATTTTCTGTATTCATGAATAGTACAATAGGTTTCAAATGTCAATGATAAAAAGCAGACTAGGTACAATATTTCTCATTGTGCATTCTTCATAGATCTTATTTGATGATCTGCAGATAACCCACCTGACAGGCCTGCACAGCACGTTTCAGCCATTGTGTGGCAAGCTGTATGTCTGTCTGTCTAAGTCAATAATGTCAATGTTGTTAGTTATTCACAACAGCTCTCTTAACCTCACTGAGGACCTCACAGAGTAGCTCCTGAATGAAAGCTGCAACTAAAACAAATCAGCATTTACAGCAGGGTTTCTCGAAATGATATTATGCTCCTCTGTCACCCTGATTTAATCATTGCATCAACAGCATGACAGGAAGTGTGTGTGAGGGGCGCGAGAGTTCTTTACTGGGTTCTCAACGTCTCAATCAGATTTTGTGTAAAAGCTTCAAGCACAGATGAGTGCAGAGATCCACTGAATGCTCCTCAGCAGTCACTATCGAGAATGGATCACTTAAAGCCTCAGTATCTGCCCTGTGTCTGCATCAGCTTTATGTTTTCAGTCTAATTATACCGATTTCGTAATTACACAGTGAGAAAGGATTTAATAGAAGCATTAAGGCAGACTTGACTGATCTAAGTGGATATATAAAAAGGTGAATGAGTCGCTGAACTCTGTTGTTAGAAAGACAAGGTTTTTCAGTCAGCAGCTGTTGAGACTCAAGTTGATGATGCGTGTAAAAGCACCTCCTCTGGAGCACAGCTGATAAACGAGTGACTAGACTGATATTGCGGTTCAGAGCTGAGAAGAGAGGGAGAGCAATAGGAGCATTTACTTACCCTAGTTAGTTCACTTTCACTGTTTGAGAGCACATGTAAAATTCAGTATAGCTGACATCTCAAATGACTCAAAAATAACAACGTGAATTTTTAAAATCAGAACACATGGCTTGGCTATCAAACTAGCAGTGGGAGAATTGTGTCTGACAACACAATTAGACTGGAATATTCTACAACCTGATCTGCAGTCACAAAGTGTGTGTGTGTATGTGTGTGTGTGTGTGTGTGTGTGTGTGTGTGTGTGTGTGTGTGTGTGTGTGTGTGTGTGTGTGTGTGCGTGTGTGCGCATGCGCATGTGTTAGCTCTATAATAAAACAGTGGATTTTAAATGGAACAATGAACACAAGGCTAACTGGGCAGACTCCTAGCTTCAGGTTGAGGGTGTTTAACTCCAGGACATGAATATAATGCATCATGTATTATATATTATAGGAAGTGGATAAAGGACTCCAAGGTGGCACACGTTCAGTGGAATAACATTTTCTAGGCTGCTCAGAAGCCCATTTTTTTTCTTAGCTTTTTCCCATTGCACAAACACATTAGCCCTTTTCCCACTGGCCTGGTCTGTATTTTTGTTACATTGAGTTTAAAAATAGCTTCTCTAGGCTATTGGAAATTGTATATACATATTTTAAATACTTAAAATTGATTGAAGGATTCAGAATACAAAGTCTAATAATTGAAAGTGGCAGTGCCATATCCTGCTCTCTTAAGACATCAATTTACAGCACTCCATTTTAGGAGACAGAATGTCACTTTACCCCTCCCCCGAACAATAGTTGTCTAGTCATTTCTCAGGAGTCATAACTAGACAAGGCAGGAATTTGTCAACACACTGAAGCAGCAGAGATGGATGATCTATTTGAAATCTGCTTATTGCTCTCAGCTGGCAAATTCAATAATCATTGACCAGAACTGAGAAGCTGCTCTGTACGAAATCAAGGCAACGCGAGAGGGGGAGTGCTTAACAAAGGGTAAATCGGGCAAGTTAACATGAACTTCATGATCATATTTAATATTTAAATCATTAGACACACTAAATCATTTTTAGATAATGGCCGAATTAAGTCTAAAATCAGGAAATGAGTACACACTTTGTATCTATCCTGGTTATGTTGACTGGTCAATATTGCAGCAAGCTCTACTAACTTGGTTCAGGCGTTTTTTGCTTCAGTTTGGTCTAACAACAATTTGAAGAACATTCAACATTTTTGCCATCAATGTGCAGTGTGCCATTGTAACATACCTCACTCAGTTCAGCAGTTTCTCTCTCAACATTTCTAAAAGCCTTCAGTGAGGCCGTCACTGCCCTGACCGATCACATATGACATTTGAGAAGCAGTTTCCTCCTTTAAGTCAGCTACAAAAACACAATTTTGGAACCCTCCCATTTTCCATGTAATGACAAATTAGGTATCTAGAAACGGGCCCAAATGTATCATTACATGGTGAACTTATTTTTTGTTTTAAATTCCTCTTCATTATGATTGGTATTAGAGGCATGATAGTGAATTATCTTTCTCCCTGTCCTCCCTAAGCTGTCCATGGTTCTAAAACACTGACCTGTGCATGGAATAAGCTTTGAACTTTAATTGTTTATGTATAAAAGGCATTAATATATAGGCTGATGATCAGCCATACACTGTTTTTGCTTCCTTTTTGTATTCTTGTTTGTATTCAAGCTATGTTTTCAATATTAGTCCTACCTTGTCAGCCCAATACAACTGACTGCACTGTACATTATAAGAAAATTGGTGAAGGATAGAATGAGGTTTGTACATGATCAGGAACTGTTGAAAATCCTCATCTCACCTCTAAAGGGTAAAACCAGGCTCCCATCGACCAATGAAAGCAGTGGGAGGGCACTTTTCCCAAGAGGGCTCATTAAATTTGATTTTGCTTTTGTTAACTCAGAATAAAGAAGAAAGACCTTTTCTCTGTCATTTCACACATGACTCAGTTTGAAGTAACAATGATCGGACTCCCTTCGTACAGTACAATTACCAATGTGGTTGCAATGTAGAAAATGATATTTGCAACAGATCACTGTATCACTCCTGCAGAGTGAAAGCACATCCTTCAGCCAATCAGTGTAGGGATCATCGGGTTGGAAGGGCCAATCCCCATGTGGTCTTGTTAGGGACCTGGTGCTGTTTGTTTGTTGAGAAAGAGAAAGAAAGAGGGGGAGTTGAGATAATAGCAGGTTAGAATGATAGAGTCGATGAGGAAAACACAGCAATTGGTTTGTGTGTGTGTTTCATTCTGAAGTAGATAATGCATTTCATTCTGTGTTGTTGTGACCCAATATGAGAAATGTTTCAGCGAAAGTAGGTGAAGAAATAAAAAAAGTCTCCATCCTCTCTGTCCATTGGCTGGTAGTGTTTGAAATTTTAAGATAATAGTGCAACCGTGATACCTGATTTTCTGCACCAGTGCCAAAACAAAACAGTACTTTACCTCACTTTGAAAAATAAAAATTGCTTTGCTTTAAACAATCTTTTTTCATTTAACTAAAAAAATTCACAGTATACGTTTCTTGTCATCTAAGCACAAAAGCACAAAACCTTGCCTAAAAAAGATTTAAAAAGTTTTACCTAAATTGGGAACCGTCAGGTCAGACAATAAGACAAATCTGACCTACCTTTGGTCTTTGGAGACATTTTGCCAACTGTTCATTTTCTATGTGTTATTGCATATGTGCCAAAAGTACATGGGTGCTAGCATCTATTCTGTTGAGCAAATGTCAAGTGTAGGAAGTGAAGGATAGGTAATTCTGCTTCCTGTTGAAATTGGCTTTGGGGCTGTGGAGATCCAAGGGAGACTGACCCCTGGAAGAGATCTGACAGGATTAACTGCTCAGATTGGAAAAGGTCAAACACCATCTGGGTTCATGTGTCCCACTGCTGCTAAAAGAGTTCTGTTCCTCTGATGGTTGGTTTCTTTTCCTTAATGAAAACCTGCTGGACACACCTGGTCTACACTGTCAGACAGTGATCACTATTGACAACAGTGGAGCTATTTTGTCTCAAAATGTTAAAGTCTGCTGCTCCTTTAAACACTTGAATTAAATAAAGCAGCTTCTCACATCTTTGTGTGGGATTTATTGCTACATTCTCCAGTAAAACAGTGACATCCTTTAATTAATCATGATTTTACTATATGAATTACTTACATTGTCTTGTTTAATTACTATTCATGATATATTAACTAATCATTATTTAAAGTCATTAGTGAACAATCATTTATACTTTGTCTCCTGACCATCATGAATTATTAATATTGTTACAGTCAATAGCTACCTTATTTAAGAATGCCTAATATAAAAATATACAATTATATTATATATGTTAAATTTTAATTACCTTGCTTCTGTATAACTCATCCAAAAATGATGTATAAATCATGAATATCTGTAAGGATTTAGGATGTGTAATGTCAATTTTAGTTTTAAGTTCAGTCAAACAAACTTGTTACACCAGTATAACGTAAAGCGACTACAAAGTCTAAAATCTACCTCCACAAGCTAGTTGTAACATTCCATAACACAACAGGATTGGGCCTTGAAGAGTGTTGACAGTAAATATCTGTGCGATTCATCCTGATGTATAAAGACTATTGAGTGCATTGTTTGTGCAGGTTTTAGTTTTGAAGATGTGTACTTCTTTAGATAATGTCTCCCAGCTGTAGCTAACCTGAAATCACAGCTCAGAAAAGTCTTAAATCATCCACCATGTTTGCTTCATCTCTCTCCTTCTGCTCTACACCCTCTTCTTTTTTCTATGTTTTTTTCATCCTGAATTCGCCTTTCCAATTCATCCTCCTCCTTATTTGCCTACATCAGCACCTTTCCCTCTTTTCTCTTTGTTTCCCTCACTGACTCTGTTCCTGAGTAAGCCTTTTAAACTCCTGTGAGACTGTTAGAAATTAGCTCCTGGCTGCTGTGGGTGGTAGAGGTGTGTGTGTGTGTGTGTGTGTGTGTGTGTGTGTGTGTGTGTGTGTGTGTGTGTGTGTGTGTGTGTGTGTGTGTGTGTGTGTGTGTGTGTGTGTGTGTGTGGTGTCAGTGAGTAGTCTTGATACTCTTTGCTTTGATCAGACATAATGCAGGATGTTGTTTCCCTGTTGTGTTTATAAGACAGTGAAAGAGAACAATATTTGTCCAGAGTGCTGTCCTGCTTAAAATCCTCTTTTCTTCCCTCAAGCGGCAGCAGTACTGTGGTTGTCTAAAAATATCCACATTGTTTGTCCATCTGTGTGTGTGTGTGTGTGTGTGTGTTTGTGTGTGTGTGTGTGTGTGTGTGTGTGTGTGCGTGCGTGCGTGCGTGTGTGCGTGTGCGTGTTGGATCTCTTGTTATATGTGAGTCATCTCTCTGTGGGTCAGATCTTGACTTATGCCCTATGTAGTGTTGTTCCCTTATACAAGATGCACCCTTAGGTCAGACATATGGAAATCTTAATATCACATGCAGTATTCTTGTAGACTTTTTCTCACTACAACTTAATACATGGGTAGACGCTCCTTTCCTAAATACACAAAAAACTGAACTGTTTTTAAAACCACCGGCCTAATATTGTGTAGGCCCCTCCATGCCACCAAAACAGCTCTTTCCCTTTTGAGACATGGACCCCACAAGAAACCTGAAGGTGTCCTCTGGTATCTGGCACCAAGTTAGCAGCAGATCCTTTAAGTCCTGTAAGTTGAAATGTGGGGCCTCCGAGGATCTGATGTATTTTTCCAGCACACCTAGCATGCTTTCGGCAGTGGACGGGTGTGTGTTCTGTCTGTTCTGTCAAAGTCGCTAAGATCCTTACCCGTGCCCATTTGTCCTGATTTTCACTGATTAATCTTATACTGATTATTTACTGTTCATACAGACAAATCTAAAGGGCCTAAATAAAGCTTGTTATTATTATTGTTCTTATCCATTTCTTGCTAAATGGAAATACATAGAATAGTTACAATATTGATATAGCATACATACTCAACATAGAGACTCCTGTTCAGATTTGGACTGAATAACAATTTAATCTGGACCAGGAAAAAAACATAACTGCAACCTGACTTGGTGCGACACATTGGTATCACACCACTTTATCTGTCTTCATTCAGCCCATCACTATTCACCTTAGTGCCAGATTGTTGTCGGATGTTGGAGTTCCAGTTGAAAAAGTAGAATAGCTTGTACAAACTAGCTGATACAAAAAAGAAAGGTGACTGTCAGCATGCATTTGAGAATGACTAGAGATATATATATATTGACTTAATGAAGAGTGACAACACAGAACGCCCCTACGACACCAACCATTTGGACAAAACAATCCTAAAAATAAGTTTACAGTTTAGCATACATTTTTGTGCATGCATTGATCTGCATTAATATCATAAAGTACGCTATGATATTGAAACACACTAAGCTCTGGCAATGTATCAGTGCCTTTGTACATGGACCAGCAAAGTGGAGGATATATTGGCTGGTTTGGATTATATAGCTGAGCTTAGCCTTTACTGTAAATCTAGTTTGGGTGACCTCCAGAAAAAACCTGTCCTGAGCCTGTCCACCCAAGTAGAACAACACTATAGGTCATAATGTCAGTCACCAAAAATCTCTTATAGTCTTGTTTAAGTGATAGTTGTTATCTAGTAGCCGTAGTAATTATGAACTGGAGAAGTGACTCAGTTCAGATGATGTCAATATAAGATGACACATTTCCATATTCAGAGATTTCCAGTTGGGTGGCCTGTTAGATTATAACTTGCAAAAATCGGACTTTGGAATTTGTTGCAGGAGACTGCTGTTTGCTTTCTGTTTCCAACCACAAGTGTCACGTTTCCAACCATGAGTTGGGACAGTCTTATTAAAAAAATGTAACTACAATTGTAATGCTGTTTATTGTTGCCATGACGGAGAAGGTTCCCTGGCTTTAAAGATGTAACTTTTACCCACCCCACATTTAAAGTGATCATTTTACCCCAAACCATGATCTTTCCATAACCCTTACTATGTGTTTTTAGTGCTTAAACCTAATCAGACCTCAACCACAGCGCTGTCTCGCCATAAAACATTATTATTTGTTAACAGTGATTTGTAACGTTTTTGGAAAGCGCAGACAAATAATGGTGTTTTCCTGATTACTTTCAATAGAGGCAGCATATTAGAGAACACTTTATGGGTCGTGCTGGAGTGCATGGTCCAGTGGCCTATTTGGCCAATTCGGAGGACGTTTTGAAAAAAAAAAACACCTCACGCTGAAAAAAGTACACCACGATTTTTGGATAACAATGGGGGAAAAAATGACTACTGTTTATTTCTGGTTCACATACAGCTAACATAAAACACTTTCTGAAAAGTTTAGAGTAAGAACTTGTTTGGAGCCTGGTTTGGATGTTTTGCCAGTATTAATTTGACTTGCATTTAGTTTGACAAAACCGTAGAGACAGGTACATATCAGCACAAAGACACACTCGTAAACACACACACAGTAAGATGTGAGAGCTTCTTCCCACGGGCTGCCTTTGAACTTTCTACTGGCATTTACTCTGTGAACACACAGGCAAACAAGAAGAAAGAACGTGTCAGAGCAGAGTGAGGAACAAGGAAGAGTAAGCAAAAAGGGAAGTGAGGAGGAACTGAGTGCAGGACTGCTCTGACTGGTTCAGGACATCTCTAATGTGCTGAGGGAAGAGGAAGCCGAAAACTTACTGAGGGGAACTGAGTTGGAGGGAAAAGAGGAGGAGAAAGGGATTAAACAGAGCAGAGTGATGCACTTGGAGTAAAGAAAGGACTTTTATCTCTTGGTCCTCCTGAGCTCTTCCCTTGTTTTCCCCAGTGAAGCAGACAGATAAGAGAGCTGGTGTATGATTGGCTTAACACTTGGCCTGTCGCACGACTGTACTATCACCATGGGATACGGACAGAAGCTGAGGGATTCTGTCGGATATGATGGTATTAAAAACTAGAACATTTCAGAGAATTTTTTTTCTGTGCCTGCTGCATGTGCATATCTCAATATGATTGGACATGTTCCTTACAAAGACAAACACCTTCACTCACATACATACAACCACATACACTAAAACACACATGAATCTAAAACGGATTAGCCCCTTATTAAGATACTGTTACTTTCTAGGGATTTTATTTTGAAAAAACACCTGAGTCTCCAGCATTAATACAATTTCTGTATTTGGAAAAAGTGTATAGTTTCCTGTAAACATAAAATGACTGTTGTGGGCTTTTATATTGATAAACAAGCCTCATCCTGGGCTTCCTGTCAAGAAGCAGTTACCATATGGGGCTTTTATTTTGAAAAACTAGGTCCATCCCCAGTTCCCTGTTAACATTCTCTGTCCCAATTCAGGGGCCACATCCTTCGAAGGACGAAGTCTATAAAAGCTTGTCTTACATAGATTGTGAAGGTGCGTAAGCTGTGATTTCATAAAGACCATAGTAGTTATCAAAAAGTGCTTTGAACCCAACAGAGTTCCAAGTCTTGTGACCTGTTTCAACTTTTAATCACGTGTCTGCCACAAAGTATAAAAAAAAGTGGTGTGGCTCCAAGGAGGATTGATCAATATTTCATCCAGTGTGGCCTAAAAACATCCCATTTTTTAACTTTGTGTGAAAAGTATATGTCGGATTGCTCACAGTCATGGTCATAGCACACTACTTCTTGTTTAAAGTACAAGTTTTGATGTATTTTTTGCATATATGATGGAAACATCATATATGCATGACTACTTATGCGGGAGACAAATAATGGTATGGTAAAAGTATAAATGTGCCTTTGCATGGCAGAGGAATTGGTGCTTTATTTGTCTGACTTTCATTTCTGTCCATATTTCTTTACAACATAAAGAATATTTGCTTTCATAGCCCAGTGATATGATCATCAGAAATGATAAGCATAGCCAAACCAGTGTGGTTTTCATTATCTTGAACCAAGAAGGGATCCTATTGATAAAGTTTAATACAATATATGCTGAAGATTCCATGTACCAGCTGAGCTAACTGCAGGTACCTATTTTTGCCTGTTTTAGCTTGGTTCTGTTTCACGCAGTTTATTTGAGACTTCATTAAGAAGCAGTCTCTCATTAAAGTAGGCTACAAATATTTGTTCCTTTAGGAGCTTACAGTATGATTTTCCGAATGACTTGATTTTGCACTTTTTATTAAAGGATTTTATTAAAGTTTCATGATTGATATGAGCATGCGTGACACAGGCTACTCCTCTTTGATATTAACCATTTTTTAAGTTGTCATAATAATAAAGATACTCCGTGAACATCTAAATCTTACTTTATAGTTTTCTTAGTAGCTGTATACTTTTCAAATTATTTGAAATTAAAGGCTTGGGTCTGGCTCATTGATAACTCTTATCAGTCTAATCAGCACTTTTGTGCTGGGCAGCACTATCTAGGGTAGGGCACTACAAAGAAAGTGATAACCCCGAACCCTAACCCATATTTATGGCACCCCCTCCCAGAACATAGTTCACATGTCCCTGCCCTTTCATACTCTTTTTGCATGATTTGCTCCATTTTCATACATTTTCACAGTGAGAGTTAATAGGTCTCTGTTTGAATATATTATGTCTGTTGTGAACATTAACATGCTTTGCCCTCATTTTTTGCTTTTCTCTCATCAATGCAAATATATGGATTCATTTACAGCCAGTGTATCTTTTTTTTATCAGCTTAAGACCCCTCTGATACGACAAACTGAAGATCTAGTCACCACTTAAGAAACAAAAAAGTGAAAAACAGATGTTCAACTACCTTTTGTTTCTTACTGTGATGTCTTCCAAATATCACTTTGTGTACCACTTTCATATAAGTAATTAAGTTTTGGCAGTTTAGTCAACACAAACAAAACACAGCATTAACAGGTGGGCTGTTAACAGTTTATAATTTGTACTGAAACAGTCTCTATCCTGCTTAACAGTGATAATGTAACAACATCTGTCGCAGGACAGAGTGAAAATGATACGGAGGATAGAGTGAAAAGGAAACTAAAATGTGAAGAGCAAGCTGTTGAAGTTTTTTCCAGGAGTAGGAGAAAAAAAGGCAGCTACTGCTTTGTTTTTCACACCAAGGAGAGGTTATAGAAGCATGACTCTAGCAGCAGCAGCAGCAGCAGCAGCAGAGTATTCATCATCATCATCTAGCTTATGGCTGCACACTCGATGCTGGAGCTTACCTCACAGATAAGAAAATCAAGGGCATACACTTGCACTGCACTAGTTTGACAGACCTGTAGTCAAGTAGACAAAAAGAAGAGAAATACCATTTCCTATTATGTTTCTCTGCTGCCTGTTTCCTTAGTCGGAAATTGTCCCGGGCAGCCGGCAGCAGAGCTGTAGCCTTGTCAGCCTCATCTAGTGACATACTGTCTCATGCCTCGATTCCACCAGGTGCATCTGCATCACGTTCTGTATGCGATGCGACCACCAAAGCTGATCACAGCCACTCTACTCAATGCTTGTGATCCCACCAGACACAGCACAAGACGTTTCAGAAGTGGCTCTTTGCTCTTATTTTTGACAGTTACTGTGTCAAGCTGCACCGAGCAGATCAAACCAAGCAGGAAGTAAGACACAGAAACAGCATAGAGCATCAGGTCAATATTAAGAAAAAAGCACAAAACACTGTGCAGACTCACAGTTGTCTGCACAGTCACTATATCACCATTATGTCATAACTAGTGGCACAAGGCCAAAGATCCACTGAGTATATGTGTCATGATGTCAGAGTATATCAGACACCATGGAGGACGGAGGAAAATCACAAGATTTTAATTGACACCACTGCTGCCAAGACAGCCCCAGTCACTGGCTTCCTCTCCTGGTAGACAGGTGCCTCTCTTTTCTCTGGTGCTGCCAGGGCAAAATGCTACACTTCTGAAAGGCTCCCAGTAAGGTATGACACCACATGAAGGATGGAACAAAACCGCATCGTAGCCAGAACAAGTCATAGTCATACCCAGTGGGATCAAGGTGTCACTTATTATTTATTACACTGTGTCCAGCTGCCTGTATTTCCCCTAGCCTCAGATACCCATTGACCTTGACATGCATGTAAGACTTACATGGTAAAGAAATTCAGATCTGACTGCTAAAAGGAATTTGGGAACAGTTACTAACATGAGACCTTTTTCACCATTTTATGAAGTTTCTTTAGGGTTTTAGGCAGTTTTATTGGTACAATAATGAAGCCCTCATTTTACCCTTTCTTTAAAATACTTTTACTTTTAGATTTCAAATGATATATCTTAGCCTACAAGACAACTTTGTGGGGTAACACTGTGTCTACATTGAAAACATATCAGCTCCATTTTTCAGCCTCTGATTTATGTGTGTAACTACAGTGATTGTGTATTGGGATGTATTGGAGTGACCTACACTCAACATTGTATGTGGGTGACTCCACACAAACAGAGCACCTGTTGCTGCTGTTCCTATGTTGAACATAATGTTCATGCTACGCTTTCAGTGTACACAAGCTGTTAGTGTGTCCTCTGACTTTTTTTTTTTTTAACTAATCACTCTGGAAACATGTTCCATTAAACATTGAATCTGTGGATGTAAAATTCACATATCAGGGTGTGTCCAGGGTGAGCAGGGGAGGGAAAAGGCTTTTTTTTAAAACTCTTTTTAACTTCTTAACTCCATCTTTCTTCATGAGCTAATTTTTTTATCCACATATTATTATATTAGAGATATTGCATATTTCCAAAAGCTTTGAAATAACAGATTTAGCTTCAAACATACGTCAGACATGTTTTAAGACATACAAAAATACTCTGCTTTAAGTAATAGTGATATATATATGTGCACTGGAGGCTTCCAGTTGTGATGTCACCAATAATGTTCGCAGGTATACACCTTAAACTCAGATTTTCTGTGAGCGCAGAGAAACTCTCCACTTTCACCAGTTTGAAGTGAAATTCTTCTGCAACATCTTTCTCTCTCTACACAAATTGTCGTCATTTTGTTTTTTTCTGCTCTCTCCCAAAGCTCTTTTTTAGTTGTTAAAAAAATCTGTTTTTCTTTTTTCCTTTCACTTGACTTCCTTCCGTAGTTCCACCTCTCATTAGTCGTTTGTGTTATACAAACTCTGTCTCCCTCTTCTTTCCCCGACTACTCCTCCTCTGCTAATCTAT
Source organism: Scomber scombrus (assembly GCF_963691925.1). Taxonomy (NCBI): domain Eukaryota; kingdom Metazoa; phylum Chordata; class Actinopteri; order Scombriformes; family Scombridae; genus Scomber; species Scomber scombrus. The sequence goes on from NC_084978.1 coordinate 18,087,477, forward strand.
TGATTTTACTGTTCAATATCCTGAAACTAAGAGGAAATGGGGAGAAAAAGGAAAGGAAGCCAGTTGGAGAGGATATTGGAGAGAAGAAAGAATTCTGAAGAGTGCGAAGATTTTTTGAATAACAGACTGCTCAGTGAAGGTTTTTTCCCTCATTAATGTGGAAAGAAAGGACAGAATGAAGAGGAAGCATATTTTTGATGTTTGGCTTTGAGCCACATTGTTCAGTTTCAGGATCAGTTGAGGAATGCTTTCAGCAGTGGAAAAAAGAGGGGTAGAGGAAGAGAGTTGATGAATGAGGGAGGCTATAAAAATAGAAAGCCAAGAGGAGAAGGGGGGATGTAAGCAGAAAAGAAAAGAAGTCGTTTGTCTCTGTTTAGAGTTGCTGGATTGGCTGTGAATGCAAATGTTCTCATTGATTAGCCTGATCCTTATGTGACTTTACAGTCTGGAAGGAATTAATGGTTGTAATATGATACAGCCACCTTTGTTTTCAGCCTAATTGTGTTTGCATATGTGTCTGTTACTAAAGCGGGAAAGTACCCCCAATAAAAAAGTAGTTTGTGTTTCACTTTAGCTATCCTCAAAAGCAGGTGATAAGTACTTTTGTGGGTGTGCATGTGTGCAATCTGTATGCGTGCAGTGTTGCTTCATCCTCTCAGCACCACATGTAAAATTCAGCGTTACCTGTCCGTTCATATGAATGAGATTCGGCCTGTCAATTTCAAGGCTGTAGACACAAATACTGGATAGACTCCAGTGGAGCTGTGCTACAGGAAATCAAACTCCCATTTCTTTTCTTCGTCTCTTCTCTTCTTTCTCTCACTTCTTAGTTTGTGGTGCCTCTCTTCCATCACTCTGACTTCATGTTATCTCTCTTCCTCAGTCCTCATGCTCTCTCCTGTTTCCTCTCTACCTGTATTTTCGCTCTTGCTTTTAAAATCCAGTCCATACATCTATAATTTACTGTATTTCTTGCTTAGTCCATTTTGCTATCTACTTCACAGCTTCACTAATAAATCCAGGTTCAAAATGGACATAAACAAGCTCCTATTACTGCTGTGGTATCTCACTCGTAATGCTCAAACTACTTTTTTGCCAGGAAATGTATGTAGATAAAGGTTATAATTAAAAAACTTTTACTTTTCAGTGAAATTTAGTCTAGTTTAAATAGAGGGTTACACTTCTTTTCATCTGCAAATCAGCACTCAGACTCTTTGCTGTTATCAGGTGCTCCAACAAAAAAATTAAATGTAAAATCTTCAATCCTCCTCTCCATGAAATTAATGAATTATTATTCTTCTCCATTAAATCTTCACTTTTGTGTTCTGAGCAGTATGCTCACTCTGGTTCATCCAAGGACCACAAAATACAGACGTCTGCCTACAGTGAGCCACTGATCTCTAAGGGACAGGGCTGTGTCCTTCTGCATGTTTCCAGACCAAAGTTCCAGTTTTATTATCTAAAGTGTTTCTGATTATTGCTAAATTATATATTTCATCTGGTTAGACAATGGAGGTCTGATAGTTATGTGTAAATTTAGTCACACCAGTGTTTTGAGACTGATTTACTTCCACATCCACACTATCTGTCAATGGTGGAGGTGGTGGTGGTGGTGGTGGTGGTGGGGTGCTGTCCCTGTTTCCCCTGGCAGTGTAAATGTACTCAGTTTGCAGCTAAGCACCTAAAGCCAGTTCAGGCATACCCACATGACCTCACCCTATTATGGGATTGAGTGCTGGTCATAATGTTAATAGTATCTAATGCCTTTAAAATCACTTAGAAAACTACTGATCCAAGTAATTTTGTCAAGTGTGTGACAGTTAATGAGTTTCCATATTAAACACTCTCCGGTACGGATTATGACAATGGCCAGGAAGTCTGTATAAACCCTTATAATCCTGTTACCTCCATCAGTGGCCTTTAACTGGTCTTGTAAAGGTCATATAAATTTCTAATATAACTATTGCATAAATCAAGCTAATATCTTTATGTGACATGCTTTGAAAAGAACCATTTTTCATGTTAAACTGTATGTCAGAAATTACTATCCTAACCTCTTATTTGTTCAAAAGTATTAGTTATAGTTTATCTCAATGTTATGAACACGACTGTTCCTGTTGACTTAGGATTTAGGATTTAATCAGGATTCCCAATCAGCTGATGCAGAATATCAGCTACTCTTCCTGCAGTCCACAAGACATAAAAAACATGACAACAAATAAGATACCAACAGACAAAACAACCAAATGATATTAAAATCTGAAATGTATAATGTAATATTCTTTGTTGCAACATACATGTTCTTATTCATATCCACTTATATATTACCATACACTGAGTTCATGAGCACTAAATATGCATACAAAGTAAAATCTCACAACATCTTCATATACATAAGAAATAAAGTTTAAAAAAAGGCGTAGGGCTATTGGGTGTTGCTTCATTGTGTGCTTTAGCAATGTGAGGTGGGAGTGAGTAAATACACAAATAAGAAGACATATTTTCCAACTAATGAGGACAACATTTTTTGTGAGAACAGGCTCATCAAATACACTATTTGTTTCTCTAGAAGTGTGTGTGTGTGTTGCCTTTCAGTACAAGCATGTGTGTGTAGTCACTACAGTCTTGGTGTTGAAGCAAAACTGTATCCACTGGTCCTAATCAGCGTTCCTCACTTCTGCAGAGGCCGAACCATAAAGTAATCTGATCCACTCTGCACTGTTCTACTATCTGATCACACAGCTCATTTATCAGTTTCATTGGATGCTGATCAGATCCCACACCAGTTGTCTATACAGTAAGTAGGATGTAGCCTGAGGAAGACAGCAGACACAAAAAAGAGAGGGAAGAAAGAGAGGAAGAGAGGAGAATGAATTAGAGACCATGGGGAAATGGAGAGCATGGGGAGGAATTCAACAAGGTTCCAGACCCATGAATAAAAGTGCACAATAAATTTTTAATGCGGTTTAGTTTCCACCGAGAGGCCAGATTTGCATCCACATCCCCTGATTATGACATCTTCAGTCAGCGCTGCAGGCTTGGCTTTGCCTATTTTAATGTTAATCTGCGCATTTGTGCAAACTCACAAATACCCACTTGTGAGTATAGGCACATACTCACACACACACGCACAGGCACACACACGCCAGATTAACAGAGGTTACTGCTGCTGAGGGAAGCTAATCGAACTGAAGCCATTCCCACTTTGATTCCACACTGAATCAGTTTGGTTGCCTGTCTACTTTTTCCTGTCACGGACTACCTGAGGGATCTGCTATCAGATGAGATCTCAGTCCATCGTTTTAAGCTGGAGGAAAGGAAAAAATGAGCTGACGTGGTGGAGACCTTAGAGACTGAATGAATGTGAGGAGGTCATCACAGAAATAAAAGACCTTTTTAAATATGCCCTCACATGTAAAACGACAGCCTTGCTACAATTTCTCGACAACTGACCTTTTGCTATCATGCAAATAACGAGTGTGAGTCATGCACACTAATAGCCCTGTTTTGAGTGTTATCCGAGTTTGGATTATATTTGGAATATAATATAGAGATCCATGTGTCCATATTTATCATTTTAACCATTTCAGAGTAGGACATCAGTAATCTGTAATAAATTGAATAATAAATCCATCAGCTCCTGCAGCTCCTCAGATAATATTCATTAATTTCTCCACCCCCTAGTTTCAAGTTATGGAAAAAACAAGCTACATTTACATAAAATTGTGGTTTTGTTTATTAATTGATACATTCTTTAGTTTAAAATTACAGATGGTGGGGCTATATTTAAGAGCTGTGTTCAAATTGTTACTGCAAATTTCCCAACAGTCAGTTACAGTACAGAAATAAATAGTTTTCTCTGCATGTAAGGTCACATTATTTAACAGGAGGTGCTGTTAAAAGGAGAACTGTTAGCCATTGTAAAACAATGTCATTGGATAGGGCTGACAAGTTTAAAATGTAATTATTGTTTAATGAATGCAAGTGAGTAACTTGCCAGTGTTTTCTTGCAGCCTAATGCAATGGTATCATATTATTGTATATATAACCTTGATAACTTACTTATTATTTCCTATGCAAATACAGTAAAGCCTAGACATAAAAATTGGTTTGCCATTGCATTTCAAATCTTTCAGTTGTTTTATATTTCAAACTGCAAATGTCAAAAGGACTACACATTGTCATCACTTTGCTGCTCTAAGTGTCATAAAACAGCAACATTACGCAACAAGTATTTTTAGTAGGATCACTTTCACCCCCATTTCTAAAGACTTTTGATAAATATGGGCTCTGGTTACTAGCTGCCTGGACTTACTACATTTACCACTGTACTGGATTTAGCATCTCTATGTAATCATCAGTAATGGAGGATGAAAGCAATAATAAAAATGATCCTTTGCATTACCTCCATCAGCCTCTCACTTTTATATCTGCACGTAGGCCATTATTACACAGTTTATCATCATTTTTTTGTTTTACAGACCTTCTATTACATGGTTCAATATAGGGATGCAGCATGTGAACATGGCAGAGAATGATTAGGAAAAAAAATCAATTCTGTCCTCTGACCAAAAGTCAGACTTTGACACCAGACATTGGCATTCACACTGAGCACAACACAACCATATTAACCAGTACGCAGAATATGTTGATTTGTGTGTCCCCAAGTAGCTCTTACACAACATTTCCCCATTGACATGTCTGCCCTTTTTTTTGCCTCTAGGGAGACTGTCTGAACACAGCAGCCTACTTTAACGTGATCTCCTAACTGCTGAACAACAACATTTAATGGAATGACTTACTGTGCACAAACATGCAGTCAATTAACCATAATTAAAATGGAGGTGCTGCTAAATAAACTGCATCATGTACAGTTTTATGATAAAGGAATCCCATTTTCACCGACAGCTGTTGTACTACATTTTAAACAGATTTTTAATTAAACCCCTAAAAAGACTTAATTAAATGGTTCAAATTCTTGCCTGCGACCATGTTTGCAACTTTCAGTGGAAACTGTTGAAAGACTTCCTTCACTGTGAAACTCACCACGGAAAATTCCTACAAAGACGATATGATAATAGCGACTGAGTTTTATCTCCTTGTAATCACTTTGAAGGGTTTGAATGACATTGGGGCAGTCTCGCAGTGAGCTAAACAGGCAGTTAAGCCTTTTGAGATGAGCGCACTAAAATATTAATAGGGGTCCTGGGCAACGAAAGGTCATCCCTGAGACTTAGGCTGAATAATAAGAGTCCCAGTAGCAACCACTGTGGACCTGAAGTAACAGCAGCTAGCAGAAAACAGCAGAGCAATAGCACCTCAGCAGCAGTCCTGCACTGCTGGACACAGTAAATGCTGTTATCTGATGAGAACAGATAAAACACATTTCCTTGTACACACAACATGTTTGTAGCTGCAGGCCAGAACAAGCTCAGCAGAAAATACCAACACGTTGCACATTGTCCAGATGGTACAGAAATCAACAAGACAACAAATATATTAATTCCACAACAATCTGGTTCAGATGTAACCACACAGAAAATAAAGTTATTTACTGTGAGCCTGAATCTGAAGTTCCTGGATGTTTTAAACTGGTACAAAAAGAGTATAATACAGTGAGGAAAGATAGAAGAATAGGAAGCTCTATCTTGACTTGATACAAGTCAAGATATACATTTATATAGCCTTAAGTTACAAATCCCAAATTTACCTCAGAGGATTCATATTCTGTACAAAACTGCTCTACAACAGCAGAAATCAATAAATACAGAAGCTGTCAAACTGAGATTTAAAAAAAGGTGAGAACAACATGTGTTCTTTCATCTTTTTTGTCCATTTGAATTATTCTTCCTGGTGTGAAATAACAAACGGAATTGTCAAGATTGTGATTGAAAGATTGTGATTTTGGTGAAATGCTAATAATCTAAATGTTGTATCTCGTGGTTGAAGTCACTGAAGACTTTTTCTGTATTAAACCCATAGCACAATCTTTAACTAACCTTAACCACATGCTAAACATAACCATGATAACCACGACAAACTTTGATAATGCTGTAGATGCTGCAAGCTCTCATAGTATTGCATGATCTGATGTTGCCAATGAAGATTTTACTTACATTCAGTATCCGCATTACCGTTGTAAATCAATTTTCATCATATATGTAGTTACTGCATCTGGGCTTTGTAGGTACAACAACCTCAATCCTTAGATCCTCATTAAGATGAGGAAAATCTCCACGAAAAAATCCTAAAAAGGTAGTAAACTTAAATGCCTTTCCTAGTTTCACCTCTAATTTTGCACACTTTCCTGTATCCTCCCCACCCCCACCTCTCTCTCTCTCTCTCTCTCTCTCTCTCTCTCTCTCTCTCTCTCTCTCTCTCTCTCTCTCTCTCTTTCTTTCTCTCTCTCTATCTCTCTCTCTCTCTCTCTCTCTCTTCCTCACTCTCACTCCCCCTTTCCTTTATACTGTGCCTCTTCTCTAAGAATGTACAATTTGCCCTCGATGTGTTTCAAATTACATGCCACATCAAATAAGGCTATCTCATAAGACTGAAAGCGTAAGTGCAAGTGTGTGCACGTGTAAGTCTTTTAGTATTCTACCACCTTCAGAATCTGATTCCTATTGAATGAATCTCTAGAGCTGAACTCAGTATTCAGAATGAGTAACATGGGATTGTAATAGATCTGATAGACATCACATACTGTGCCATTATCACTGACCTTTCTTTCTTTCTCTCTCTCCTCTCTCCCATCTATTCCTTTGTCTCTCCCCTCTGCAATCATTTAAAGGAAGCCGAGGTAAGTAAATCCATTGCGTTTGTTATTTCATATACTACAGTACTATTTAAATCTTCATAGCATTGTTGTCTGGCTTTAAGGCATAGTCTGGCTTTAAGGCATTGTTGCAGAGCTGCAGAGGTGTCACAGATATACATGCACAGCAGGTTGGAAAACTGGTCAGCCATAACGTGGTATAGTTCAGCATATTAAAATGATTCAAAAGTGGTTTGATATATTTCTACCTTGAAGCAAGTTTAGCAATTTTTAACACAGTTTATCACATTTGTAAGTTTCAAGAATCTTGACCTTACAAAAAATGTAAAAAAAATAAATACATTAAAAGAAAAACTCTTATGTGAATTATTAGTGTTGGTGTCTGTCAAAATACTGAAAGGAAGCTTATAATACTTTGCCCAAAGTATGGGGACACCTGAACACCACATCCAATGTAATTGTTGATGATGTCATTCCAAAAACAGGGACATCAAATGCTGCTGTAACAGCCTCAATTCCTCCCAGAAGACTTTCACAAGGCTTCAGTAGGAAATGACTTATATTTGCGGAAATCCCACTTTGCACTTTCATAGCTATACAAGATATTTTTATAATAGAGAAAGATGTACATAAAACAAGTAAAGAAGAAGTGAAGATGCATGATGCATGAAGTAGAGGGAGAAGCTAATTAGGTTTCCTCTCCTCAAATACAATTTTGGGTTGCCTAAAACAACGGCAGTTGTCATTTATAGAACGAGGACTGGATGAGTGGATCAACAGTCCATTTTCTCTGTTTCGTATGTGTAATTTAGCCTTCCTTTCTTTCCTTCTCTCTTTCCCTCCTTCATTTAATAATAAAGGAGGGAGAGATTCTGCTTTCAAACGCAGCAGGTTTCTTCTGTCTGGTTCAAATTGTGTCACTGACACAGGCTCACTCCCTGCTGACACACATATGGCTTGCTCTGGGTACTACTTTAGATGCAGACACCGCCACTTCCTGTGTGCGTGTGTGTGTGTGTATGGGCAGGTATACCTGTCATAGTGAAGAAAACACTTCAGACTACTTCCAGTGCAAACATAAATTATACAAACAAGCAAATCTCTCTCAAATGGAGTTCACAGTGTATGTTCAGACCATCATCAGCTGATCTTACTGAACATCAGCCTCTTTGTATAACAGAGTGGTCTGTTGAAATACTCAACTTTTGCTGCTGGTGTTTCCGGCCAGTGGCTGCTGCTGCGTTGCAAGTTTAAAATGCAGCACCTAATGTACCACTCCTGCCTTCCCCTTAGTAAAAGGGGACTTATCTTTCTATTTGTAATTTTCTGTTGTTTTTATACTGCTATAATGTCAGGTATCTATGTTAAACATGGTTGAAGTGTCAAAACTTGAGGTGAATCTACATAACAATGCTCCCTGTAAGTCAAGTCAGTGCTTCAGCCTGCTCTATATGCTGCATTTTCATTGTTACCTCTCGTTTCCCATCAAACTGACGTCAAATTTTTGGGCACATGACGGTTGCTGTGGTTGTCCACTAACATACAGTATGTCATATTGGATTTTGGCTTCAACGTGCACAAAGTTGATGTTTTGAGTAACAAAAGAGAAAAGGAAGTGAAATCTTTCTACTATAGTTTGTTTACTTAAACATTGGAGCTGGCAGATTCATGGACTATTAGCCCATATTTTCAAATGTGTGCATGGTACACATAAACAGACGTGTTTTAACTAGGGCTGTCCTCCTAACACAGTTTGTAAAAGCTCTACACAACATGAAATATCTATCTGGAATAGTTTGTTCCCAGTTTGATCATTTTCAGTGGTGAGACTCTTTCCATGACTGTAGCTCATGCTGCTTCTATATCTTAGTAGCAATACTAATTTGCAATTTTACAAATATGATTGGGAACATCCCAACAGCTCAAATATACCACCTTCCTCTTTAAAACCTTTCCTCTCCTTCTGTCATATTTATTCACAATAACAGCAACTGTTCTTTATAAACTGTTCTACAGATTAAAAGTCCATTTTGACCTTGAAGTTAAAGGTTTTTGTCCTAGTTCAACTCTCTCTACTGGAGGCTGTAACTTTCTTTAATCCCCTGTGTTTCTCCAAATATTTTTGTCCCATTTTTATACTTGCAAACAAGCTTCATGCTTCAGTATATTGTCTTTCTTCCACTGTAATCACTCATTTTTATAAAACAAGTAGGAAAGGAGTGAAGAATGAGGACAGGATTTCTCAGTAGTCTGGTTTAATATTTGGGCTGTTTTCTCTCTGGTCTACAAAGTAATTCAATGACATTCTCAGCGTGGAGTTATTTTTTCATAACCCAGTTTCTTGTGTTGTGTTTCCACTCAGGATGACTACTTCAAAAGCTGGGCTCCTGCCAAGTCTCTAGACCAAGGTGAGTCCTGCTGTTTTGTGTTTATATGAATGCATACTGCATGTGCAACAAAGACTGGGTGTCAAACCTCAATACTTTTTGAATACCAGTCAAAATGTGTCTATACAGAAGAATCAAGTATCAAAGCCTGTCAAGTGTAGAGAGTTGGCATTGAATGCTTAGTCAAATGCTTACCCTTGTTTTATGTGATCAAATAGATACAGGCTGGTGTTATATTGACAGCAGTCCAGACAACATTTATAATAATAATTATTATTATTTCATTCATATAATACAGTGCATACAACACATGCAGCTCATAGTGCTTACACAAAAACACATAAATACTTCTAAGTTTTTGAGACCACTATTATATAGACCAATTATATAAAATGAAGCCTATAAAAATATGTTTTAAGATTTAATTTAAGGTGTCCACCATGTCTGATGTATTCACCTCATCTGGGAGGCTATTCCAGTGGCAAGGGCCTATGACCCAAAATGCAGTATCATCAAAGGTCTTAGTTCTGGTGTGGGGAACATCCGATTCCAGTTTGAGGATTTCAGGGGTCTATGAGGGGCATACCTAACCATCATGTCAGAAACATAATCTGGTGCTGACCTGTTAAGAGATTTAAAGATTAAAAGTAAAATCTTGAAATGAATTCCTAAATAAACCACACTGAAATGGACCAACTGAATTCAAACCAACAGACAAACTACAGCAAAAAACTACAGTACAACACATAATATTACAGAGGCACAGTTTGCCATTAAAATGCAGCTTTGAAGGAAGGCAATATATGACATGTTGGCAGCATAATAACTATAAAAAAGGTTTTATAAATCAATGAATAAACTGTATCGCATAACTTGAAAGTACACTGCTAAACGTCTACTGTAAAGTGATGTTAAACAGCGAGGCAATGTAGAAAATGACCAAAAAGTAACAGAAATGAATTGCTTCATTTGGATTGCACCAGCATTAATGTTCTTAGGCCCAAGAGTGCGGTTCTGTATACTTATTTTATGTTTACTTCACATCATATATTATTCAGTCACGGTTGTTCAATGGTTCTCTTTGCAGCATGTAAATTAGAAAGAGTCCAACTGGACTAATTGTGCTGTGTTGAGTACACTGCTGCCAGAAGTCCAATCATCATTGGGGTGTGTGCGTGCGTGTGTGTGTGTGTGTGTGTGTGTGTGTGTGTGTGTGTGTGTGTGTGTGTGTGTGTGTGTGTGTGTGTGTTTTCCAAGGAGAAATGCTGCTACTTTTCTCAGATACGTACTGCGGACTTACTATGGAAACAATGCCAAGACCACTTTATCAATCACACTCAAGAGTGTAATGCTCATAGACCTCTAGTAACTCTTGACTAAACTCAATTATTACAAACACACACTCACTCTCAGTCTCTTCACGCATGCATGCACACACACATACACACACACGCACAGTTTAGAGGTTTGATTGGACTGCAGCTCTCTGAACAGCACAACAAACTTTTAATCTTTCCACCACTGAGTTTGTTCTGTTCTGTGCTGGCTTGGTTTGCATATCTAGTACAGTAACTGTAACTCTTCAGGGAAAGACTTGCTGAGCAGGTTTATCTGGGCCAGCTCCTCCATGGATACTGTGCCTAATGAGAACAGCCTCACATCAGTGCATCAAATTTTGGAGTTACTCTCTAGTTTCTCAGAGACGACTGAAGACAAAACAGAGCGTCATTCTTCTAACGAGGGACTAAGTACATAACATGTAATGGAGGACAAAATCCAGGAGAAGCACATGCATAGAAGCCTTATTTTAGATGAAAATACAATGGATCAGGCAACCATACAAGTTTAGCAAAATGATCTAAACAACTTTATTTGGAAGTAACACTAAAATTGAGCACACCTTTAATGTCGGAAATGATTCCTCACTGAACTAAACTAAACATCACCTTCAAGTCAAAGTAAACTGGGGGCTTGTTTTTCGTGTTTCTTGCCCCATTTAGACCTAGAGTGTCAACCATGTTGCTGCTCTCTGAGATCTCAGTAATCCAAAGTACAATGTTATCACACTCAATAGAACTGATGGTTTAGATAGATTGACAATAGGAACAAAAAAAACACCAGTAGTAATAATCCATAGTTTTTCATTTGTTGTAGCAGGAGACAGTACAATACGGTGGCCCGTAAAGACCATACACATATGAAATCAAACCTCAAACTTTAAGGAAATACACTACAAATTAAAAAATGCTACAAACTGTTAAACACATAGAAAAGTGAAAACACAAACATTAAGAGAAATATCAAAACAATATCAAAAATCATTGGTAACTTAGTGTTTGATTGTGGCTTGATGAGGGTTAGGGTTAGGGTCTGTGGGAAGACACCTGAGAGAAGAGACAGTGAGTGTTGACAATTTGTTGAAGATAGGAAGCCATGCAATTTGAAACATTTTTAAAAAGCCTGTTGGAAGAATATCAAGACAGCAGAATGAGGATATTTGATAATGTCTTCCAAGTTTCATGGTTGATCGAGTAAAATTGCATCAAAGTATTTGAATTGGTATTAACTGGACACAAGACAACACTTTCCCTGTACTTGATATGCAGTTCCTGGTGGATAGAAGTTCAGAGACTACTGACACAGGAGGGTTTGATAGCCTGTCGACAGTAGCAAACGAGGCACGTCCATTAGTATTGTTTTTGATGATGTCAGAGAAGAAGGACCGTCCTGCATTTCTCAGTTCCAAATTATAAATGCAAAGTCTCTCTTTATACATGTCATAATGAACTTGGAGATTTGTTTTTTGCCACCTGTGTTCAGCTTTTTCACATAGTTTTTTCTGTTCTCACCAGCATTGTATTTCTCCACGGAGATCCTCACCTTAGTGGCTACAATGACATCAATAACATTTGTAATTTTAGAATGAATTGAAATGAAAGCTGTATTACTCAGAAGCCACCATAATAATCTTTACGACAGAAACCATTTTATAATTACATATTTTTCAACATTTACTTCATTTAGAAAAAAATCTTGAAAGCCCTTTCTCTCTCTAAAATCTCTCCAGCCTTCTACATTGCTCACATCACAAAGTAAGTTTATACATCACTGCATCATTTTGACAGGACACACTGAGGTGACTGTGTGCTCTTGAAAATATGGCATCTGTGCTCTTCTCCAAATAGTTGTTTCATGTAGCTGAAACACAGGGCAGCTTTGTGCCAAGGATTGAAAAACAGACACTATATGAAAGTGCAGAAACACATTATTTTTCGTCCATCTTCTGTTTGCCTTTTCTGTGCTGCTGCGGCGATGAACTTCAGCTGCAACATGAGTGCTCCCCTGCTGCAGAGCTGTGAGCACTCTGCTCCTGCTACCATCACTATGCACCACGCAGTTATACTCCCGCACAAACAGCACATTGGAGAGTAAGCAAAACAGTAAAACAATTAGACAGCAAATAAATAATGGGAATCAATCCGACAATCTGGTCAGCTTTGGGAACATTTAATGGTTTTTGTGTCTGCAACGCTTTTAGTGGATTCCATTTTCACCTAGCTGATGCAGCAGATATCACACTTCTAACTGTTAACTTCACCTTTCGACTCCAACCAGTGTCCAGCCTGAGGCATAGTATGGAAAATGCCTGAAACCCTTTCCTAAACAAAGCTACAGCACTGACTTACTATAAAAAGCATTTCTTTGCCGTTGAAATTGGTATCATAAATCATGTTGAGGGACATTTTAGTCATTACAACGGACCAAACTGCAGGCTAAAAGACAGAAATCAAGTTTTCTTCCTGTGCTGTAGCAAATGAATAGGCTGCCAAAGTTATACTGTTATGTCTGAAGAACACTTTAAGAGGAAATAAAACAGACTGAATTTCAGCAGAGTAATGTAATCTCATAAACTCTGATGTGTGTGTGGGCATATTACAAATATCATATTGAAATGACAAGTGAAACCATAACACTTGATTGAGTATCAATGCAACTGAAAGGATTCCAGCATCAATCACCACCTGCTGATCTCAGTTTGACTAATGTATCACGGGTCGCCCTTGGAGACTAATCAGCAGCAGGAAGGTTGACGAAGGAAAATCCAGTCCCTTGATGAATCACTCGATGATTAATGCTTCCCTCTGTAGCATCTAATGAATGAAATCGGGGGGATCACAAATTACTTGTTGGTGATACTGAACAGCAAACGATCGAATCCACTGGTGGTATATCAATTTTCCAGACTTCTTGTGTGGCTAAATGAGGTCAGGCTGTATGTTTGTAGCTTATTGTAGAGCAGTGGAAAACATGTATTTGTGTCCAAATGAATCATGCTCAATTTCAGAAATATCCAGAATCAAATACAGTCTCTAAAACCAGTTCATTCCTTTGCCTCACTCATATGAACATATGGTCCAACTCATAAGTGTACTGATATAATCAACATATCAGGATGTCTGTAGGGAGGTATGGTATCAGTATTTTGCTTGCCTTTTAAATCCAGTGGTCTCTTAATGCTTCAGTACAACAGCATGAATAAGTTGACTTTCACTCTACAGAAGGCAGATACATTATTTCCTCAAACTATAAAAGTATATATATATATATAAAGTATAAACCAGTTCATTTTTGTCTCCATATGTCCATTGTTTCTCTAATTTGGACGGCAGCACTCTGAGAGGACATTTTGTGCATTGAACAACCTAACATACACATAAAACTGAAGGAGCCAAACTTAACATCCTGTGGAGGTGAAGTATTGTGTCAGCTTTTGCTGAGAGGCAATTTACTAAACCAACAGAATCTTATTTAAAGTGCTCCTGCCTACAAAATATATTCATGTAGCGATATCCCTGCTTCATGTGTGTTGCCCACACTGCAGTCACCATTTTTTCTCTCTCCCTTCTTCTTTTGTGTTATGGCAAACTGGATTGCAAATTATTGGTTATTTACCCATCCAACAGTTACTGAGCAACATTATCATTCATTTCATATTGATTCCGATGTATTGAGTTCATCAGATGAAAGTTACATAATGCAATAAAAAAAAGGGTGACTGTGAATTAACATAATGCAGTGATGTGTAAACACACACACATACACATTAGATGTTAGTTGTTTTTGTACATATTTGATCAATATTTAAAGATGTTTGGTTATAATTATCACATTTCCTTTGTGTTATTGTAGTCAGGTCTCTTCTCTGTTGTTCTTCATCTGGTTACGTATCCAAAATCTTCATTTTGACAGTTACATGTGCTTTTGTGTGTGCGTGTGATCAATTTTGAAATGGTCATAACGTAAAATTTGACTATGTCCCAACAATTCTGCAAGTTTTCTAAACTTTTGCACTCACAATACATACTATAACTTGTCTGATCCATATCTAAAGCTGACGGCCTGAATTGCTGCTCAACTTTTAGCTGGCTAAAGTCAGATCTCTGTGGCTAAGATGGAGAGTTTGAAATAAATATTTATATTTATATTTAAGTATTGCTTGTCAAAATATTTTGGAAAAGTTTGATAAATAAATAGATTTTAAATAAATAAATAATATCTATATGTTTTCATAATAAAATGGGAATTATGAATGTTTACTTTGCGTGCGCTTCTTTTAACTGCTTGTTAAACGTCTTGAAACGGTACACTCTAGTGATATGAGAAGGGCAAATATTAATTTGTATTTCAAACACTGTTCATTTGGTCAAAATTCACAGAGCGTTATATTAAAGGATGGGAAAACAATGATTAAATTAGTCTTTTGGCTGAAAGCGTTTCGTTGAGGGAGCTGTAGAAAAATTACGCATTGCACATCAATGTCGCAAACCTTGTAGTCTCCATCGTGTGTGTGGACAGACTGCAGATTCTTTCGCAATGCCACATGAACTTCCACAGTGTTTCCATGGTGACAACTCATTGACCTGTCTATTTCCCAGTCATGGCTATTTAACCTGTTAGTCCTCTCATGTTATGCTTAATGCTGAATTCTTAAGCTCTATAAGGGGGTAGGTGTGTGTGTGGGTGACACTGGCCTGTATCCCAGACAACCCAGTTCGCCCTGTGGGTGGATTAGACAGACATCGGCTGTGCTCAGATCAGGGCTTCATGCTTTCATGATGTGCCAACGCACTGCCCAAAGCTGACCTAGGACCATTGAGTGAGAAGTTACATCATGCATGAGTTTCCCCGTAGAGCCTGAACATTATATCATTAAAACAACATAAGCAACTAATGAAGTAATGTAAACACAAGGTCCACTTACTAGCTTCTTTTGGGTCAATTGATGAAGACACGTTAAGATTATTTTGTCAACTCTACTATTTCCATGGTTAAGAATGAACTTTCATGCTCAACAGTTGAAATGTTTTCTAGACTATGGCAAATCTTTTAAAAAGATATCAGCCCCATGAAGAGAGTAAAATATAAGGGATTTTTTCAGTTTTTGACATCTCAATGAACTGAGATCAAAACAAACTAACACACATTCTCCTGTTTTCGATAAATGAACATACTGTTGTTTAAAGATTGGGGTGAAATCCAATACTTTGTGATGTTTGTGTATTATAATCAGGCAGAGGAATATGAGCACACACATCCACACCAACACACAGCTATGGTTGTTTGTTTCACTCTCCACCCACCTGTGACTGACTGCAGCGATCTGAAGTTGGAGCACTCTCTTGCAGTCATAAAATAACAGCCACGCCCGGATGAAATACCTGCTGTCAAAAATCTTACACACTCGCTCACACAAACACAAAAAGTCCACTGAAATGAATTTAACAGTAGTTTTTAACCTTTTGCAGGGAACTGTGACAATCTTGACATGATAAGACGTAGCTTCACAGTGTATGAGAAATACTCACACAGCTTCTTGTATGAAAACTGCATGTTTGAAAAAGCAGTTTAGTGTCCAGCTAAATTTCAAATTCTGTGTCGTCCAGGTCAGCTCGAACAATGATTTTTTTATTTATTACTGGTTTCCTGCATGTGCTTTATGTTCTGTTCAGTCCCATTTGTAATTGTTGGAGAGAGACAGGGAGAGACGAGAAGTGAGGAAGAGTCCTTGGCAGCAGTAGACAGTTGTACTGTCAGCAAGACCGATGTCAAAATCCGTATTCTGGCTATTTCATTCGGGGTTCTTGTATATCGGCATGCCCAACAGATTTGTGAGGTTGTGATTGCAATACATTATCCGGAGAGGGGAGTCAAAGGGGGGATTACAAATGGCAGGCAGTGTCCCATTATCACAGCTAGTCCAGAGGAGCACAGGAGAGTCAAACTGGCACAGAGACCCAACCAGAGGACATAGAACGGACAAAAGACAGAGAATGGTCTGGTTTAAAGAAACAATAGAGTTTATCAAAGTTAAGTTTTTAATATTCAGATGTGTACTGCCCTTGTTGACTAATTAGATTATATAGCCTACTGTAGTGAGTAAGTGGTTGCTGTAGCAACCGTTTTTGGCAATGGAAACAGAAGTCATTTGTGAAGCACTCAGGTTTGGCAGTGACAGCCACAAACAAAGCCTTGAAAATCTGGAGCTTCCAAATTGCCAATCAGCCTGATTATACGTGGCATTGTGTTTTCCCAGCAGAGTGTTCATCGTTGTTATATATTTCATCAGTTATTTCTCCAACTCACTAACCCTCTGTCTCTGTAAAGATATTCTGAAGTGTGTCCGTTCCCATTTCTCATCATTTCATCCTCACACAGTCTGCCTGCTC
Source organism: Scomber scombrus (assembly GCF_963691925.1). Taxonomy (NCBI): domain Eukaryota; kingdom Metazoa; phylum Chordata; class Actinopteri; order Scombriformes; family Scombridae; genus Scomber; species Scomber scombrus. Next base: position 18,104,366 of record NC_084978.1, read on the forward strand.
CCTTAACTCTGCCAATGCTTCTTAATACGTTCTCATATAACTGTCTCTGATCTGCGCCTGAAGGAGTTAAAAGAATTAGAAGGGGAGAATCCGATAAGAAAAGAGGAAGATAGGACAACAAACAACAGTTAGCACCGCAGGTCTGTGTATTAAATGGAGAGTGAGCTGGAGCAAGAACAAATACCTCATTTCGGTGTAATGTGCTAAGGGTTTGTAGCTCGCTCTCAAGGCGTTCTTTAAACATTGTTTATTGCTCTGTTTTTAATGGCTTGTTGGCCACATCATAAAAAGTGACTCAATATCCGCGACCCTTGGCTCAGCTCTTATCTCGCTCTTTCAGACGGGTTGGTGCTCACAATGTTGAGTCTAAACACATAAATGGTACTATCAGCTGAAACGCACAAATACATGCTACGGTGATTTCAGGTGTATGCAGTAAATTAACTAGTCACACACAGGCGGTAATCAATGATACCTGGAGCCTGCTGAGACGCAGAGAAAGAAAATACACACAGTCACACCAAGGGTATTGTTAATTTAATGAACAGATGAGGCCAATCATATCAGCAAAGCGGTAAAAATTCTATTTAACCAAGATGAGAAAGGAAAGGTATGGAAGGAGAGACACCGAGGAAGTAGCAGCTAAGAAAAGTGGTGATAAAGAAAGGATAAATGTGTCCAGACAGAGCCACGGTGAGTAAAGTGAATTGTTACTACCTTGCACTTCCAGTTTTCAAAGGCAGAGCCAAGACCAACTACAAACTCAGAACAAAATGAAGCTGTGAATCAATGGACTGCAGTGTGTGAACAATGCTGAATGGGCTGTTTTCAAGGGGAGACACACATAACAGTAGATAACAATAATGGGAAGACTGAATCTGTGTGTGGGTGTGTGTGTGTGTGTGTGTGTGTGTGTGTGTGTGTGTGTGTGTGTGTGTGTGTGTGTGTGTGTGTGTGTGTTTGTGTTTTTAATTCTGCACTTTTCACCCCATAGCCAAAGGAGACTCCAATGATCACCGCAAATTAGGGTAAATAAACTTAAGAGGATGTGAGCAGTCAGTCATTGCGAGCGATCATAGCAGCAGCCCTCAGGCTGAATGCCAGCATGTGAAAGGGACAGTGGCACCAGAGGGTCTCGAGGGAGGGCAGCAGAAGGAGAGAGCGGACTAAAGAGAGATTTCCTGTGATAGGATAACTAATACTCGAGAGATAAGAAAGTCACCCCATAATGAGGAGAAGAGAGGTTGGGCAAAGGGGGAGAGAAAGGAAAGAGTGGAAGAATAATGAATATCAGGTGTATTGACAAAAAAAAGTTGGACTAACTTGTCACGCACACACATACATCTTCTTTCTTTTTCCTGGTTGTTCTGTACAGTCGCTAATAAATACAGGAGATGGATGAGTTTGGGAGTTAATCATCTCAAGGTATTAATGTCACAGCCTACAGACAGAGATGACAAACTCCCTGTACTTCAGTGTTTGGCTGCTCTGCTCTCCGCCTGAGGCTCTGCCACCACTGGCCTGCTTCCATATGGGGTGTTGTACTGCAGTGTTTGTGTGTGTGTGTGTGTGTGTGTGTGTGTGTGTGTGTGTGTGTGTGTGTGTGTGTGTGTGTGTGTGTGTGTGTGTGTGTGTGTGTGTGTGTGTGTGTGTGTGTGTGACGATGGATTAGTGCTTTTGTATCTAGATGGATAGGTGCTTTACTCTGCTTTACTTTGGCTCTGCCCGCTTGCCTGTTTCTGTGTTTAATAATGATGCTGCAATGAAAGGTTATGTTTGTCACTTTGCAGCATCCATTAAGCCTGCTTTTTGTTTTTTTAATCTCAAAATGTCTCAAAAATGTTAGATTTTTAACTACCAAAAATAACAAAAATTAAGTTTTATATTTGTTTCTGCAGTGATACCACCTCCGCTACATGTTTTATCCAGGGACTGACACTGTTGGTACTGGTATTTAATTGGGCCAATATCTGAGTGGGTGGGCACTAAACATTCATAAATACTTCTGTTTCCTGATTTGAGACTGTGTGGGACTGGCAGATATATATCAAATGGTTTTATACTCTTAATACATACAATATCTGAAGTATGATGAATTTGCTTACACAATTCAAATATCAGTTTGACTTCAATGGCTTTATATCAAAATATTTGCTTGGTTTGGATTGTGATATTGGGGAGCTATAAGCAGATGTTTAATATTTAAACATTTGTGAACTCTTGTAATTATTCTGGGGGTTTTTTGGCTGTGTTTTCAGAGGGACAGGTCAAGTCTGGCAGATATGGAGACCCAGGGACCACAGCCCACTCTGGCTCTGCCAAGAAGACAGTACAGGATGGTGAGTATGGCAAAACATTTTCATCAGTGTGGGCGGGGTTTTTTTTTTTTTTTTTTGGTCCAGTTTTTCGGTAACCTTCCTGTTTATGTTGTTACGGCAGATTGAGATTTAATACATGATGTTTTCCCCGTGCTGATACTTGTCTTATGATATCGAGATCCACCGTGTGATCATTCCAGATTATCTGATTGTAGCATGACTTTACGTTTAGCTCAATTGCAGTTCCCAAAAAAAAGAAAAACCAGTGGGTATCATACAGCTGTGTTTAGTGCAATTAGTTCTCCACCCTGACTACCTATCAGGTAGTGTGCAGAGATGTCATACCAAGCTCACAGCTCGTTCCTTGAACCAGATCGAAAATGGTTAATACACACAGGATGATCAAAGCTAGCCCCTTCAGTAACATTAAGCTATTTCCAGGGTTAGCTATTACGTTAACATCCTTAGTGTTAGTGCAGGCCAACATTAATTTGTAAAATTTAGCAAGTGGGCCTGTCAGTTGAGGTGTTGGTTTAGGAGAGTGTAACAAGTCAATGTGTCTGAAAGGACCGGAACCCTCTCTAATGTTGTTTGTTTGAGATTACCAAAAGTAACATCAAATGCATTTCATTAACGACATAGAAACTTCAACCTAATTTTGTAAGGAAAAATATACAGTTCATTTACTTTTTCTCAGTTTGTGATGATGTTGATTGATGCTTTTAACTTAATTAATTAATTTTTATTGGATTTAAGAGTACAAATATTCATGTGGGAATCAAGTTTTTATTTCTGCAGCACAGCATATATTTCGTTTTTTTTCAGCATTTGGGCTTGATTAATTTCAGCTTGATTAATTGAGAATGCAGAGGCATGAAGAATTGTGCAATCTGAATTTTCTTATAGAGCTACGATTAATCAGTGAATGGGGAAGTAATAGGGGACCTATAATGATATGGAGAACTTCCTTCTTTAATTCGTAGTGAAAGCAATTCCTGAGCTCATATATAATTTGATAATACAGATGAATAATAAAAAATGATTTGATTAAATAATTTATGCATGTAATTAATCAAAAAATTAAGAAAATGTTACAGTGATTAACAAAAAACAAATTATTGGTGAATAGGTACTATAGAACAGACTGAATAATCCCACCATGCAGCCTGTATGACATAAGTATAGTGAGAAACACAATGTAACTTCACCTTATAATATAACAAGAGCCCTCATGTCCATCCATAAAACTTAGAAGATGGCAGAACTAAATTATTAATTTCAAGGGCGTGCACACATTTAAGTGTCAGCCAATGAAAGTTCTCGTTACACAACATGCAGATTAGTTTCGCCACAGCAAGGCTCCAGAGTGCTGCTAAAATGATACCAGAGTTGGCAAATGGAAAAGTAAATGGGGAACCAATTGGCAAATCAAAATGCAAATTGAAATATGACTGAGATCCGTCAGTAGCCACACATTGTATTCTCTTCGTTAGGTAATTACAAAACCAATTACACGTGTTTTGATCTAATTCATTGTGAGATAAGCTGCATGTCAACACACGATAATCCACAGTATCAAAAGCCTAGATAAATCCACAAAAAAGAACAGCTGCCATATTATGCTGCTCATGTGAGAGTCAGGCTGAATAAATCGCTTTGCTTTCTCTGTATCTTCACATATTTAAATCACTCCAAATACAGATTCTAGGACAAAGCTGTGGTGAAAGTCTGGTTACTTTTTTTATATATAGTTTATTTCTGTGTTTTAATGTGATTCTGATCAATTCTAATGAAATATTACAGTTACAATAATGCAGCCATGCTTATCTTTCAGTTTGCAGAAATGTTGCCCTCTCATAGAAAGCTGCTGTTCAAACATCTACATTATAACACAGCATGTCAGTTTCTATTGTTCTGACACAGACTGAAAGTGAGTTGTGAAAACAAGAAATCTCAAAGGCTCATGTAGATGTGTAAGAGCCTCACATGGTGTTTATCCCTCGTGTGCTATTGGGAAAACAAACATTGCTCATTTGCCCTTTTAATGGAGCAGAATATGAGATTTTGAATTACTTAGCAAATTGTCTCTCTCTCTCTCTATTGTCTCTTCTTTACAGAGTGGTGTGAGTCACCACTACTGTGGTTGTAATCTTGTTGTGGGCATAATGCGTTCAGCTCAACACAGGAGCTTTGTCTTGTAGATAAATTGTATAGAATAATCTTCCTTCTTGTTTTCACATTATAACATGCCTTAGCTAAAATGGACACTCACTTTCACTGTATCACAACAGCTACTGTACATGTGTTTGTGTAAATGTGTGAATGATATGGTGAATGATAACATCAGAAAGGGAGGAAGGGGATAGAAAGAAGGCTCTGATTAGCTGTTATTCATTCATGCTCACACATACACTCTCTCTCTCTCTCTCAACACACACACACACACACACACACACACACACACACACACACTCACACTCACACTCACACTCACACTCACACAGCCTTCAGCTTCAGATTAATGAATGCCTCAGTCTAGGGCAGTGCAAAAACATTTAATTATCTCTGACACTGAAGGTGAGGCAAGAGGCCATATCTGTCATCCACCTGTGTGTGTGTGTGTGTATGTGCGTGCGTGCGTGCGTGCGTGCGTGCGTGTGTGTGGATAGAGGGGAAGGGGGAAGAGATCACAGTGTGTCAATGGCGCAGAGAATCAGGTTGTAAGTCAAGTGAGTGGTCTTTCATTGAAACCTCTCCAGAAATTGACTTAAGGTCAAACTGACACAAACTCCTCGCTTGGCAGCAATGCACAACCACTTGGGAACCATGAGAATCTTTTTCTAAGCAGAAGGAAAGAATCCATTTGGCATGTGTAAAGAAAGCGCAAATAAATATCCCATGAATAACAGAAAACTTACCTTCCATGGTCAACCAGCCAAAAATAGCAGCTGATGTGTTTGATTTGGATACAAATAAAGACATTTTATTTAGAACTAAAATTTAAAAAATCTGAAACACACAAAACCTTCACAAAACAGTAGATTGACCAACAAAATGGTGTCAGGATCTACTTATGAACGTACTCTCGAACATCTGGTCATGGTCCAGACTGAAATATCTCAACAACTATTGGATGGATTGCTGTGAGTAAATTGATTGTTAATCCTGAGGATTTACGTGACTTGAAGTTGATGTTTGCGGTTTTAGGTGAAATGTCTTGACAACTTTTAGAAAGATTACCATGAAATTTGGTTCAAACTTTTATGTATACCTTTAGCATGAATTTGGTGATCACAGACCTTTCTTCTAGCTCTGCCAACTGGTGAAATATCCCCCAAGGATGAAGGTGATTGCTTAAATTTTTCCTCTAGTTCCATTTGGTCTGTTTTTTTTGATTGTTTTGGGGTTTTTTTAGGATTTGAGAACCAAATAACCTCAAAACTAATAACATTCCCATTTTCCTCAGCTTTACTTAGCATTAGTGTTAATTAACCAATGTTAACATGCTAACACGCTACACTAAGATGGTGAACATGGTGAACATCATAACTGCAAAACAAAAGCATGTTAGCATTGTCACTGGAAACCTTAAACACATGTAACGTAACAGACATGTTTCTATTTTAATCAATACAGCCCCTGTATTTACAATTCAACTATTTTCCCTTTTTTACATGCGTAACTAAACTGATTGTATGGTGGGTTCTGAATGCTTCCAAAATGCTGGTGACCTACACTCAATTCTGTACTTGAAAGCCTCCTAATGTAGACACTGCTGCTGCTGCTCTGCTAACGTGCAGCCTTCATTACGTAGCCTCTGTACACAATGCAGTAATACTAATAATATCTTTATTTATGTAGCATTTATCAAACCAAAGTTAGACAGTGCCTCACATAAAAACAAATAAAAACACAGCAATACTAAAAGAGCAACATAGAACTTACACCACTAAAACCATAAAACAGAAGAATGAAAAAACAGATTCGGGTGAAATCAGGGAAAGCAGTGCATTAAAAGTATGCTTTGAGCTTACATTTTAAATAAGCCACTGACTCAGCCTGCCGTGTTTCCTCGGGCAGGGTGTTCCAGAGCCTCGGGGCTCTTATTTCAAAAGCTTTGTCCCCCTTAGTCTTCAGCTGAGAGTCTGGAACAGATATTAGGCCTCTGCCCGAGGATCTCAAACTGCAAGCAGGGTCAAGATCTGAGAAATATTGAGTCAGACCATTAAGTGCCTTGTAAGTAATTAAAAGAAGCTTAAAATCTATTCTGAAACACACTGGAAGCCAGTGTAAAGAGGCTAAAACTGGATTGATGTGTTTAAACCTGTTTAAAAACTGGCAGCTGTGTTCAGTACTGTCTGTTACAAAAAAGGCTGTTACACTAATCCAGGCATGATGAGATAATAGCATGTAAAAAGGTTTCTGTATCTTTAAAACTTAAAATAGATCGAATGCTGGCGATGTCCCTTAGCTGATAAAAACACGTGTTTTAAATATGAAGTATCATCAATTATTGCATGTGTTTCTCTGAATGTGTGTGTTCCCTCCAACCAAGCCAGTCCCATACATATTCTATTTCTGCTCTCTCAGCTCTCCATGATGGTGATTAGAATTGTAAACACACTTAAAGCAGAACAAGTTAAGTATGCTGTGAGTTTTTTTAGACCGTGACAATTAGTAATTTCTACCTTTAATTAATGTCCTCTTGTACGCACACGTTGTCCTTAAATGCATCTTTGCTGCTCTGCTTTGAAGCTGCCTTCAAAGACTGTTTGATTTATTTTCTTTAGTGTTCCTTTAAAAATGTATCGCTGCCAGCAAAAGCTCCATAAAACATCCTCTTTCACAATAATAAGTGAGTGTCTCTCCAGATTTCTTCTCTCCCGTAAGCCACTACGGTTTCCTCTCTGACATTCAAACTGAAGCCGACTGTTTATCCTCTCCATTCCTCAGTTACATCCACAATAATATGATTTGCTCATGTTCTCAATAATTAATTTTCTGGATGGTGAATCCGTTCTATCACTGTGTCCTCCCAGAGGCTTCCTCTGTGCTTTCATCCCCCCATCATTCCTCTCTGCCATCCCTCACTCCAGTGCCTTTCACAGGCCAAACAGTCAGACCCGGAGGAACGATGACAAAGCGGAGTGAGAAGATTTTTATCTCCTCCTGATCTGTTTGTATTTCTGTTCTCTGTTCTGTTTGCTTGTTTGCTTCTGTAGCCCCGCAGGTAAAAGAGAAGAAACACCTTTGTAATTAGTTTATCAAGGCCTGAAAGTGATGCTCATTTTTCTAATAACAGTCAAGAATTTGTCCTTTGGGAATGGTTGCTGAAGCTCCGGTTTATTCAATTTCAAACTTGTTTATTTGCTTTTAGAAACAGTAGCTGGGGAGATCAAACAGTGGAGCGCGTTGTCGATAAAGCAGCGCACACACCATTACACACACAGTGCAAAAACACCACACTGACCCATGTCCAGCTCAGCAGCAATTAATTTGAGGTCACCCTCTACTCTCTGACAGGGCTTGTTGGCGTTGTGGCCTCTTCTATTGGCCTCTGACTATCTTTATTATCCAATCACTGCTCTCCATTCTGGCCTCCGTCCAGTTTTAGAGGACACAGGAAGAGTCTTTTATCTTACCCTCTTCTTTTCTGGCCATTTTTCTGTCTCTTAAGAAACATTAAGGGTAAAAAATAGAAGGAAAAAAAACCTTGAGAAGACAAAAAGTGGATGAGTACGTCAATTTAACATCAGCCGTAATTGTAAGAAAATTTTACTGCTTTTTCTCCAGGAAACCGTATCATTAAATGATAATAGGGGTATGTTGAGTGCTGAATTATGCAGGTACTTTTTTAAAGAAGGTTTTTTACATACTGAAGTCAGTAAGCTGCCATATTTGCAGCCTGGCTTAGTGAGTAGCGATGTAACAGTACAACACTGTCACACAAACACACTCAATAGTTATTCAGTGACAGTGATTCTATAAGTCCTGACCTTGTGTATCACAAAGTCCACTCACCTGAAAATGTGTCAGTATCCGAGGTATCTACACAAAGGAAGTCATAAAGCCCTAATGACTGTATATACTGTTGAGATCTACTCCAAAAAATGTGTTTGAATGTTTTATAATCTTACAAATTCTAACGTTTATTGTCACAAAAATAGGCAGATTTGTGTAATTGTTATACATTTTATAATCTCCTGCTTATTGCACAGAAGCTCAATGCTGCATTAGAGTGGGTCTCTTAATTTTTTGATGTCAACGGCATGTTTCTTGCTCTACTCTGGCTTGCTGTGTTTGCCCTCTGGCTCCCAGAGGGCTCTGTGCTGTTGACTTGGAGGGAAGGAGGGAGAGGGAAAGGTGATGGAAGTCAATATATGAAGCTTCTTCATCTACAGTCAGGGAAGTGGATATGCAATGTACACAAGAGATCACTGTAACTGTGGTAAGGGCAGGAATGTTAAGTGAGGTCAGAATGACACACACCGGAGCAAAGCTAGGATTGGTGGGGCATGAGTATGACAGTCAGTAGAGGTCTAGCTTGAAAAATGATTTGTAATAAAAGCTATTATATAAAAAAGCTTATGGATCACCTGTGGATTATACATGTATATGTATCATTTTGACATGAGCTTGATAAAGATGACTTTGATCAGATCAGGCTTTTTGTTAGTTTTTTCCTAGACTTAGCACAACTGTTTATTTCAGCAGGGAATATAGTATTTTCTTTTATGTACTTGCTGTGCTCGATAAGCATGAGCTACCAACCAAGAAGTATATTGATCCCCCCCTATATAAAAGCAGATCAGACCATATGATAGCTGGGTTGATGCTGGGTTTGCAGCAACAGTAGAGGTTTAAAAGCATGCAGCAACACACATCAGTGAATGTACATCGGCCATGAGGTGTCTATGTTAACAGATTTCAGATTATAAAACAACATACTACTGTGCAGGAGTATTCCATTTTTAAAGTGCGCATAGGTACAAACACTGCGTGTAGAGATATACAGTATTATGAGAAATATACTTATTCACTTTCTCCAGAGACTGAGATGAGAAGATTGATACCACTTTTATCTTGTGTCTGTGTGATAAGTATGGAGAATGTGATTACCTTAATTAAATGACTGGAAGCAGAGGGAAACAGCTTTGCTCTTTCAAGTTCAAAAATACATCTTCAAAAACCTCAAGCAATACACAAGGCACACAGCTGCCAACACTCCTGTTTTTGTCATTTCTCCTGGGAAGGGAGGCCCAAATTTATTTATGAATAATCTGATCAATATGTTTGTTTGTTGATGATTTTTAAAAAGCGCACAATAAAAAAGGTTTTAATTTGAAAGCTCAGACCGGAAGCCACTGCAGCTCCGTTAGCTTAACAGAAGCTGAAATGGCATGGCAAAATGTTTTAACTGTAAATAAAAGTGCACATTTTCCAGCCTGCTTCAGACAATGCTGAGTTTACTGACCAATTATTAAAAACCACGATAAGTTGCATGAACTATCGCCATCTTAACCCCCTCGGCAAGCACCAATATCCCAGCACATTTTCTGCTGTGAGTTGCATTTAGCGGCAGATAAAAGTGTGCGTTTGTACCACAGTGTTTAACTGCAGTGCAGTGTTTTTGTGATGTTCATGTTTTTCTGTAATAAAAAAAGAAACATCAATAAATCATAGATAAATAAGTTGATGTGAATAAATAATGTTATTGTGAATATATTTATAGGCATTGAAGTCTTATAATACATAATACATATTTGTATACTTATTTGCACTAACACCCCACAAAAAACAACATTAGCCCACCTCCACATTACAAGGTCCCCCCAAAACCACCCGGCACCTGCCTTCCTGCCGCCGCAAATGTCTCCCGGATTTTACTACGCAAATGTTGGCAGGTATGACAAGGCAGTGTGTGACGTATGTTGAAAACATCCACAGTAGCCACAACCATTGTGTTGTATGTAGGCCTGCATACCGATGATGCACGTAAACTCGCCTGGATACCCCGCTGTCCTATTTCCCAGCGATGATGGCATCGCCTATTTTCAAAGTGATTTTATTACATTTGCTCTTTGTAGCTTGATAACTTCTTCAGTCTGTGTAGCACATTAGTTTTATGCAAAGGGGATTCATTCATACGTTAAGTGACACGAAATGACATCGCCAATGTGTGTTGCACATAAAGTTAATTAACAGATTGCATCTTGTTAGTTTAATCTGTACTCAAACAGAAATGTAAAAACTAAAATTGGTGGTTTTAGGAGGAGTCACATGCTGGAATTATTTCTTGTTGAACAACTGCTGAGTGTAGTGACTTCCCAGAGTCTTGTCATCACAGCGGGGCTGCCACAGTAGGTGTGGTACCATCATACCTGCACAAACACCTCTACTGAACCTCAGCAACCGACTACAGTTGGCACTCACACTGTAGATGCTTTTTTGAAACTGCAGATGTTATCTCAAATGGAAATTATTTGAAAGATAACCTAAATTAAACTGTGTCAGTTTAATACTTAGAGAAGTGTAAAAGTGCATACCGAGGGCATTTATGTCCATTTGCTGATGATCTGCTGTTGTCTTGTGCCCTCACTCCCCTCAGTCACAGGTATGCCAACTATTCCATCTGGCTCACGCCCCCCAGACCGACAACCCAGCAGCCGGTTGGGTTGCTGGACCCCTTGGGTCATCAGTCAGCTTAACATACTGTATGACCAAGGACATGCACACACATCAGTTGTCCTTGGCAACTGAGTGTGTGTGTGCAGAGCTGTTGGTCTTGTTCACATACCGTAACTGTAATATTAAAGAGAACATCTCTTACTTGATTATCCCTGTTTCTTCGTCTGTTACTAGCTGCCAGCTCTGTTTTCACAGTTTCTGCAGCATCTGATGAAGAATAATTTACTTGACACACACACACACACACACACACACACACACACACACACACACACACACACACACACACACACAGGCACAAAGCCTTTGCACTCGCTCATTTGGCAACGTCTTATCAGTAGCAGACCTTGTTAATTTACATAAATCAATAACATTTTCAAGGTAAAAATGTTGTTTTGAGTGTGAAAAAGAGTTTTATTTGGCACTTTGGAAATGAATGGATATGCAATAAGGCATGTCAAGTTACATCGCTCATGCAAATTGACTTAGTCACACACGCAGAGATGGAGTCATACTTAAGATTAAAAAGAGGAGAATAAAAGAAGATAATACTCAAATTGAAGTGAAAGAGAGGTGGCAAGAATGTTCTGCAGTGCTTCTGCATTACAATTGATTGGCTTGTTTAACTGCCAATGCTGCTCAGTCAAGCTTTAAATAGATGGATAAAACTCCCTTTTACCCCATACTCTACTCCTCTCTTCTGTTCCCCGCCTATTCCCCCCCTTCTCTCTCCATCGTCCAATTTTCTCCTCTCTTCTCCTCTCCTCTAACAGCATCAGCCATAAAATGATTTCATATTCGGAAGATCATTGTCGCCCCATATGAACCATTTTTCTGTTTTGAAGTTTTATCTGATTAATTGTCCACATGTGATGTTTTTTGTTTATGTTTGGATTAGTATATAAATTGACCCGTTCATTTGTATGTGTGTGTTTGTTTTCCAATTTGTCTGAGAGTGGAGGTCATGCACTAATTCTAAATTGTCCTCCAATCCTCTGTTAACCAGATACGAGCCTCTTTTTTTCCTGGTCCTTCCTCCTCAACCTCTTACCTCTTCTCCCTATTTTTCCTCTCTTCTTCCCTTCATCTGTCATTTCCTGGCGGTGATAAAGTCATTTTGAAGCGAAGTGAAATAAGATGGGTTTTCTCCAGCATTGATAGATGGAGGTGAGGACGGGCCCAAATAAGCAGGGCGATAGAAACACACTGCAGAGCACGCAGCTATCGGGGGGAAGGCCGGCATGTCATCTCTTCGCACTCTGGAGAATATGAGAAGGCACACAGGCTTGTAAATGTATTTTTGCATCTGTGTACGTGTTTCACAGATTGTGTGGAAACAAGTGTGTTACTCGGTTATGACAGATGTGTGTGGTGTGCTGTGAATCTCTTCCCTTGAGAAACTTGACCATTTTTGTTTTGTGTGTTCATTCTGATGCTTCATAGATAAGTATATATATAGCTCCAGATACATTCAGCATGTTTACAGTTCATATGTATTGGTGATCATTCTTGTAGATGATTATTAAGATTTCAGCTTTACTGCAATCGGTGAAAGGGGAACTACCATCACGTCAGAGTCTGTGCTCGATTTAACACTGATAAAGCAGCATGTAAACAGCAGTGCAGTATGTGATCAGGTCAGAAACTAGTTGATGTTCACATCAGACACCAGCTGTGGCTCAAACATAACCCATTAGTCCTGTAATGGAGACAAGGCCACTCTGGTTTTATGATGTTAGCAGCCACATGCTAATGACGTACATGATGCAGGGCTTTTATCTATACACTGTGCTCAGTTCTTATTAACTTGGGAGTTCAAAACATTTCTATTTCATTCACCATAGTGACGGTATGTGGTATGCCTATGTTGTTAAAACCCACTCTATGTTTAAACTCATTTTTATTAGGTTTGTAGAGTATGCTAGTTGGTTTTTTCTCATTCATCTTTCTTTAGTACATGTCTGACACAGCCTGTGTGATTGACAGGGCCACTATGACTGCCAGTCCAGGCTCCGCTGCCTGATGTCAGCTTGTCTCTCACTTCATTTGTACTAAAAGCTCTCAACTTGCTGTTTCTTTTTCATCTCCCCTGCCTTCTATTTTTTTCTCTTTTCTTGTGTTTGTCAAATGAAACTGGGCTTGTGCCATTAGTCTAGTGTGAAATGACACAATGCTCGGAGTCAGTGAGCTGCTTTGATCTTTTGTCACCTTGGACAACTGCCAGCTGTGCCTTTCTGCCACGGTGATATTGTCACTGTGGAGATTGATTTGGAAGACGATGGGGTCAACACTCTGAGAGAATAGTTCTCGTTAAGCAGTTCACACTGTGGAAAACTCAACATTTACTTCGTATCTTTTACCATTCTCCCTTTCCTTCTTTTACTCCAGCTCATTATTTTTCTGTCTGCTTCAGTTAGTAGAACGTAAGAATCTGCCAGCTGGAAAACCAACAGAACAGCTTGATGTTTCGTTGCATTGATTCTCCTTCTCGCTACAAATACATTTTTCTGCTGTTCAGAGATGAAGTTTGTCACTGATCTCTCTCTGTAGGTCCAGACGCCACCAAGGACCCCTGTCTGAAGGTGCGCTGCCCTCCTCACAAGGTATGTGTCAGCCATGACTACCAGACAGCCATCTGCACCAATCACAAGCAGCCAACGCACAGGTAAGAACCAATTATATGGCATTTTATTAACTCTCCAAAAGATCAGCAGAATGGAGGGAATGTGGATGCTTGAATGCAATATTTTCTCTCCTCAATTATGGAGTTATTATTGAGTTATTAAATATTAGTAAGTAAATGCCTATAATGCAAAATTACTATGTACAGCTGAACTTCAATATGCTAATGACCCTCAGGACAAATCAGAAAAATGATACACAGCTGAAGCATGAAATAAAGTATCATTTTGGTTTTTGTATGTTAGCAGTGTGTAACAGTCCAATCTGCTTCAATGACAAACATACAGATACATATTCTCAATACCAATTAACTTTAATCAAACAGTCTGTTTATTTGCACTCTGTGGACTCTGACAAAGATCGGATGCCCTATCAGCACCCAATTTGTTTGTGTTTTCACCCATGTCATGTTGCCAAGTTTGAGGTTTTTCAATTTTTCAGTTCAAGAATCATTTCCCCCAAAATAAATCTGAATACTTTCTGTCTCTGTCATGTGTTTAATTGATTTCCTCAAGTCATTAGCTCCTAAGAAACTTAATTTTAATTCTTTTCTTCATATTGAATTAATTACAAGTCCTATTTGCTGCTTAATATGTCAGATTATTCACCTGAAATCCGTAATTACCCAGCAGCATCAATCACTAAAGCTTTGGTCCATGAGATTGTTTTATCTACATGAGTTAAATTATCTGCAGTTATTAGCATAACACAGATTCAGTGTCCTCTCAGAGGGCAAATCCAAACTTTGTTACTCTCAAGATATTTGAAAATAAATATAGATAAATGCACAATGTCTTGCAGCCTGTATATATAGAAGATGATTCGTCTTTGTTATTCACTGCTAACAAAATTGCCTTTTTGAAGTTGCGCTGTACACACTTTGGCATCACTGTTGTGTTTTATTAAAATCCACAAGCGAATACATTTTGTTCTCTATTAAGAAGCTGTCAACACAGAAGTCTTGTTCTTCTTCTTGACATTTGTATACAGTAGTTCTGTTCAGATTTTACTTATTCACTTATTGGTTGATAATGCTTCGCTGCAGGCATGGACATTTATAATTCAAAAACCATTATGTAGGCGTGCCATGTTAATGCGTGTGCACCTCTGTCCTGCTGTGAGTGGGGTGCAGTACCGTCAAATCAGAGCCTTTCCAGATTAGAGCAACATGGAGACTCTCTGCAGGGGGCTGAAATACAGTGGTGTTTGAGAGCGAGAGGGGGAGACAGAGGGGCCCGGGGGAGTGAGTTGTCTACAGATCATCAGTCTCTCAAATTAATATTTGTCAGGCATGCACTAATTGTTGTGGCCGAGTAAATCCCACCATTCAAATCACACTAATAACTTGAACACATTCGCATGCTTCATTGCATTAATGCTTGAAAGGAGGAGAAGTGTTTGATTTTATTTGGAGATAGATGAGGGGAAACATTTCAGACAATCATCCACCTGCTAGTTTCATCTCACCTTCTCTGTCAACACTGCTTTATTTATCGGTGCAGCATGCATGTCTAATCTACCGTGGCAATAATTGTGGCTCAGTCAGTAAGTCTGATAGTTTAAAGAACCACGAACGTGTCTTGACACACCACCTGGGATTTCAATGATGCAGTTTTACAGAGCGTGGACATTTTATATGTGTGGAATTTCAACTTGCTCACTTCAGTTCACTCTCCAACATTTTGTCTCCCAACACATTAATTTCTCTTTTTTTTTTTTTTTTAAATGTGTTTTCTGTTTGGCTTTTATTCCACTGCTGGTTGATGTATGAGGAGGCGGCAGGGCGTTCTGTGAAAGCACTTTGCTAGAAAATTGCTGCAAGATTTGGATCGGATGTAACAACTGTCATGGGTGATGTGTATTAGGCAGCAAAGGAAGGCCCCAAATGCAGGCTTTAGTAGCAGGCAGGAACAGTTCAGTGAGTTTATTGGCAAAAGAGAAGATACACTTGCTCACGGTGGCAAGTCCAAACAGTAGTTGTATTAAATCCACAGAGCTGCAGGGAAAAGTCTAGACAGGCAAACTAGCAGGTACAGATATGTTACAGGTCCATGTAACAGGATACAGAAAACAGAAGCTTGAAAGCACTAGCAAAAGCAACATGACATCTGGGGTTGATGAGAGAATGAGGTGCAGGTGGGGAGAGAAGCGAGGAAGCTCAGGTGAGGGGAATGAGATGATTGCAGGGCAGATGGGAGTGGCAGGATCTGGAAAGCACGAAGAAAAGTCTGAGGGCATCTGTTGGACTGGTGAAGAATGGCAACTAAGGGACCTGGGGAAGTAGGAATGCAGCTGTAGGAAGGGAGCCAGACAAGCCAGACCAGGCCGGCCAGCAATACCAAGCAGAGTAGAAGGAGGGGCTGGGTGGCAGGCAGACTGCAGTTTGAGGTCTGGTTGGGCGTCAGCAAGGATGGCCAGCAGATGATCTGGGAGATCTGACAGTGGGCCGGCAGAGATACCTCACCTGAGGTCTGGCTGGGCATCAGCAGTGGTGGCTGTCTATTTGTCACTCATTCTGTGACAATTTTAGCAGTCATCAGGTGTTTTTCCTCTAACTATCATTATGTTGAAATTATTAAGTAACAGTTTAAAGTGTTAATTTGTACATGAATTTGAGTTTAATCAATAGTTGACTCCCACATATTTGACAGTTGAGATGCTGTGCAACATGAGTAGTTTCGTGTCCTCAAAATTACACTGGAATGAGCGAGGACATCCTGTTTGCTGAATTAAATTTCTTCATTCTCGCATCTCTTCCTCACATCTCTCTCTCACATCCTCGCTGGGAGGAGATGAGACGTGAGGGAAGCCAAGAGACACATTAGCACCCATTGAGTCAGCCTGTGACAATAAGACTTGTTATTGTTGCTTCAGCAACATGAAACCCTTTTAAAACTTTTCGCTCATTGAAAAACTGATTTCACTGTTTTGGATAATATTCCTGCCTGGAAAGTTATGAGTGCACCCCACACACAATCAGTTTATGAGTCTAAATGCAATACACTGAAATTGTGTTTGCTGCTAGCGCTGTAAATAATATTGTGTGCAGTAGTTCTGTATGTGTTAATGTCAGTTCAGGTGATCTCAGAAATGTTAAAATTCCAATAATTGAAATTAACAAGTGATTTTCTCTTTCTTCCTCTCTCAGTGTGAGACCCAGGAAAGGCAGCTCAGGTCACAAGCGCAGGCTTGAAGCCGTTGCTCATGGGAAATGTAGACTGTGCACAGCGCTCCATTCAACTCCTGTGTGTGGATCTGATGGACACACCTACTCCTCCAAGGTGAGAAGTCCCTTTTATATTCATTTCATTTCAATTTGTTTTGAACCATATAAGCAAGGACAGAAACTTCTGCAAGACACACAGATTGTCATTAATTTACAAAGTTAATATCTGAGAAGATCTGTACAGAAAGTGTATACAATAATAATATATATGATATAATAATAATGTAAGACATCTCTTGAGCCTCAAGAGTTTGAGCTGAGTCAAAGTCTTTGTGACAGAAATATTGACAAAACAAGCAACATGCTGGCTTACAGTGCACACTTGTATTACTTGCTCAGTGTCTTTTATTAATTGCAGCATTTCATTTCAGAACCTTGCCATAACTGTAGGACATTATTGGAAATTTGATGATGATGTTGTTTGAATGCAGGATTAATCCTCAAACAGGAAGTAAAAAACAACCTTATATTGGGTGTTTCCAGTCTGTGTGTTGGTGGTAGTCACCACATAAGCCTTCCTAATGACCTACCTGTCTGAACTGTGCTGAGGATGAAAACTGTTGAAGGAGAAAGAAGACAAGAAGAACAAAAGGAAGAGGAGCTCTCCGTGGTAATTTAGTTGGAGGGGTTCAGTTAGCGGGTGGAGTGATGGGTCCCTGTGGCCCAACTTAAACTCCACTCACCAGTGAGTTCCTCTGTAACACGCTGGTCTCCAGCTTATTCATGTTTTATTATTACATTACACGCTTCTCTCATAACCACACACACCCTCACACACACACACTCAATATCCCATTAAGAGGACAGTGCTCTTATCTCCTGAGAGGCTTCAGCCCACGAAGTTAAGTCCATTACTTCCCTTTTTTTAAATTATCCTCTCTCCTCTGCTCTCCTCTCCTCTCCTCTCCTCCCCTCTCCTCTCCTCTCCTCTCCTCTCCTCTCCTCTCCTCTCCTCTCCTCTCCTCTCCTCTCCTCTCCTCTCCTCTCCTCTCCTCTCCTCTCCTCTCCTCCCCTCCCGTCCCTTCTCCTCTCCTCTCCTCTCCTCTCCTCTCCTCTCCTCTCCTCTCCTCTCCTCTCCTCTCCTCTCCTCTCCTCTCCTCTCCTCTCCTCTCCTCTCCTCTCCTCTCCTCTCCTCTCCTCTCCTCTCTCCCCTCCTCTGTTCTCCTCTCTATTTTTACTCCCCGAAGTCAGGTGTTAAAACACTGTTTCATCAAAACCACATTAACCCCTGGAGAGAGACAAACATAAAGATTCATGGGGCCTATCAGGGTGCTGACAGTGACTGGGGGAGGTCATCCATTTCCTCTGCTTTCTATCTCTCGCTCTCTGTCTCCCTCCCTAGACACCTAATTTAATATGTTGAGAACAGGACAAAGCACTGTTCCTTTGTCAACACATTTCATTATGCAATATTAGCAGTGCTATCAAAGAGGTGACAGGGAGGAAATGATGGATTTGAATTAAAACTGGGGGAAATGGAAATGCTGGCAGGCTAAAGCTAAGCATGTGTAAGGCATGGTTTGGTAAGATATATGTATGGACGTTTATGCACAGTCATAGTCCCGGCTGACAAACCTGCTGTCATCATCTCGCAAACAGAATTTACATAACCCATCTCAGTTTTCATTATTCTTCGTCGAAGGATGTTGTAATTGGATTTTTTCCCCCCAACTAGTCCTAACAGTTTCTCACCCCTCACTTACCTGAAATGAGATTTATACTGTTAAATTACATTCTGAAGTAGTCCGTCTAGCTTTTTGCATTGCATTAGGTTTGTGCTGCAGTGAATAATAGAATGTCACTGGGCATCTCTGTGTCTAATGGTGTGTCTATATGGCTGCCTAATGGACACATCTGTTCATTGAAGATAAATGACCAATCCTGTCTCAGCAAATCTTTCCCTTAATCAGCTAAACAAAGGAGGTTTAATATTCAAAGTTTTGCATATGTGTACATACTTTCAACACAATGACTACATACATTTACATCATGGAAAATAAGTCCCCAAATTGGTTTGCACCAGCTGTCTGTAAATCCGTTGTGTGTAAAGTCCTTTTTAGGTTCTTAGTAAAGTATAGTTTATTTCAAACTAATTATTTAATATATCAGGTTGCACAATTAAAACTTAAAGGATATGTTCACAATTTTTCAGTTTAGGTGCCCATCTGAACACTACCATTCCTTTTTCTTAATAAATGGGTCAGATATTAGGAAGCCAACTGTAGCTTTGTCAGTTCATAGGAACGAGTTTGTGCATCGCAACTGATTATAATACAGTGATTTATACATCTTCACTTGGTAAAAGCTTGCATTATAACCAGGCTTTGAAAGTATGAAGAGGTTGCTTTAGAACTCATGATTCTTCATCATCTGTGCTATCGTATCAATTTATTTAAAGGGGTGCTACGCAATGTAATATTGCATTCATATAAAGATAGGAGACTTGTCAGCGACTAAAATAAGTGGTCATAACTGTTGCAGCATTTAAGGTCGGGTGCATGATAACATATTAAGTCAAGTCAATTTTAATTTTATAGCCCAACATCACAAATCACAAATTTGCCTCTGGGGGGTTTGCAATTGGTACAGTAATACAACATCCTCTGTCCTTTGACCCTTAAATTGAATAAAGAAAAAAACTCCCTTAAAAAAACTTCAATGGGGAAAAAGTAGAAGAAACCTCAGGAAAGCAACAGAGGAGGGATCCTTCTTCTAGGACAGACAGACATGCAGTAGATGTTGTGTGTACAGATTAGACCAAGAAAGCAAAATTACATAAATACAGTGTGGAGAAACACAATGAAAAAACTGTTATAGATATATATTATATATATATATATATATATATATATATATATATATATATATATATATATATATATATATATATATATATATATATAAGATTAAAAGAGTCTGCACACACACAAAAAAGACTCAAGATATTTTCTGATGTAATGAACACATGACACAAATGTTTTCACAGGATGAGTAGTACGCCACACAACAAGTATGAACTGATCACTTCCCAAACCTCTCGTCTGTGAAATAAAGCCTTTATCAAACA
This sequence comes from Scomber scombrus, assembly GCF_963691925.1. Lineage (NCBI taxonomy): Eukaryota > Metazoa > Chordata > Actinopteri > Scombriformes > Scombridae > Scomber > Scomber scombrus. The sequence continues at coordinate 18,124,347 of NC_084978.1, forward strand.
TTGGCTCTTTGTGTGTTTTTACAGTGTAAGCTGGAGTTCCAGACCTGCCTGTCTGGGAAGACGATCTCAGTGAAATGTGATGGGCTGTGTCCCTGTTTGTCTGGTCAGGAGTTCAGTAGACCGCCGCACGAGACTGAGAAGACTGGTGAGTCCCCCCCACCCCCGCCAATCAAACCTCTTTTCCTCCTATTTTAGACTGTATGGATGGGTAGATTATATAAAGAGTGATGGAGCAATATGTGAGTTGACAGAGGGAAGGTTATTTGGATTTCAGCCATTCAGACGCCTTCAGAAACACACCTTTATGACTCAACACCAAACACATAAAAACAAATTGTCCTGTGATTCACAGTGTTTCCATTCCTTTCCTGTCACCTCTTCCCTTACTCATGTTATTTTCTTCCCTTCATATCCAATCCCAGAAGCCCCCCACCCACACCCACACCTCCAACCCCAGCTACAGACAGGAAGCAGTGATGGAGTGAGTGTGTGTGTCTTATTGTTTGTCATAAAAATAGGATTTCAGCAGATGGATGTAGAGATTCTGGAGGAGAAATGCGATCTAAAGGTTAACAGCACAAAAAAGGATGGATTGTTCTCATTACAGACTTCCTCCTTTTCTCAGGTGGGGGAGTAATGGGATGTTTTTTAGTTGAGTATTTGCACATGCTTATATAACCCCCGCCGCCCTCACAGTACTTTTCCAATCATTCTCTGATTATGAAGCATTTATAAGGCACATTTAATAAAAAAGGAAAGAGTATGCTAATTAATGATCTAATTCTCTCTTCATTAGTTTAAAGCTGAATGATGAAGCGAACATAGAGTGATGCTGTAACAGAGAAGTATTTTACTAACTTGACTGCTGCCTAATTAATTCCCCTCCATCCAAACTATAATTATGCATTTGCTGGTTTGCTGAGAGCTTGGCTCTGAGAGTGAACAGAGCGGATGAGCTTATGTGAAGAAAATCTACTTCCAGATCTTGGACAGTGTCAACATGCAGCACTATGTTTATTCTCCATGTCTGGCTCTCCGTTGATTCGGTCTCTTTCTGTAAGTTTTCTGTAAATTTAGTTTCCCCTCGTGTTCCCAGTTCTTAGTGCATTCTATCTTCTTCTCGTGAACATCACTGTACCTTTCAGCACAGCCAGTTCTCCGACCATCAGCGAGATAGGAAGCTAGTAGATAACAGGTCCGAGCATTTCTAAGGGATGTGTGAAGTGTGTGTGTGTGTGTGTGTGTGTGTTTATCGTCTCCGATAGAATCTCTCATTAGATCAGCACCACGAAATGGTAAACAGATGGAGATGGCAGTAGGTGAGGAAAACACTGCAAATGTGTCAGATTGTGTTCCTATGGTAACAGTCAAAAGATTGCAGCAGTTTGGTTTGTACGATCACTCCTCTCTGTTTACTGATACCCAAAAGGTTCAGACTGGGTTTGAACATTCATACCAGACTGTAAATATTTCACAACCTGTATCTATAACTATATATCCTGATTAGATTAAAGCTATTAATACATTTTGTTTGTATTGCACATCGAAGTTGTATTAACTGGTACAAAAGTCTGTTGGGAATACTGGTAAATACACATTTATCACGGGGAAAATAGAGGGGGAAAGATTTTTAACAACAATAAAACACACAACAGAGTTTGCATGTTTCATGGTCCAAATGTCTTAAATCTTTAGTTCAGACATTTTCACTTTGGCAATTGTCACACTCCACAATAATGTTCAGGCACACTGAATATATTCATTAAAATGGGTACATGTATGTGCAAGCTGTATTTAGACATACTGTAGAGGACAGATGAGGTACAGTAGGTGTCACGGTGAGTTGACATCAGGAGAAATAAGCTGGACAGGCAGAACTAAGTTAATTAAAATGGCAGGGCTGATCTGTTTAAATCAAGCAAAAGTAATCAAATTCAGAGGAGTTCTTGTCAGTCATTCATACATAGCATGTTGTCATATTGTCATACCCTAGCATCATGTCATTGCTGAGGCCATTGCACTTTTATAATTTCATCATACTATAAAATATTATCTGTACTACTGATACAGTACATCTACTTAAGAGGGTCAGTTAATGATTAAACACATCTATAGCAGTGCTAAAACAGTCACTAAAGTAACATTACAGCTCAGAATAATGTATTAATTAAAGCATAAGAAGATAAAAGCATGAATTACTTCTTCCATTTCATTACAGGTTAACAATGAATCATTACAGATTAACACTGAATCACTACAGGTTAACACTGAAATATGCTGCACTCTCTCTAATCAGAGCAGAGCATTAGTGTGATTAAAACCCCAACAGAACTGATATGAGACTTTTTATGCACTGGAAGAAGTTATATTTTATTATGAGGCATGATTTGTTTGTTAAAACTAAGAAAATTTAAAAAAATAAACAAGTATTTAATATATGCAGCTTGACATTAGAGGATAACTGGGCCAGGCTGTTGGTAAAACTAAGAGTTATAACAAATACAGTAAATTAACTCAGTTTGTTCACATACAGCTTAGAAACCATTCGCCTTTCAATGGAGACAGTGATTAACATTATTTGAATAGCAGAGATCATTTGGTTTTAGTGGCATGTAAATCTGTGTATCTTCATATAACAGTGAACAAGTCTCTTTAGTTATTCTGAATGATTTTAAGAATCTCTAATGGAAACTACATGATAAACATAGCATAAACCATGCTGATGAGATATTACAGGCTATTACTTGTAAGGTAGAAACCCAATTTCTTTCCATCTTCTATTGCTTTCTCACTCCCTTGATTTTGTGCTGCTCCATACTGTTTATTTGGAGTGCCAGGTGAATACTAGATAGCGTGGAAGGCTTCAAATATCATACCTTTTTGAGTACCTGAGCCTGAACCATGCTAATACATTTTTTTTTCCTCCACTGAGTTTTAGTGGTTATTTGTCAGCCCCACCTTTCACATACTCCCCTCTTTCCCTTCACTCTCCTATCACTATCTGATGCTCATTTATTTTCTGTCTCGAGCCTCCACAATCCATCACTTTCTCAAAGTGTCGGTCAGGGTGAAGTTCCAGCTCCACTTTTTGTCTTTCTCACATTTTTCTGCCCTTTGATTCGTTGCTCAAAAGACCATGACATAAGTAGATACCTATTTGAATATTACAAATAGAGCTTGAACCCCTTCAGTAGCTTTGACATGGGGTCAAATCGATGAGTATTTGGCACAAATGTATACAAACTCTTCTGCAAAGACAGAGGGTAGAAACTGTCAGGAGCTGAGAGAAATGAGAAGAGACTTCTAAGACAAGCCCATAATTACAGGTTTATGGGATATCTTAATTGCTAGATCTTCTTTAATCCTTTTTTTAATGACAACTTAATATGTTTCCTAATGAACACATAAACCTGATTTTCTCCGAGAATCTACTTTTGCCTTTTTACCCATTTGTCAGCAGAGGTTAACATGTTGACACAGAGGCTCTGACATTCATTTTGATCTGTCATCCGCCCCCGAGGCAGCACTGCTGTGACACTGAGCATCATCACTGTCTCATATAAAACAATGATTCAAGCTGGTACAGTGTGTTTTTGCTGGTGACCGTGTCATTGCTGTTTATGGTCGCTTTTTTATATATATACAATAATAGTTTGTTTCCTTTCACTTATTGTTGAAAAAACATGTGGACAAAACAAACTGTGCTGGCTGAACTGGTGAAATTCTCTCCTTAAATTCAATTTTTCTTGGCAAGTCAGTCTCAGACCCCCACAGAGAGCACACAGGAGGACAGATAATGTTTTGTGCTCCTCTCCTCTGCTCTCACACCTCCTATCCTCTCCTAACACATGCCAGCTGCTTAGGGATTATTTCCTGAGTGATTTCCTGATGAGTGCCTTTACAGTATTTGTAGCTTGTTGTATTGAGACTGTCCTCACCAGAAAAAATGCTTTAAATAACCTATACTTATGTTTTCCTGACAAGTGATCGCGTGAGGCTGGAATGTTATTATAGCACTGCAAAACTACTTAAGGAGGAGGCTGTGGTGGATGTGTTTTTAACAATGACCATAATCATTACCTAACCATAAACTAGTACAGTCATTTCAAGCCATGTAAACATGGCAAGTGTTGATATGGATTAAAACATTTTTTTTAAACCCACAGAGTTAAAGGAGAATAAATATTGTAAATTTGAAAATGATATGAAACAGTTTCCTATCAAGTTTGCCACATTAACATAAAAAGTTAGTTTATTTCAGTGCTGTGTTCATAATTTGTAGCCAAAAAACAGTTAATGTAGGTATAAAATATCTACACAGCATACACACAAGTATTTTGCCTAATTAGACCTCTCAGGACTATGGGGTAACATTCAGACTGTCTTGATTGACATCTCCTGCATAGACAGGGATCTTGATGAGCTTGTAATTCCCATCATAGCGGAGGTCCAATTAATCAGAATAAATGAAAACACCCGTGTAAGTAGGCAGAGCCTTCAGAGAGGTGGCAGATCTGAACATATTCATTATCGTAATTTTATCCATTTAAGTATTCTATCACTGACAAATGATGCAATCCTTCTTCACTCTCTGACTGTAAACGGCACCAGACCTGCTGACTTAGCATCCTTTGTTTGTTTTTTTGTTTGTTTGGTGTTTTTTTGCGGTGTGGAATGAGGGAGTTATTTATTTATGCATTAATCTATTCATTTATCTATTTATTTATTCCCTCATTTCTTTTTTTTATTTAATTGTTTTATTTATTGACTTTTCTTACTTATCTATCTGTGTAGTTTTATTTCCCAAAACCAAATTAGAGCTCTGCATGATGGGACTATGTCATACCAGGACCAGAGGCCTGTACTACGAAGCAAGTTCAACATACTCAGGGTATCTTTCATCTACCCGGCTTCACTAAACCAAACATTGGACATCTGGATTATCCGTACTACGAAGCGAGTTATCAACTCTCTCAGTCAACCCTGGGTTTTCCTATCCAGCTACAAGCGCATTCATGTGAAAGAGACGGAGTTGTTAATTACGAGCGACAGAAATCAGCACCCTGACTGTACACAGCTGTAGCCTATGATATGAGAGGAAACAGTGAGGCGCACGCACGGACAAAAGTATGCTTTACGCACCGCAAAAAAGTAATATGCAATGAGGCGAAACATCAACGAGAGTAACCATCTAACCATACAACAGAACAAGATACTGTAAAGCAAATGTATTATTTCATGTAGTTTACCTCAGTTCTGTATTGCCTGAATATATGTTTGTAGTTCCCATATAATTGCGCATTTTACACCTTCTTGTCTAATTTAACAGATGTAGAAACACTAGAATTTCCAATTTCCTTTAACATTTCCAAATATTAAAGGTAGTTTAGGGCACAAGGGACAGGTATTAGTGTGACTTAAAATACTCATCAGACTGAGTATTTTGATAATGAATGAATCATTCTGAATATCTCACATAAGAATAAAATATAGCCTACATAATGTCAGACTGTATCTGCTGCTGAAGCAAAGAGAGGTAGTTAATGACTGAGATCTATCTGATCCAAATGTTGCGTTTATAATCACTGAAGAACATTAATAGTGTGTGGATTTTTTTTTAATAAAAGAGGATCTTTCATTTTTTCCAGTGATCATCACACAGTTTTCTTCATCTTATTCTGAGCTGCAGTGATAAATCGGAGTCTATACTCATCCATAATCAGCTTCACTCTGGAGATAAACTATACTTTGCACAATTAAAATGCAGCTAAAATCATCATTATGTGTTTAGTGTAACTACAGTAATAATGATCTCTGTTTGTTAGAAGCTCTGCTTTAAAACAATAAAGCAACAAGTTTTTAAAAAAAGGATAACTTTTTTTTAAAAAGTCTGTTCTGTCTCATCCTGGTTTCACCTTGGCACCTCTTTATCCCTGGGACCCAACCAGAGATCCTCTCAACAGGACTGCAACTTTCATTTTTTTCCTACATCTTTCTTTTTCTCTCTCTTCTCTGTTGTCTGTAGCTCTAAATATGGGGAAAAAAGGGAGTGCTTATCCAATTTTGTCAGGTTTTGAGGGCTGTCTGTAGTTGTTGTTGTTGTTGTTTACTTACTGTTTGTGGTATTATCTGGTCTCTAATCACCTCTTAATGAGCTTAGTCTTCTTGTGCACCTGAACAGAAACCTCATTTAAAACTGCACCCTAAGTCCGAGCCCCAACAGCAAATAAGTCAACTGAAGAAACAAAAACTTGAGTTGTGTTTAGTTTTAAACTATTCTCACCCTTACTGTTAAAACTTGAACTGCTTGTCCTTCTTGCACTTTCTTTGCATCTGTCTCACCCTCACTGTCTCTGGCGTTTCACAGAGACTGTGTATTACTGATCATTATCTGGGCTAACCTTAAGTCACTGCCAATCGGATTGTTCTGGAGAGCTGATAGCTTTGGAAAAAGAAAATCAAACATACCCTTGTATCTTTTTAATGAATCTGACCTTCTATCTTCCTCATGTCTCCTATCTGACTGTCTCAGTTCATTTCTTTCTCCTTCTGTTACCTTGTTAGGAAGTGTCACCTCACTTCACCGCCTCCATCTTTTTCATCTGCCTTTCATCTTGATCTGATCAAACCATAGACTCTAAGATAGTTGTAGCAAGGTATGACATCACCCATTGGTTTGTATTGAAGCCAGTTTGAAACTGAGAGTTGCACCATCTTTTCCTTTTGGAGTGCAGGTCTGGAAACACGCCTCGCTACCTCGGAACAAAGCGGGCACTAACTTACTAGGAACACAGAATGGTGCAGACTTTTGCTAACATTAGTTAATTAATATGGCAGGTATCATTATCAAGTAACATTAAAATTACCCAAATATTGCAGCAATATTCTGACCCAGTGCAAGTCAGAGTGACCCGTCAATCACAGCTGTCAATCAACACCCATATAGCAGACATCAAAGCTAGTCTTCCTCTTAATACCTTATTAACATAGCAATAATTTCCTAAATGACCACCAGCACACTTATTAGAGGCCCAGAATTCAGAGACTGAGATCATAATGACTCATTGGAAAAATTCATTGACATCAGAGAAGTTGACACTTTTTGAATGGGAGTCTATTTGGAGCCAGATACTTTTTGGAGCCAGCATCTAGCAACCGTTGTTGGTATTGCACTTCAAGGGACATCCTCATTGACTTCAGTTTCAAGCTTCAAGCTACTTGGATCAAAACATGATCACCAGCCACCTTTCCTCTATCTGAATTTAGAGACACTCCTTCTCTTTTATATGACAAACTTAATTGATTATTTATGAATGAAAAAAGAGACCTAGAGAAATTCTAAGGCTGATGACACCTCACTCCTGTCTCATCACCTAAACCAGCTTGGAGGGGCTGCATGCCATATTTGGGGAAGATATGGCATATATAGTCACCTCCTAATGGCAACCTCAATATGCAGTGATGGTTTAAGATTGTTGCATATTCGTGCCAAAGTGAAAGGGAACAAAAATATGCTGTATGTGTTTTGGCTATAGTAGTACTAGAGGAAAAATGTCAATTAAAATGACCATTGGGACAGGCATTAAAAAGAAAGAATGATTGGTTGACATGATGTTGAGTGTTTGATGAAGTATTTGAAGACTTAACATCTCGCTAAACAAGTGGTTTTCATTGCATAATAATAATAATAATAGTAAAATAAAAAAAGAAACCATATGTGGCCTTTATGTAAAATGCATCGCTGTTATATTTATCATAATAGAACATTAGGCATCACAACTGTAAAAAATTACAAAAACATATTTGGCTCAATTTTTGTGCTTTTTGAGTTTTTATTCAGTTGAGCATTACATCATAAAAATAATCATCCTATTAAAGTCAGTCTCTCAGTGTCATCGTCAATAATTACAGACAAGCTACCATTTAGTTTTTCATGCTTCATTGTTAATCAAATCAATCAGCTGTTGACCTTTTTAATTTTTAACCAAAATCACAATCCTCCCCATCTTTTATATGCTCTGTGTTTTAGAAGCCTCAGTGTAACAACATGTGGGAAGCAACACACAGAACCTGGCTTCCATTGTCAAAGTCCTGTGTTTTCTGTGCCCAAATTTCCTCCTGACCTACACATTTTTATAGGGAATGGATCTTTCCATTCCCTATAAAAATTGGATTGTTTTTTTTTTTTGTTTTTTTGGCTGCCAGTTTCTACTAATCTGCTGATGAATTCACAACCGTGAAAAGCAGCAGAATCGAGGAAATACAGGGTAAGAGGGAAGGAGGGAGAAAGGAAGAAAGATAAGAAGGTAATTCCCAGCCATGATTCAGTGCCTGAAATGTGACCCGCAGTTCTGATCGATAGCTTCTCGTGTGTGAAAGCTGCTGCTGTTTCTGACTGGCTGTCTACCAGCACTTCATCTTGGGAGAAGTTCACAGTCAAATAATCTGTGATGGGTTGGAAGCAGAGCCGATAGCATCAACCAGGGCAACTTTCACATCGTATCTCTGATTCTGTGCACATAGACATTTCCACTGGAACAATTAGAAAGTAGCTGTCAAACAGAAAGGATTTTGGCTTTTTCCAATTGATCTTGAGATCTAAAACCTCAACCTCAAAAGCTCTTAGCTGTTCTGGCTGCTGCAAATCTTACAGAACCTCCATTCTCATTGTAAAAACTCACTAAAATTAGGATCACTAAATCTAAATTCAGAACGAGAGACCTTCCAGTTCTTCATGGCCGATAAGGTCCAAATTTTGTTTCCTCAGCTGCAATTTTTTTGTTTTTTTTGTGAGTCATGAGCAGTTACAGGTGGCTTACATGATGAGCGGGTGGGTATTTAGACCTGGTTTCACCAGTTGCACCAGTTATGATTTTGCAGGGACACAAACTATGACAACACAAAGATGGGAAATAATTCCTGTTACTTGGCGGACATAGTTTCTTTCACAGTATCACACAAGAAAAGACACACAAGGCCCTGTTGAGAATATATTGCATTATTAAGTCCTGAAAGATTGCTATAAATTGGAACGTGATTTAAATTAATTTGGAGCATTGCAAGCGAACATCTGCTACACCAAGTATACCATGAGATATGGCCTCAAAAAGTAAATTAATAATGATGAAAAACATATTTAGTCAAATGAATAATGACGAAGGCTCCGCATAATCAGCCAGACAAATAATGCATTTAGTGCAGTGGCTCCCAATGCTTTTGCCACAGAGACATCTTAAAATAAAGCAATGTTTATACCTAAAAGGGATTTAAATAATTCTGAGGCCTACAGAGGTCAAACTATCCAGCATCACCGAGAAAAACAAGCTTTCCTCCTTTCATACCTTGTGAATCATCTCATGACTCCTATGATTGTGTTACCCTTGAGGAGTCATGAATCACTTGGTGTACAAGTTCAATATACTGTATAAGCAGATTTGACAGCCTAAAAATGTTGCAGTAACACCTTAGACATACAGTACGTATGGTACACTGATTTATTTTGATCCAAAACAATGATAACTGATTAAAATCTAAATTTAAACTCTGGGGTCCAGTTCTGAGGTGGGTCAATATATTGCCTGAGTCCAAATGTGAAGCGATGATGAGACATTTCATCAGGTACTACTGACAGGTCCTACTGACAGCAGCCACATCACTTATTGGTCTCCACAACAAATACAGTTCTGTCTAAACATTGCAACCTTTGTAACCACATGAGGAAAACGCTTTGATCTTGTGTCCGTCTTTAAGCCTGCCTGACCCTGCTGCCCGGCTGTGGCTTGGAAATAGAGAGCATGCGGGAGTGGGGAGTGGGGAGTTGGGAGGGGTTACAGGCCATTTTATTTCGTTGTGATGTATCGCCTTTAGTCCTTCTGTTTTCAGCTTGTGGCAGAAGCAGTAATGTCGGGCCTGTCCGAAACAATTTAGGTCACACAGAGAGAAAGAGATAAGACGGGTCCATCGAGACTCATTTAGGGCCGTGGTGCAAAGTCCAAGAGACTTGAGTGGAAGAGATGGAGAGAGGGTTAGAGATAGTCAAAGCGGCAGTCAAAAGAAGAAAAAGTGAAAGGAGGAGGAAAGGGAAAGAGAGAGTGGATATCAAAGAGAAAAACAGAAACACCTAAATCTTTGGAGTCTATAGTGGGATGTGCGAGGAGAGAGATGGGGAATGAAGCACTCAAAGCAATTAGGTTAGAGAAAATAAATAGAAAGAACTGGGCATATCAAAGTGGTCTTCTAAGTCGAGAGAGAAACTGAGTTAGGTACAACCAGGTGTGATAAGTGGCTTCTGTTGAATCTCAGAAAATTGACAGAGTGAGAGGGGAGAGAGATTGGAAATTAACAGGCAATAGAGGGAAATGAGCAAGAAGTCCTCAAAGGCAACAAAAGAATCACAGAGGCGGCGAGTGATTTAAATGGGAATGAGTGGGAACACAATAGAAGACAATGAAGGAGAAACTTGAAGAGGGGATGAAAAACGGGTCATATAACTGAAGGGAAGGATAAAGTTTTCTCTGAGGGTTGTGTTCAGATAATAACAAGCTACAGACTCCACTTCTGCCCCCAAAAGATTTTTATTCAGGAGGTGAAGACATATAATGTTTAGCTGTTGGTATTTTGCACTTTCTTTCTCTGCTCTAGACCGTGAAAATGAAGAGCCCTCTGAAATGTTATCTGTCTGGTCCTTAAGGCTTATATTACCCAGGCATACGCACACACACACACACACACACACACACACACACACACACACACACACACACACACACACACACACCTACACACACACACACACACACACACACACACACAGACCACCTTGGGACTCCAGAGGTAATCTCACATGGATTGCCAGCCAGATAAATGTTATTTTTCCTCATCTCAGCTTCCATCTGTTACCTGGAGGCATCTACTGTTTTATAGCATCTGCAATAATGACAGAATTGCAAACTATAACTATAAAACCCTCTGTGTATGCGTGTGTTTGCATGATATTGCATAATTGTTCAATAATAGGATGGGGGTAGGATGACGTGACAAAAACTGAAACCTCTCTAATAAAGAGACATGGCAACATCTCTAAGCCCTGTGTGAAAATACCCGTGTAAAAAATCGCTCTAGCTCTGTCAGGTTCTTGTTTGTGATGTGCTTGTGTTGGTGTGTTGGCGCGCACCCACCTTTCTTGATGTCATGCTGCAGACAACTTTATCCACTGACAGCAGTGTGTGATCCAGGTCTTCACACAGTGACCAATCTGCCCTGTTCTCTCTATTAGAGCAAATACCTCTGGTGACTGTGTGTGTGTGTGTATTTGTGTGTGTGTATGTGTGTTTTCTCTTTTCCTGATGTATGATGTTTGATGTTTTACTTGCTACTTTTTTTATTTCTGGTAAAATGTCCAAGAATTTGAAATGACTCCGTCAACAGAATCCTTGTGATTTGTATTCATACGTGACTCTTTGACAGCTCGGAAATGATGCATGTTTCACAGTGGACCACCTAATTTCTGAAAACACGAGAGCTGCAGGAATGTTAACAACCCCCTTCTGCATTTTCTATCTTCCTCGATAAAGCCGGAGCGTTAGGATTGGCAGGCTCAGTATTAGGTGGAGAATGGCTCTCGTCCTTCAGGCACGTTATCAAGCTCTCAAAAGAAAACAGAATGGGGGGGGGGATGCCAATAACACGCAGTGCAGAGAGAGAAAGTGAGACAGAGATTGACAGACAGAGACGCAGAGGGAGACAGCAGAGGCAGAGGTCTGCTTGAATTGCTGGCAGACCCTGTCAGTCCCACAGGGCTGAAGCAGCCGGGGATTTGTAAAGCGGCGACAGAGGCTGGGTTTTACTTTTAATTAGGGATATCCTAAAAATATAATGTTTAGTTTGCTCCCTTTGGAAAGTTATCATGGAGAATAACATCAGTGTGTTTGGCAGTGTTGGATCAGCTTTCTGTTTGGCTGTGCAAAGGAGTGTGATCATGCATAGAAACATGAGCACACACACACACACACACACACACACACACACACACACACACAGTTAGACCGTTGATAAAACGTAACACTCAAGTATTCTCTCACTGCAAGACATGGTTTTATTTTCCACTTGAGGTCCAGATGACATTAGGGATTTCAAATACACTGTTGTCCACTTGTTGTTTTTGTTACCTGATTGGGACCTTTTCCAGTATACACACCAACCTTGCTAGGAACAGTAGTCCTTTTGGGGACCACAGCGTAGCCCTAATTAGTAATTTGGTTAAGGTTAGGGTTTTCACAATAATTGCAACCTTGTATGTGTATTTGTGTCAGATGGGGTTCCTATGGTAACTGTCGAGAGATGGCAGTGGTTCAGTATGTGTTATCACACAACAGTGTTTACTCAAGGAGAAGAGTTGGATGAGAAAAAAGAAAAGAAAGAACACATAGAGGAAAAGTACACAGTAGAAATTAAATTAAAGTTTGATAACGAGCAAGAAAAGAATTGTTTTATTTATTTTTTTCCTCTGATGACAGCTGCAGATTGACAGATCATTATTTTGTGTGTGTGCATGTGTGTGTGTGTGTGTGTGTGTGTGTGTGTGTGTGTGTGTGCGTGTGCGTGTGTTTGTGTGCGTGCATGCTGTGCGTGCTGTGCGTGTGCGCATGCAGCCTGCACAGACGCAGAACTTCACAGTCTGGCTTCCAGACTGAAGGATTGGTTCGGATTGCTGCACCTCGACGCCAACAGAGACCTCATATCCTCTGACAGCTTTGATTCCACCACTGGACGTGAGTACATCCCCCCACAAAATGTGTCCGTGTGTGTGCATGTGCATGTGTGCACGCAGCCCTTCTCAATTGAACAGCTACGCTTCTCGATCCTCATGAGAGCTGGTAGTGATGTTGACAGCGACCCTGCTCTGTTGTCTGCGATGTCAACATGTCTCAACGCATCTCAACTCAGACACCATGCACTCACACACACTCAAATCTCAGTGTGCTACTTCAAAAACATAACATTTTAAGTGACCTGGGTATGTCCAGTAGTTTCAAAAATTCTCACTTTAATCTTTTTTTTGCCTCTATCTGCTTTGTCTGTAGATTTTGACACTAGCATCTTGCCCATCTGTAAGGACTCTCTGGGCTGGATGTTCAACAAGCTAGACATGAACTTTGACCTCTTGCTGGATCAATCGGAGCTGAGCGCCATTTACCTGGACAAGTATGAGCTGTGCATGAAGCCCCTTTTTAATTCCTGTGACTCCTTCAAAGACGGCAAGCTGTCAAACAATGAGTGGTGTTACTGCTTCCAAAAGCCTGAGGGTGAGTAAGAGAAAGGAGAAATGGAGACTTAAAAACACTTACTGTTGGAAATAGAAGTGGGGAAATTTTAGGAGGGGAAGAGGTAGGGAAGCACATTTTCTAAGTATAAGTGCTATATAAGGTTTATTTAACCGTAATTATTTCAGACCACGCAATAATTATATGAAACAAGAAAGGTAAGAAAATGTTCACTTGAAGCACTTTTTCAGTTATTGCTGAAGTGATTGGAAACTAATTGAAGGTCTGCCTGGATTTCTTTTTGTAGTTTTGGCCCTCTTTTCTATTTGTTATGAAGGCATCTTACTACCTAATTTATAATGAAACTTGGGAGCATGGGGATAACTCTGGAGCAGGACAACAGGAAGATAAGCACTAAAAACATCAGATCGGGTTATAAACAAACATTTCAGTTTGGTAGAAGAAAAATGTTAAAACTATAACGTCACATTTTTTGTTGTAAAAAGGTTTTGTTGATGGTTGACTGGTTCACTGTTGAGGTACTTTGTACTTGCCATACACCATTTTTCTATGTATTCAGTGGTAAAGACAATATGGTAAAAAGAGCTCTGTGCTCAGTGTTTTTACCTATTGGGCCCTTGTGTAATATATACCACCATGATTCCAGATGTTGCCAACTGCATTGGTGTAATCAAAAACATCATATTTTACTCTAAAGATTATAGTTTGATTTGGGAAATCAGTTATGCAGTTATGTTCAGGTATGTACAATATGCACTGATTAGTTTAAAACGAGCAAAATTAAAACTGTGGTCCTTTGAGAGAGAGGATTGGAGAGGGCAAAGAACAAAAGGGAGAGCTCTTTTAATGAAATTATTGTGTTTGTTCTCTGCTTGTAGGATTGCCGTGCCAAACTGAGAAAAGCAGGATTCAGAATCAGAGTCGAAGGAAGAGCCTCATAGGTTGGTTGACTGATAGCTGACAGTAATTTACCACTGTCTAAGCACACAGCATGCTCACCTTAAACTCTATCACACATACACTGAAATGAATATGTGTATCTCTGGTTAATATTTTAAAGGGTTTCGGGTAGAGCTGCTGCAGTATTGCTTTTTTTCCTTACCACACAAATTAGCAACACAATACAAATTGTTATTACAAATTGTATTACAAATTAAATTAAACCTCAGATGTTAAAATAATTGTTTACTAAATACTGTATTGGCCTGAATATAAGTTGACCCTGATGATAAGACAACCCCCCCTCCCTCTCCCTTTCCAACACAGATTTTGGAAAAAATACTTTTTGAATATAACTTATATCATAGTTAAATGTCTATCTTTACTCCAGTGTTGTCATTAAGAGGCTGACTTTGCAGCAGTAATATTTGTTGGCATTCAGCGGTCATGTCATTCTTTATGTCAAGCCTGAGAGAATAACTAATGTCCCATCACTTGAGCTGCTCACTCAGTGGTGAGGCGGGGATCAGCTTGACTCTGCGGTGGGTTTGACCTGATTGCATTGCCATAGCAGCTCTAGTTTCGTGTCGGTAAAAGGAAACAAACGTACGGTACACACAGTACAAAGCATATCCTGACATTATGTACACGTCATCCATCCCCATTGGGCAGATCGTTCAGTGTTTCTGCTCACAACAAAACAGCTTGAAAAATGAGCTTAGACTGGGTCAAATGAAGGTGAAAGAGAAAAGGTGTGTGTTTTTGTGCATGTGTGCGTGTCTTATTGAGAGTGACTGCTTCCCCTTAAGCTGAATGTATGGTTGTTGTCCTGCAACCTTCACAGCAGTAAGTGATTGTTGATCTCCCGCTGTGAATACACAAGAACTTTGGTCACAACTCCAGGATACCTAACCTCTGCTGAGGACAGATCAGACTCTTCCCTCTAGTTTTGTCATTTCAATATTCTCAGTGCTTTTCCTCTCTTTTTTCTTACTTTTTTCTTACTTCCCTCGTTCTTAGCCTCTTCTGTCCTTCTCCATTCATTCAGCTTTTTTTTCCTTCTCATCTCCATCTCTAGGTTCCTATATTCCTCGCTGTACTGAGGAGGGTTACTTCAAACCAACCCAGTGTCATGGCAGCACTGGTCAGTGTTGGTGTGTGGACAAATACGGCAATGAGATCGCCGGTTCCAGAAAACAAGGCAACCCCAACTGCGGTAAGACCAACACACACAAACAGTAGACTAACACATACACATGCCCACATAACCCTTGTATATTCACTATACAAGGGTTCTGGTTGTGTTGTGTTTGTCCATATTAGCTCCAATTTGTCTTGCTGTCTTTCAGAGTTAGCACTTTGATCCAGGTGGACTACTGCTGTCTGTCTTTTCTCCTCTTTTGTAATCCTGTGTTGCTGCAGACGAGGAGACTGCAGAGCTCCTTTTAAAAATATAACATAATGAAAAACAGAGAGCACCACAGTCACAACTCTGTTCTATTTCTTTTTTCATATCTCCATGTCTTTCTTTATCTTTGCCTGTATCTACGCATCAGTGATCATTTAGGAAATAGATAACATTAGGCATGCCCCTGGATCCAGTCATATGTTTGATTCTATCTGCCTCTGATATTCTGCTCACAGAGCTTTGCTAAAACACCAGCATCTTGCAAGTCAAGTAGGGAAATTTGTCACGCTTGTCAGGAGGGAGCAGTGTCAAAAGATTTGTTATGAATATGAATTTCTGGTGGTGACTTAGTTGCACCTTTTGGACAAACTGCAGATGGACGCTGACTCCAAAAAGATGCATTTAGACAAAGAATATACTGTATAGTGTATAGTGTAATATACAAAGTGCTCTGATATGTTGACGTCAGAGTATACAAGACAGAAGTAGAAATTCAGAGGGAATGGTCAAAAAGCCAGTGCAAGTACTTTGCTGCAAATCAATGGCCATGGGATTTCATTGTGAGGGGAAAAAGAACAATAATTGGCAAGAAAGAATACAGGCAGATGTACTGATTACCAATCAAACAGCCAACTCACAGTCACAGATTATGGCTCACTGGAATGCCAGTCTAGTCCAAAGCCAGTAATTGCAGCTTCCAATATTGATGAGGTGTCTCTCAAGTCACCCCACACACACACACACACACACACACACAAAATCACACACAATAACACACTGACAGCAGCAGTCCTTTGTCTCTGGTCTAACAAGCTAATCTACCTCTGGCTGAGTGGCCTCAGGCTGAAGCTACCTGGAGTTCTCCAATACCGCTCAGCATAGAACAAGCAGGTAGCAATGCAGCAGCTCTTCGTATTCTAAACACAAGTACACTAAGCTGATTTCAACACTGTAAATGCCATTCAGCCAAAGTGCACTTGTACCTAGGTGTAAATAGCCTGTTTTGAACTAAGCACAGGATTTTTAGATCCCAGTTTTGTAAAATGCTGAAGGCAGCAGCCGTGATAATGAGTCCTGTTTGCACTGTAGATACACATGATTCAACATTAGTGAAAAAAGCATTTGTTCATCACCAAATTGTTTGCAAGTGTAATTTGCCATCACCATCAGAAACCACTGAGTCAGCTAGTTAAGCAACCCCTTGACAGTGTTTATTGTTATCGCTCGCAATGGTCGTCTCTGACTCAGCCCTCGAGAGAAAAAAGATCATTTCCAGCTTTTTTGCTGAGTGCACTATTTTACATATTGGTTATGAAAAAGATCCCCCTCAAATGTTCTCTTAATGTAAGTGATGGGGGCCAAAATCCACAGTGTGATGATATAGTCATTTTGTGCAAAAATGCATTTAAAAGTTTATCTGAAGCTTAAGTGAGGATTCAGCAGTCTGAGTTAGTCATATCAAGTGGATATCTGCCACATTTACAGTCTTTTTATCCACAATTCCCTCTTTGTGTTTCCTCAGACAGTGTCTCTCTGCTGAGCTGTGGTGGAAGTATAGTCACAAAAAGAAGGACTTTGGCAATAAAATGACTGTAACATTGAAAGATATCCACTTGATTTGACTCATTTGGACGGCCTGAACCTTAAATACATTTTTGCACAGAAGGAAGACTATGGAGTTTGGTACCCATCACTTACATTGCAAGTGCATATGAAGGAATCTTCAAATCACTAGTATGAACAGGAGGGATCATTATGACAAGCAAAACATGTTTCAGTGTTCATTTGGACACTTGACTATAGTTGTAAGACAGACTTAAAACATTGTTACACTACTTGGTAACATTTAAATAAACCATCACACTAGCATGTTTGCTGGGGCGGCTGTGGCTCAGGAGGTAGAGCGGTTGTCCTTCATATTGGAAGATTGGCGGTTCGATTCCCGGCTCCTCCAGTCCACATGTCGATGTGTCGTTGGGCAAGACACTTAACCCCAAACTGCTCCCGTTGCTGTGCCATGTGTGCGTATGAATGTGTGTAAATGGTTAGCTTCCTCCTGATGTGCAGGTTGGCACCCTGTGTGGTAGCCCCTGCCATCAGTGTATGAATGGGGTGAATGAGTTGTAGTGTAAAGCCCTTTGAGTGGTTGAAAAGACTACAAAGGTGCTATATAAGTACAGTCCATTTACCAATATGAATTTCTTACATTTGTGCTAACACAGCTTCCAACAGCATTGACTACTGAGAGAGGGCACCCACAAGCAAATGAACCTACTTGATATATGGAGAGTAGAACCACACAATACCGAGACTCTGTCACAAAAGGATCTTTCTGTGTTTCTAACCTGTTTGTTTATTATGTTGTTTGGGCATCTTCCTACAGACGAGGACCAGGAGACATCGGGGGATTTTGGTAGCGGTGGGGCAGTCATTCTTCTTGATGACCAGGAGGAGGAGCCTTCACAGAGTGGGCGGAGCCGGCAGAAGAAGCGACGGGGCCGGATCCACCCCAGAGGAGCCATTGAGGATGACGAGGACGAGGAAGACGATAAGGATGATGAGATCGGCTACGTTTGGTAGCTCCTTTTCATTTTACTCTGCCATCAGCTGACCAGGAAACTCCGTTAACTCAGCACAGATCTGAAGCCATTCCAATGTCTCCTCCAGTTACCTTGGCGGTGGTCCATCTTTTGGCTCCTGAACTTGCTCTTGTAATCCCTGTCCCTTATCCAAATCTCTCTCTACAGTGAACCTCATCCGACCTCTCCCTTTTCAAGTGTTTTGCTCTTTCCTCAGACAGAAAACAGAGAGCCTATTAGATTTCAACAACAACCGTCAAGCCCCCTGATTAAGCTAAAGCTCAAGCTGTCCACTTTCTGCTTCTACCTTCCCTCAAACCTGCGATCTTTAACTTACTCTAACATGGACTCACTTGTCTGTTTTCTCTATTATCCCCTCTATCCCCTTCTTTATCTTATCCTGTCTCTCTCCTATCTCTGTATGTCTGTGTCAGAGCCTCTGGCCAGTCTGTGAGCCCAGATACATTAGCTGATGTATTGGATGTAAATATGAATTCTCCAGGAAAGCCAGATTGTGGATTACCTTCGCTGTTCTTCTCAGCGGTTCATTATCATGTTCTGTGTTCTACCGTCGGGCTCCTTCTAGTGTTCAACAATGTTTCCACAAACCGCTACCACACTCCCAGGTTCTGAAATACTCCCCCTCTCTCTCTCTGTTATTTCATGGAAGATTGTAAATTATTTAATCGTTGATCTTGAATGTCCCAGAAAGCCCAGGAAGCAATGAGAATAATGATGTATTGTCGTTGTTGTTGCATGTTCCTCATCGTGTTTCTGTAAAAGAGAGATTTACCTGGCCAGGTCTAGCTCTATGCATTTCAAACAGAAAGTGATGCCTATTTGGCTGCTACAATACTTTGTTGCTATGTTGATACTGTCTAGTGTCTTTTTGGTTCTTCTCCCAATCTCAGGAGGTAGGAAGTTGCATTGGAGAGCGATAGCAGTGTAGAAAAACGAACTGCAAGGCCTACAGTCCAAATCTGCGGCGTCTCAGCCAGCTATTCTTTTATTTAATTGGTCAGTAGGGCTGCCAAGGCTGTTTGACTGTGCATGGACACTAGAGGAAGATGCTGCTCCTGAGCTGGGAGGACACATGAATTCAGGGGAGCAGAGAAGAGGCTCTGTTCTGCCTCCCAACATTGGATATGTTCAGTGATTTAAATTGAAAATCTTCACCATGTCAACTAAGTGAACTTTTATTTGTAACTTTGAAACTTTAAGTAAAGTGGCACTTTGGGTGTCTTTTGAAACTTAACAGGTTTGTGTCTATGTGTCTGTTGTTCTCCCGATGTTCCATTTTAAGCATCACGTATTTCATGTAATTTAACCAAATCAGGATGAAATAAAAACACATCTCTTTCCTCATTGTGAAACGACACACACTGTTACGACTTTCTCATGGTTTTCAGTTTTATTTTTCTTGAAGCTCTGATTTCTCTGCAGAAGAACAATCCACCAATTCTGACTATTTCCAACTTTGAGAAAGCACATCTCCTGTTAGAGACGTAAATGCTAGCAGCAGTAAATGCTCTTATTGCTTGCCTTTGAGAGAGAAGAATTACAAAAGCAGCAGTGCCCAAAAGAACATAAAAGCTTAATGAGTGTTTTTATAATAACACTGGATAATGGGACAGCTGACCCCACTGGTTTGAAATAGCCCACTCAGCTCTTTGGAAACATGTTGTACCAACAATTGGATGTTAAAAAGGACAACCGAATCTTCTGGCTTGAAACAGTACATTCAGCAGGTCACAACACACTCTGTCAGATACAATAGACAATGGACTTAACTATGTGTATCAAATTATGCCAGAAGCTGTGGAGAGTTTATAATCACCCAATTTTGTGATCCTGGCTAGTGCAGTGTTTTCTTTTTTGTCCCATGGCTATATAACAAAAGCTGTAAAGAAAACATCTCATTCATTCCTCTGTTTAATCATGTGCACTGTGCTGCTTTATTCTGCATTGTTTTTTAGAGTATGCAGATTTTTGATCACATGGCAGTTTATAGCCCCTCCCAAATTGAAACTTCAGCCACCACAAGACACATTTATTACACACCAGCGCTCACTTTCAATCCTTGTCCTCACGCACGCACGCTCACTCTCATTATTGTTTCTATTTCCCTGCTCTCTCTCCCACTCATTCTCCTGGAGTGACTTCCATCTTCATCTCAGTAAGGGAGGTGCGTGGTTGTGTTTTATCCTCAAGGCACTCCGTTCCTCTGTTTCATTTCTCTATTGGTTGCTTTTATATTATCCACAGATGGCTGGTCTGTCTCATGGATCCTCCCGTCGGCCAGGGTCTCCATGGAGACCAGTGATTGGTCCCATTTTTGGGACAAAGGGTTTTTAGTCTTATTTTTGTAGAGAACTGCTGCCTGCTTAAAATGATGCTGATGAGTCAAAACAGTAAAGCGGGCCAAAAAACCAAATCAATGAACTAAATGACACTAAACTCTCCACAGAACTGTGAGGCACTGCAGAGTTGGGTGATTGTAGGTTTGTCACTATGGACGGCAGATTTCATATCACATTGAGTCATTTGATCTACCGCCCATTTAGAGATATTGAGTATAGGTGTTTCATCCACTCAAAACAATCTCCTGTTATATAAAGCTTGACTTTTGGCTGCATCTTCTTAATATTTAGAGCAGGGGTGTCCAAACTACGGCCCGCGGGCCAACTGCGGCCCGCAGTCCATTTTTAATTGGCCCGCAGAAATGTTATAATTAGAATAGAATATGGCCCGCACTGCTTTGCATCTCAACCACCAAGTTTACTCCTGACCTTCCAGCCATCCTTGAGTCCAAAACGCAGCATCAATGCTCCCACTGAGTGCAATGCCGTTCCCGTTTTAGGTGAGTTAAAAATATATTACACAGTATCCGTGTGTTATTAAGCATAATAACTTAAATAACAAGCTTGAAATGTACCCAGGGTTTCCCACAGCACTTTACAGTTAAGGCGGCCGCCTTAGCAACACACGCCTGCCGCCTTAACTAACGTCTTAAAAAAATAAAAAACAAAAATAAATATATATATATGATCAGGGCCTGAATTTCAGCGCGGAATTGCAGGTATTGCGCACAATTTAATTGATTCCCGCAAATCCAACACTTATATTCCCGCACACATTTACAGCGATGTATATTAATGTTCAACCAACGTCTGCAGCGGTGTTTACTGCAGGACGACTGGCCGGAACCGCTATGTCCGACTGTCTGACTTCGACCCTGAACACACCTGTAGCTCTCGCTGTACCTCCCGCTAGCATAACACAGACAAGCTAACAGTGATATTAAGTTTAAGGAAACAAACACAGACCGCTGGTTAAAACATAAATCTACATCATCTGAGGCAGAACCTGCTCAGAAAAACTAATGAAAACAGCGCCATGTGATGTCATCATTAACAACGTTAATCCTCAGACAGGTAACTGTGACGTTACTATAGCAACACGTTTCAGGCTTTCTCATTCAGCAGTCCTGAAGAGAGAGAGTGAGGCAGATTCAACAAAAACGTGATGCTACTGAAGCTGAATATCACTACTTAACTGTATAATACTATATAACTTGTAATTACTATAAAATATAGTTCAGAGAATAAGTTAACTATATAAGATATACTCACTGGCCTAACCTGTGCAATCTAATTTAATCCAATACAGCGGCTCTGCTATAAATTCTACATTTATGAAGCTTATACTACATTTTTTAACAAGAAGGTGAAAATTCTGCTTTATGTTCATTATTGAGTGATTGTGGTGTATTAGGATGCATTATATTGAATGGTGTTCTTAATATTTTGTCCACTCCATCAACATACATGAGGAGGGCAAAATATTAGGAACACCTTTCAATATAATGCACCCAAGTACACCACCACCTCTTAGTACGACCTTAGTAATAAACTAAGTGGAATTATCACATTTTTGACAATGTCAACAAAAACCTCCGTCTCACTGCTCCCCACCACCTTAACTAACACATTTTCTGTGGGAAACCCTGGTACCCATCCCATTTTCCCCTTTATTGTTCTTTCTGTGTACTGTGAATGGGATCACCATCCTGACTAAGAAGAAATCTGAGGCTGCTGTTCTGAGAATTAGCTACCAACCCTTTTTCTGAATAAATCAATAAAAATCCATTTATGGAAAGCTGTGATGATGGCTGATTTTTTTCTGTAAATATATTCAACAATATAGCAAATTTGACCAACTTTTAAAGGATTTTTCTTACTTTAATACAATAGATGTGAGGCTATATACCTCACCTCTAGTAAGTGGCCCAGCCCCTCGTATATTTTGCCGTATATGGCCCTCAGTGAAAAAAGTTTGGACACCCCTGATTTAGAGGTTTAGGCTGCAAATGGATAGCTTCATCTTGCATACTTGGCCATGTGCCAAGATTGCCATTTTTGTAGGTGATGAGTCCAAGTGGTTCAGAGTGCTGCTGGTTCTTCCAGGTAGCTTCTCATTGTAGCACAACGATTTAAATATGCAACCACATGGGAGTGCAATTAACTACTTGACAGAATAGAAATCCAGTAGTGCCCCAGAGCCCAAAGAACAGATTTGAGGATCACTGGTCTAAAACCTGCCAATGTAATTGGCAGAGACATTGTAATAAGTAGGGATCATCTCTCCCTAATCTGTCACAGCCCACCACTTCCACTCACACTCTCTTTCATGCTCGGCTGCCACTATACCAGCCAGCTTGTGGAGCGTCTAAACAGATCAGACCCCCCTACATGCCCCCCAGTGGAGTTTTCTTGGACCGTTCGCGTCAATGTGGTAACCAACAACACTATTCCAATATGCAAATTTAGAAAGAGATCATCCAGTTCTCGTTAACACAATGCCAGTGAGGTCCCTCTGATAGCACTAAATTGCAGGGTGTAACCCTGTGCTAAATAAATTAAACAGGAAACAACTCATAAGCGGTTCCAGTGGCTTCACCCCTGGCAACGGTGATAAATTAAATTGAAACTTTCTGATGAGCAGTCAGGCGAGACCAAACCACATTAAAAGGAGTGTCACATTACCCTCACAGCAATAAATGTATTTACCTATTTGGGTTTTCTAATTAGTTTTCTTCTTATCTGATTGGTGTTACTGTATATTTGAAAGCCAGCTCCCACCTTGTCCACCAAGAGCACTAACACTATTGTCACTGTGTTTCTCCCTGAAACAAATCCATTATTTTTCATGCAACACAAATGTGACTTGAATTTCTAAATGCGGTGTGTGGCGCCAGTGCCCTCTGGTGGTGTGCTCCCTGACCAGTTCACATTACAGCTGGTTAAATGTGGTTTTTAGGGGGTTCCCTCTTGGCTTAAGTGTTAAAGGTGATGACCACCGATACAAATCTGACAATGGACCATTTGTGCATGCCATTTCTCTCTCTCTCCTCTTTTCTCTGTAGAACATAAAACATAAAATGCCTCCAAAAAGTACACTTCTGATGAATAAACCTTAATGGCAACATTTTATTGTCATCGCTATTATAGTACAGAATCATTTTCTTTTGTAAATATCTATTTACAGTTGCATAAATGCAGTAGTTAACATAGTCAAAGCATAGAAGTGACAGTTTGCATAAGAAAGGCAGATTCTGACAATAACACAAAAGAGAACCATTATCAGCACTTTCACATGCTCATTTGTGTCTCATATAGGCTGTTTCTCATAAAATCAGAGGTTCAGGAGGGAAAGCCTCCTTGTCTTGATTTTGTATAAAAAGCTTTGGGGTATGGCTGTAGATGAAAGGCACTGGATTTCAGTGTTTACATACTGTTTGTTGCTCTTCAGGGCAATTTTATGCTTATTCATTTAAGGCAGATAATAAGCTGATAAGAGCTCTGCACTGGCAACAGCGTCACTGTATACTTTTTTATAACTCCACCTTGGTTAGATGGAGCTCAGAATTGGTTGATCTCTTTTCACCATCGGTTACTCTGAGCAGCTACCTCCATATCCACGATTCGAGGCAGTCTACCACTAGCACCCCCTTCCAGGTATCCAGGTCTCACAGCGGGTGTATCCGAGAGCCTCCTCTTGCTCTTGTTTAGGTCTGGATTGAAAGATAAATGAGTTATTCATTTTCATTAGAGAGGGCCAGTGCCACCTACCACCCCAACAGATGGAGAAGCAGATCTGAATCCAAGCCAGGACAGACTCTCACCTGAGATTGCCAGTAACATCTTGCGCCTGGCTCCAAAGGTGGAGACACCCACTTCCTTTAGATCTTCATCAGACAGAGTGAGGAATGTCTGGTAGTCAATCTGAATTAGAACAGACAGTAGTTGCATTGTGATGCTCATTAATAATGCACAATGCTTTTGGCTGAGGGACAAGAGTGTGTTTGTTTGTTTGGGGGTGAGTGTGTGTGTTCCCAGCTCTGCATCAAGTTTTCCCATGCAGACAGCTTAACTTAAAATCGATTTGTTGCATGTCTAAGTGATGATGAAAATGCTATTTCACAAAGGGACAGCTGCATTCAGAAAAAAGGGATCCCTTGTAAGCCTCCACTTACCTCCTGCTGTTCAAACACATCAATGTATTTAATCAAGCCCAATTGGTTGAGCAACTCAGGCAAGTCATCTATCATTTGGGGAGAGGGGCTTCGCCGACTGCATGTGGACGCCCGTCTTGATGAGCACACACCCTCAAAGTAGCCTGGGTAGCTCTCCGCTAAGCATTAAAGGTTAAAGTTCACAGGAGAAAAATTACAGATGGAAGACAAAACGTGATCTTTTCAAGTCACAACAAAACACATTGGTAAGACTTACCTGGTTTGTCAATTCTGCTTCTATTCAATG
Source organism: Scomber scombrus (assembly GCF_963691925.1). NCBI lineage: Eukaryota > Metazoa > Chordata > Actinopteri > Scombriformes > Scombridae > Scomber > Scomber scombrus. The sequence goes on from NC_084978.1 coordinate 18,149,377, forward strand.
CAAATGCAGGAAAGGAGGAGGTGGATGAGGAGAAAGTGGACGGAGGGGAGGAGGGAGAGGAGGAAGAGGAAGAGGAAGAGGAGGAGATGGGCAAGGATGAAGATGTGGATCCACGTCTGTCCCTCCAGTTCTCTGATTCGCTCCCATTATACATCTTTCCAGTCTGAGCAGCCCATGACTGGAATGAGACAGAGAGAAATAGTAACATTTTAAATAGTGTTTCTCTAATCTGCAGACATTTCACACAACACCAACATCTTGCACCTCTGTCACTATCACTCCTTTTCATCTCCCCTCTTGATGTCTCGTATGGGTGAATTCATGAGGCAAAAGGATCCCAGCAATCATAAACTCTAATGTGCTGAAGATTTTAGTTGACATACTCATAGATCCAAAAATTAATAAGAAAAGCAATTAATCATGTTTTTAAACTTGCTCATTTGCCCCTCTTGGCTGACCTTCGATAGAAGCAATATCTCACTGGAAATTATCAATGCAGTGCACATAGTGAATGTTTCCTCCCAGCTGCCTGGCTCTCTGAAGAAAATTGAACTCGGTGGAGGAATGCCTCTTGCTCTTATTCACCTAAATGAGTTCAGGAGGCTTTTATAGAGCTGAGGAGATGAGCTGAAACAGCTCAGGTAAACAGGATGCCGAGGCAATGGTATCAGGCTCCAGGTAATTGAGCGTACAAATTGGCCGTGCTTACCACACAGTGAGATAAATGCTTCAAACTGTTAGAGGGCAATACCAATAAATGAGACTGTGTTAGTTTGCTGTGTTGGGGGGTGCTTGTTTCTGCAGATTTAGCAGTTAAGAGGACTTTAGCAAGTTCAGCAAAAGTGTGGAAGTGAAACTTGCTTGAGCTACAATGAGCAGTGATATGAACCATGAAATAGATAGAGATTAATTTCATTACAATTAAGTTTGCATCAAAAGTATTTGTACCTGTTGCTGGCTGGTGTTTGTGCTCAGGTAGGGTTTGTAGCTGCGTCGGCTGATGTTGCGCAACTCTTTGACAGCCTCAGCTGGCATGGACTTGGAAAAGCCGAGGCCACTCCAGGTGTCTGTGGGTGTCTGGACCTCAGTGACAACTGGCTTCCTCTGCATGGCTGATACGACACACACACACACACACACACACACACACACACACACACACACACACACACACACACACACACACACAAAGAGACAGAAAATTTAATATGTTGCAATGAAACACTCAGTTTTGGTTTCCACTCACTCCTGAGGTAAAAATGTGGCTCTTTAGTAGCTAAATGCTAACTTTCGCTATCTGTCATTTAGTCCTGGCCAGGTATAATGTACAGTGGGGTTTTGGAGCTAAAAGTAACTAGCTGTTGCATCTGAAAACAAAACAGATGAGACTGGTAAGATTGAACCAAATAGTAAAGTTGTGGGCCATAAAACCAAATGATCAATGAGCAGAATGATGCTGAAAAGCTCTGTAGAGTTAAGACGAACTGCAGAGTCCAGTGATTAATATCTGTGGGTTTGTTATGAGCGACAATTTTCTCATACATGTAGTAATATGATCAATTATTAACGTAAAAATATTGGAGCTCCTTTGAAACTTGTGGCACACACACGTAGCTTCAGTCTGTCCATCATAAAAATGCACTGCAGGCTTTTTCACTTCTCCCTTACTATTCTGAATTGGAAAAGCTTGGTCCAGGTGTTAAATAATGGATCACAAACAGTGCCAAAATGTGACAAACTTAATAGATCTCAAATTGCCAAAACTGAACAGACACAGACAGTCAAATGACAAACAAGTGACCCTGAGCCTATTTTGGCACAGGAACAGGATCCATGTGTGAATGTGTGATAAAAACTGTAGCAGCACTCCACACGGAGTGTGATATCAATAGGATTATAACTGGTGGGTTGTCATTTGTGCACCTATGTGTGTGTGTTTGTGTGAGTAAATGTCCCATTCATATACTGGCATATGGGTGTCTTAATGACTACGAGGCAGATGGTCCATTCAAACTGCTAATTCATAATCCCATAAAGCAACACTGAGGGAATTTAGCACCATTTGGCTACAGATCTCCCCAGTATCTCTCATTCTGCATGATGGATGAGGTTGTGTTTCCTGTGTTAGAGTGTCTGTGAGTACGCACACACAACTGTGTCTGAACATGTGTGTGCTGTCTGCATTGTGTTTTGGCCCTGTGTGGATTAAATGGGAGTAGCACTACTACTCTATTATAACTTTGGCACAGTACCACCCATAAACAGGTTACCTTCATCAGTTGTCTTGGCAGTGGGTAGCACTGAAATGGGCCCTTCTATCAAATTCCTGCCTCTGCTGAGGATATTAATGTGGTGCCTCCATAATACACTTGAATAACAAAAAATGCTACCTCCTCCTGCATTATAATATGACAAATCATTTTTTAAAGAAACAATATGACCAAAATGTATGCACTCAAACAGCAAACAAAATGATTCACTTGTTTTGCTGTTTTGCTTGAAGCAGTAAAATTGTTTTCCTTTCAGTATAGCTGGCTGTCAAAACAATGTACAGTAAGTATTTTGCACACGATTCTCTGCTAAATGTTTCCAATATATTTGTCTCCAATATACAAACACTGTAGATCAATACAATTTAAAAAGGGTTTGCTTATCAGTGTCTTAATTGTTGCAGCAGAGACCTGTGCAGAGTTCCAGAGTCCACAGCAATACAGGAAGAGATATTAAACATTTAGGAACACTAACCTCTGGTTGCCAGCAGTTTCTTCTTCTCATAGTCATAATCCTACAAAGCACAAACAGGAAATAGAGTAAGTAAATAATGCATGAAATTGAGTTATTTTTTTCCTCTGGTTACTGAAGACAGGCAGGGGGAACCTAATTTACAAGGGGAACAAACACTTGCACACGCACAACACTTCCTGCTGCTAGGGCGGTAAACTTGTTAATCCTCTGTGCGGTAACCTTTGAGAGTAAGAGATGACAAATATGAGGGGAAACAAACAAACACATAAATCGATTCGCAAAATCAAATTGCGCCAGGGTTAACACCACAAATAAAATGTTGCTGTTTTCAATCTATCTTGTCATCCACGGTTGGCGTAAGATGAACCAAAGTTAATAATGTCTCCTCTTTTTCTTTCTCATAAGCCTTCTTTCTCTATAGCAATAATCTCTAAAACACTATTGTGTCATAAGTATCCCTGGCGTTCTTAGAGACTTGATTGTCTGTCCACTGAGAATAAGTTGAAGACTGTATTGTATCGAGAAAACAGGCACACACAAAAAAACGTTTTTGTCTTACCTCAGCCTTGCAGGAGTCAGTGCAAACATCCTGGACTAGTATCACATCTCTCCTCAGGCTGTTCCTCCGTTCACTCCTCAATCCCTCCATTTCTGTGTTCAGCAGTCTGGCACATCCAGAAGATTCACATTGACCCACACACACACACACACACACACACAGGAGGGCAACTTTAGGTTAGGCTGTGATGGCTCTGTGCAACACTTAGGGCCATTACATCTCTATCCCCAGAGTAACAGCGGCAGTTCAATGGAAGGATTTCAAAGACAGTGTTATGATACAATATAATTAAGGACTGTATTACAGTAAAGCGTAGCTGCTCCACTGAAACTGCGATGTATTTCTACATTATCTGGTAAACCACAAAAGCACAGAATAAAAGACTCAGCAGAAAGCAAATTATAGATGAAGTCGACAAGCTTGGCTTTCTCTAACTCTGTTTCTCTCTGTTAGCAAGATTTGTAGATTCTCGACAGACCTGGCACATGCAGGTGTGTGTGTCTGTGTGTTTAAATTAATCACACTGTGACACAACCTTGTTCTCCACAAGGCTAACCATTTATTTTTAGATAATGTTGTTTGGTTAAAGTTGGAATTAGAATAAGCTCATCACCTTGACAAAAAGAGGTGTTTCTGTGTTTGTGGATGCTCACCTGTATGTTAATGCCTGCCCTGTTGAATGACGTCTGCCCTGGCCGAAAAATCTGGTGATTTCAGGACCCTGGAGACTCCCCCTCCGACCCATTAATCCCATCCTGCTGTTGGTCACTGCATCACACACCTCAGATGATGTCCTCAAGCTGACCTTGGAGCTCTCATCCTCTGATTGGCCAGACTGGTCCTCATTTTCTAGGATCTGAGTAGGAGAATATGAGTTAGTATTTAGTGTTGGTTAACAGTATTGGGAAGCATTTAATTTGTATGTTTCGCAGTTTGAATATAAACTGAAACACCTTCTCCAGTGGGTGGCTGTCTGTTCCCTTCAATCCTGTCCTCCCTTCCTCAGTGAGAGGGATGAGGCCTGGTGGAGGTAAAGGACGGGGTTTTGTACCTGTTAGCACCTCTGCATTGGGTGCATGGCCTGATCAACAAGAGCGGCACATAATAGTAAAAAAGAATCACATAACTTTTTACTAAAATATAGGCAAGAAAGAAAAGATCCTAAAAACAACTGAATGAAAATACCATAAATGAAATAAAAACCCTTACAAAAAGATTGATCTTCTAGATGAGATGAAAAAAGTGGTGTGGCAACAAAAGAAGTGTTCACAAACTGAGTAAAGCTGCATTTTGGAATTTAGGAATATATAGCTGGACCTGCTTATGTTTGTTTTACTTTATCAGTGTAGATACAACATCAGAGTACTTCTGCCACTTAACAATAAATACCTCATTCCCTGGATAACTATAATAATCAAAGATATGTGGACAAAGGACTCAACTAACACAAGTGCAGAAGTAGGTGGCTTTACTTACTGGCTCTCTTTTTTGAAACAAGATTGTTTCCACTCTACTCCTCCTTTTGGAAATGTACAGATACATACATTTGCATTCTCACCCTGCTCAGAGAGACCCAGTTGCTGCAGTAACATGTTGAGCCAATAGCTGGTCAGCCCACTGCTGGATAGCATGGGGTCAGAGGTCATCTCAGTTACCCTGGTAGTTTCAGAGGAATCCAACCCCAGGAGCAGACGGCGGGCCTCATAAAGATATGAGATGTTCCTCTCCAGACCTTTCACCACCACAGACTAAGAAACATACACCAATGTAAAAGTGAATCTCAAGAAATGTATCACATTACATTTTGTATTTAATCCAGTGGGTATGAAATAAGCAATCACAAACAAACTCTATAATGTAGTTTTAGAACGTGAATTTAAAAAGATGGGACAAACAGAACAACTTAATTACAATTGATTTGTAGATGAAGGTGACTGCCACGGAAAGAAAGTAGCAACGCTATACAAACTGTACCTTGCTGGTCTGTTTTATTTTGGGTTTGACACTAATGAAGACTCCCAGGTTTTGCATCATCTGAGCCAATTTACAAGGATCTGCTTCCCCATCTTCACGCATGTCAAACATCAAACACACAGGCAGACAGTCCTGGAGTTGAACACATACACCAGACAGAATGGTAAAATTAACAAAAGTTACAACAAAACTTTTATCACGGCATCAAATGAATATATGTAGATTATATCATCAAGAGAAACAAAAAACATAAGAAACAATAGTGGGAAATACAGTCTGACATGTAAGTTCACAGAAACAAACACACTGGTACCTATCAGTGTTTCTCTGTAACATCACTCCTAAACTATTACAGAACATTTTGTCCTGATTCTTCCCTCAACACAACAGTACCATGAGCTGCTGCCGGGCCAGACACACTCCATCAGGGCTGCCCTGGATGAGCAGCGAGGGAGGGCTCTGAGGAGCACTGAGGTCTGGTAAGATGATCTGGGTCTGGGTCTGGTGCATGACGCTCAGGAAGTGAGCTCCATTCTGCCCCAACAAGAAGAGGTGCTGCTGGGAGGTGATATCCAGCTGGCTGCTCACTACACCTGCTGTGACCTCTGACCCAAGAAGCAGGTCCATCAAAATGCAGGTCGCCTTCTATATACATACAGTACAAGATATGTCTATAGTCACAGCACATATTTCCTCACCACAGTGTTACCATACTTGCTTAGAATGTGGTTGTATATTTTTATTTTATTGTACTGTATATTGCATGAATTAAACTTCTCTCTGAGAGGTTTCATGCTTACCTTGACAGCAGCTGCGTTGCCCTGCAGGCCCCAGACTGTGCAGCAGCTTCCGTAGAAGGAGGGCTGTGCCTGAGGCTGTGGTGGCACGGCCCTAAAGCTCACGCTGACCCCTAAGGTCTGAACTACCTGCTGGATGAGCGGGGAGCCTGCATCTGGAAGAGCCTGCGGCACCAGGCTAACTGGGAGATCGAAGGTCAAAGCCAGTGGCTGCAGGTCCTAGGAAAAGAAAATTAGATGGAAAACGTGAGATGGAGAAGACAGAGATGGCAAATAGACTAAGACAGACGGGGGCTGTTTGATAAATACACCTGTCCTCCCTGCATCAGCTGTTATATTAATCATTCTATTTGTCTCTGTGTTTTGACAGGAGTGAAGAAATTGGGTTTTTGAGGCAAATCATAAAATCTATCCGCAGGTAATCTCTGATTAAATTTTACATTGACTCACTCTTATCCTCCTCCTGGCCTCCTCCACTCCCTCTATGGGTCCAGCAATGGAAACCTGGTCAAAAGAAAAAGAAAAACCTTTTAAATTATTACTACTGTTACTGTCTCACTCACCTGTTGCCTATATTTTCAAAAGTATATGAGAAATACTACCTGGTTGCTTTTCTCTCCTGTAGCATTGTGGCGGTTGGAGTCTGGGAAATGGATGTGACAGGATGTGACCTCCATCACCTTTTTGATGTTTCCACCACCTTTCCCGATCACATGGGAGTGCTCTGTGTAGGCCACGTCCATCTTTAGAGTCACCTTGTTTACCTGGTTTTTAAACTTGTCAATATTTTGTTCATGGGAGCAAATGCAACATGAAAATGTCAAGAGCAAGAGCAAGAAAAAGTTGAGCAAGAAGCAGTTTGATTCCCAAGCCTTTTCCTTTACAATCCTCCTTTTAGGGTGGAGAGGTAACAGTGTAGCCGACATGAAATTATGTAATCACCTACATTGTTAAGAAAAACTGAAAATCAAAGATCAGGAGTCTCACCCGGGTTTCCAGGACTTCTAGTATCTTCTTTTTGGCTTCCAAAACATTGGCTCTCTTCCCTTCAACCTTCACATGTGGATCTAGATGGAAATAAGAGCTCAGATTCACAGAGGAGATGTAAAGGTACAGTATTGTGCAAATGTATTGCCAATTATCTGAGAGCGTAACAATAAATAGATCAATTTGTGGTAAGAATAACAGAGCTACAAGACAGGAGGGAGGAACAAACAAGCTCAGATTTGGTGCGACTGAAATATAAAGAGTTTGTCACCTTTCTTTGACTTAGCGCCAATCTTCAGCTTGGATGGCCATTTCACCTTAGTGTCAGTTTCTTTCATCACCTGTGGAAGCACAAACAATAGAAGAGAGGGAGAAACCAGGACAGAAAACAAAGTTGTGATTGTATGCAATGAAGATACACACACACAATCACACACAAATCTGAACACACACGTAAACACCACCAAACACATAGCAGATCTCCTCAGTCTAAGAATACAAAGGTTCATTTGCATCTCAAAGACTGCAATTATCTCCTCCATAAAACCTGTAATCACCGGATGCAGTGTATGGAACAAATGTCAAAATGGTGACAGAGATGCTCTCGCTGATCTGTAAGCTATACTTAACCAGACTTTACGCACTGGTAATTAGAAATGGCTTCTACTGAACAGATAATGTGCTTCATTGTTTTATCTTCAGGCGTCTAAATTAAATGTGTTAAATGTGTGGAGTTACTACTCACTCTCTCAAAAAACTCCTCGCCTGTCACACCATCTCCATGCTTTGTAGCTGAAAGACACATTGGAAGTTTATGCAGCAAGTGAACATAAAAAACAGATAGATAAAGATAAACATGTTGTGTGATTTGTCGTGTTGTATTTGTCAGCTGCACCATGTTCCTCTGTTTGTAGTACTAGTGTTCACTCTTAAGCATGTGTGCAATGTCAACATTTAAATGTTGACTGGGCTGAAATTTGCCAAGCGACGAGAACAAGGGGTTGCTGGGAACATAAACAATTTTAAAAGGCCATCGCTCCACAGTGACATTTACAGGGTACGGGGGGAGCCCCAGGAACGCCCTCACCCCCCCCTCATTGCTATGGGTTACACTGGCTAGAGCTGAGGAATGGGAAGAAAACAGTGAGGGGTGGAGATAGAAGGTGGTGGCTGGGGTGGGGGGGGTAGGGGGCAACCACAAATTAGCCTAGAGACAGCTAATCACATCAATGGCATTCGCTGACGCAAAGACCTCCCACTTGACCGAAAAATTAAATAACGGCAAAATCAGGAAGGAATGTGTAAAAAAGGGGGGAGGGGACAGAGCTCTTCTCAGCTGATAAGTGTAAAATATCAAGTGCAGTCTGTCACCTAAAGGGATGAGATGTGATATTTACTGCCTGAGTGAGGCTGCTTAAACAGCCTCAAAAGCTCAGTCCCAGCTGCAAAACAACTCACAGTTATCAGAACTGAATTCACTCAAGCGCCTTCCCAATAAGAGTCAGTGTGAGGACAAACAGACAAACATCAGCCTCTATCTGTGACATTAGCACACTGTCAGAGTTTCCCCAGTAACACAGGGGAGGCATTTGTCATAAACCTGCCGAATAGTGATAACTAACAGAGGCAGTTACCTCTGCTTTACAGACAGGAATGATAATGGAAATAACTTCTGAATGCATAAGCCATTGCAGGTAATAAATCATAGTGATACAGGAACAGTTTGCTGGATGGCAGTTATACTGATGGTAACAACAAGCTGGAGGACAGCTGGAAGCCCTGACAGACACACAGGGTCAGGTAGATAACAAGGGCTTCAGCGAAGAGCACACAGAGAGGCCATGATAGGCATCACCTGCAGAATAACTTTCAGAAAATGCAGCTTTTAGGGCAGAATGTGTGAATGAGATGATAACAGTGTCAGTGGAAAAACATAGATTTCAGATGCATGCATTTACAGAAATATTTCACATCCAGTGTTGAGCCCTCTCAGCTCACTCACCATACAGCATGCTCTCCAGCTTCTTCCTGTCGATCCTGAACCTTTCCTCCACCCACTCAGGGTCCAAACTCTGCCCTCCTGCATCCCCATGCCCCGGTACAGAGTTTCCATGCTCTTCCTCCTCTTCTTCCTCTTCTTTTTCCTGTTGGGCCTCACTTGGCTCAGGCTTTGCTGCTGAGTCGGGTTCTACGCTAGTTTCCAAGTCAGGCTGCTGGGCTGCTGTGGTGGCCGGGACCGGAGAGCTATCCTCTGCAGTGGTGGTGGCCATAGCAGGACTGAGCCTTCGTCAGTGATTGTGTGTGTGTGTGTGTGTGTGTGAGTATGGGTGTATGTGTGTGACCAAAGAGACCAGCAGGGAGAGAAAAAAGGGGAGAGAGGGGTTAGAAACACCCCCTGTGCCGTTTCTTTAAATCCCCCGCCCCCTTCACTTAATTTAGTACACAAATCTAACTCTTTCTCTCCCTCCAGTCTGTGTGAGACTGGAAGGATTTGCTGCTATGGCCTTGCACTGCACTGACTAGGATGTATTAGGAGAGTAATTTCTTTACTACAGCACAGGCCATGTCTTCTTTATTTGAGGGGCTCCAGACAGACAAATGGAATCTCCAACTAAAAGTGAGGCCTCCTCTCTGAGCAAATCCTCTGTAATCCTCAGTTCAACGTCCAAAGATTATGTGGATAGATAGTAAAAAGCCTACGATAAGACAAGATACACATCTCACCCACAGAGACACACACACACATCATGAAAACTCTCTTCACACCAGCACTCACAGCTAACAAAACAAACGGGTCATCCAGTTGGGTCCCACTGCACGTCTTTCCATGTCTGCCCTCCCTCCCCTCTCTCTAAATGAGATGTAGAGGGCTTGAGATTCCAGAGGTTGGGGTGAAGGCAGTGGAGGGGTGTATTGCAGCAGTGACTGCTTAGGATTAAAAGAAAAAACTACAATCAGTGGTGGAAGAAGTACTCATATCCTATACTTAAGTAACAGTACCTACACAACAATGTAAAAATATTGTTTTACAAGTTCAAAATTGGGCTGAAGTATTAGCAAAATGTATTTTACGTATAAATTAAAGCGCTTTTACTGCAGAAAAATGGCCCCTGTGACTGATACATTATAATATATTACATTATTTGACTGTTAATACTGATGTAGTGATGAGTGACAATGATAAGAGGAACATTCTGCTACACAAACGTAGAATTTTCTTTGCTTTTTTTGCACAATATTGGATCATTTTACCTCTTAAGGCCTGGAAATATTAATTAAATGAAACCATCTGAGAAGTCTAAAGGGAAAATTTCTCTGGTGGAACGGCTAGAAGCTCATTATACATCTGAAACGTGCCAAATCTTTGTAAGGTCTTGAGCCATGGACATATATTTAACACTGCATAGTAGGGTGGATTAGGGTAATGTGGGACATTGACTAATGTGGGACTATAAGCTCCAGTGCATTTATCTCTTTTTCTATTCAATATTTAAAAGCTAACTGTCAACATACAGGCTACTAGTTTTTTAACCTATCTGACAAAGAAAGCAAAACATTGTAGGCCTACTAAATTAAATGACCAAATATTGGTATGCATATTTCAAAATGTTTTGGCAGATAAGGTTGCTTTGTATAAATAAAAGTATTTTAAGCCTAAAAACTTGTGTCCCACATTAGAAAACCCACAAATTCTGAAACAATCTTCTTTCATGCGGATCAAATTGTTAAATGACTGTGAGTGTGACAACTCTCCACCTGTATGTCTGTGTTGGCTGCACGGAGGACTCAGCTCCGCCCACTGAGAGACAGGTGAGATTACCAGCTAACGTTAGCTTCTGCTGCAGTTTGCTGTCATTTCTCGTCGCGCGTTCAATGCGGGAATACTGCAACTTTATTCAGTCTTGCTGTTCTGTATAAAAGGTCCGGATACGGAATGGGGGACAGAGTTGCTCCACCAGTAAGCAGCTACAGAGATAGGCTACAGGACGCTGTTGTGTTAGCTTTGGTCGAGCAAGGTAGAGAGTGAATGAATAGAGGGAGCGCTGGCAGGCAGAAAGCCGGTGAATCAGATCAATAAAACCTTATTTTCTGATTGTTTCACAGCGGTTACGTTCAACAGTACAAATAAACTTCCCCACACTTCCACTCAACCATGCAGCTCAGCCTCAAACTTCTGAATCTGAAACGCTGTAATAATGCAATTTACAAAATACACAATTAATAATACAATTATTATAATTTCACTGAATCATAATTTAACTTTGATTATATGATATTCATGCATTGTTATGTTCCTCAAATTTAAAACATATATTTCCTTATGTTGGACAAACAATTATATGAACTCTGAAAATTAGATGTATTTTCTTATCTTGGTACAAGTGCTCTCAACTGCTCATAAAATATTCTCTTACCTAACAGTAGAGCAAAAATAAGAAAACATTGGTGAATCCCAGAAATCAATGGGTGCTAACAAAATAAGAACAAATCATAGATACGAATGACAATAATTTGTTCATATATGGCTTCTTGCATAAGGCCCTTTTTTTGTTTGTTTGTTTGTTTGTTTGTTTGTTTGTTTGTTTGTTTGTTTGTTTGTTTGTTTGTTTAGAAAAAAATCCTGCATAGTATTCCTTTAAGATCAATATTTCAGTGAAGACTGACAGCTCCATTTTGTATATTTGCACGCACTGCCTGGAGAAGCAAGTAGGCAGTCAGAAAGTCATAACGGGGGAGAAAAGGCTTAAAAGTTACCAAAAAAAGAGCAAATGATATTTCAGAAATTGCTTGAACTCATTTAGTCCCGTTTAGTCCCCTCCCTTCTCTATAAATCTCAAACTTAAGAGCTCAAGCAGACTGAAACATGGGAAAAAACAAACTGCTCAATTAGACGGTCTAGTGGGACTCTGTTTCAAGCTCAGCTCTGTGTTTTCCATATTGCCCAGACAAATTTAGCCCCAGGCGAATCAGCAAACATTTTTTTGGCAAAGCAGAGAACTTGCTAACATTACAAACTACTGCAGGCAAGACTTTTCACCAGAGGAGGGTAGTTAAGTGAAAGACATGATGACTTTGTCACCATGGAAACTGGTCAAGAAGTGAATTATGCCAAGTTTAATCTGAATTCACAACTGCAGATCTCCTCCCCACAGCTCCATTGTTTAGCCCTGTCTAACTGGAAGAACGTGTCGGTGCGTGCGTCACTGTTTGCCTCACAGGCAGAGCAGAGAAAAGCCAAGCTGTCCTTCTGAGAGACTGATGAGCCATGGACGGTTAACTAAATCGACCCCTGAACCCAGGGGGGAAACGTGTTTATCTAGATAGACAAATTGATAGAAAGATAGGCCAGTACTACCCTAAATCCCCTCACTGCCCATGTTACATTTACCTGAGCTGCTTTAACTAGATGTAAACATTCATGACTCCTGAGAAAACTTGCATGTGAAACAGAAGTGCTACAGAAGCACTGACTACAAGATTTAATGGCAAAAAAGTAGTTAATTTTTAATAGATACTGTCGTAAAGCCTAGTGGTCCCTATGCCTTATTCATGGCTGTACAGAAACTTCATTTGAAAATAAAATATCGCCTTCCTTGGTGAGCATGCAAGATTTCTACAAATGATTGATTTTAGGAAGCATGATATTCAGTATTCGTATATTCCTTCAGGTGCTGCTGCAGTGAAAAACTGTCAGATTTTTGAGATGTGCCCTGAGTTTTAAATAGCATTTTAAACTTACAGTTCCCATTTCATTCACCCTGTGCCCTGATATTCGAGCCTATGTTCATGTAACACTAATGTGGTGGTGTGAAATTAGGGCTGACTCAACTGTTGAGCTTGCTGTTATCTTTACATGTTTAATGGAATATTGTAAATATAATAGCTGGTTCATCACAGTATTGTTGCCATGCACAAATGCAAGTGAGATATTGTTGTTGTCAGGGCCCCAGCTAAGATTCTAAGATTTTAGACATACTATACCACGAATCTTGTTGTGACCCCTGAGTCAGAGGTCTGTTTCCGCTGAAGACACTTTGACACCACCATAGATACCACCCACACTCAGGCGGTCATCACCCCTCAGTCCTCTGGGAGGCGCTGCCTGCGAGTCAATGCAGACTTCTATGATTGCGTCACTTGCAATTTCTTTTTTTTTCTCTCTCTTTCAAAAACTTTATTTGCATAAAGGTTTTTACAAGTTAAAGTATCAACAATAACAAGGAATGCTTGAGGTAGTGTAACAGCAAACCACAAAAGGAAAAACAATAATACATTCTAAATGCAAAAATCCTAAATATATCACTTGCAATTTCACCGGGTCGCCAATTTCCTAGGATGGCGAAGTCACCACCCGCCCTCCTCTACCACTGATTGGTTAGAATTACAACACGGACATCCGGATTAGCCAATCAGAGTTGGAGTAGGGCGGGTCATAACCTCATTATTTTTGAGGGAGAAAAAAAATGCCCCTCTTCCGACCGCACAACCAACACATCCCGTGACCGGCTGTATTTACAAGTGGCCAACCTGCCGCGGGACATCCCAGCTATTTTATGGGGCCAGACGACCCTCCAGATGAATCTAAAATGGAGATAACTCGTCGATTAAAGCTGCTGTGAAAGAAAAAGACGAACCATGTGGAGGATTCAAGGATATGTTGGAAGAGGTGAGAGAAATGTCATTGACACCGGAGAAACTAGTCCTCCATGCCATGTTTGACTCTACATGCAGATAGATTCATTATTACAAAGTGTCGGTTTTACATAGAGGTAAACGCAGTTTTGTGAGACCTACGAACAACAGATACTGAAGTCAGTTTATTTAAAAAGGCTACAACATAATATAAGCTACTCTTTACTATCTGCCGAGAACCGGAGTTTAGGCTATTTTGGTCGCTGCCACATAAGGTTTCTGGACTGTTCCATGTTATTGAAGTCCTCGAGGCTGTTTGTAGCCTAATTATAATGCTGTAATACATATACAAATATTACAGTTATATGTGCCAGTGTATGTTACAAATCTTTATTTTTATTCTTGCCAATTCTTATAACATTATCTGTTTGGTTTACTACTTTTTAATGCAGTGGTTCTCAGTCGAGCCATTTTTATCCTAGGATGGCAGGGTCATGACCTGCCCTTCTCTGCCTCTAATTGGCCAGCACTCGTTGTCTTCTGTGGTTGGGTTGGTTAAGTTTAGGCAGGAGCAGTGTGATTAATTTAGAGGTAGGTTAAGAATATCGGGGCAAACCAATCAGAAGCAGGATAGGGCGGGTCATGACTTGGCTATCCTAGGAAATACTGTAAGGTTATCCAGGGGATTCCCTATAAAAGGGTCCTAATTTCCTTTCACTTTACTCCATAAGTAACACAGTAACAGAGTGTATGAGTGTTTTTGTCATGAGTTTCATACACTTTCTGTAATAAAATATTTAAAAGCAACAGTATTATCAAATTGGGGACCCTGGTATAATTTGTGTCAGTTTAGGTCGTTCTTGACGTGAAAAACTGTGAGAACCACTGTTTCAGTGGACATGAGGATTATGGATTTACTTTACTTACTTGTGCATACCTTAAAGCTTCTTCTCTCTGTTTTACTGATCTATGTGTTAGAGCAAATCTACAGTATCTTGTAAAATATGTTCAAAAAATGTATACTGTGCTGCAAAATGTAAATGTTATTACTAGCTACAAACCCAATTCATTGTTCACACTCTAAACTGTCAGGAAATAGTTATAACAATAAAGCCTGTCATAGTTCAATTTATAGTTAAAAAACAACAGAACTGAACAATTGGAGCAAATCTTAACCTTCAAGAATAGCAAATGTTTCAGTCATTTTCAACAATTAATGATTTAAATGATTAATTTAAATTAATTAATTTCTGCTGTTTTTGTCTTCCCAGTTCTTCATCGATGGCATGCCAATACTCCTCTGCGATTGCCCCAGAACCACCATGTGGAGGACGAGTTCATCAACACCTCCACTGTCCTCTCCACCTCTCGACACCCCTCTGACAGCAGGTAGCTTCACGCCTCATTAACACTGTCCAGATTCTGTCCAGGTCAGAGGACTAAAGTCTAGAGAGAAAGTAAGAAGAAAGAGACGTCTCCATCACTTTGATCTCACCACTACTTTGTCCTTAAACCTCTGGCCAAGTTAACAGCTGTTGAAAAGAGAACATTTGAATTAAGGTCAAACCTCAGAAGCGACTCCATCCTGATCCTTTCTTGTTCCTTTAGCCGTTCTTTGAACCCAATTTCTCTTTGCTCGCTGCCACTCTTTCAGCTGGTTGCATCATCCTGCAGCATCTGCTGTGTGTATTAACAGGGTTAATCGAGGGTAACAGAAACAAAGCTGTTTACCCGTAACAAAGTATTTACATGATGTCTTGATACAAAATAAAAGAGAAATAAAAACAGACATGTAACTGTTGGGCTTTGTTTTGTCTTGCTTTTCTCTTAGCTCTCAGAAAGAGGAGGATGGAGGGAGGAGGAAGAAACAGAGGACCTTTCAGTTCGGCTACACTGAGCTCCCACATTACACAGCGCTGGATGCTGTAGGATGGGTATGTCTCGTTCACAAAATTTCAAATACTACCCAGAAGACACATCATTTTACCATCGATTGACTTTGCGGATTCAGTAGACACAGAAAATGACATCCAGCCTGCGTACTCTGACTTGACTGTTTGGATATCATCTGTTCATCACAGATTGTGATGAGACATTTATTGTCATATGCTTGGCATCATCATATATGTCATTATCCCAACAGAGGGATGTCAGGATCCGCCTCAGTGGGGGTTTAAACAGTCTGGTCTGATTACACAAATACTTCATGCTGCAAGCCGTCCTCAGTTTGACAACTATCAGATTTCTCTTAAAAGATTTAGAGTAATAAGTAGTGATCACAATAACCGACTTAAACTCTCATGACACAAAGAAAAGCCACTTAATTAACCATTTAATACAAGTCCTCATGCAAAACTGTCATTTTTGCTGCGTATGAAGATGTGCCACTGTTCTTATATCCTCAGTTATCTATTTAATACTCCAAACTTTGTGTATTGAATGTGTTATATGAGGGGTATTCATGTTTTAGTTTTTTCATTATTCAAATGAATCTCATAGTTTATCAGTAAAGTTTCATGTTACCAAGTAAAAGTAAATGCAGCTGTGGAACAAAGTTTTGCAGATGTGGCCTCGAGCCAAAATATGATGTCAAATTACACCATGATATTGTTCAATGTTGCTTTCTCAAACACCTTCACCCACACACATTTAAATCTGCACCAACTGATTCATTCCTACAGCGCCACTTAGTGGTGTCACCTGCTAACTGCTTTTTGACTACATGGCTAAAATGTGCAAGGTTTCTTTTATATTTTATTTTTCAAAAAGCAATCTTCTGTGTAACTGGTTTTTACTTGTAACCCTCCACCTGCCAACTGTTGGCTCTCTGTTGCACATGATTGGCGATCCTTGCTTTACAGTATGTTGGTTCAGGGGGTAACATGTTTCCATATCAGTGATGACATTGTTGCTGTTGTTAAACCACAGGGTGCAGCAGCGGCTCTGTTCATGCAGATCTGCAGGAGGATCCATTCGCAGTTGTCCTCTGGTACGGAGCCCAGTCCGACCCCTGGAGCCCTACCAGCACCCTCCATTTTGCAGAAGTGTGGCTACCGCATCCTGCTGCAGACCTGTGAGTCCTTATAACATGTTTCTAACAACGCAAAAGACCCGCAGATGGTTCATCTTAACTGATGATATTTATTCATCTCAGCTACTAAATCCTTCTAATCTCTCGTTTTGGTGTTCTCTTTGGCTTCTTCAGTATCGAGGCGAGATGTTCTGCCCAGAGGAAGGAGTGTGTTGTGTCTGCAGGGGGTGCCAGAAACTCAGAATCAAGATCAGTCCTCAGCACAGAGCAGCAGCAGCAGTAGTGATGCCAGTCCTCAAAGCAGCAGTCCGCAGGACCAGCATACAGCTGACTTTGCCATCTCAGACCACCAGAGAGAACTCCTGTTCCAGGATTCACCTATACCTGGTTTGTTCTGTCCTCTGTAGTAGTTTTAGGTTAAGCATTAAGCGTTGAGACTTTTTTTTGACATTTTCATGCTTTTTTCTGCCCTGACCCACAGAGGAATCGTTGCTGTCAGCGTCTTGTCCTCTGGAGAATGACACCAGCCACGACAATGCAGAGACAAAAGATGCTCATGACAAGGTGATGGTGAAAAGTGGAATTTTTCTTTTTTTCTTGGTAACAATTTTTAAAAACATGTCTTTTTTTTAATTAAATCTTGATTGTTATTTTTGTTCTCTGTGTTTCCAGGACATGTTGTCAGATGAGGAGAGGCTTGCCGAGGCAGAGCTGAACCTCAGACATGTGGGAGACACCAGTGTTCCTGTTGTCCTAAACATCATCGGTAATTATTCAGTACAAAATCACTTGACACCTGATCATTTTCAAACAGTCATTCCCAAGCAAGACGATTCATTTTTAACAAACGTCATTTGTTCTCACCTGTTACTTTGTGGGTTTTTGCTGTATGTGTTTTCTGTTGTCCCCTGTGCATATCTGAAAGCTTCATCTCTGTGTTTACGGCAGGTCTAGAAAGTGCCAAGACTGAGAATTACGAAGATGCTTTCACCTGTTTTTTGGCTGCAGCTCAGCAGGGTTACTGTAAGGCCCAGTTTAACACTGGTGTGTGCTATGAGAAGGGCAGGGGGGTCCGCAAAGACATGGAGAAGGTGAGATCAGCCTCAGTGCACACTTAGTTTACTTCAGTACTGCATCATTCTCATTTCTAAGACCACAATACACAAATGTACAAAAACAAAAAGGCTGTTTATATATCACTTTAACTGTATCACTGTCTTGTGATCTCACCTGTATTTTCTCTTTAAGGCTCTGTATTACTACAAGCAGGCAGCAGTCGGGGGTCACAAAGAGGCTCAATACCGTTATGCAAAGCTGCTCCTGACCAGCAGGGGCCAGCAGAGTGTAGAGGACCTGAATACGGCTATCAGCCTGCTGGAACAGGCTTCTGCAGCTGGACTCACTAAGGTACAAATCATAAACACATGTTTTAATGTTTCTTAAATTCTGTCATGGTGCACTGATTTTATGTACTTTCATAGAAATATATCTATGTTTTGCATAGAGATATATCTGTTTTTCATGCTCTTGCTTTCGACATTGTCGTGGTGTGTGTGAGAAGGCGAAATGTTCCTCAGCTGCATGTGTGAATAATAAAAATCATAGCAGTGCCTGAAAGGTTAATCCAGTAATTTACTAGGAACTATTTGTTTAAGAGATATACAACGTTTTCTTTTGTGTCACTAAGGATTGGATGAAAGTGGAAAAAAAAAAACAAGAGCAAAATTATACTAAAAAAAGCTGCAAAATGACAACATGATTTTAATATGTAAAAAAAAGACTAGTGATGAGTTGAATCACACCGTTTTAATAAATAATCATCTTATCACTATGCTGGGCTGCTTTAGGTTTGTGAGGCAGCTGTAGTAAGCTGATGCTGCATTACTGACTGACTCACCATTTCTCCTCTTCAGGCTCAAGTCTGCCTGGCCTCCATCTACTCTCAGGAGCCGGTGAGAGACAAGCGCAAGTCTGTCCGTTACCTACAGATGGCTGCAGAGAGCAGAGTAAGTGCCCTTCTAGATGTTTCTAGAGTTTAATTTATGGCTTTATCTCTGAGAAATCACCTTTCCTACCAGTGTACCATCTCAGTGAGGCTGCATTAAGAAACCTCCTGCTCTTCAGTCACAGTGTTCAGTGACATATTGTGAATTCTATAGCAAGAGATTCAAGTGCTTCTATTGTCACATGTAAAGCAACACAGCAGGTGTCAACATTGAAGGCATGAAATTTCGCTTCTTTAAGCTTTAGTTCAAATTAGACTACTAAGTTAATATTTACAATTGTTAAAAGAAGGAGCAAGATAGGAGAGAGGTCTAAGTCGAGAATAATCTTCATATAAATATATTATATTGTGAGTGTATAATGTGTCTGTATGTATATTTAGAAAATTGTTTAGAAGATTAAATTGACTAAATTGTGTGTATATTTTCTTCTTGTGTTCAGGACGACACCGCTCTGCTGCTCTTGGGTCAGTGTTATGAGAGCGGTTTTGGGGTTCAGCAGAATCTGAGGATGGCGATTGAATTCTACAAACGAGCCGCTCAAGCAGGCAACAAGCAGGCTAAGATCTTACTGATGCCTCCTAATGAGACAGGCGGGAAGGGTAAGCGCACACATGCTCTGTCAGAATGACGGGCGTCTGTGTTAGTCACTGCGTTTTGTTCGTTTGTTAGCGATGGCACTGCATGTGATTCGCTTTTAATGAGCCGAGATAGCAGTCATGATATCTGTGAGAATGGGCATCTGATTTCTGTTCTGTGTCCCTGTCCTCCTCCAGCTGAAGACGCAGTGTTGCGCTCCATCCGTTCAGCTCCATCGTTCTCTGCATTTGACCATCGCTTCCAGTCGCCTCTCTCTTCAATGGCCAATCATGTCCCGTCCTCCGCCAGTCACCCCATCACCTTTACCCTCCTTACTCACTCCCAGAGCACCGGGAGCCTATGTGTCCCTTCGGCCTCCATGCCTCTTCACCTCCATCCCCACAGCGCAGAGGGAGGAAACTGCCAGTGGATGGTGGGGGTTGGATAGTTAGTCCAAGGCAGCAAAGGCCAGACTGAGGAATGTATTTTATAGAGTGATAGTATCGTCACCAGAGGAGAAAAGTCAAAGTGTGTATTGTTTGAATTAGATTTATTAGATTTTATACATCATGTGAATGCATTGCTATATTACTGTTAATTTGTTGAGTTTTTCATAAGTCTGGAAGAGCTGTTTCGCACAAAGTCATTAAAGATATGGTGCCTTTTCTTGTATTTCTTTATATACAGTGTAGTGTTTTCTTGTAAGCTATAAGTTATCCTGTGAATAAGAAAGTGCGATTTCATTCCCTTTTGATGGGTCTCGGATCATGACTTATTTCTCTCCACTTATGTGGGATTAATCAGGTTTAAAAAATTTTAAAAAAGGTTTGTCTCCTGCAAACCGTATTGCCTGATATGCACAGTTGAAACTGACAAATTGCTTTACATTTGTGGCATATTTTAAAGATTACCTTCAGTAATACAGTGTCAGAATGGATGCATTTATTTATTGTTTCAAAATGAACAATGTCAGAAGAAAAAAAGGGAGGTTATTCCATGTTTTAAAGCCGTTATCTGTACACATGCCAAAGTGAATTATGATGCACTGTGAAGAGGATTTTCTACTGTTTGCACTGTACACATGCTTTGTAGGAAAATAAATTTAAAAAATCTAAAAAGGTGTTTGGTTGTTTGTGATTAAAATGAAATTGATGTGCAAATGTATTTCAGGGAGTGATGTAATGTATATGAATCTGTCTGTAATTAACATAACTGTAGCTGATTGTATGATTTTAATTAAGCACGAGAGTGGACTAACCATCCTCTGTGTGGAAATAACTTTTCAGATGATATCATTAGTTTTAATGTATTATTTGCGCTAGTTATACAGAACCGAGACTGATTGTGTGTTTCAGACAGATGAGGCCAGTGTGAGACTGGAAACCACTGGATGACGTAAGACTCTGATGATGTGTGATTTCATTACCTGAGATGCAAAATAACACCGGTAGATTTATTATGGTTGCGTCTCCTCCGTGCACCGAGCGTCTTTGCGTCCGCGGCTCTGATTGGCTGGCCGGGGGAGTGCTCCACAGCGCCCCACTGCTACCGGATCCTCTGGCGCAGAGAGAAAGCGCAGCTTGGCCGCCAGTGAGCACCGTGCCGGGCTGGGAGGGCAGATGATGTGATATGATCCTATACGGGTGGCCGGCTGCAGCTACGGGCGGACTGGCTCTTAAAAAGCGGCTGTGATCTCGGCCCTGCTCACTACCTTGTCGTCGTGGGAGCGGAGGTGCTGAAGACCGGAGGCTGACCGAACCGGTGAGTGGATGTAAATAGATGCTTTCGATGGGATGCACTCCCCTCCCAGTGCGGCGGTGGTGATGGGGCTGTACAGAGAGAGAGAGAGAGAGGTAGCTGCTGGATGCTGAGGATTTACTGCGTCTGTTCACATATCGACAGCTTTGCTTCCGCAATATTGGCAACTCCACCTATGCAACCTCGACATGAAGGTAGATTTGATGATAAATAAAGCTGCTTTTTGATGTGAGCCAGCAGCGAGGGAGTTTATTAGGAAGAAGGCAGCACGAAACGAAGGGCTCAGATACTCCACCCATGACATCATTGACTTTTTCAAGTTCATTTTCTCTACAGCCTGTGCTTTCATCTGTTGCATTTCATTTATGGAGCAGTGGATGCAGTTCAGAGTTGAGGAAATGAGCCTGACATTACAGTGAATGCCTTTTAAGTTGCTTATGTTTAGTTTCCTCTGACAGGCCAAGATATCTGTCAATATCTAGATATGATGGTGAATCCTTAATGCATTTTATTGATGTGATGAGAATATGGTCTTTTATTTCAGGTGACCTTCACATGTGTAAAACAGTCTTCACTGCCATACTGTATACAAGG
This sequence comes from Scomber scombrus, assembly GCF_963691925.1. Classification (NCBI taxonomy): domain Eukaryota; kingdom Metazoa; phylum Chordata; class Actinopteri; order Scombriformes; family Scombridae; genus Scomber; species Scomber scombrus. The sequence continues at coordinate 18,171,037 of NC_084978.1, forward strand.
TGAGCAGACAGTATAAACATACTAGAGCAGATAAGGACCCTGTTTTGATACCTTGCTCCTAAAATAGAAAGGGAGCATTGTACAACTAATTTTGACTCGTCCTTTGTAGTCATATCGAGAGCACATGATCACTGGTTGTTTTCCATTTTATTGATATGGTTTCCATATTTATTTTACAAAAGCCAAAACAGCACCATTATGAAGCAGTATTGAGGCCGTAACAAGCACATATAAAGAAGAGCAGCGAAAAGATGAGTTAAATGAGATATAATTGTTCAACGAGGATACATGTTGCTGCATCCCGTGACCAGCTGCTGAAATCTTGTGCATCTCATGAATGACCTCCGCTGTCGAAGGGAGAACAACAGATTTATTGAGGACAACAGTTTGACTACATCTGTGTGTTAACTGGTGCCCAATGTCCTGCAAACTGCTGTGTCATTCTCCTCGCTTTCTCCCTTTAATAACCTTCCTTCTCCTACCTGCTCCACTCTCTCCTCTCTTCGCCCCAGTTTGTTTAACTAATGGAGACCTGCATCGCCAGGGGACAGAGAATGTCTGGCTAGGTGATCCAGTTTGTCTGCACCTCCTGACTTATAAAAAAACACAAAAGAGGAATTTTTTGGGGTTGTGAGTCATTCAACATATTTGCTGTGATTTTCAGCTTCTGTGGCTCAAAGCACAATTTGTAGCTGTCACAAAAGCTTGTTTCTCCAAAATGTCAGGCTTTTATCTTGGGATCCATATTTCTGATTAGTTTGACAAGCCCAGGAGTTCAAAAGATTCACTTCAGCCTATAGGACATGCATAGTCCATCAGTTAAAGGGAAACATAATGGGACCATATTTTTCAGCACTGCTGATTGAGAATAGCTGCTGTTGTGATCCAGGATGAGTAGGTGCGGGTAGGTTGTACCTGTTGACCGTGTTTGTGTCTGAGTGTTTGTGTCTGAGCGTGAGCGCAGATTCAGCACAAACAGGTTGTTGTGATTGTCTGGCTCGGTGACTGAGGGACAACATGACAACCACCCAGGGAGAGGAGAGCAGATAGGGGCCCCACATGAACAAAGTGCACTACCCAGGGATTTTGCTCTCTCCAAAATCCTGTCTCTGTCTTTTCCCAAGAACTTGTCGTGCTTTAAAATCTGCTGCATTTGTGTTTTCCATGTTTCTCAGAAAGGTGCTGATGCTAACTGCAGCATTGTTTGATGTGCGTGCGTGTGTATGTGTGTGTGTGTGTGTGTGTGTGTGTGTGTGTGTGTGTGTGTGTGTGTGTGTGTGTGTGTGTGAATGAATGAGTGAAATTATGTTTATGATTGCGTGCCTGGGCATGTTTTTCTACCTGTACATGTGTTCAGTTGTTTACCAGATTTCCACAAGTTTATTTAAATCATTCAAAAACAGAAGTGACAGTGATGTAACCCATACGTGGGCTTTGTCTATTTATCTGTCTGTATTCAGCATCATAGAGCTGATCCACCCAAGGATAAAAGAGACATGGCTAGCTAGTTAGCAGGAGCTGGCTGCCACTTCTCCTCCTCACAGACTGGCTCACTGCTCAACCCTGGCTTTGAATGTCAGTCCTGGATGAATAAATGGAGAGCCTGACTCACTCCAAATATCAGGCAAATGCAACCCCAGACTTTGATGCAGTGCTTTTTACCATTTATGCAGTGACACCTTATGTGTAAACTGGGTGTGTGGCTGGAAAAGAACGAGCAACCTGCACACCGTGTTCAGATAAAAGCCTGTATGACTGACACCGGGATGAATGTCTCAAGTTGATGATGTCATCTGTCTGGGATGATATCAGAATGAGATCATGGATGTTTTCTCCAGCACAAATACAATAGAAAAGATTGAGACTGTATATATTATATTATATTATATTATATTATATTATATTATATTATATTATATTATATTATATTATATTACACATATTTTTAAAGATCTAATGAAAAATGTGTATTGTTGGATATAATTGTAGCATTAGGGCTCTGAACATTCTGACGTCATGCTAAAATCCGAGAAAGCACAAATACTGCATCTTTGTAGTTGTTATCATTTTTCAGTGTAGCTCAGTGAATCATAATTAACTGGATTGAGTGCATTAAAGTTAGGCCCAAGTGATAAATTGGCCAGGCTGATATTGATGGATGTTAGAACATAACGCATCACTACCTGCATATAGTAAATGTGTATAGTATCGGATTGTAATTGCTGCACAAAAATGCAAAAAATTAAGTTTGAGGTAGTTTAGAAACTATTTGTTAGTGTTTTATGTTAAACATATATACATATATGGATTTATGATCAGAGACTCTCAAATATCCACATCAGTGTCAGTAATCCAGAGTTGGTTGGGCTTCAGTATGAAGCACATCAGATTACACAGAGTATTGTGACTTCTGACAGTGTTTCTTTTCTCCAATCAGCTCTTTCTCTGCAGTGATATTTCCAGTCAACCATGACGTCAGTACAAACCCCTCCCCTGTCCCGCTCTGGCTCCTCCCCCTCTAATGTGGGTCTGGCAAACCGCGGCGCCCCCTCCGCCACCCCTCCCACCTCCCTCAGCCTACGTTCCTCGTACAACCAGCTGCTTGGGCATGATGTCATCAAAGAGTCCATCGGAATGGAAACGGGAAGTTCAGCCACCTTGCCTAAGAGCCGCCAGAGATACACAATGACAAGCGTGCGGAGCGTCATGGGGATAAGTGATAACCTGTCTTCTAAAAACCAACCTGTGACCAGAGGGAGAGGCCTCCCCACTAAGTCCTCCTCTAGTTCAGCCCTCTACTCCTCCTCTTCTTCCTCCTCACTGTTTAATACAACCAATCCCAAGTTGGCCAAGAATGGGGCCAACATGCAGAGACGAGCTGAGAGTCAGCAGCTGGAGCTTAGCAGGGCAAATACAGAAGGTAAAATTCACAACAATCTCATTAATAACCCCAGTTCTGACTGGTTGGAATTTGGGAAAGACAACTCGCAGCTGCCCCCGTTTCGTAGACGGACAAAGAGCGTCTTGGAGTACCACGAGAAAGGCTGGGATCTGGATCTGAGCTGGGGAAACAAGGAGGATAATGGGGAGAAGAAGCAGCAGCCCTCCCCAGAGAAAGAGCAGGCCACCCCTGCCAAGGAGAGGGAGAGCCAGAAGGAGGAGAAGCCCAGCAGCAAACAGACCTGCCAGGAAGAGAAAGAAGAAGTGGAGCCAGTGGTGGAAGAGGAGGAAGAGGAAGATGACCCCACACCAACTCCGAGACAGCCCCTGCTACCAGTGGTGGTTGAAGCCCCGCTTTCCTCCACCTCCTCCTCCTCATCCAACAGCCCAGAGTGGGTCCCAGACAAGCAGAATCATGTCCAGAACCAGGCTCCAGCCCAGGTCAGAGAGGAGCTCTGTGTCCAGGTTCAGGCTAGTCCACGAAGTCCTGCAAAGCCGCCTCGGAGCGCCCAGCCCAGGGTGATCAAGGTGGAGTTACACCCCAACAACGAGAACCAGTTCCTACAACAGTACCCACCTTCTTCTCCTAAACAGGCCAGGTCTAGTGAGAGGAAAACCCCTACAAGGAACCGGGCACCCCCTGCCCTGCCAGATCCTGAACCAGAAACTGTGCTCCCAAAGGTGGGCTTAAGAATGGATCTGACTCCAGATACCCCATCAGAGGATGAAGACTCCAGCTGGACCACCCTGTCCCAGGAGTCACCTTCCCCTCAAACTCCACAGGAGACAGGTTCGATATGTGTTTTCATCTGATCTGTCTTTTCAACATTAGCATATCTGTGCCAGCCTTTAATCGTGCCTCTATTACTCCCTCCTTTTATTCCCTTTCTTTCTCTCTTTCCCTCCATCTTCCTCCTACAGACAGTCTGATCTGGAAATTTACCAAAAGCCTCTCCTTAAGCAAGCATGTCACTCCAGCAATACTGCTGGAACCTTTACGGCCCCTGTGAGCCACCTTATGGCGCAGAGAGTGATTAGGATGGACAGAAGGATAAGATACTGCAGATAGCAGGGTGTGAAACAGGAAGGAAAAAAGGAAAGAGAGAAGAGAGAAGAGCTGGATATACCAAGTGATGATTGCCAGGGATGTATGACAGAGCAATATAGAGAGAATATGACCATCAGGAGAGAAATATGAGAAGTGAGACAGAAAGAAAGGAAACCAGGAGTGAGAAGAAGGAGAAAACGTTACTACCAATTTGGTCCTACTATAGGGGATGAGCCCTGGAGTTGCTATGACAACAGAAACTAAGTAGGGACAGTCTGACCATCTCAGAAATTCGCCCTATCCACCCTCATCTGTGTCTGTATGTGTGTGTGTGTGTGTGTGTGTGTGTGTGTGTGTGTGTGTGTGTGTGTGTGTGTGTGTGTGTGTGTGTGTGTGTGTGTGTGTGTGTGTGTGTGTGTGTGTGTGTGTGTGTGTGTGTGTGTGTGTGTGTGTGTGTGGGCCTGACTGTGTACAGCACATGTACGTGTTTGTGTGATACACTCACATACAATATGTGTCTGTGCATTGCTGTTGTTCATCAGCAGATGTATGGGGTGAAGGGGACCTGCCCCCAGGCTGGCGTGAGATCTCAGATTCATCAGAGGTCTATTTCTGGCACATCCCCACTGGCACAACGCAGTACCACCGACCTGTTGCCTCCGGCAACCAACACACTTCTCCCGACAAGGGGCCAGACACTGAGCATGACCCACAACAAGAAACACAGGACTCCCTCAAGCCACCCAACGAGGTGAGGGACTGACATATTCATAATTGACTTTAGGTGTACAAAGATGCACTTAACTTTGACCAATGTGGGATTTTAAGTACCAGTATTACATACTCTACCTTTGAGGAAATAAATTGAAGATAATACTAGTATTATTAGTTTAGGCTACATGGTCAGCAACCTAATAACTAATGATTTATAGACACTTTAAGAAGTCTTAAACAGAAACAGAAATCTATATATTTTTAAAGGCTAACAGTTTAATGTTATGTGGTTAAAATATATATTTAAAGAAATAAAAGTGCACTTTAAATGTCACATTTACAGACACATGACAAAGAAGTAGTGTTTGATCGGTCCGACATTTAAGGACCTATTTTATAGTAAACAAATTCCACCATAAAACATTTTTAAAAGTCAAATGTTGCATGCTCAAATTTGTGCATTTTGCAGTAAGTAGGAATAAAACAGGTTTTATGGAAGTGACTGCACCACTTCTGCATCCACTACAACCCTAAAAGTCTCTGCTGAGACCCCACTTACTTTGACTTTTACCTTTAAAAAATGTTTAGCTTTAAAAAACATTATTTTAAAACATATATAAGTAGACATCCAAACACCAAATGTAAACACAGGTTGTTTTGTTTTTTTAATTTCTGTTGCTCTGGTCGGGGAGGAACCGTTTATCAAAGGTTGATGCCATAATTGGCAAATATCAGCTCTTAGTGCAATAAATTGGAAAGCTGTTGGTGATCAATGAAGAACCCACCACTCGCTGTCCTTCTCTGTGTTTCCCTCACACCACACCTCTCTCTGTATCTCCATCTTTATCCCTTGCTCTCTCTCCCACAGCGCCCCAGCAGTCTGGTATCTGACAGCTCGGTAGAGCCGGTCCCCTCTCCCTCTGGCTCCTCCCAATCCTCCTCCTCCTCCACCCCCTCGAATGATGTCACCTCTTCTGGACCGAATCTGAACGCCACTGCCAGCACACTCAATGTAAGGCACAGACCCATGTTTATTTGGCTGTTGAAATGCTGTCTTTTTTTGTGTGATATTTTTAGATATTTTTATCAATTAAGGTATGTCTGACTGTGTGCTTTTCCACGTATTGGACAAAATTTGTGTTGTTTTATGAATGTATTGTTGTTATCACTCCCCTGTTATCCATATACTATTAAAACATTAAAAATACACACTGTTTCATTGGGTGATATATTCTTTCAGTACAATGAATGTAGATTTTTACAGCCACCAAATCTCCTTTTCCAAGTCAATTTTTATGTCTAAATTACACATCACAGTCACTTTGGTTCATCTTTAGTCTATCTTGTATTGCAGTTTTCCATAAAAGCTTGATGGTGATATATATCTCTGCTTTCCCTGTTGCACTTATTAAATTGAAATGAGCACACAGTCATCACTGTCCAGGCCTGTCTGCAGTACATATTCAGCAGATATGCATATCTCTCATATTAGGTTTTTAAAAAAAAAGTTATAATCTGTAGTTATTACAAAGCAAATCAGATTTTAAAAATTGTCAAAAGTCAGTGTTATAATCTGCCAAGTAGTTATGAATCTCTTTTATCCCTTATCTATCACTAATGTTAGTCTCAATCTTGCTGAATACCTGTCTGTCTGTGTGTCTTGCTCCAGGAGCTGAAGGACTATCCAGTCTATCCAGACCCCAGTCTGAAGGCATTTGAAGGGGCCACTCTCCGCTATGCTTCACTCAAACTCAAGTAATACATCCAGATACACTGGAGACACTGTGCAGTCGAAAAAGTATAGTTTGTTAAAATGTCACTTTATTGTGACTGGTTGTTATGTCTGATGTTTCACTGCAGCCCTCCAGCCCAACTGGAGACAGTGGACCTCAACAACACCTTCTCTGATCCGGAGGCTATGGTAAGACATTAACAACAGCATACTGATTTGTTGACCATTAGGCCGTATGTTGTGTCTATATTCTGTGTAAAGATTCAAATGATATCACTTTTATATGGTACAGGCCAGCATGCTGAGTAATTCAATCATTTATCCGTTAAAGTCTTTTGGCAGCATTTGTTTAGTTTTCCAGTCAGACCCTGCTTGCATTCAGACATTCATCAAACAATTTTCACCTGCACATAACACTGTCTATATATGACTGTTTGGCAACAATCAAGAATTTGATAAACACATGTTCCTTTATGATAAAGTCAGTATGACCCAATATTGTAGGTTTAACAGTTGGTTGATTAGACTTTGGTTAGCAATGAGTACATTATTTATTTCTTGATAAAGGGAGGACACCAGGCTTTGTTTGCAATGACATCATGAACCTGCTCACAGGCATACTGTCTTCTCTCTGTGTGTGCAGTAGTGCCCCCAAGTGGTTCCTTTGAGAACTGAGATATATGTACAGTACATGTTTACAGCCAAACTGGTTTTTGCTGTCCTCCTGTGGAAGAAAAGCATATAGAAAAGCTAAACCAGCAGACTTTTGTGATGACGACAGTAAAAGTAGGAGCAGATAGTTGAATGAGCTGAGGAATGGATGGGAAATTAAATCTTGGGTCAGGTGTAGTGACAGGAAAGAAGGAGTGATCTTTTTTCTGACAGATATGTCGTTTCAGTGGAATTATGACAAAGAAGATGATTTTGGGAGTTGTGTGGTGGTAGTCAGTCTATAATAAATAAATTCCACCATGGTTTGGAATTGACATATTTAACTAATGTAACATTAAAAAAGCCAAATATTGCATGCCCACATGTGTGCATCTAGCAATAAGAAAACTTAAAATAAAGGCAAAAGTACCAAGTACATTTTCCTGTCAGAATTTCTATAAAATTCTAAATTTCTAAATTAAATTGTATAGGGCAGAAAATGAGACTCAGAGGTGATATACTCTTTAAAAATAAAAATCAAGTGAATGAAATTCTTGAGATGTTCATATTTCTCAGAGGAACCCAGAAGAGCATGTGCAAGTTTAATAAGAAACCAAGAGACAATAATGTTGCCACTGGTGTGCATGTGTGTGTGTGTGTATGTGTGTGTGTGTGTGTGTGTGTGTGTGTGTGTGTGTGTGTGTGTGTGTGTGTGTGTGTGTGTGTGTGTATGTGTGTGTGTGTGTGTGTGTGTGTGTGTGTGTGTGTGTGTGTGTGTGTGTGTGTGTGTGTGTGTGTCACAAATGTCCCTGATTGGTAAAACGCTGATGTTTTGGTCAGTGGTTAGAGTTAGGATTAGGAAGTCTCTAGGAAATTAATGTAATCTATGTAAATCCCCAAAAAGTGACAGAGGTAAGACTGTGTGTGTATGTGTGTGTATGCCCCAGTGCATTTTTGCTCAACACTGTTCTAGAGCTTGAGAAATATATCCTGAGAGTCTCTCCAGCAGGGAAGAGCTCCTTGTTGTGGTAGAAGAGAGAAAGAGAGAAAGAATGAAAAGGTAAAAGAAAGTAGGAAATGGTAATAGCTATTGGCCTCAAACCTCTGTCAGTTATTGCTGTGATGGCTGGCATGTGATGGTACAGTAGGTGTTTCTGCACACTATACTGTAAGTAAAGATTAAAGAGGAACTCTGAGTTTAAAATGGCGTTGCTTTTAAGCAAGTTGGTGATATTTAATGGACAATTCTGGTTTGTCACAGCTTATTTTTGTAGGTCTGGCCATTGTTTCTTTACTGTGGGTTATGATAACATTGTTTCCTTCAAGTAAATTACTTGAACTGAGATCTAAAAAAGAGATCCAAAGTCAAAATAAATACAGTGGGGGAAATAAGTATTGAACGTGTCAACATTTTTTCAGTAAATATATTTCCAATGAGGCTATTAACATGAAATTTTCACCAAACTTTGGTAGATACGTATAGGATCGTCTTATATTGGAGAGATGCACACCCCTAGTATTAACTGAAAAAATCCACACATACAAAGAAATCAAAACATTTAAGTCCATAAGTAAAGGTATGTGGTTTAAAGTGGTATGACATAGGAAAAAAAAGTATTGAACACGCTAAGAAAAAGCAGTACACCAAGGCAAGGAAAGGCAAGGAACCAGCTGAAATCTGTAAGTAGTTAGAAGTAATTCTACCTCTTATCTGTGCAAATGAATATCAGCTGGGTTAGTACATATTGATGGGCTATAAAAAGGTTTTTTGTTAGCAAGGTGTCACACAAGACACATCTCATGATGGGTTAAAGCAAAGAGCTCTCCCAAGAGCTTTGCAACCTGATTGTCGTAAAACATATCAATGGAATTAGTAACAGATGTATTTCAAAACTTCTGAATCTTCCAGCAAGCACCATTGGGGCAACATTTGTGGAAGGAACTAGAGATCAGGGTTCACAAGAAGGCCCCCCGTAATCTTCTAGATTTAAAGACAATCTGTCAAGACAAGAATGGACCAAAATCACACCTGAGTACTACAGTCTTGATTCTTGAAGCTGTCATTACAAACAAAGGCTTTTCCTAAGTATTAAATACATTTCAGTTAGTGTGTTAAATACTTTTTCCTGTTTCATTCCACTTTATTCCACATAACTTTATTTATGTGTGTGGATTTCTTCAGTTAATACCAAAGTCAATACTTATTTCCCCCACTGTATGTACCCAAACTTATTTGTACAGGAATAAAGAAGGCTGATGGTAAATTACCCAAACTCTCTGTAAAAACATCCATCACAATTTCCAGACAAACATCCAGGATCTATATTGAACTACTTTACTTGCAGTATTTGTATGTGTCACACACACACACACACACACACACACACACACACACACACACACACACACACACACACATTCTCCTGTGCAATGAGGGATTATCAACATTTTGTGTGCACTATGTTTTTTTTTAAACAATCTGTTTAAACTGTTAGCTTAATCTTGTTCTAAAAACTCAAATAGTTTGTTGAGTCGGTCTTATACTCCAAAAAAACAGAAACAGATTTTTCTTATAATGATAGAGGTAAGAGAAGGAATGGAGTCTTAAGATTAAAACATTGTGAGTCTTTACAAGTATAACAATAGAAATGTGTTTTTCCCAGTCGTTTCCAGTGCGGTCTCTGGGCTGGGTGGAGATGGCAGAGCAGGACCTGTGTGAGGGGAGGAGCAGCGTGGCCGTCCACCACTGTATCAGACAGTTGTCCTACTGCAGGAGGGACATACGAGACTCAGCTGGTGTCTGGGGAGAGGTCAGTTGGTTAACAGACAGGCAGACACATAGTTACGTATACAGTTTGCAGAGTATAATGCAGTGGTTCCAACACTTTTTACTCACAACACCTTGTCAGAGGTTGCATGTCTATAAAATGCAAAAAGTTTGAATAAAGAGTGATTTCATTATTTAATTGTAGTTTATCTTTGTGTGTAAACTGACTGTTGCTCATGGTTTGATAAAAAAGAAAAGTGTAATAAGAAAACTTAGTGTGCTCGCCACACACCTATATGTAAATTCAAGGTATTTTTGCTCCTGTCCAATGGCAAAAGCATTTCATAAATATCGTATGTGGAGCAGAAGAATGTTTTTCCTGGTTTAGCGTATCTGTTTGTGGTCTCACAGGGTAAAGGGATGTTGCTGGTTCTTCAGGACCGCATGTTGACCCTAGTTGACCCAGATGATCGAAGTCTGCTCCACTCTCAGCCAATCAGCAGCATCCGTGTCTGGGGCGTTGGCCGAGACCATGACAGGTATTTTGACATCAGAAACATTTTGAAACCAAAACCTCTCCTTTTGGTTGTTGTTGTTTGGCTGCTTGATGCCACCGTTTTAGCAATTATTACGTGTGATCTTGAACTGATGAGCTGCAGACAAAGAAGACACACATACATGATGTTTCAAACCTGCAGCATATCAAACACTGTAAAATGCATAGATGGTACATTCTCGCTGTTAGACGCTGAATCAGGAGTTTTAACTAATCATCAGAGAATGGAAATCGGCCTCATTATTATTCAGTGCATATTTGCACAAATTGCATTCAGAACACCATAATTATGCTTATTGTTCCATGTTTCTATCCCACACTGTGGACCTGTGGGGCCTTCAGTCATTTGGTAATGTCCCATGGTCTTAACCTTTCACTATTGAGCTGACAGTGTGCTGAGGCTAGCACAGCTGCTAATGGGGGGGACAAGCTAAGCCCTCATTGATATGGGCCCCACAGGATTTCCATTTCTATCCACTTCAAACACTCAGAAAACCAATACACAATTACAAACATTAGGGTTGATATAATATACATACATGCACAGATCTAATATGTATACATATTTGCATATGTGTGTACTCACCAAATGCATCAAATACTAAGCCACTAAGAGCTAAGAGACTTTGGGAGATTCACATCCGAGACGTGTCAAACACTGACTGTACAAATGAGTGGAGTGGTAGAGGTTTGCAGTCCAAGAAGCTGGGTCGTTCTGACATGTGTAATCAGCTGTTAAGGGATTGGGTGAAAATGGAGTTTAAAATAGCATCTGTGTAAGAGGCTTGATCTCACTTCACTTGCCCATGCTCCCAGTTTGTCCTTACCTTGTATGTGGGTTTTTTTTTTTCTTATTTCTGTGTTCCTGTCCCTGTGTGTCCCTCCATATCTCTTATTTCTGCCTTTCTATTTGACTTTTAAATGTTCCCATAGTCTCTCTCTCAAACATCATCCCTCACATACTCACACTCTTACTTTTCTTCTGCCTTTCTCATTTTTTCCTTCAATCAACAGCCCCAATACCACATTACTGTAGCTCTGTATGTGTGTGTGTGTGTGTGTGTGTGTGTGTGTGTGTGTGTGTGTGTGTGTGTGTGTGTGTGTGTGTGTGTGTGTGTGTGTGTGTGCAATAGATAAAGAGAGAAAGAAAGAAAGAAAGAAAGAAAGAAAGAGAGTCCCTCCACCCTCTTCCGTCTCAGTGGATTGAGAGACTTTCAGTGGCTGTCTCTCTCGGCGGTAATGGATAAAGCATGTACTCGGCTCAGGCTAGCTCTCCCTCTTATCCTTTTTCTCTCACTCCATCTCACTCTCTCGTACAGCATTACAGCTTCCACTCTGTTCATCCTCTTCTCCCACCAGCACTTTAAAATCTGCAGTCTACAGTTGGGTGATGTAATATAATTCTAGCCTGGTTGGGCTGTGTGTGAAGATATCCGATGATCTGAGACCACAATGCACTTTCCATGTATGCAGCAAATTGTCTTGCAGTGTCCTGCATCTGACATGGGATGGACTGTGTGTGTATCTGAGGCATGAGTATATTATGGTTGGAGGTTTGTAGTCCTGCCACTAGAGTGCACTGCAATCAAAGTCTGTGCATACAGTTAAGTTGATGCAGCCAGCTGAGTACACAAGAGTATATGGACATCCCTGTCCATATGCACCCTTGTTTAAAAGCTGTTTTTTTATGGTGTGGGCTCAAAAGTCTTATCGCTACAGCACACAGTTAGATTTTTGACAATAGTGTTCTTCCAACTTTGTGACAATAGTTTGCAGAAGGGACTTTTCTGCTCTTGTGCAAATGGTTTGACTTTGGTGAGGAGGAACTTGACAGAGCCTCAGACCCCATCACATCTCCTAGGATTAACTGGACCTTATCGCCAAAATCAGTGCCTCATGCTCTTGTGGTTGAATGGGAATGTAATGTTCAGGTGTCCACAGTGTGTGACTGGCCTGAGATAAACAGTAACAATGTGCTGAACTTGTGGCAGCTTGAAAACTGTGTAAGCAGTTAAATGGTTGTTAGAAAATTGATCGGACCTGTCAGATGGTACAAGGAGAGGAGTCAGAATAGAGAGAGAGAGGGAGAGAGAGAGAGAGAGAGAGACAGACAGAGAGAGAGAGAGAGAGAGAGAGAGAGAGAGACAGAGAGAGAGAGAGAGAGAGAGAGCATTTTTCTTGTATTTGTAAAGAAACTGAAAAAATGACAGACGGAGGAAAAAGAGAGGAACAGAGAAAGGGAAAGACACATGCATACAGAATATCTCTCCCTCAGCTCTCTTCATCCACCTCTCTTTCTGTCTGTTTCTGTATTCCCTGTGTTGTCCTGAATGTTCCGTCTCTCTTTTTCGCTCCTCCAGCCTGATTCAATATGAATGAGTCCCCCTGTCTCTTATGCGGGACGGGACGGGGGGGGGGGGGGGGGGGGGGGGGGGGGGGGGGCGGGTGGGGGGGGGGTGTTCGCTCCTCGATGAAGTCATGAAGCTATATCTGGAGCACTCAGCAAGTCTGAGTATGTGCACGGTCGTGATTGCGCGTGCACATGTTTGCGTGCGTGTGTGTGTGTGTGCAGGTGGGGCTTGAATTGATGAAGTCATAGGTCTATATGTGGAGCACTCTGGTGCGTGTGTGTGTGCGTGTATGTATGTGTGTGTGTGTGTGTGTGTGTGTGTGTGTGTGTGTGTGTGTGTGTGTGTGTGTGTGTGTGTGTGTGAGATGGTGAATGAGTGCATGTGTTTACCCCCACTTCTCCATCCCCTCTTTCTGTCTGTAATGCTCTTGCGCTATTTCCACTCTTTGTCTCCAGCGCTCTTTCTGCCTCCCTCTTGTGCCATTGGCTGCACAGATTTGCCTCTTCTTCTTTTCTGCCTCTCTTTGTTTGTCCCGCTATTGCACTTTCACTAGATGTAAGCCCCCCGCCCCCCCTTTTATTTCAAGCTTCTGTAAGACAAGAGAGAGAATAAAGATAGCAACAACTGAGGAAGAGGAGAAGATACTCAAGAAGAAGACAATTCAGAGAGGGTGCGGGGTGAGAAAAAAAAAAAAAGTGGCGGTGCTTTTGAGAGAGCGGGGTAATAAGCAGAGCAGTGAAGAGCCAGTGAGAGAGGCAGAGGCAGAGCGAGCAGAGAGGCAAGCTTCCCTGCTTGCGCTGAGAGGCATACAGCAAGACCTTGTGAGGGACTCTTCGGACCAGGCGAGCAAAAGCTGACCGTAGAGGAAGACAGTGAGAGAAAAGGTGTAGCAAGGAAAGAGGAGGAAAAGGAGAGGAAGAGGCTGGGGGAGGGGGAGGAAGGACGGAGAGAAGAAGGGGGAAAGAAGCCCTAGAGGATTAAAAAAAAAAGAAGAAAGAGAGAACAGGCAGACAGGAAGAGATTTACCCCCGGGTACCGCGGCGAAGGGGCTGTAGCAATGTCACCGTGGTGGCGGAACTAAGGAGGCAGGAAAGTAGTCGTCTGTAACGGGGCGAGGATGTCTGCTTGTGTAAGTACCCCTATCTCTCTTTCATTCACTCCTCTAGCTCTCCTCATCCATCCGACTTCCAGTCATCCATTTCCGCCTCTAGCTTTACTCCCAACATCACCCCCATCTATTTCTGTCCTCTGTTGATTTTTAATTGCTCTGATGTTTGTGTAAAGGACACAACACATGTCTTCCAGCCCTACTTTCATTCATTAGCTTTGTCCTTATTATTTTTCACCCGTTCACTTCTCAACCTCTTGCTGTGTTTGATTTCAAGCTGTGTACATTCTCTCTCTCTCTATCTCTTTCTCTCTCTCTCTCTCTGGCTGGCAGTGAGGTGTCAGGGTTGCAGGCTGGTTTTGCAACCGGAGTCACTGAGACAATTAGCAGACATTCAGGGAGCCAGATAAGAAAGAAAAAGCATGAGAGTGAAAGAAAGAAAGAAGGACAGAAAGAAAGAAAGAAAGAAAGAAAGAAAGAAAGAAAGAAAGAAAGAAAGAAAGAAAGAAAGAAAGAAAGAAAGAAAGAAAGAAAGAAAGAAAGAAAGAAAGAAAGAAAGAAAGAGATGAAGTAAGCAAAGGAGAAATTGAGAAAGACAGGATTAAAGAGTCTCGATGTGCTGCAGGGATTTTCAAAGTGTGTGTCATGGCTGTTTGGAGCTGTTTCATATTGCACTGTGTGTGTGTGTATGTGTGTGTGTGTGTGTGTGTGTGTGTGTGTGTGTGTGTGTGTGTGTGTGTGTGTGTGTGTGTATGTGTGTGTGTGTGTGTGAGAGAGAGAGAGAAAGAGAGAGAGAGAGAGAGAGAGAGAGAGCGAGAGAGAGAGAGTATTCTGCAGAGCCGAAATATTTTTGACTTACGCATCTTACAATAAGTCCTAATCTGTTTATTTGAGGATACATACCTGAGTGAAGGTGTGTGGGCGTGTGCATGTGTGCGTATGTAAATGCCTTCACTGTATGTGTATGTGGAGTTTCCCCCTTCTCTCTCTCCTTGAACATCTACCATAACAAGCAGAAGAGGAGGAGAGAGGAGGATGAAGAATGAGCGGGGAAATAGTAGGCGAAGAACAAAAAGCCAGATTGAGATGATTTACGACATCAGGGGGTTAGTTGCTGTTTGTTTTCTTGTCCTTGGCTTGTGACATGTATTAGGATTGAGACAACACTGCTGAGAAGCGGAGAATGTATGCTGTTGTGACTTACGCCTTTAATAGTGTCTTCGTTTAGGCCCAACATCACTGAACTATTGTTACCTTTATCCACTAATGGCACACACACTCCTGCAAACACACACACTGATTCCACATTTCATTCATATTCATTACTGGGCAGCAGTGGGGCTCTGCTTGCTTATTCCCACCAGCTCTCACTTATTTCCCCTCCACCGCTGACCTTCTGTGGACAGCTGTGGCATGTAGAAAAGGAAAGGAAAGGAGAGATGAGAAGAAGAATAAAGAAGAAGAAAAGAGAAGAGAAGAGACGAAACACGCAAGCCCTCAGTATCATTAATATTTTAATGCTGAACACACTCTAGCAATCACCTCCATTTATGTCAATGAAGTGAGTTTATATGTGCATGTTTGGGTTCCAGTCCTTCCTGTCATGATGTCCCAGTTAAGCTGCAGCTTATTTGCTGATGCTTAGACCCTTGTAGCCTTAATTAACATGCAAGGCCCCTCCGACAGCCCACAGGAACGGAGCCCAAACACCTAGACCCACTCGATAGATGCCACAGTGATTGATGGCCTTTCCTCCCTGCTTTTGCTCCGATTTGAGCCCGGCCATCCTCTCCCTTTCCCTGCAAGTCATCGCTCCTCCATGTCAGCTCCTTCCATCTAGCCACAATCCATCACACCCACTTCTCCACACACATACATGCACTTCTTGTCAGGATATATCCACCCAGCCCCCCAGAAACTCTCATTCTCTAAAGGGTCATTATGGCACGAGCAGTGTCCACCTCACTCTCTTGCCCAGTCATATGTCAGACACACACACACAGAATTACAAGCACGAGCACCCAGGTTTGCAAAAGCCCCAAAAAGCTAAAACATCTCTTCCTCCTTTCTCATTTCTTCTTTCTCTTAGTCTTCATGCTACCTCTCTCTCTCTTACATTAGCATTGTTTGGCACACCTGCTGTAATCCTGTCTTCCTGACGGATTAGTCCTCCTGTTCCTCCTATAGATCCCTTCGCTTGCCCCACCAGCCAATAAATCTCCCCCCGATAAAACCCTCACTGTTCCCGGCCGTGTCGGGCAGCGATGTGAGGCGATGCTGATGTTCGCTGATCATACAGGGCTGAACACAGCAGGATGCCGGCACAGTCAGTGTCTGCCTGTGGCTGGTCTATCTATTCAGACAGCAGAAGTGGCTGCAGACCGTTTTAACTGAATACATTTGAATACTCAACATGTTTGGATGCACTCTAAGTAGGTTTTTGCATGTTTTGTTCCCACTGAGGGAGCTGTGGATCTGTCCAGCAGAACCGATGTGTAAGCTGGTAAATTTATCTTCCCTTAGTTATTGCAGGATCAATATCACACTTTCTTCAAATTATTTATTTTTGACAGAGTGCATTTAAAGGTACACATTTATCACATGTCATGATTATGAATCAACATATTTCTGCAGCTCAGGGTCACAATACATTCACTCACAAATCAGTTATTTACAGATAGATGCTGATAAAAATGTTGAATAGTGAATGAATTTGAGGTCATAATACTTGACACCAGTTGACTAACAATCACAGTTCCTATGCCCTTTGATGGTAACCTACTGTATATTTAACTGATGTTACTATGAAAATGTAACATTTAATTGAACAAGTCAAGTAAAACCAAACTCCAGTGTTATTTCTCAGTTCATCATTTAATAATTTGATGTAGACTACCAGAAAATGGACAAAAATATAAATCATCACAAAATCCCAGAGCCAAAGATGACTTCTTAAAATGTCAGTTCTTTCCATAGTAAACCCAAAGATATTCTGTTTACTATCACATAAGACATGAACAGTAGAAAATAACTGACAAGCTTGAACTTAAGTTTCGCATTTTTGCTTGAAAAATGACTTGAAGTATTCATTAATTATCAACACTGTTTCAGTTCTAAATGTCTGTATTACTTTAGACATTGTCAGGAAAAAGTAAAGGTCTGTTATTGTCATATCTGGTCTTCAATATGTATTTTGCCATTTAAAGATTCAATTCACCCAAATTACCTAATACATACCTCTGGTGGTTTCTTACCATACAGACAGTTTTGGTTTACTGCCTCCAAACAAAGGTGAATTGAATGTCAATGCTCACAGCACTGAACAATTGAATGTATAGAAACAGTGTCCCTCTAGAAAACACACTGTCAACACTTTCAGAGGGAATGCTTCTTTGTAACAAAGAAGTTATAGTGAAAACTATTCACAGCCTTAAACATAGAGGTGGAAATTTCAAAATCTGGACAAATAAAACCTAAACTACTGTATCTGCATGCTACTGCATGCAGAGGTAGAGGTAATACAGAAAAAGGGCGGCAATGTTTAA
Organism: Scomber scombrus; assembly: GCF_963691925.1. Classification (NCBI taxonomy): domain Eukaryota; kingdom Metazoa; phylum Chordata; class Actinopteri; order Scombriformes; family Scombridae; genus Scomber; species Scomber scombrus. Next base: position 18,188,449 of record NC_084978.1, read on the forward strand.
TTTCTTGCTAACCCTAACCCCCCCCCCATCAGAACAGCTGCCAATTCAGTCAGCTTATTGACATTTCAGCTGTAGTTTGGAAGATATACTTTAACTGTTATTTCGGTGCACCAACCCTTTAAATAATCACGAGGCTGGGAGGGAAAACTGCACGTTACTATATAGTGCGTGCATGAAACGTGATTTATGGCACATGCAGCTAATTAGGTTACATGCATACAGTATGATCCAAACTGCACTGTGAGTAGAAGCTTTCACACACTAACTCGACACCAAATCACTGTGCTCTCCCACACACTCTCTTTGTCTGTCTCTTTCTTACACATACACTCACACACGCACACTTTCTTACACACACACACACAAATTAGTAAGATACATGAATGAAGGCGTCTTACTGAGGTGATATCTCACTGAAGCTTTGTCTCAGGCAAGAATATTGACGAAAACACACACAGGAACACACACATTCAGGCATGCAGAGACAGATCCCACACACACACACACACAAACACACACACACACACACAACACACACACACACACACACACACACACACACACACACACACACACACACACACACACACACTCCAGAGCAGTGTGATGTATAAATGATCAAGAGGAGAGAGAACAGCAGGACATCGTCTCTCTGCACATGCACATGCACACACACACACAATCACTCTTTCCATTTCACCCACCCACCTATCTCTGCTCTTAAATATGTAATGAAATACGATGAGGAGTGTTGACACGCGGGTACAGTGTGTGCCTCCTCAGCTTGTTGCCCCCCCCAACCCCCTTCCTCACAGTATACGCCTGGAATCAGGTCACCAAGCCGGGTCTTGTACACGATTCCCCCCTTTTAGCAAAACACAATTTTCACCATCAGCTTTGTAAATTTGTGCATTTTCTTAGAAATGATGCAGAGGCACCGAGGACAAATCAAACTGAGGCGTAGCTGCTGCTGTAAACAACATCAACTGTCTGCTCAAATCACACAGGCAGCGCTTCGTACACTGTTTAATACACTGTAGACAACAGTTTTATTTTTATTTCGACTTGATTTTGTCCTAGTTCTCTGCTGCCTCAGGCAATATTGGTGATTGTGTGTTTCTGTCTGTCTGCCTGTGAATGTGTAGCCTATGTGTATGTGTAGGGATGTATCATGTGGTACCAGGGATGCAGGGAGGGCCTCCTCCTCCTCCTCTTTTGCTGAGCCCTCTGGCCCTAGGTGCTCATTTTGCTGCTCATCTTGGTGCTGTAAACAACTTTACTGTGTAGAGAGGTAATTACGCACAGACATTCGACATTAGGCCTAATGGCTGTGGGCCATGACTAATTCACCAGGTCGCAAAGGGGTTTGCCGTGTTCAGTTGTCACACATGCTTTCAAATTAGATCCAAAATCCTGCTCCATCGACTTTTAAATGTGTTTTTTGTCCTTAATTTAAAGGGGATAGTTCAACCTTTTGGGAAATTAGCTTATTCAGTTTTTTTCTGAGAGTTAAAGGAAGCAATGGTGGGTCTATTTTTGAACTTCGGACAAAGCCAGGCTGCTTATTGACCTGTGCTTCCAGTCTCTATTGCTAAACTAAGATGATCTCTCCCCATCTTCTGAGCCGTACCTAATACACAAGAGTGATATTGATCTTTTCATCCAATACTCAGCAAGAGGTATAGAACTCATTTACACCTGACATTAACTCTATCCATAACTGTAACTAAATCTCATCTGGGTGAGGAAAAATACATGTTAATGCAAGGTCAAAAAATCCACCAAGCAAGTTGAAAGCCCAACCAACCCTGCCTCTTCCTGCTATCTCAAGCAAACCCAGCAAAAACTACAAATAGTAACAGCAGCTAATAAGTACTACCTAACTAAAAATGAAGGACACCTATCTGTGGCTCTGCTTTCTGTCACCTGGGACACACCATTTTTGTTGACCTTACTAATTTGCATATCTGATAACAATGTGAGCAGAAGGAGACAACATGAACACTTAATTAATACCAGGTGTACGAGCAGTAGGATGTCATTATCCAGATAATGTATCCAGATCACAGGAGCAAATGGGCCATATATGTTGACTGATAAGTAACAAGAAATTGCATTGTGTATATATAATATATCCCAAAATCACAATTTTGCCTCGAGAGGCTTTATATCTGTGCAAAATGCAACACCCTCTTTTTTTCAACCCCCAATTCTGATAGAGAAGAACTTGACAAAATAGGAAAAAAACAGGAAAAACCTCAGGAAGAGCAACACAAAAGGGTCACAGGTGCCAGATGTTGTATACAAAGGTGACAGAAGTAAAATGACAGAATTGTGAAACGGAATGACAATATTGTATTCAGTACAGTATATACAGTAATTATAGTACAAGTACAAACATTCAACTGTGCAATGTCCCTCTCTGTACATCTTTGGAAGAACTCTTAAATAATACAATGAATCAAAAATTGTTTGTTTACACAGTATAATGTGTAAACTGGTGTTGATAGGGCTCTAATTTAAATATTGGTGGTAGTCTAGTATACCAATAATTTAATATAATATAGTATGAGATAATGGACAGAAACATTGCATCAATAGTGCACCAGTTTCTGCCAGCAGCTCTACACAGTCCTGTTAATGGGTCTGTAAAGTGTGTACTTGGCATCTCTTCTTTTGGGTTTCATCATCAGGTTTAACTTCAATCATCAGCAACATCTGCTGTTTTTTTGCAAACACAATTATTATCACTCTCAGGTCCAATTTTTAAAAACTGTTTCTTCACAGCAGTTTAGACTAATGAAAACTGATAATTATTCAGCAGAACACACACAGATTATGAAGGCTCATCAACAGAATTTATATGACTGAATGTATTTGTAGGCCTGACAGCAGAAATGTTTTTGCGTTTTCTGTGCTTACAAAGGGAGGATGAGTATTATTGTAGCTGTCATTGTGACACTGTATACAAACTAACTGTTCTGATAATATTATTCCAGTTAAAGTACTTGCAGAGTGTGCTGCTTTGTTGAGGATCATTTCACACAGCATCAGGTTTTAAAGTAAGCTAATGAAACAAAGAGTCTCACACAACAGCTTTTGGAAAGAGAATAATTGAACAGTCGCTAAATGTAAATATACCTGCCATTGGTTTTGTTATTCTCTTTACTGTGTGATGAAAGGGCTTTCCTCTCAAACACCACCCAGCTGTTGTTTCACTCGGTGCTGCTCTCACCTGTCACATCCCAGTGTTGAGTCTCACTGTGAAACTGGATCACGTCCACTTTGGACCGAAGCCAAAGCCACAACACTGTCAACGATTATTGAGTTACCAGTTCAGTGGCAATCAATAAGTATAAGATATTTCCTCACATACACACACACTGTACACACACCTTGTCTACTTTCTGCTGACAGCAGATTCACAAGAACTTCCTCCTCAGACATTTCTAATCAGCGTTTGGCTGCGCAATTAGCATATGTAAGTGCATTAGCATAGCCTGCTGGTGCCACTCAGACACTCTGTAAAGCTGTTTGATAATTGAAGTCTCTATGAAGTGTGTGTCATGCCATGGTGCTGTGTGTGTGTGTGTGTGTGTGTGTGTGTGTGTGTGTGTGTGTGTGTGTGTGTGTGTGTGTGTGTGTGTGTGTGTGTGTGTGTGTGTGTGTGTGTGTGTGTGTGTGTGTGCCTGTGTGAGAGAGAGAGAGAGAAAGAGAGAGAGACAGACAGACAGATGGTTTGGAGAGGACATGAGTCTCTGCTGAGTGATACTAGAAGCTGCAGAGCAGAAGCAAGTCAGACTAGGGACTAGTTACATTTGTGCTGTTTTCACTGCCTCTTATAAAGATCTTTTACGGCAGCAGTTGAGGGACACTTTAGTTTTATTATGTCGTTTTATCACCTGAAGATGCATAGCGAAATAGCCCTCCTGAATAATAGAGTATCATCAGTGAATAGTGTGTCATTTAAATCATTGAGCATTGCTTTTTCTTATTTAATGCTGATGAAAAAAAAAAAAGAAAATGGAAAAATACACAAAAACACAATGAATCTATCAACACTTTTAACATCATAACTATTATGGATGATGTGCTTTCATTTCTGGGCCTATTTCATTTTACAGTATATGGTTGTAAATTCCATATTTTTACGGAAAATAGGCCAAAAACAAAAGGCCAGTCTAGGGACGGGCATTGCAAACTAAATGCTGTGGTATTTGGCATTAGTTCATGCTATATTGTCCCTATACCAATAAATAAACTCTAAAAGCTGGCATAATGTGATTTAAGGGTGTAATGAAAATTGACCATCTCTATCTGTTTACGTCACAAAAATATCTGTGCTTGTATGTGTATTCACATTTTTACCTGAAGTAGTTGCTTCTTTTTCTTGTTTTAAACCATTTTAACCATACCAAATAATAAAACATAATTGAGTTAAGTTTCAAGCTACACTTTAACAATAAACTTTTTATACATTGGTTGTTTTTAAGTAAACGTTTTAAATGGATGAAGAATTTTAGTCATTAAACATCTGGATGTTAAGTTATCGGAGAAACAAGCTGAGCAAATGTTAGCAGCAGCTCAGCCTGTAGCCCATCCAGACATTCTGTGTCCACCAAACAGCCTCAGAGAAACACTGATTTGGAACATGAAACTGCTTTATTCAGGGTTTTTTATTGAGTGTAATCAACAGGTCTGTTTGTTTTAGCGAGGAAGAGTCCACTGCAGATAGACTCCAGGTAAAAAACACCTTAATAATGAACTCTGAAGTAACCTGAACAAAGAGAAGCTGGTTATTTAACAATGAAGACAACAACTCTCATGATCCCACACTACTTCGCAACATCATCAAACTCCATCTCTTGTTATTGACCCTAGCGGCAGAAATTACATATTGTGTGTTGAAGTGTAAAAAATAAATAAAAGCTGTATAATCAAAAATGGTCCGGGTGGAAATGAGATGAAGGAAATAGAACAAAGGGCTTTAACAGAGGAAAAATACAAGTCATTACATGAGTTTCCTTGAAGAACAAGAGGTTGTGCATTTAACAGGAGGAGGTTTATATTTTCAGCTCCTTGTCATAGCTCATTATATTGGAAGTGAACATTAGGCACCATATCTCAAACAAGTGTGAAACATCTGTGTGGTTGCATTTCATCAGCAACATCCATTTGTCATGTTTCATGCAGAAATCCATAATAAAGGAGGCAAAGACGCCAATATGACAACTAAGCAAAGCATCAGTGGTCTAGATACAACATATCATCGCTTTGCATTTACTGATTTTCTTATCACATTTCATCTTTTTGCATTTGTCATCAGCAGTGTACTACATTTTTACGACCTCATCTCTTTTAATTTGAAAAATGCATCACTAAAATTAACATGAGAATTTTAAATATAAAGTGAGAATGCATCTTAACACTGAATATCACAAACTGCAACCATGTATGTGTATGCGACGGGTGGAGTTTTCCTTCAAGTGTACAAATGTTACTACCACACACAGTGCAGTTAGTATTACCTACAGTGGGTGAGTGATGTCAGAAGGGCAGACGTTGACGGTTATGTGTGACTTTCACCGTACATCTGCAGCCGTGACCCCATTTAATCTCAGGTTGTACGAGTCCTCTCCAACCACGTCTGCCTCACAGCCATCAGGATCAAAGAGGGATTGGTAGTAGTGAGTCAGTCATCCTTTATTCAGCCCTGGAAATATGTGGAGCACACAGAGAGGAAAAAAAACATGAGTAGTGGGAGTTTTGCTTTAACTCATCTCGCTGCTTTGGTGCTTTCATATACCTTTCATCTTTTCCTCTTCACCACTTTCCTCCTCCATCCAACCTCCCTCCACCCCTCTACACACACCACTGGGTCTCACACCTTGTTCCTATTCTTCCATTACACACTCCCACCTTTTCATTTTGGATTTTGTTTTGGCCTTCATGGCTTCCGTTTCTTGACACTATCAATCTATCCTCTCTTCTCATCTACTCTACTGTCAAACACTCTTCTTACCTCTGTGAGCTCTATCTGTCACTCGTATGTCTGTACAATGTGTCATCCGCCTGCATTAATTCTAGTCAGGATAACTGCTCCTTAAAGCCAACAACTCTCTCTTCCTTTTCCTCTCTGCCGATTAGATTAAAGAAAAAAATCAAAGGAAGCTGCATTCAAGATCCTTGTCTACACTGAATTGCCAAATCAGTATAAAAGTTGCTAAGTCTGTTCTTCTTTTTCCTAATTTTGTGTAGGAATGGCAATGAAGTCATGATCTTGAAATTATTTTTGGAAATGTGTGGTTTGGTGATGAGAATTGAATTCTACAATTACACAAATGTTATACATGCAAGGTTATTTAAAACTGATTAAAAACCTTCAAAACAAAATCAGTAGGAAAGAAACTAACTTGGTTACATTGAGATCATAATTTAGGGGGGAAATTGCAGAACATATGATAACGGAGCATATTATAGTTAAAGCTGTTTATTAAAATACAATGAAAACTACAGCTTGGTTGTCTAATGACCTCAGCATTTCTAATATCTTGGCTTCAGACACACCTCTGTTCTGTCCCCTCCTGCTCCCCATGATCTCCTATGCTGTGTTGTAATGCAGCCAAACTCACCATAGTTGTTCTCATTTACATAAACGTTTTGTTTATATATGAGTTACATTTTAAATGTACGATCACAGTTAAAGTTAGAGCACCAGAGAGTCGTCTTCCTAACTTTACTGCCTGAACAGACTTAAGTCATAGTATTCCCAAAGATTAATTTTCTCAGTTTCTGAAAAGTAACATTTTCAGGTGTAAAAGTGCATGTTAATCTCAGTCATGTGCTGTCAAAGTGAAATAAGGTCAGTGTGATGATAACAGTAGTGTAGGTTTTAGGGGGGACTGGAGTCTGTTTTGGGTTTCTTTTATCAGTAATAAAGCATTTGAAACACTTTTTAATGTGGCACAGAGAGAAGAAAGGGGCACAGTGTAGACGTTAATGGAGGGAAGCTTTTGAGCCTATTCAGAATTTTGACACTAAAATCCAATTCCACCAAAGTGACTGACAGTGAATAAAGCATGGAGTCTGAATTAGAAATGGAGCAGAAGGAAGTAGAATGAGAAGCAAGTGGACTCAGACCCAAATTTAAAAAATCATGAATGAAATTCAAACACAGTGAGACACAGAGAGAAAGAGTTGCATTTTAATACAGAATGGACAGATGTGCATATTTACTTGTGGCGAGTGAGGCCTTTAGGCATTGTTTACATGTGTTGATATTAGCAGTCTCTCTCTCTGTGTGTGTGTGTGTGTGTGTGTGTGTGTGTGTGTGTGTGTGTGTGTGTGTGTGTGTGTGTGTGTGTGTGTGTGTGTGTGTGTGTGTGTCAGAGAGAGAGCGAGAGAGGGATAGGGAGAGAGAGAAAAAGAGAGAGAGAGAGAGAGAGAAGCGACCACAGGCTGCTTGGAGAGTAACATGAAGCAGCTCTGATACTCTGAAGATCCCTGTTTGAAATAATCTGCCAGCTGGTATCACACACACACATGCACGTGTCACACACACACACACACACACACACACACACACACACACACACACACACACACACACACACACACACACGGACTGCTTCTTACTAAGTGGATCATCAAAGAATCAAAGGCAGTCAATGTTTGAATTAACCCTCTGTTCTTTATTCAACCAGCAGCTTCTTTGTAGCACTCCTGATGACAAGTGTCACAGACCGTATGGAAGAAAGAGCGACTGTGATGAGTTACACTGCTGATATGAATCATTCTGTGTTACATCTTTTCTCCTTCTTCTCCTTCTTCTTCTTCTTCTTCTTCTTCTTCTTCTTTGGGCTTCTCCTGTTGTAGGAAGAAAAAGCGAGTGAGTGGAGAGGTGAGAGATGGAGATAGAGAAAGGAAGATTAAAGAGGATGAAAGAGAGATTGGGAGGGCAAATGGGGAGAAGGGGGGAGTGTGAATAGCAGCTGCAGTACTATAACAACAAGATGTGTGTCTGTGTGTGTGCGTGCGTGTGTGTGTGGAAGTATGTTGGCATGTCTAACAGGAAAGGTGTGCTGTGTCATAACGTAGCACAACGATAAGCCACTGAAATGAAAAGTACACAGAACTGAGCTGCAGTGCACATATGTAACACACACACACACACACACCTCACAGGAAGAAAGTGATTGAGTCTGAGTCTGAGTGCAGTGGCTGTTTCTGACTTATTATAATAACATTTCTCTCTTCTTTTCTTCCCTCTGCTTTCCCCACTTTCTCTCATTTTCTTTTCCCTTTTTATCTACATTTTTTACTGCCTCTTAATTAAACCCTCCTTTCTTCTTTCACTCTTTTTTTAAATACCTGCCCACTTCCCTTTCCCCTCCCTCCTCCTTCTGCTTCCCGGGGACCAGAGAAAGGTAACTGCTCTTCATGGTGTGCTCAAGTGTGATCGTGCCTCTCCATTGTTTTCAGTAATCGTTGTGTCCAGACATCCAACACCCCGTGCAATCACATCTGTCGCTATAGGCATCAAATCAGTGGTTTTGGTACGCCCAGAGTCACTGTTGCTCTTTACAGGAGTGCAGCAACAACTGAAGGTCTAAACCACTGGTGTTAAATCATCAGTGAGCCAGACTGGCCACAGGCTATTTCATATTAAGAGTTGCATGCTGTTTTATAGCATTTTGATCCCCCAGAGAGGCTACAGAAGTCATAAAAGAACCATTTGTAGTATGTGAGGCAAGGCCACTCATGCTGCTTTGGTGACACACTGCTCAAATGTCCCTGAAAGAATTGCAATGGACCCATATACACACACTCCACACACACACACACACACACATGCATACACCGTCCCGTCACACTTTCTTTCCTGGCCAAAGGCGGGGAACATTATTGACCCAAAGTGTTTGAGCACACAATTAAGCAGAGGAGACAGGCCGGGTAATGGACTCATAAACACAAAGAGCCGGCTGTGATAAATGCCGGCTGTGTATGCCGTAATTCTGTTGGTGTCTGAGGTTATTTGGGAGTGTGCATTGCATATGAGTGCATGTGTTGTGTGTGTGTGTGTGTGTGTGTGTGTGTGTGTGTGTGTGTGTGTGTGTGTGTGTGTGTGTGTGTGTGTGTGTGTGTGTGACGCCGCCATCCAGTTGGCTTCTCTGCATGTCCCCACTCCCCCTTTCACTCTGCGTTCTATTTACTCAATCATTTCAGTCTTGGCTGCAAACACATCATCCTACCTTTTGTTGTGCCGCTCGTCTCACCTGTTAATGAGGACGAGAAGCATCTACGTGTAATCTTGCGTGTGTGTGTGTGTGTGTCTGCATAGTATCTCAGCTGTGTTTCATCTTCCACCCACTCTCTGCACAAAGTTTACTTCACCGTGGAGCTTTCCTCTCTCAATCTCACCCTCCTCCTCCTCATTTTTCTTTGGCATGTGGCACCTCTGTGGAGCTTACAGCGCTCGGTTTTCTCGGGGCACTGGGACACACATCTGCATCTGTGTATGCATATGTGCCAGTGTGTCATTGTAGCCAGAATTAGCCGCAACCAATTTCAGTTAAAAAACGCCTAGGTACAGATAAACATTCACCTGTTCTTTAGCAAGAGCATCCAAAAAAGCAAATGAAAGGGGCTTTAAGTAATCTGTTCGTCATATAAAACTTGATTGGTGAACAAGGATTTGCAGCAACACAGCGAAGCTTATAGCCGCCTGTAAATGACACAAATAATGAGGCGACATTTTCACAATAGATGAGTGAGCTAATTAGGGTAGAGCACCATGATGCCGTGATGCAAAATGGTGTAATAATAATGTGTTGTCATTTGGATTTTTTGTTTTTACTTGCAAGAAATATTGTGCAACATGATGTTTTGATGGCTTCTTATTCTGAAGTCAAACAGCTGAAAACGCAAACATGTGCACCGAGGAGAATGGCAAGTTTCTGCTGCAGAACAAAAAAACTGGTCCAAGGACAAGACCTTGTTTTTCTGCAATGTGTCACTTTCTAACAACACATATAGTATGGGTTGGGGAAAACAGAATAAGTCTATATAAAGGGAATGGGAATAGACAGGTAATTTCAAATGGAAACTAAACCAGATATTTCCTGACAATGGAGATAATGGCAAAATCAGGCCCGTCACAAAATAAGAAAAAACTGCTGTAGAAATGTATAGCACAGATAGGCAGTTATACCCACATACTGGCCCTGAGCTAAGTGGCTTCTAGGAGAGGGAGTTTGAAGTGTTTCATCTCAATATCCAGCAACGTCCAAAGGTGGCTCTCCAAGGAGTAATACCAGGGGGCTTTCAGACGACACCTATTATCTATTCGCCACGAAACCAGTTAGTGGCAGCCGTTAAGTGTATTAGCATTAGGTG